>NC_135712.1:95235056-96439820 GCF_964656455.1 Halichoerus grypus
TCTTGATCAAGTTTTCTAAGCAGACTTTCTATATTTTCATTTATATCATTTTAAAAGAAGAGAGCCCAGTTGCAAGCTTTGAGAAACACTTTTAAAGGCCAATGTCATGTAAGAAGTTGCTGGGCCGATGTCAAAGAGGTTAGCAATTCTCCTCTAGGATTTTGATGGTTCCCTGTCTCACACCGAGGTCTTTCATTTTGAATTTATTTTCGTGTATGGTATTACAAGGTGGTCCAGTTTCATTCTTTTGCATGTTGTTGTCCAGTTTTCCTAACACCATTTGCTGAAGAGACTGTTTTTTTTTTTTCCCATCAGATATTCTTTTTTGCTTTGTCAAAGATTAATTGCCCATATAGTTGGTGGGTTTATTTCTGGGCTTTCTATCTGTTCCATTGATCTATGTGTCTGTTTTTGTATGAGTACCATAGTGTCTGGAAAACAGTATGGATGTTCCTCACAAAGTTAAAAATAGAAATACCACATAATCCAGCAATTGCACTACCAGGTATTTACCCAAAGGATATAAAAATTCTTATTCGAAGGGGCACATATACCCTGATGCTGATAGCAGCATTATCAACAATAGCCAAATTATGAATAGAGCCCAAATGTCCATCAACTAATGAATGGATAAAGAAGCTATAGTATATATACATACATATATATGTATACATACATATACAATGGAATATTACTCAGCCACAAAGAAGAATGAAATCTTGGCATTTGCAAGGACGTGTATAGAGCTACAGAGTATTATGCTAAGCAAGATAAGGCACTCAGAGAAAGACAAATACCATATGATTTCACTTACATGTGGAATTTAAGAAACAAAACAAATGAACATAGGAGAGAGAAAAAAAAGAGAAGCAAACCAAGAAACTCTTAACTCTTAATTCTAGAGAACAAACTGCTGGTTACCAGGGGAGAAGTGGGTGGGGGGATGGGTGAAATAGGTGATGGGGATTAAGGAGGGCACTGGTGATGAGCACTGGGTGTTGTATGTGGTTGATGAATCACTAAATTCTACATCTGAAACAAGTGTTGTGTTGTATGTTAACTAATTGGAATTTAAATAAAAACTTGGGGAAAAAAAAGGCTGATGTCTTTATTTTAATCAGCACCCATGAGTGCATTAAATCCACTTTATTGAAATATTATCCCTCTCCATTTCTCAAACTTTTCCATCAGAATGAAGTAAGTCTTTTCCAAATCCTTGCTTAAGTCCACTTATATTGTGCCTACAATTTTTCCCTGAGAGAGCAGTCAAATTACTCTCAAAAAAGTTATATAACCTTTCCAGAAAAAATTCAGAAATACACATCAAGGCTCACAAAAATGCCCTTATTCAACCATCTCATAAAATTTCCCTTCAGGAATATATGCCAAGGAAATAATTCAGCTTTTTGTATATAAGTATTTTTCTGGATTTTAGGTTCTTTTATGATTTTTCTATTTTTGTGTTCTGTGTTATTTAGAAAGGTAAAAAAGCAAGCATAGTAAAAACAGAATTACAAATCATGTTACAGCACGTAATGAACTGCTACACAGACGTTTAAATATTGATTTTGAAAAATATACATTGACATGGGCAAAATGCTCATGATAATACAAGTGAAAAATAAAGATGCAAATGCATAAAGTATGATGTAATTTCTAAGGTATATTTAACACATATAAATGATGCGTATTGCATACATATACTAAATAACTCAACTTTCCTTTGCTTCATTAGTCTGCAGGTCTAATGAATATATATATTCATACACATTTTTTACTGGGTTATCCAGCCTCCAGCAAAGCTGTCCCCAAGTATTTCCAAAATACTAAAAGTATTTCCAAAATATATATCTATATATTTCTGAATTCAAGTAATTTAAGTATATTTCTGAAATATACAGTTGACCCTTGAGTAACACAGGTTTTAACTGCTCAGGTCCACTGAGCATGTGGATATTTTTCAATAAATACTGCACAGTACTGTAAATATATTTTCTCTTCCTTATGATTTTCTTTTTTTTTAAGATTTTATTTATTTATTTGACACAGAGAGACACAGCAAGAAAGGGAACACAGCAGGGGGAGAGGGAGAAGCTGGCTTCCCACGGAGCAGGGAACCCGACGCAGAGCTCGATCCCAGGACCCTGGGATCATGACCTGAGCCAAAGGCAGACGCTTAAGGACTGAGCCACCCAGGCGCCCCTCCTTATGATTTTCTTAATAACATTTTCTTTTCTTTAGCTTACTTTATTATAAGAATACAGCTTACGATATATTTAACATACAAATTATGTGTGAAATTGCTGTTTATGTTATCAGTAAGGCCTCTGGTAACAGTGGGCTATCAGTAGTTAAGTTTTATGGGAGTCAAAAGTTATATGTGGATTTTTGACTATGCAGAGTCGGTACCTCTAACCCCTGCATTGTCCAAGGGTCATCTGTATATTCAAGTACTTCAGGAAATTCAAGTATTTCTGAAATATATATATATATATATATATATATATATATATATATAAAATTATGTGAAATATATACACATATCTATAGTGTGTATCATCTAGCCCCCCAGAAAACCTTCCGTAAGTATTTCTGACAGTTCCATGGAAGTACACAGGAATTTGCTGCCTTCACCACCACTCTGCACTCACAGTGTTTTCTCTGGGGCTGCCCTACTAAGCACTGCAGTCTTCTGCCAGAAACTGCCACCACTACCTTTCATCAGACACTATTCTCAAGTGACTACATAATGCTCAAAGAAAAGAAAGCTTACAAGCTTCCAACAGCTCCAATCGATAATAAGTTCTACCTTCCCTAAAATATTCTAGATGCCTGTTTTCATGTATTATCTTCATGATGGTTCATTGATTGTCTGGAACCTATAGTTCAAGATACTGAAAGCTGTAGTAAATCACTAAGTCCCAAAAATGATTTGAACTCTCAGACATTTGTTATAGGGCATGCCAGCGAGATTATGACCTATATTTTCTTAGGATTTGTGCTTACCACATGTTTGGACTCTGAGCATCTTACATATTTTACGGCATCATTCAAGGAGCAATGTTGTTTTTTCGGTGGGTTTTCTTTTTGGGGGGGGTTAATTGATCAATAAAGTTTATTGAGCGATAGTACAAAGCTCCCAAAGAGGGAGGGGACCCTAGACGGTTGCCCTCAAGGAGAAATGTTGAGGTTATATCACCAAGATGTTTATTCACATGCCTGCAAGATGTTGCTGATATAATTATATCATCTATTTAAACTTATTCTTCCCATTAATTCACAACACTAATCATTTTCTCCATGAACCACTGGAAGGCAGCAGGGGTCATTAAGATTCCTTAGGGCATCTCTTAAATTTTGCGCCCCACAGGAATGATGAATACCATTTTGACTATTTCTGTCTTAGCCATAAAGACACGAAATACCATTCTGCTGTTGTGTAGATTGTACACTGCTTGACAAAAGATAGCATGACATCTAAGGGAGTGCCATTTACATCCTAGTCACTACAGATTTGTATAAAATCTTTCATTATAAATAAATAATTACAAAGTTGAAATTATTATACATTGTTTTAGGAAGTAGAATATCTCATGTAAGGGAGTGACTTTGTCTAATTTACAAAAAGACATCATGTGAACTTCTAGCAGCCCTAGGACTAATCATAGTCACTTATAAATTCAATTTTGAAATGCCCTGGGTAATACTTAGATAGCTAAGAGAGGATGGGTTGATATAGAATGAGGCCACTAACTGAGAGAGAGGGAAAGAAAGAAAAGGATAAATTATACTTCAGAATTGGAAATATGAGACAGGAACTCAGAAAAAAAAATAAGGGTTGAAATTCTAGAGAGTTGAATTCCTAAGAGTAAATGAGACCAACCAAATAGATGTTGGACATGTGACACAAGCATATACTCAGAGATAGGGAAATCAATAATCTAGCCCTCTAAAGAGGCAGGAAGGGGAAAAGGGTATTCTGAAACGCAATAGAAAATGGTCAGAGTATTAAGAGGACAGAAGAAATAATATCATGGAAACAAAAAGAAACTTTTAAGAGGAATAGACAATATATACTGTCAAGAGTAAAGACAGGTCAAGGAGAATAAGAATTGAAAAGAGTAGATTCTATGGAGGGATTGGTGTGGAAATTAAATTGCAATGAGTTGCAGAGGGAATGGAAAGTGAATATCTAATAGTAATAAATATAGACTGGATTCTTAAGAAATCCGGTTTTGAAGCAAGAGAGATTATTGTTTCAAATGCAATTTTACATAGAAAAAAAAAAATGCTACATGACGGGTCAGCACTTATTTAGTCCATAACGAAATGCTTAAAGTGCAGATTTAGAATTAATGCTAGAGGAGAGAAATGCTGTTGCAACTCTTGTAATAAAACAAAACCAAAATAATATATGTTAATAATCAATTGCTTTTTATGTGTCTTGAATGCTGGTAGCTGGGGAAGAGAGGTGTTACTTAAGGATTTTGAGTTGGCAGATAGTTTTTATATAAGGGCTCTGATATGAACTTCCAGCAACTTCTAAGGTCTTAAGTTTTTTTCATTGTGCTTAATTTCACTTCTCAACAAATGACTGTGCTTTACTTTGATTTATCTCTGTGACTGGCATTAGTCCATAGTTTCCAGCTTTATTTGGAGTTGTTTAGGTATTTATGAGTATGAAAGGGGAAGAGAAAAAAGGTGTGGTAGTGAAAAAGTATATAATGAAGACAGCTCAAGGTTAGTGTGGAGAAAATAAGTTTCTGTGATTCAAAGGCATTTATTTTTTTAAGTACCTATAGCCAAGGTGATCAAATCTTGAAACAGTCTGTGTTCTAATTTTTACTTAAAAGGAAAAGGGCAGAAAAAGCAAAATGGTGAAAGAGAAAGTTGCAAGGGGTCAACAGTGAAGGAAGAGTGAGAAGAAAAAGGTCAGCCTTCAACTGACCAAGAAATTAAATTAATTTTCCAGAATAGATGAGTCTCATAAGCTTTTCCCATGCTGCTGCAATAAAATACCTCAACTGCTCAGTGGGTAAAGTGAAAGGTGATGAAGCCTAGTCACCTACATTGTCATGGAGAGAAAAGTCAACTGTCAAAGGAAACTTCTTTTTGGATCTTAATGGTTTCCCAGACACAGGAAAACCAGACTCATTTAAAGACAAAATTGTGTGTGGTAGTATTTGGAAGACGATAAATATGAGGATTTACAAAGAAAAGGGAAAAAAAAGCTGACCAAAGCGAATTGCTTAATTCCTGCAAATACTGTACTGCTGTAAGGGTCTCAACCTCAAAGAATCTAATGGGCCTGAAAATGTTAACATCGATGATTGCTACAAAGTATATAATAGGAAATATTAAGGTAACAATTAAAAGGAGTCTTCCTTACTTCCCCTACCTTCCTTCCCCTGTGATCCCCCAAAAACCCTCTAGGCTCAGATTCCTTCAGAGATGAATTCTACCTAATATTTAAGGAATACATAATACTAGTTCTACACAAACTCTCAGAATATAAGACAGGAGAAAATACTTCTCAACTCATTTTATAAGGCCAGAACTATCCTAATCTTAAAACCAAACAAACAGATGATAAGAAAAGAAAATTACACACCAATATCCTCATGAAAATAAATGTAAACATCTTTAACAAAATATTAGCAAATAAAATTCACCAATATATAAAAAGACAATATAGCTTGACAACCAGCATCTATCCCAGGAAAGTACAATATTAAGAAACTAAAAAAAAAAAAAATCATATGATCATCTTAATAGATATTAAAAAAGCATTTTATAAAATGCAAACCTATTTGGGCGCCTGGGTGGCTCAGTCGTTAAGCGTCTGCCTTCGGCTCAGGTCATGATCCCAGGGTCCTGGGATCGAGACCCGCATCGGGCTCCCTGCTCAGCAGGAAGCCTGCTCTCCCTCTGCCACTCCCCCTGCTTGTGTTCCTGCTCTCGCTATCTCTCTCTCTGTCAAATAAATAAATAAAATCTTTAAAAAAAAAAAAAAAATGCAAACCTATTTCTGATTTAGAATTCTCACCAAAGTAAGAATCAAAGGGAAATGTCTCAATCTAACATAATGCTCAATGGTGAAAAATTAAATATTTCACCCCTAGGATTCCAACAAGGCAAACATATGTACTTTCACTCTTATATTCAACACTATACTCAAAGTCCTAAGCAGTGCAATAAGGCAAGAAAAAGAACTAAATGGTCCAAAAATTAGAAAGGAAGAAATAAAACTGTCATTATTCACAGACACTATGATTATCTAAAAAATCTTAAGTTATCTACAAAAGAGGTGTTAGAACTAACAAATGAATTTAGTAAGGTTGCAGGACACAAGGTTAATAAAGAAATCAATTATAATCTATATACTAGCAAAGAACAGTTGGAAATTAAAATTTAATTTTAATAACATATGCAATAGCATCAAAAACCATGAAAACTTAGGAGTAAATTTAATAATAATGTGCAAGACAAGTCACACTGAAAGCTATAAACCATTGCTAATAAAAATAAAAGAATCTCTAAGTAAATTGGGAGATATATTATATTCATGGATTTACAACTAATATGGAAATACAGCGAAGAATAAAGTTGGAGGGCTTTTGCTGGTGTAAAGGCAAAAATATAGAACAACAGAACAGACAGTGTCCATATATGGGCCCACACATATATGAACAATTGATTTTTGACAAATATTGGGAGGTAACTCAATAGATAGGGATAAAATTTTCAGCAAATGGTGCTGGAACAATGGGATAGCCATATGCAAAAAAAAAAATGAACATTGATTGCTACTTCACAGCATATATATACAAAAATTATTGTGAAATGTATCATAAACTAAAACATAAGAACTAAAACTGTCACACTTCTAAAAGAAAACATAAGAGAAAATCTGTGTAGCATTGGTTTAGGCAAAGATTTCCTACTTAAGATTTGAAAAACACAAACTATAAAAGATAAAAAAGAATCAATAATTTGAATTTCACCAAAATTTTAAAAACCTTTGTTTTTTAAAAGACACTGGTGGGGCGCCTGGGTGACTCAGTCAGTTAAGCATCTGACTCTTGGTTTTGGCCCAGGCCGTGATCTCAGGGTCGTGAGACTGAGCCCCACATCGGGCTCCGCGCTTAGTGCAGAGTCTGTCTGAGATCCTCTCCCTCTCCCTCTGCCCCTCCCCCCCACCCTCACTCTCTCTCTCAAATAAATAAGTAAATAAAATCTTTAAAAAATAAAAAAAAAAAAAAAAAAAAAAAGACACTGGCAAGCTTCTTGTCCAGACAAAATGGCAGAGACTCATTTCTCACTGCTCCTCAACTATAAACTATACACATTACAACTGTAAACATTGAAATAACACAAGAGGCAACCAAAGGAGAAACCTGGAAGATAGTAAGGGAAACTAGTTTGGGATCCCAGGACTGGAGAATGACACAGGGGAAAGGCATCTTACCTCTCTTCCTACCCAACAGAAGAAGGCAATCAAGATCTGGGGTTTCCCAACTCCCAACCTAGTAATAGAAGGCCGCCCAGGTAAGCCCATCCCAAACCTAGATGGAAATGAAGTCTAGATGAGCCTGGCACCACTGGTGAGGAGGATAGATCCCAGAGCTCTGTTCACAATAACTGGCCAAGGAAGCACTCTTCTTCCCCTCCAGGCCCGAAACTTCTCTCCTACAACTAGGGAAGTCGGAGCAGCAGAGAGCCTCAGCAAGAAGGGCATGCCACAACAAATTGTACAGGCCTGGAAGCCTCTTTGTCTTGCAGACCTGAGATGCCCTTTTCCCACCAGGAGACACCAGCCTGCCCAGCCTGGGGAAACACTTTTACCCCCTCAGCACCGGCAGAGCCCCAGATAAACCAGAAACAACAAAATAACACCACAGAGTGCCTGAAAATTGAACTGTCATTGGAACCACAGCTCACAAAAGTAGCCTGTGACCTGGATTCTAAACCTAAAGACTGCTGAAAGAAAAATCTCAAAGGAAATTTTAAAAATACAGAGAATTGAATGAAAATACAACATATCAAAATATGTAGAATGCAACTAAAGCAGTGATGAGAGGGAAATTTGTTCCACTCAGTGTTTACATTAGAAATAGGAAAAGGACTCAAATTAATCATCTAAGTTCCTACCTAAACAAACTAGAAAAATGAAAGCAAAATAAACCCAAAGCCAAAAGGATGGGAATATTAAAGCATGACTAGAAATCAGTAGAATTGGCCATAGGAAATGGGTAGAGAAAAATCAATGAAACAAAACCTAGTTCTTTTAAAACTTTCAATAAAATTGATAAACTTCTAGCAAGACTGACAAGAATCAAAGAGAAAACACAAATCACCAGTCTCAGTCTCAGGAATGAAACAAGCATACCACTATAGGTCTTGACGCTATCACAAAGCATAGTAAGGGAATACTGCAAGCAACTCTTCTATTCAAATATTCATATACTCAAAAACTTAAAAGAAATGGACCTATTTCTCAAAAATCCCAAACTACCAAAACTCAAACTAGATGAAGTAGCTTAATTTATTTTTTAATCATTAAGTTAATATATTAGTAATTAAAAGCCTCACAAGAAAAGCAATCTCCAGGCTCAGATGGTTTCACTAGAGAATTCTACCAAACATTTAAAGAATTAACACCAATTTTACACAATTTTTTCCTGAACAGAGAAGAACAGGAAACACCTTCCAGCCTATTTTATGGGTCAGTATTACCCTGCTACCAAAACCAGACAAAGAGAGTACAAAAAAAGAAACCTACTATGAACTTAAATGAAAAAAAAAATCCTCACCAAAAAAATTAGCAAATCAAATACAACAATGTATGAAAAAGAATTACACACCATGACTAAATGAAATTTATTTCAGGTAGTCAAGCCTGGTTCAATATTCAAAAATCAATCAATGTAATTCATCATATCAACACTAAGTATCCTTATTTACTATCCTTCCTTAATCATCAAGTTACAGGTAAAGGAGAATTGTCTCAACCTGATTAAAAGCATCTATAGAAGAATCTACAGCTAGGGGTGCCTGGATGGCTCAGTTGGTTGAACTTCCAACTCTTGATTTCAGCTCAGGTCATGATCTTGGGGCGTGAGATTGAGCCCTGAGTTGGGCTCCACACTGGACTAGGAGTCTGCTTAAGATTCTCTCTCCCTCTCCCTTGCCCTTCCCTCAGCTCACACTTCCCTCTCTCTCAAATAAATAAGTAAATATATTTTTTTAAAAAATCTACAGCTTAAAGCTTACTTAATGGTGAAAAACTGAACACTTGCAGACAAAGCTATGATATCTACTCTTACTATTCCTATTCATTGTATTATTGGAAGTTCTAGTCACTGAAAGAAGGCAAAAAGAAGAAATAAAAGACAAAATGGAAAGCAAGAAATTAAACTATCTCTATTTGCAGATAACATGACTATTTAGAACTAATAAGTGAGTTTATCAAGGCTATAGGATGCAAGATAAATGCAAAAAATTTACATATTTAACATTGAATGTGCAAAAACTATACCACAATATCATTTATTGTTGCTTCAAGGAAAATGAAACACCTAGGTGTATATTTAAAACATATACAGGATCTATGTGCTGAAAATTACAAAATGCTGATGAAAGAAATCAAAGACCTAAATAAATAATATATTGTGTTCATGAATTGGAAGTCTCAATACAGTTTCAGTTATCCTCAAAGTGATCTATAGATTTGATGCAATTCCTTTTAAGATACTAGCACATTTTTCTGTAGACATAGACAAGCTTATTCTAAAACTTATATGGAAAGGCACAGGCCCTAGAATTGCTAAAGCAATTTTGACAGAGAAGAATAAAGTGAGAGGAATCACTCTATTCAACATGAAGTTTTACCATATAGCTACAGTAATCAAGACAATGTGGTGTTGGTGGAGGGATGCGGTCATAGGTCAACGGAACACAATAGAGAAACCAGAAATAGACCCACTCAAATATGCGTCACTGATTTTTGGCAAAGATACAAAAGCAACTAAATGGAGGAAGGATAATCTTTTCAACAATTGGGCATCCATAGGCAAAAAAAAAAAAAGAAATCTCAAACAAAGCCACAAAGCTATACAAAAATTAACTCAAAAGGGATCATTGACTTAAATGTAAAACATAAAACTATAAAACTTTTAGAAAATAAAGAGAAAATCTTTGGGATCTAGCATGAGGCAAAGAGTTCTTAGGCTTGACACCAAGAGCATAATCCATAAAAGGAAAAATCCATATATTAAACTTCAACAAAATTAAAAACTTTTGCTTTCAGAAAGACTATGTGAAGAGAAAGAAAAGACATGCTGCACAACAGGAAAAAAATATTTGCCAACCACATATCCAACAAGCGACTAGCATCTAGAAATACATAAAAACCTACAAAACTTAGCAGTAAATCAATAACCCAACTAGAAAATGGGCAAATAGCCTGAACAGATATTTCATCGAAGAGAATGTATGGATGACAATTAACACATGAAAAGGTATTCAACATCATTAGCTCCCAGGAAAGTGCAAATTAAAACTATGATAAGATATCACTACACACCTATCAGGATGATTAAAATAAAAAATAGTGACAAAACCACATGCTGGTGGGAATGTAGACAAACCAGGTCAACCATGCACTGCTGGCAAGAATGTAAGGTGGTACATCGTTTCTGGAAAGTAGCTCGACAGTTTCTTATAAGACTAAACATGCAATTACCATATGACCCAGCAATTACAATTTTGGTGTTTGTCCTAGAGAAATGAAAACTATATCCATATAAAAATCTTTACATGAACGTTCATATCAGCTTTATTTCTAATAACCAAAAACTGGAAACAACTCAGGTATCCTTCAATGGTTAAAATAACTATGGTAGAAGAATTTTATGGAAAAAACTCAGCATTTAAAAGAAACAAACTATTGATACATAACAATCTTTAGAGAATTATGATGAGTGAAAAAAAAATCTCAAAAGGTAACATATTGGGGGCGCCTGGGTGGCTCAGTTGGTTAAGTGACTGCCTTCGGCTCAGGTCATGATCCTGGAGTCCCTGGATCGAGTCCCGCATCGGGCTCCCTGCTCGGCAGGGAGCCTGCTTCTCCCTCTGACCCTCCCCCTTCTCATGTGCTCTCTCTCTCTCATAAGAAAAAAAAAAAAAAAGGTAACATATTGTATAAATCCATGTATATAACATTTTGAAATGACAAACATTAGTAGCTGTCAGGGGCTAGGAGGGGTGGGTAAGGATGGGGGAATCCATGCATATGGTTATAAAAGAGCAACACCAGGAATCTCTATCATGACAGAAGTGCTCTGATCTTGAGTATGGTGGATATCCAAAACTAGACATATAAAGAACTAAAAATTATAGAGTTATATCACACACACACATGTGCACACACACGTATGTACAAGAAGAAAAAAGAGGAGAAAAGGGTGGGGAGACCAATTTCAAGTTACAGTTTGGAATAAAGTTTGGAATAGAGTCATCTCTTTGCAGGTTGAATAAAAGAGAGAGAATCCTGGAAAAAAAATGGAAAAGCAAATCACAGAGAGTGAGACAATATTTCCAAAGCCTATATCTGATAAGAGATGTATCTAAAATATATTTCAAACTTATAATAATGGAAAACAACAAACCCCATTTAAAAATGGACAAAGAGGATGAACCCTTAACCAAAGAAGATAACACATGGTCAGTTCGACATCATAATGCATCATTAAAATGCAAAATAAAACCATAATGAGGAACCATTACACACCCAAAGGAATGGCTAAATTAAAAATGGCTCACAATATGAAAGGTTGCCAAGGAGGTAGAGCAACTGAAACTCTCATACATCTCTGATGAGAATGCAAAATTGTGCATCACTTTTGAAAACAGTTTGGCACTTTCTTATCAAATTAAACACACACCACAGGATCCAGAAATCTCACTTCCAGGTAGGATCTCATTTCATTACCCGGTGATTTTTCACTTGCAGTGAAAACTATGTTGCAACGATCTGAATAAGGTACTCAGGGGCAGCGGTATTTGCTACTGCGTCCAATGTCAGCAGTTGTAGTCTTCACGTTCAAGAAAGCTGTTGAATAGTGAATTTTACCTCATCTTCAAGAAAAATACATATCAGTAAGAAAGAGAGATTAAGGAAAAACACCAGACTGAACAAGATATCAGACTGATTCTTGAATGGGGCTTCTTTGAATTCAAATGTCTGCTTATTATAATCTAAGGAATAAAGTTAGCCATCAGTCCATATTACAGTGTTTTGCATATAGTTGATACTCATTTAATATATATTTGGGGAATTAAACTAAAGAAGTTCAAGCCCCACTCTTTCTTCAAATCCAGTTGAATTCCCGCATTTTACATGAGAGTTTTGCTGATTTATTCCCCTACCACTAACCAACCCTCCTTCTTTCCACCAAACTTATTTCTTACTCCTCTAAATTCCAAGATTTCTTGGATGTTTCAGTCATTTGGAATTTTATATATGGCATGTACTTGCGTTCCACTCATACAAAAGTATATGGCACATCTCCCCAACTAGGTTGTAGGCCTAATATGCCCCATGATGCCTGAGAGAATAAATTCGTCTGTTTAATGCTCACGGTGCAATCTGGTTGCTCTAACCAAGGAAACATTTTGTTTTTCTTGTTTTCATATGTATTCATCTTCCATTTATTTCTTTTTTAAAGATAGCTCATTTTTTAGGAGGTTTAGATTTACAGAAAAATTCAAAGATAGTACATGTAGTTCTACCATACCCTTACCCAACTTCCCCTATTAACTAACTAACATTTTACGTTAGTATGGTGCATTTGTTAGAACTAATCAACAAATATTGACACACTATTATTAACTAAAGCCTGTAGTTTTTTCAGATTTCTTTGGTTTTACTTAATACTTTTTCACTGCTCAAGGGTCCCATCCAGGATATCACATTACATGTAGTTGTCATATCTCCTTAGGCTGTTCTTTGCTGTGGCAGTTTTTCGGACTTCCCCAAGGAAACCTTTTTAGAAATTTTCATCATGAGGTAACTTTTCTCTTAAGAATCACCCGGTGGCACCTGGGTGGCTCAGCTGGTTAAGTATCTGCCTTCAGCTCAGGTTGTGATTTCCACGTTCTGGGATGGAGCCCCACATCGTCGGGCTCCCAGCTCAGTGGGGAATCTGCTTCTCCCTCTCCCTCTCCCTCTGCCTCTCCCCCTGCTTGTGCTCTGTCTCTGTCTCTCTCTCTCATGAGTACATGAAATCTTAAAAAAAAAAAAATCACCCAAATCATGTAGTTTATTTTTATGACCTTTTAACTTTGTGGACTGTATTATAATTCTAATGGAGAAAAACAGATAAGAAGTTCACATGGCACACCAGACTGCAGCTTATCATCCTACAGAGTCATTCCCTAAAACACATAAGGGCAAAAAAACTAGTGTGTAGAAACTTATTTCCAGACATGTCTCTTCAGGGCACAGACTTGGCCCTTCCTTCCACTCTCCACTTCCACACTCAGGGTCATCACATGTGGTTGGGCAAGCCCGTTTACTTCAGAGGCACCCAGGTAAGGGGCGGGGGGTGGATCAAATCTAAACCCCACTATTCTTCTAAGCTATCGACTCATGCCTTGCCTCTTCCTGTAGGAAATGCTTTTGTCTAATTTTCACAGAGGTGCTATTTGGGCTAGAGAAGGTTGGGGTTTCCAAGTATAGTAGGTTCTACCACCTGTTGTCTCTTAACTTGACCAGCTTTTTAAACTGTCCAGAAAAACTCCATGCCCAAGTCAGTAACATTTCATCTCCTACCCAAACTCCTGAAATAGCCTTCTGATTGCAATGCCTTTATACAACATTCTTTAGCATAACAAATAAAATGTTTTATTATCCGGTCTCGGTTTACCCTACTGGTCCTATCTGCCTTTGCTGTCCAACATGCGGACTGTGATTTAGCCTCACGGGGATATTTGAACAAAACCAGCTCTTCCATGCCTCTAGAAAATAGAGACAAAAGAAGCCCAAGGGAGATCTGGAGAATATAAGGTCAAAGGGACCTGTGAACCAGCTCCTAGATAAAACCAAGGGAAGTATCAAGATGCCGACACAAACATGAATGTTCGATGTGCCTAATCATATATGGCAGTCAACGGCCTTCCAGGAGCAGCAGAATGTCTGAGAAGGCAATGGAGTAGCTGAGAGAGAGGCAGACATGAAGAAATCCTGTGCATGGAAATGAGAGCAGATTCAGCAGTGACCTGTGGGGGCCAAAGTCCAAAGAACAGACAGAAACAAAATCATATCAGCACACGACTGGGGAGGGACAGCAACAGAGAGCACTGGATGGGGATGCCTCTCACCAGCTAAACCCCAGAGCTCAAACTAACCAGGGAAAGGGGTGTAGGGGCACTAAAGTGACTGAGATGGAGTCTTCATCACCAAACAAATGGAGGCTTAATATAGATAGTAATTATGTCATAGGAAAGTAAGGTTAGAATTCTTGGATATCTCGGTTAGTAGACTCAACAACAAATAATTCTTAAGTAAATTAGAACTTATTAATGTTCTCCATGCATAGTGAGTCCTCAATGAATGTTTATTACAAGAGTGAATAAAACTCATAATAATTATTTTAAGCCATGCCCAAGTTCTGAAATTCTTTCAATTTTTTTCCAAAATGCTCCAGTTACCCACTAGGTGGCGGCCATTATCTGGAGGTCCTTACTTCCTGGGTTGCTACAGGATTTTTTTCCCTCGCTGGACCTACGGTTCCTTGTTTGCAGCTAGCAGAGATGTTTCTGAGTATCTCACTAGAGACTTAAACTTTTTTTCTAATGCAAAACTGCTGGGATTTCCCCTCTAATCTTTCCCAGGCTGTCTCTGTAACTGCTGAGGAAAAAGACTGAAGTATCTAGCTACAGCTCATCTAAATACCAGAGCAGCTGCGGAAAACACATCCATTTCACTGTTTTTTTTTTTAAGATTTTATTTATTTATCTGACAGAGAGAGACACAGCAAGAGAGGGAACACAAAAAGGGGGAATGGGAGAGGGAGAAGCAGGGAGAAGCAGGGAGCCCGATGTGGGGCTCGATCCCAGGACCCTGGGATCATGACCTGAGCCAAAGGCAGACGCTTAACAACTGAGCCACCCAGGCGCCCCCCGTTTCACTTCCTTAAACATGTTCTTTGGACACAGACTTTGCAGCATTATCCTCCCTTCTGCATATATCTCTCAGGCCCGTCTCATTTCTATGCCCCCCACCCTCCCTTTCTCCATGAGAAGTAATACTCTATTTTAACTTAAATATATTTGTTAAAGCTTTCTATTTAAAACTGTCTGAATTTTGGACAAGAACATAAGAAAACAGCCATGAGAAATGCCAAAGCAGCTTAGAAAAACTTACTTGGGAAACAAGCTTCTCAAAAAGTAACTTTAAATTTTTTAAAACATTGGCATTTTCACTCTCTGAAAAATAAAACAAAAATCTCACTTACTTGAAGGTAAAAAAGTGAGGGACTAGAAAGATGAGTGAAAGATCCTGGAAAGAGGAGAGTGAACAATGAAAGCTTAAATATGTTTAATTTTTTGTCCTGGACTTGGGAGAACACTAAATCGTCATCCACAAGCTTCGGGGAATTTCGTTGTCCTCTTTCTGGGCTACTCACTACAGTGAGGCATCATCCCAGGCAGATTTATCATCACCCCCAGATTCCAAGATCTGAAGGCTGTTCCTTGCTGACTCCCAGCATCTCACCAGACTAGCACTCATTTCCCAGCTACAGACAACCTACTGTTTTACCTCCACCTCCCAGGGAGCTATAATTCCGTAAGTCCAACGCTTGCCCCCTTATAGGCCTTAGCTGGACAATGACATCGCCATCCATTCAAGACAGAGACACGGGAATTCCCCTCCACTCTGCCTTCTCCCTGCCTCCTGCCTAATCAATCACTGGGCCCTGTCATTTGGATCTACTCTGCCATTTCCTTTTTCCATCCTTTCCACTCAATTCCTAATCTTCTCTTGGCTTAAGCCCTGGTCAGCTCTACTCTGAGTAATGCTGCAAACTCTAAACACATTTCCCTGCCTCGCCACCTTCCAGCTCCTCACCCACTGTCCCCAGATTGGTCTTTCCCCAACACAAGTGTGATCATGCAACTTAGTCCTGTTTAAACCTTGTCCTGTCTCTAGAATAAAAGTTCAAACTCCCTGGAACGCCCTTCCTCCTCCTACAAGTCAGCCCTGGCCTCCTGTAATATCATCCACCACTCCTCCTGACCTGAACCCTGCATTCCAATCTTCTAAACCACTGATATTCACAAAGGGGCCCTCCTCCTCTATGGCTCATGCCCTAATTAGTGCTCAGGCTACATCCCTTCTTAGCAATATCCTTCTATCTCCTCCCTCATTCGTCTAGAAAACTCCTCATCATTCTTCAAGACCCAGATCATCCCCCAAATTGATCATTTTTTTCTCTGTCCGGTCTTGGTACCTTGTACATAAATCTATCAGAGGGTCATTATCCTTTAATGCCAATACTGTGAGTCCCCTAATAGCAGGGATTGCTCCTTAGTTTTATGTTCTTTAGTGACGAGCACTGTGCCTAGCCCTACTCAATACTCAGAATACCTTGAACAATGAATCAATGAAGAGGCAGGATATTATTGATCAAAATTTAGTGACTGTGTAATGAGACAAGGACTTTGCTAAACCTTTATAAACAGTATCTCATTTACTTCAATAGCCCAATGAAGTAAGTTCTATAATTATTCTGGTTGGCAGACGGAAAGTTTCAGGAAGTCAAGAAATACATGCAAAAACAATATATGCAAATTAAGGGCTCAGCGTCTTTGTTTAGTTTGCTCCGCCACGAGCCGAATCTCTCACTCAAATCTATGCGGCTTCCCCAAAAACTGAATATGAGGAAATGCTATTCTGACTTTCAAAACAAATTTTTTTTTTAAAAGAAAGTCATGGACTCTGTATGCTAACCACTTGAGAGCTTGACACATATTCCAGAAAAAGGGCAAAGGTGACTCTTAAGCCTGGTTTGTGAACACTTAGTGAGGGTCGTCTCACTAATACCCTTGGGCATTGCCAGGAAGCAGTATGCTTTCTCTAGGAATAAGCAATTCCCAACCAGCTTCCTTCCCTTCTGGAAGACAGGACGACTTGAACTTAAATCAGGGAACTAGAGTAGGTGTGTGGGGATGGGCGTGACTCCCCAGCATCCTCCCCTGCCCTGCCTCATTGCACAGAAGCCATGCCATGTTGGGTCTTGATGCCAGCTTCAGGGGTGAGGACTGTTCGGTCTAAACTAGTGTTTCTCCAAGTACTGGTCTGTAGAGCTACCATCTGCATGCTTGATAAAAATGAATTTCTTGGGTCACCTGGACGTCTCAGTGGGAGGAGGATGTGACTCTTGATCTCAGGATCGTGAGTTCAAGCCCCACGTTGGATGTAGAGATCACTTAAATAAATAAAACTAAAAAAAAAAAAAATTAATTATTTCTTATTTTAGTGCTCAGAGATTCTAAATCAGGAGGTCTAGGTGCCCAGGAATTTTCTCCCAGCGGAATCAGATACAGGTAGGCCAGAACCACACCTCAGAACTTCAGAAACATATCTTGAAACCAAACATGAGATCATATCCCCTTGCTGGGAGCCTCAGTTTCAGCCAATCGGGATCCGGTTTTTATCCTGGTAATGGTTCCTGGTCTAGGTCTGAGTGCTAGGGTGACCAGCTGTCCCTGTTTGCCCAGGATTTTCTTGGTTTTAGTGCTCAAAATCCACATCTCAGGATACCCCTTATTCCCAAGCAAATCAGGGTTATTGGTCACTTTAGAGGTGATCGAGGAGGTTGTCCCAGTCAAACTGGAAAAAATAGTCTTCTGTTCACACTTTCTTCCCCTCTCGCCCCCACTCTGGACACAAACAAGGCAGCATGTTGTCCCCACTGCTGTTGGCAGCCATCTTACAACCGCAAGGGAAGCTGGCCCGGGGACAACACACGGAAGAAGGTAGAACAAACTACAAAGGGCAGAACAGAGTCGCGGTCCTGGTTGTACATGCCCGGGGCCCTCCTTACCTCTGTGCACCGATTAATGCCCTTATTGTTTATTCCAGGTTGATTTAGAATTCCACCCTTGCATGCAAACACATTTTAACCAATGCAGTTTGGCAAAACAGGGTGTTAGGAAGAAATATGACAAAGCCTCTTTCAGACAAAATGAAGATGTGGACTAAGAAACAGGATAGTAGGGTAAATCTGTCACCTTTGAATGTGCATAAGAAATTCTTCTGGTTTCTGTCTTATTGAAAGTTATGAGGAAAAGTATATGAAAACCTGAACTAATATATAAAATATTCTATGAAAGCTGGCCTAATGACCTAAACATAACAAGGTGAAATTTAATGGTCATAAATGTAAAGCCCTACTTTTAGACCCAAAACAGTAATTAATTTCCCAAGTGCAAGATGGCGGAAACATGGCTTAAGAGCAACATGTGTGAAAGATTTAGGGATTTTGGTTGACTGTAAACTCAGTATAAGCCAACAGTGTGATGTGGTTGCCAAAAATGCTAATGCTGTTGTAGGCTACCTTACTAGAAGTGTAACAAAGATCTCCCTCAGGCCGCACCAGCCATAAGAACCTTTTACAAAACAGGATTTTTCTACTCTACAATCACCTGTGTTCTCCTGTTTAGTCCATGGGAATTCTAGATAACCTCCCCTACCAACTTTCTGAGAATCCTTTGGAGTCTTACTGTGAGCTTGTCCCTCTACTTTCTTTTTAGAAACTATCTCAATCATGGATTAAGCTAGCTGTCTGCTTTTTTTACATTCTTATACTCAAGCTACTAAACACTGAAGAAAATCAGATAAATGATAGCACTACAAATTCACCATCATTATCCCCAGCTAGACCCCTCCATACTATTCAACAATCTTTCAGTATCCCAAGACAGGGCTCTGTCCTCTCCTCCATTAACTTTTACTCCTCTTCTTAAGACCCACATCTCATTTCTCCCTGTGGGCCTAAGCTCTTTCTTCATGAAAATGTAATCTGAATTAACATAGCCCTTGCCTTCATCTCCCTCAGGACCTCATCCTCCTGATTTTCTGCACATCCCCATGGAGTTTCCACCTCAAACTGAGAGATACTGAGACCTGGGGAGGCCAACAAACATCTCCAATGGGGCATCCTCAGAGGACCTCCATGTTTTTCATGAATCCCTGTGGTTCCAAGACCTCTGTCATTACAGGACAAACAACTAAATTGCCAGAGTCCTCCAGATGTCAGGTAGAGCTGTGTTCCAACCAACACTATTACCTGGTGCCAGCCGGTGCCTCCCCATCTCAAAAAAAACAGATCCTTCAGCTTTTGCTGCTGGAGTCCCTTCAGAGGGGCTGGAAGTTAATGTGTCTTCTCTTTTTTACAATCCCCACCTTCATCACCCTCAATCCCACACTCACGCTGGGCAACCAAAACCTTCTTCTTCATCATTTCCCCAAATGATAAAACTTTCCTGGAAACTGGCATATATAATTGACCATGCCACAGGTCTGTTTCTCAAATTATGCATCGTACCTAGGCATGCCTCAGCCTAGCCATGAACACAACCTAGGCCCAAGATGAATCTCTTCCACCTGGAAAGCTAGAGGCCAATGAACAAGAAGTCAAATTTCTGGCTGAGCACATCTGAGCCTCTCTTCCCTGCCCTCCCAACTCCTCAGAAGGGCTCTCTTCCTATCTTCACCACTGCTCTGTGCCTGACTCACCTCATACCTGTTCAGAGCTCATTTCTCTCCAGAATATTCATCCTCTTGTGGGGAGGGAGGGATTTTTCTGTTTGTGCATGTATACACATTCAAGTCTTGCCAACCCCCCCTAAGAAACAGTAGAACAAGAAGTTTTTTAAAAAAATCTCTTGACCCAATGGCATAAACTAATAAAAATGTGCCCTGGAGTAGAATCTAATGTAAATCCTCCTCCATAAATAAGCTCAAATCTCTCTTTCTCCTTTGAGTATTAAAAGTAGAATTGGCTAAGCAACAGCAGTCTTTTTTTTTTTTTTTTTAAGGGTTTGATGTGAGGAATATAGTAAAGTGAACAGAGATAGAAGCCAACTACATATTTTCCATCTTCTCCTCCTCCTTCTACAGTATTGGGGTGGAATTGCAAAAGAAGAGAATGTAGGGTCATTTTCCTGAGCCTAAGTGCTCTGGGACTGCAGCACAGGGTAGGCTCTGAGCTGGCTGAAATTGGCCACCCCCTTCTGTCTGTTCCAGTGGGGCTTAGCATGGACAGACTTTTGTCCTCTTCAGTTACAGCTCCTCAGCCTCCCCAGAATGGCCACGCCTCCCCAGCATGTCCCCAATTCACAGTGGCTCTACCATCACTTGGTTTTGCCCAATGTTGCCACAATGTGGCCTTCATTAGCTTCCCAATGCCTCCACCTCTTCTCTCCTCAGCCAATTTCACATTTCAATTCCTACCCTCATCTATGGGAACCTCTGTCACTGAGGTCCCCAGTGACCACCTTGTTGCAAATTCAACCAACATTCTCTAAGCCCTTTCTTACTTGAATTCTCTACAGTATCTGTTGTTGGTTTTTATTGATCTTTCCTTGAATGTTTTCTTCCTTGCCTCCCATGAAATCAGTGGTTTTAGTTGCTCTTTCTGTCCCCAGGCCATTCAGGCTCAGTGTCCCTAGTTGTCATCTCTTATTTCCTCAACTATTAGTGTTCCCCAAGATTCTGGTCTTTTTCCTCTCCTCTTCTCTCTTTGCCCCACTTTTGAGTGGTTGCCCCCCTCACATGGTCTCAACTAGCCCCTACAGACTGCCAACGTCCAAAGCCACACCTTTAGTGCCCATCTCTCTTCTGAGTTCCTAACCCAGCCCCCTCCCCAAAATATATGTTGAATATCCAGTAAGAGACTCCAGACCCAACATGTTCAAAATTGAGCCCCAAATCACAATCCTCCACCCCAACCTAGGCCTTCTTCCCCTGTTATCTTTACCTCTGTTAATGATACTGTGTTCACATACCTGGGGGCATCGGGAACTTCTCTCTCTCCCTTACTCACCCACATTTCTTCTGTGGGTTAAAACCTAATGCCTTCTCTAGAGGCCCAGTGTCTACTGATTTAGTTCAGGTTTTTATTATTGTCTGGGTGGTGGCCACACACCCCTAAGAGGTCTCCTTAATGGTCTAGTATCCCACCCCCTCCCCACTGCCTGTCTATTCCCTCACTATTACCAGATAACTGTTTTTTTCTAATGATAAGATCATCTCATTCCCTTGCTTAATCTTCTTTAGTAGTGCCTTCTCACAGACTTCACGACAAATGCCAAATTCTTTACCATGAACTATAAGGGCCATTATTATCTGCTCTTGCTTTACCAGCCTCTTACCAGCACTCCCCAACTCAGCCCTCATGCTGTAACTACAGAAGTCATAGTCTCAGTCCCGTGAAAATATTCTGCAGCATGAAAGAATAAATATATCAATAAATAGCCGAGAACAATACCTTCCTTCCCTTAAAAACCGTCAGTTCAGTTCCAAACATCATTGTTCATTGTGTACTCGTAGGTTTCTCCCAATGCTAGATTGTGTGGTCCCTAAAGGCAGTAGTGGAATTTTGTTCATATTTTTATCTCTAATGCTTAGCATGGTGCCTGGCCGTGTTGCAGCATTCAATAAATGCTATGGAAGCAAAAACAAACAAAGGGGGATGGGAATGAGAGAAAAAAAAGGAAAAGGTGCAAGAGAAAGAAAGAGAAAAGAAAAAGAAACTGGAAGAGAATAAAAAAAAGAAAGAGAAAGAAAAGGAAGAGGGAAGGGAGGAGCGGAGATGGGAGGGGAGGAAAGGAGGAAAGACGGAAGGAAGGAAGGAAGGAAGGGGGGAGGGTGGGAGGGACGGAAGGAAGGAAGAAAGGGGGGAGGGCTGTCCTTAATGGCACTATTTTACAATCTTTTCAAACCACATTCTTCTCTTGGCCTGTCTCTGTCTGTCTTACAAACACGTGCAGCCCCCAAAGCTTACCATGTAATTTTTTAATTAAAAAACCTAATAAAAGAATTTTTATTTGAGAGATAGAAAGAATATTTGTCCTAAAGTATCAAAGAATCTTGTTGGAAAGCAAGCATCTAAGCAACTGCAGACAGCTGAGGATTTTTTGAAGAAAAGGAGAAATGTTAGGAATTGAACAGAATTATTAACTTTCTGTCTCATTTATATTTAACCCTAGGTATATCTTTAGAAAACAGAAGAGAGAATATTAAAGTCCCCTGTCCTCTAATTGAATAATCTAAGTATCCTCGACTCTCAATTTAGACAAAATCAGGAGCCTGGAGTAATAACTGTTCCAAGATTAAATAACATTAAATCTCTCTCTTCCTGTTTTCTAATCTATAACTGACACCAAGGGCTAGCCCTTTCCCTTTGTCTTAAGTGCTATACCTCTCTCCCAGCAAATATGTGAGACCTAGGATATCCCGGATAATGATCCCGTCAGGTGAGGCTGGACATGGGGGAAGGGATTTGTGCTAAAGTATCCAGGAACCACCCCCTCCATTGTTAAAAACACTGTCATAAAATGCCCACAGCTCATACAAAGATCAGGGGAACTGCCCAGGACAAATTCACAGGCAAAGGTGAAAAGCCTTGGAATCAAGACAAAGTGTACTCTCTCTTCCAATAGCAGTCATAAAATTTGGGAGCTCATGAGCTGATGTTGAGAGAGAAAATATTACATTTTTGACCTTTAAAGCTTTGGCCAGAAACACATACTTTCAAGGGATTTGATTTGCTGCGTTGCCTATCTCTGGTTGCTGAGGAAGAAATAGAGAGATGAAATTTCATGAATGGCTCGATGAACTGCAATCAGTGTGGTGGAAGATGACTTCAGATTGCATGTATGAGAGTGAGTGACCAGAGTCAAGGAGGCGGAAGGTTGGCAGGACCCAGGCTGTCTTCCCTGGATGGATAGGACTTGGGACTTGACTCTGTAGGCAACGAGAAACCATTCATTGGAAGATTTTAAGCTTAAAAGTGAAACAGATTTGGTTTTAGGAAGGGGACTTGGGGATGGCCGGGTGGCTCAGTGGGTTAAGCATCTGCCTTCAGCTCAGGTCATGATCCCAGGGTCCTGGGATAGAGCCCCACATCGGGATCCCTGCTCAGTGGGGAGTCTGCTTCTCCCTCTGCTTGCTGCTCCCCCTGCTTGTGCTCAATCTCGTACATGCTCTCTCTCTGTGACAAATAAATAAATAAATAAAATCTTAAAAGAAAAAAAAAGGAAGGGGATTTGGGCAGCAGGTAGAAGAGAGAGAATAAAGACTCGGAGAACAGTTGGGACATTCTGGCAAAAATCCAGAGTAGATACGAGAGTCCAAATTTAGGCAGCAGGAAGGAAGAGTGGTGAAAAGATCAAAGAGAGAAAAGAAGAAACTAAGTAAGAGGAATGGTATGGTAGTAGGAGACCTTTCTTCCCTAGTTCACCTGACCCCAACCAGGTGGTCTAACTTCACTAGCTGCTCCCCAACTTGACAAGCGCACAGGTAGGACATCTTCTGTTCTGTGTTCTACAGAGCCGACCATTTAAAGCAGAACTTCTCACCAGTGTCGTCTGTCAACAATATCTATGGAACTTTTTAGCATTAATGTTTCATGGGCACCACCTCTTCTTGTTGTCAGTTCTCTTGATCAACAAAATCGCTGCTTTGAAATGAAATGACACCATTCAACACATGCTCCAGACATTAAAAAGATAAACTTCCCCTAACTCTTCAAAGACCTCACCACACCATGCATTTTTTCAAATGTCCAACATAAAAATGAGCAAGCAACCTATTTTCCTGTTCAAATATTTGAAATGTACTTCTTGTTTTATGGTTATTTATAGTGTTCCACTGACTGCTTATGACATGTTTTCTTTGGGATATAATTAAAAGAAGACTTAGCAAAGAATAATGGAAAACATAAACTTGCCAGATTAATAAAATGATATCAGATAAAATAGCATCCTTGTCCGTCAGAATTACATCTGGTGGGTGTTGAACACTCAGCTTCTGGGTCTGTCTCTTAACATTCTTAGTAAAATTAGAGAAGGAGCTACAAACTGAATTGTATTTAGCTTCTCCAGGTATTTCATGTGTGTAGCCCAGGAGCCATGCTTTGGGAAACACTCTTTTGTACTTGGTTAGTAGTGTATCCAATAAAATGTCTCTGACTTTTGCCCCATCTACCAAGATTTTTTATTCCCTCCTCACTGAATCCAGCTGTCCTAATCAGTTTGGAAATCACGCTCATCAAAACTGTAAAGGAAAATCTTTTGACATTTTATTTACTTTGGGGAGAAAATTATGACCTCAAATACTATGGGAAGAACTGCAGACTATTAAACATCAGGAGGTCCCCCTCCCCATGCCCCGGCCGCCTCTGCAGCTAACTTCCCTGACTGGGGGGCTGGCCCTTCCACCGCCCCCCCCCCCGGCCCCGCCAGCATGGAGGGATTTGCAGAAAGGGCACTCCATGCTCATGGGGGTTACAAGATTTTGGTATTTATCATCAGATTTAGTGCAGGTTCTAACAGATAACAAGACAAGAGAAATGAAAAGGGTGGCTCTCAAGTCTGGGGCAGAAAGATGGGTCAGGAACCAGAACAAACAGTCAGAAGATACAGACAGTTAAGAGGGAACCCAGGCAGGCTCAGGAGAGCTATAATGGTCTTGAGTGGACACTAGGATCACCTACAGAACATAAACATCAACAACAACAAAATAATATTAGTGCCCAGGTCCCAGGTGAGCTACATTAGTAACTCTGGAAGTGGACCCAAGGACAGGTATTCTGAAAGTTCTCCAGGTGATTCTATGTGAAGCCAAGGTTGAGATCCATTCCTCTAAATACCTCCTTTCTCTCAACAGCTTGTTGCCCTGACTGATGACATTCATGCTCTAATTGCAAATGAAAAGGATCAAATTCCAGTACCTTTGGTCAGACCTTATTGATCTTTCAAGACACAGCTCCAATATTACATTTGTAATGATGTATTTCGTGATCCCCACTCCAACCTCTTTCATCTGTGTGCTCTGATACCCTGCATATCTATGGTTTCATCACAGCACCTGTAAACTCCGTGCACTTACCTGTCTCCTTCACTGGCATCCCCAAGGGCATGATTAATATGCCTTCATATCCCCATCCCACTTAACATATTGTCTGGAAGGTAACAGACTCTCGATAAAAGTTTATTGAATTCTTAAGAACACAATAAATATTTATTTATTCTTAAATACACATTTAACCACTATATAGTTCATTTTCAACATTTATAAAAAGAAAAGATTGAACTATATTGTCTCTAAATCTTAATCCCTTTGAGATCCAAAATGCTGATTTTTTTTCTCTTTGTATTGCATAAAATGTATACATATGATTCCAGAAATAATGCTTTAGGCCTGTATTTCCCAAACATTAATATGCACTCTACCTACCTGGGATCCTGTTAAAATGCAAATTATAATTGGACAGGTCTGCAATGAGGCTTGAGATTCTGTACTTTTAATAAGCTCTTAGGTCCTGTTGTTGTATCTGGTCAAGGATGACACTGCATAGCATAATTTTAGGGGATAGAGGCAGATCCTAGCCTTTCCTGAGTTCACATCATACATCATAAGGCAGGTAAGTTACTCCTTAGCACCAGACTGCCTGGGTCAGATCCTGACCCTGATACTTCTATTAAGACAATGAGTCATCTTAACATATTTGTGCCTCATCTTCCTCAACAGTAACAGAGGAATAACCACAGGGTTTTTGTGAAATTAATGAGTTAATTCAGGTACAATCCTTACTATGGTGCTTCACATATAAAAAGCAGAATACATATTAACACAATACATATATATACTCCTTTCCAGTCAGTTTGTTTCAGCAGTGACCATTTCTATTTGTCAGAAGCACTGATTTTTCTTTTTTAATCTTGAAAACAGTGAAGGGAAGATATTTTTCCTTCCTTAGACTGAAAGGCAAATACTGGATCCATAGACCAAGAAAAGATCAGAAGAGAGAAAAGAATTCAACTTGTCACTCTCCAGTCCCATCATTTCTCTGCTTTTTCACCCCAGCACTGCCCCAAAATACCTAATGTTACCATGTCAGAAAGAGTAAATTGCAAGGATTAAAACCCACAATAAAAAGAAATTCTGGCCAGAATATACAAATTGACACTCAGTACAGCATAAATAGCACAAAATCACACTATGCAAAGCTTATTTCCTGACACTAAGATATTAGTTCTTTGGCGAGCCAATTGCTTTTCATTGAGGTGTATCAAAGTCTTGGGGTGTAGTCAGAATGCAAGGAAGATCACCCCAACCTGAAATAATTTCACAGCAAGCATTGGGCTCAGGTTCAAAGAAGGAGGAAGAGAAGCATCAGAGAGTAGAAAGAAAACAACAAAAACAAACAAACAGAAGGAACGCCTGGGTGGCTCAGTAGTTGAGCATCTGGCTTTGGCTCAGGTCATGATCCCAGGCTCCTGGGATCGAATCCCGCATCGGGCGCCCTGCTCCGAGGGAAGCCTGCTTCTCCCTCTCCCACTCCCCCTGCTTGTGTTCCCTCTCTCGCCGTGTCACTCTGTCAAATAAATAAAATCTTAAAAAAAAACAAACAAACGGAAAATCTGACATTATTAGGAGCCTTGTTTACCTCAAATAGGAGAAAGAGAGGGGCACCTGGCTGGTTCAGTGGGAAGAGCATGCAACTCTGGATCTTAGGGTTGTGAGTTCAAGCCCCACGATGGGTGTAGAGATTACTTAAATAAATAACTATGTTAACAAAAAAGAAGAAAGGGAGGAAGAGAAAAAAAAAAAAAAGGAGGTTCAAAACAATCATTATTGAGTCCTAACTATGTGCCAATAGTTTCAAGTATATTCGGGTTGTAAACATCCCAGAACACTCTGCGGAAGGCGTTTTGAACCGCACTTCACAGTTGAGGAACCTGAGGGGGGGGGGGGGGTCCTACTTGCCAGACCCGGATTCGGCAGAGATGGGATTTGAATCTCCTGCCGGTGTACTTTGTGTAACTCATGAGTCCCATCCCCTGAAACTTACTTGGAAAGAACCTCCAGATCCGAGCTTTCTCAGGTTAAAATCAAGTTTAAGGTCATATAATAAATAACAAGCCAGGACAAAGTGAAGCAGGAATGAATATATAAAACAGCTGAAGTTGTGCCAAAGACACATTCCACCTTTTAATAGTTTTCATTGAGAGAGTAAATCCTGGGACGCAAACAAGTTAGTTGGGCTTGTTAACCAGTCCTGTAGGCTCGATTCTCGCCAGGTGCTCTACGGTCTGGTCTGCCGCGTCCCTTCTTTTGTTTTAAGGTGTATTTGGAGAAGAGTGTCTGCCCTGCTGGGTGATACGAAGTGCAAAACTCACCAATAGCTTGGATTCTGCCCCTGGCTTCTTCCTGGACTAAAACTGAGGTCGCTTGGGTTGCCCGCACTGCTTTGATTAGTGTAAATTCCATTGGGCCTCTGAGCCCTTGTTAAGTGAAGGAGGTTAACCCAGTGGGAAAAATGAATTCGGGGGCTTCAAAGATGGTTGATTTAACACTCGGAGTTTAGTTAACCTAAAGTTCGACCTATTTACTTACTCATGTCTAAGCAAAACAGAAGAGAAAACTTAGCTTGTTGGTTTAATCTCTAACTCATTATGCCGTGAGACCCCTTTCATATCCCGATTTATATAATTCACTCATTACATTACCTACTTTCAATGCTGAACCTAACATGTTCCTCTTGGTTTGGCTACAATGAAAAAAAAATTTTTTTACCCCTTGTTAAAATTTTCAGAAAGTCTATTTTTCACACTTGGAAAAGTCCAATTATTTCTTATTCGGTTTTAAGTTCCTGTGTTAGAAGAAAAAAATCACTAATAATGATACTGTTAAGGGGATCAAATAACTTGACAATGTTTCATCATTTTGGGTTTTCCTAAGCAGAAAACTACTCCAACCGTTTTAACTTTATGCTTTCCACAGAATATATGAATAAGAGAAAAGTAAAAGTCACATTCTTTAATTAGTATGTCAGGAATTTTCAAAATGCTGTAAAGAAGTACTTGAAATGGAAAATGGCTGCAAATTCCAGGGTTTTTTTTAACATAGCCTAGGGGAATAAGGTATTCTGATAAATAGATTATTGTCTATATGGTATATAGATTAAATATTTCCAAAGAATTATAATTTTCTGGACACTGAAGTGACTTGGAAAATATAATTTAATCTTTCTTTGATAAACCAGAAGATATTTTAGAATATTATACATTTTCAGGGTCACCATAATAGACACCAATTAATCCAATTTAACCTGTTACTGACAAAACACAAATGTCATTATTAAGTGAAATGCCAGATTAGTAGAGTGACCAATAAACCATACTTCACTGTAACACATAATGTTTTGGAAGATATGTCCACTGTTTGTATTTTTATTTAAGTATATTATTGAGAAATAACTATGTTAGTGGTTGTGAACTTCCCACTCCACAGCTGATCAAAATGCAATTGCATGGGATTTCTTTGCCCCCTGCATATGGTCATTACAAAAGTGGGGTTTGGCATGACAAATACTGCCTCACTGAAATCCCATGTGACATTAAGAGCCAAACAAGAGCAGTGTTTCAAGTATACAAAAGCAAATCTGAGAATTTAATATTTTCTCATAAATTGATTCTCAATCTAAGTAGAGGAAACTTTGCATTAAACATAAAATTGGTAAAGAATTAAGCAATTGTTCTATATGCACTGGAAACAAAAAAACAGATAAACTTTTAAAACTGTTTGAAGTCATTATGAGTCTTGAGAGCAAAGTGTCTGCAATATTATGAAAGAAAGCTTAACTTTCTCGTTTGGAGGATTTGGAGGATTTATCTGGTAACTAATATTGCTATATTGACTATAAATTACGGCTGTTTCTTAAGTGGACTGCATTAATACCATCGGTAGCATTCATTAAGTGCATTAAACATCTACCAAGCTTTAAAACAGAAATATTGACTGGAACATGTGCATTCATTATGTTGATAATAAAAACAGGCATATTCTTAACATTTCAGTCACAGAGAGATTTCTAAAATGTTAAATTCCTTGGTAATAAAAAAATAATTGGATGAAAAACTGTTTTGAGGGTGGAGAATAGTAAGGGCAGTCTGCACATAAAATAGATCAAAGGGAAAAACTCAAAAACCCACAACTTTGGAGGCACCTGACTGGCTCAGTCAGTAGAGCATGGGACTCTTGATCTCAGTGTCCTGAGTTCAAGCCCCACGTTGTGTGTAGAGATTATTAAAAAAAAAAAAAAATCCCAACTTTTTAATTATAGAACAGTGATGACAAAAAATCAGAATTGCCACAGAACCATGGAAGAACTTCATGAAACTAATTACCTGGGAAGTAGTTTTGTAACTGTGCTTTCAGCAAGTCTTCATAATTTATTTGTGTACTGATTATTGATTATCCCTATTATCATATAAGCTACATATTTCTACCTGGGTTTCCCAAAGCTCACCTTCAAAATATACTTTTGTTAAAATATGTTTATAATTTCAAAAACATCTCCTAAGAGTATAATAATGTTTATACAATTAACTTGAAGAGATGTATTGGTTAATCAAAAGTTAAAAATAAAACATGAATATTACTATTTTTCTTTTTTTTTTGCTCCTCATTTTATTTTTGAATAGGTAATTCATTTACATAGTATGACGTTCAGAAGCTAATAATATTTTACAAACTTCTATATATTATTGAGAGACATGACTATGCCCCAAACAAGTCCTAAAAATAGCAAATATCCGTCAATATCATGTCTCGTCTCTTCCACGTCTTGTTAAAATATTTCAGTCCTCTAGTTTGAATTCTGTGTAGCTTTGGTATTTTGAGGCGTAGCTTTAACCAATATGCAGAATGTCATTATGACATACTTTACAAACTCTGTAGTATTTAAATTTATATTTATAGACTTATGCCATCTCTATTCTAATGTGTCACCCCTTCTAGACACCAAAATGATGATTAAAATAAGTTGCTTCTCCCTCTCATTTGGAGAACATGGGTAAGGAGTGTAACATGAATTGGTAGATAGTGGTTTATTGAGAAAGGTGTGATAATATCGAGGAACATGCTCAGTTTTTAAATTCTTATGCTAAAAAAAGTATGCCTTTAAAATTTTAATAACCAAAAACCATACTCTGAAGAAAAAAATTAAAGACAAATTTAGAAAGCACTAAATCTAGTGTGGAGTCTAAACCCACCTTGTTACAGATGAGATTAGGCTCAGAGAAAAGAAGCAGCTTGCTCAATTTCCCAGAACTAATGAATCAAAAATCTGAGATTAGAACCTAGTGTCTGGACTCCCAATCCTGATCTCATTTTGCTGTCAAAATTACTTCTTTTCATGCACTTTGCCTTTGAATGACCTACAAAGATGGTATATATTCAAATTATGAATAGGAGTTCCCTTTTATCTTTGTGGGAAGATATAAATAAATAGGTTTATGAAGGAAATAGATAAATTCATGGATGATATAATAACTTCAAGAAGAAATTAGAGATATTTGCAGGCTACCATCAAAATTGCCTCCCAGTTACCCCCGGCTCTCTACTCTGTTAAAATTGAGCTCACTTGAGTGTTGGCCACACCTTTCAGTCTACTCACAGCTAACTGTCCTTCAAAGCTGACCAGCTCCACCCCCTGCTCTCTGTGACACTGTTTTGTCTTGACCATCTTTTTGGATTGCTTTCTTGATCTCTCTCCCTCTCTTCCATGTTTATAGCTCTTCTTTTAGGCCTTCCACTGCTCACTTAAACTGTTCTTTCATTATGATCCATCCATGTTTACTATATTTTTCTCTGTAGATGCTTCTCAAATTTCCCTCTCCTGCTCTTTTGTTGACTTTCATCCTGGCTTATATTTCCAACTGCCCGTGGATAATCTCCATTTGAATGTCCTGCAGGTACGTCAAACCCAACTTGTTTAATAATTTTTTTTCTCCCCTAAAAAAGATTTCCTGACTTCCTTTCTTCTGTTATCCTTCCAATAAATCAGGTTCAAAACCTTGGAGTCTTCTTTGATTCTTTTTTTTTTTTTTTAATTTTTTCTTCTTCTTCTTCTTCTTTTTTCTTTAGAGAGAGTGCCAGAGCAAGCAGTGGTTGAGGGGCAGAGGGAGAGAGAGAGAATCTTAAGCAGGCTTCACACTCAGTGTGGAGCCTTAAATGGGGCTCAATTCCATGACCCTGAGACCATGACCTGAGCCAAAATCAAGAGTCAGATGCTTAACCAACTAAGCCACCCAGGCACCACTCTTTGATTCTTTATCTATGTTTCCAAAACATGTTTTAAACCTAAACTTTGTAAACCTTCTCCATAAGTTATCTCATAGTCCTCTTTTATCTCACACCCTACTTGCCTATCATCTAATACTTTGACTATTATATAAAACTCTGAAATCTTTGTCTTTCACTCCCCCCCCCAACCTTGATTAATAGACCCATTCACATTACCTTCAGATGAGTTTTTGTATACAGTACTTCAAATCACTTGACATTTGTTTACTCAAACCCTTCAAATTCCCTCAGTCTACATCCAAAGTATTTAATCTGGCATTTAAGGCCATACATATCCCAATGGTTTCATCTTCCAGGCAACCTTTGAGCCTTTTAAGGCCTGCTCCACACCACACACCTAATAACAGTGAACCTCCAAGACACTTAGTTCTGAACCACTTTATCTGACCCATCCCAGCTGATTCACTCTGGCCTGCTATGGTCCTTACAGCACTTGTCCTTGCAATTAAACCTTCCTAGAACTGATACTCTTTGCCATTCCTCTTTCAACTATTCAACCACCTCTCCTCAAGCCTCTTACCTTGACTGCCACGTTTAGCCACACAAGATAAACATTCTTCTTTATCCTGGAGCAGTAAACCTGGCCACTGTACTGTCACGTTCTTTCTCTCCTATCTACTCTTGGGGTTGCTCTGTCTACTCACAAACTTTATACACAGCTACTTCTGGCCATGGGCCCTCACTCCTGGATGTGTAGGCAATGTAATGTCCCCTATGTTGGCTCAAACATTTCTATTTTTGGTTTTAGTTAATACAGGCTGGGAATGTCCTCTCTAACTCTCTTCATTGAGTACATTTTTTTTTCTCACTTCATTGTCCATCAAAATTACCTGAGCATTACCCGTAAAGAATACTTTCTTTGAAATCTATAGCAGTTATCAAATAGAAATACGGTATGTGTCACAAATATAAACCACATGTCTAATTTAAAAATTGTAGTAGGCAGGGGAACCTGGGTGGTTCAGTCAGTTGAGCATCCAACTCTTGATTTCAGCTTAGGTCTTGATCTCAGGGTCATGAGTTCAAGTCCTGCATTGGGCTCCATGCTGGGTGTGGAACCTACTTAAAAAAAAAAAAATGTAGTAGCCATATTACAAAAGTAAAAAGAAATAGATGAAATGAATTTTAGATTTTATTTTACCCAACATATCCAAACTATCATTTAAAACATGAAATATTAAAATGATCAATGAGATGTTTCTACCTTCCTTTTTTTTTTTTTTTATTCCTAAGCCTTTGAAATCCAAGGTGTATTTTATAGTTACAGCATATCCCAATTCAGACTAGCCACACTGCAAATGCTCAATAGCAACATGACTAAAGGCCACAATAGCAGGTAGTACAGGTTTATCACCTTTGTTGATTTGTTCAGTATTTGGCACATGTTGGTTTGAAAAGTTAATTATGTTTCATGAATAGATAACTAGATTGTCAGTTCCTAAGGTATGGGAATTGCCACTACCAGAAGGGTTTGAATACAAGAATGAGTACTCTGTGCTGGAGCACAAACAATCTGACAGAAAACAAGCATCATGCACAGAGGTTATTACAGTACATCATTATCAGGGTTAAAATAGAAATGGAAGCACGATGCTTCACCGTTCTCTACACCTCTCCTATATCTCTCAGACCTGCCCCCATTAAGCTGCAACCAAGGAAGAAAGTAAGGTCCTAGCCAAATAATTCTAAAGTTACTAATAATTATAAATATGATAAGTAAAGGGCATTAGGGAGCTCATAACTGGGAAAAACTCATCTAGCTCACAAATAAAATTTAAAATGAGACCTGAAGGCGATATAGGACAAGAGGAAATAGGAGAAAGAAGAGTGTTCTAGGCAAAAAGAACAGCCTGTGCAAGGACCCTGAGGCACGAGTTAAGTCGAGAAAGGACTTCAAGAAACTCCCCAGGAACCTAAAGCCTGAGCATGTCCCCTGCATGATACACAGGGCTTTATTTAGAACTTGAAGAAGTAAAAAACAGTGAAGATGTACCCTGTGTCTATCAGGGAATTCCTGAGAATGACCAAAAAGTTAGGGGCTGAGGTTTGACAAAGCATCGGGATCCTGTCTGAATGAGTTTTCTGGAGGTCTTATATTCTTTTCAACCTCCTAATCTTTGGGAGATGCAACAGAGGTAAAAGCTTCTTCATCCCCTCCCTGACAATAGGATTTCATGAGCTGACATCTGAGGGAGAGTGAGGTTGGTCCCACTTGATTCATATTTGAGAAGTCAGAGGTGCCATAGCAACGTCTTCCATCATGAGCCATTCCTTGATTAATTGTCTTGATGTTAAGATAAAGAAAACAAACCGGAAGGACAGCTAGTTCTAGATCTCATAAATCCACCTACTAAATATGAACAGGAAGCCTAAGAATAGAATGAAAGACAAATAAAGCAGCTACATCAAAGTCTTAAGTTTTCCAAACGTCTAATCAATTAAATGTGACCAAAAAAGGCAATACTGCTATTGTTACCTATTTTTAATTCGCGTCTCCTATGCTCCCCCAAATCAATGGAAAAAATCTCTGACAGCTATACAGTGGAGTCACGGCAAAAAGCAGTTTCTATTTTTGAATTCCTGCTTCCAATTACGCAGGCACCCTTTGGAATTTTTTTCTCCACGATTTAAATACTGGTTGTTGCCCTGTTCCTTAGCCAGCATTGCATGATTCTCATCAAGCGTGGCTGTGTCTAAGAGGGAAAGGGCACAAACTTCGTAAAGCAAACATCATACCAGCGTGGCTCAAGGCTTGCTAATTGTTTTTCTGGCTGACCAAAGAATTCTACAGATGTTGGAAATGGAATCATTATGGAATCCCAAAGTTCCTAGTAAAATTCTCTGTTTATGATGCCAAATCAATAGGATGTAGTCAGTTAGTACTGATTCCCAAAGCAGTGAATCAATGGATTATTTTGAAGTTATATATTTAATTCCTTGTTCAGTTGTATTGTGAGTTTATCAAAATCTTGCATAATCACTCAATTAGCCTACTATTCTGGGTCCAGAACTCCTGGGACACTCTCCAGCACATTTTTCTCTCCCATCAAGATAGTTTATTACTATTAAGTTATGTAACTTAACAGCCTAAGTGATTACTGAAACAAATGTCTTCTTCATAGAATTTTAAATCTGGCAATATTTAACTTACAAAAAAAAAAAAAGCTTTTTTTTTTTTTTATAAAGACCATAGTCCAGCAGTAGCCACAAACCCAATACAGTTAACAATGACAATAGTGAAAAACTTATGTTGCACATGATTCAGGATACTGCTACTCAAAAGCCTTTCTCTCATTCTTCTTTATTAATAAGATACCATTTTTTGTTTATTTGTTTGTTTGTTTTTGGCTTAGACTCTCTTGCATTTGGGGGAGACCAGGTGACCCGGTTCCAGACAATAGAACATAGGCTGAAATTCTTGGTATGGTTTCTAGGAAAGCTATCATTTTCCTAAGTGTAAGAAAAGAAAGAAAGAAAGAAAGAAAGAAAGAAAGAAAGAAAGAAAGAAAGAAAGAAAGAAAGAAAGAAAGAAAGAAAGAAAGAAAGAAAGAAAAAGAAAAGAAAGAGGGAAAAACGGAGAGGGGCGCCTGGCTGTTTCAGTCAGTGGAGCGTGTGACTCTTGATCTCCAGGTTGTAGTTTCAAGCCCCATGTTGGATGTAGAGATTACTTAAAAAAGAAAATCTTAAAAAAAAAAAAGGGGGAAGAAAGAAAAGACTTTCCTTTCCTGCCTGGAATTCAGAAGTGGTGGCTGGTTGTGAAGCAGCCCAGATTTCTTATTATGTGAGAAAAAAGAAACGCTTTGTGTTCAAAGAAGAGTTGGCCAGGATCTGTGACATGTGGCTGAAAGGGCTCCTAACTGATAAACCACTCTCTGAGTCCAGGGCCGCTGTGCCACACGAGTCCAGGGAGTAGCATTTACTTGTATCCTGTACCACCACGGGGTCCTATAGCTGCCAGATGTGAAGCGAGTTCTGGGGATCCAAAAATCTGTGCAATATGGATTCTGCCTATCAGGAGGTTAACAACCTAATGAGACAAATTTGTAAACAGACAGTTCCAGTGTAATGTTATCCGTGAAGCTAGGGTTTCATAAAGGATAGCACTCAAGTTAAAAAATGATCTGCTGTCATATAAGTTCGGTAAAATTACTCTATCTTCAATTGCACTCTGGCATATTAAACACGCTAAGGAGCCTTGTAACAAGAAGGCTACTAACTCCCTTTGACCTACCGTTTCTTAAAACTAATAATTAAACCCTTTCTCTCCTTAGGCAGTACCTCTTTTTTTTTTATTATGTTATGTTAATGACCATACATTACATCATTAGGTTTTGATGTAGTGTTCCATGATTCATTGTTTGCGTATAACACCCAGGGCTCCATTCAGTCCGTGCCCTCTTTAATACCCATCACCAGGCTAACCCATCCCCCCACCCCCACCCCCCTCCCCAGCAGTACCTCTTAATAGCCTTCAGACTAGTGTTCAAAAAACACACTTGAGGAAATGTTGTACTAAATGATTTAACAAAGTTATAACCTTAGTACTATGGCAAGTGTTACCCGTGGAAATGATTCAGCCATACTTAAATTATTTATATATGAGTCTCTTTAAAAAAAAAAAAAAGCACATATGTGTGTGTTGAATTAGGTCTCCCTAAAAGATATGTAGATGTCCTAATAATAAAATCTGTGCATGTGCCCTCATTTGGAAATAGGATCTTCAGAGATGTAATTAAGATGTAAATTAAGACGAGGTCATACTAGATTAGGGTGAACTCTAAACCAAATCACTGGTGTCCTTACAAGGAAAACAAAGGATACCTAAAACAAAAGGCAGAAAGCCACGTGAAGACAGAGCTAGAGACTGGAGGGACGCAGCTGCAAAGGAAGGCAGGCCAAGGATGGCCAGCGACCACCTTGAGCTAGGAGAAGCCCATAGGGCAGATTCTCTCCTGAGCCTCCGAGAAAGAACCAACCCCGCTGACACCTTGATTTTTGACTTATGGACTCCAGAACTCTGAGAGAAAAAAAAATTGTTTTTTTTTTTAAGCCTCCTAGTTTGTGGTACTTTGTTACCTCAATCCTAGGAAACTAGTACACCATCATGCTTCCTACTTGGCTTCCATCAATTCTGTTTTTACTTGAAATTTTTCTTGGTACTTTGTCTCCAGCCTAGCAGCTCCAAGTCCAGAAGAGCTTAAGTCCTGACGCAGCCTATTTTTAACTCTTTAAATTTAGGCAGGTCACTCAGATGTCCTGAGTCTCAATTCTCTCAACTACAAAATAAGGACAGAAACTTGTATTCGTTCATCAAGTCATCTCTTTGACGAGGACTGATTGACTAGTAACTGTGTGCCAAGCACTGTGCAGGGCACACGGATGGATATCCCATAAGCCATTACTAAATCCTGCAAAGGAAAGGCAGGTATTAAGAGAAGGCATAACCTGACTGCATAAGCTACTGTTGGAGGTGGTGGTGAGGATTACATGAGAAGTATGTGAATGTACCTTATGATCTGCACCTTAAAATACAAACAAAGGTATTATTATAAATAGGATCAGATGGATTAATGAGAAGGAATGTCCCTTTTCCCTCTGGTCAAACTGGTAAATATTAAGTAAAAATAAATGAATAAAAGCTCTTGCTGAGGTTTCAAAGGGCCTGCAGGAGAAACTGTTGGAGGATCATAAGAGGGAATAGGAGGCTCTAAGAGATTTACATATTTATTGATCACTCATTCAAAAGCAGACCTGGTTATGCTTCTCTCAGAGTTTAGCCAAAACTCACCTATCATGTATCATAATTAAGTGAGATGGTTGATAATTGTTCCTTTTTTTCTCCAGAGAAGTAAAATGGACATTTGTGTTGAATTATCAGCTGGTTCGTTTAAGAAAAATCAGTGTATCAGGGCTCCTGGGTGGCTCAGTTGGTTAAGCGACGGACTGATTTCAGCTCAGGTTATGATCTCAGGGGTCTGGGATCCAGCCCCACGTCAGGCCCCACGGTCAGCACAGAGTCTCCCTGTCCCTCTCCCTCTGCTCCTCCTCACACTCTCTCTCTCAAATAAATAAATAAAATCTTTTTTTTAAAAAGGAAATACCAGTATATCAATAACAGGAAGATAAAGTAGCTATTGGTATTACGTTGGCAAAATGTATAATAGAACAAGAGAATAAATTGTCTTAAATATCTCTGAAGTAATGCAGCTGAATATTTGAAAGTTCAAGCCACTAGTACCTGCATGATGAAGATACAAAAAATCCTGCTCCATAAACCTGTCGGGGATCATCAACCAATTTCTTTGGAACCACCTAGCCATTTGAAAGACCCCTTCCTTGGCATTCAGAAGACTTGACTTTTCCAGTCTCATAAAGTAAGCAACCAAGAGTTTTCCACGCAAGGATAAGTACTTTCCTATGAAAACTTTATGAAGTGACATAGACCCCTCTTCTTTTAGAAACCAATCATGCACTATATGTTAAACCTCTCTCTATTGAAATGCCCTGCACAAAGGTTTATTCTCTAATTAGAGTATACTGGAATACAGAAGGAGTCAGAGATGCAGCTCTGGATATGTGCAATGAGCAGCTCAGTCTCCTGGCCCAACCCAGACTTCCCAGTTTCATGGGTCAATAACTTACACTCTCACTTTTTCTTCCCAAGAGCTAAAAAAAAAAAAAAAAAAAAAAAGCCACAAGAATACAGAAATAATGATAATATGTGTTTGTATAAATAAATACACAAAAGCACATATTCTCGCTTATTTCAAAAAAGGGTTTGGGGCTGCTTTTAAAAATATTGTTATTTTTAAGTATATTAAGTTTTAATATCACATATTAAGGTTGTAATATCAAAACTAACATTTCTCATGGCATGAATTTCATTTAAAAAAAACTTAAATTGTATTTCCTAAATCTATTCAAGATTCAAAGAAAAGTAATCATAGCTCCAAACCTTGCCAGCAGTAATGCAAAATAAACTACCTGATCAGGAAAAGGGAGATGTATTTCATGGACTCTGAGGCAATCCTGGCAAACAAGGTTTATATGTTTAATGAGCATCCAAAAATTATGAGGAAAATATAGTGGCATGAATAATATTTGAGTTATAATTATATCTACTTAAGCCATGTCAATTATATTCTTTAATGGTCCTAAGATCATCCATACTTCTGAAGCTTTTCTGCTGTCATATCCTGATCTCTAGATCCTTCTCTTGAATACCCTCACGGCAGCTCTCATAGGGTTAACTAGTCCAGCTGAAATTAAAGTGGACTAGTGTAGTTTGAATAGGGGAAAGATATGATTGAACAATAAGAGACAATTTGAGGGACGCCTGGGTGGCTCAGTCAGTTAAGTGTCTGCCTTCAGCTCAGGTCATGATCCCAGGGTCCTGGGATCCAGCCCCACATCAGGCTCCTTGCTCAGCAGAGAGCCTGCCTCTTTCTCTGTCAGCTGCTCCCCCTGCTTGTTCTAGGTCGCTCACTCTCTCTCTCAAATAAATAAATAAAATCTTTTAAAAAATAAATAAATAAACAAGAGATAATTTGAGGGCCAATCCATTCTACTCAGAGATGGAGGGGTATGGAGAATATGGACATTTAGAGAAATCATGAGGAATCACAACGGGATCTAGAAGGATCTAAAGACACACACACACACCTATCATTCAGCTAAGAAGAGATGTAAATATGATATCCAATTATTTATTTCAAACCTTCGATTTCAATTACAAAATGTTAGTGTTGAAAAAGGCAGAGAAGATTACCGCATTTTTCTCATATTTTACAGTCATCTTCGTCATTTTGGGATGCTATAACAAACTACCATAGATGGAGTGGCTTAAACAGCAAACATATCTTAGTCCTAGAATCTGGGAAGTCCAAGATCAAGGTGCTGGCATATTCGTTTCTGGTGAGGGCCCACATCTGGTTTGTAGACGGCCGTCTTCTGTGTCCTTACAGGGCAGAGAGAGAGCTCTCATGTGTCTTCCTCTACTAAGGGCACCAGTGCTATCAGATTAGGGCCCCCACCCCTATGACCTTATTTAACCTCCTCACCAGCTCTAGCTCCAAATACAGCCATGGGGTGGGGGCACGGGAAGGGCTTCAACCTATGAAATTTGGGGGACACACACACTCAGTTCATAACAATAGGTGCGTAACCAAGGACAGGAGAGGCAAAATTGCTTATTCAAGGTCATGGAGTGTGCAGAGTCCGTTGGAGATGGGCAAGCCAAAACTTGAAGAGCCCATGGTTAGGACAGGAGCCTGGCAGTGGGTGAGCTTGGAAAGGAAACTGACCTGGGAAGAATGAGCTCCTGGGGAAAACCCCCCTCCCTTTCTTTTGCTCCCCTTGTGGCCCAGGGCCTGTCACCCTGCAAGTCACAGTCACTTCCTTCCACTCCACATTGCTCTTACTGACAGCCCCAGGGTTCATGTTTGCTTTTTTACTGGCAACCAGCACATCAGCTAATAGCAAATCCCAGCAATTCTTCACTCATCTGTGTACAGCCAACAATTACAAAGACACGCTCATTTTATTTCTTCGATTGCATGATGAAAACAGAGACTTTTCATTTCACTTTTTCCTCCCCTCTTGTACATTAAAATTCCACATTCTTCAAGGGGAAATGTACTTGAAAATGTAGATGAGGGGCCTTCAGGTGGCTCAGTCGGTTAAGCACCTGCCTTTGGCTCAGGTCGTGATCCTGGGGTCCTGGGATAGAACCCCATCAGGCTCTCTGCTCAGCAGGGAGTCTGCTTCTCCCTCTCCCTCTGTCCCTCTCCCCACTTGTTCTTTCTCTCTTTCAAATAAATAAATAAAATCTTAAAAAAGAAAGAAAGAAAATGTAGATGAACAGACTAAATTTTTTATTTAAATGCCACCATTAAGGGTTTTTTTCTATCCACTACCCATCTTTTTTTTTTTAAGTAAGTAATTTTTGAACTTCATATCATTAATATAATAAAATAAAGGCACAGGGCCAGTGTGTGCTGTGGCCCCTTGGCTTGCAAAGTGTCTTGTCTTCTTTTTCTCCTGAGGCTCGGGCTTTGAAGAGAACAAAGTAGTTCTGGAGTTTTCTCTTCCTTCCCCAGAGTCATTATTATCTGAAGAGCAAAGAAAATAAAGCTGAATGTTGCTTCACTGCAGCACTTCTCAATCTTGCATGCCTGTTTCATCTTGTGGTAGTGGTGGCATTGTTCCCAGCTATGGGGAGAATAGGCTCTTACCTGGAGTGCTTAAGCAAAGAGTAATTTATTAATACTCACAGAGGAGTCCATAGGAATGAAAAGAAGTAAACAAAAGGAAGAAGCCCTTTAGGCATGTTCTCAACAATAAAGCCAATATTTCCTGTAAGGGCTGCCCAAAGAAACAGCCTTCTGTCTCAGGGCCCCCCCACCCCTGACCACCACCACCACCACCACCACCCGCCCCCATCCCCATCTCTAAAATTTTACACTTTCTTCAGCTTTTTCTCATAGTCCTAGTCTATCCTGGGGTGAACTAGCCTGTCTCTGGTTAGTCACACAGAAGATTAGAATCAGAAGTGTATGATATGTCATTTACTAAACTGTAATCAAATATGATGGCTCCCTGGAGATGATCAAATATGAAACTGGTTGAGATTTTCCGCTTGCAATATAGATTCAGTACAGAAATGCCTATCTGGTGGTTTGTATCTGGTCACTCGCCAAGGAGCTATTTTTTTCTCAGGTATCAGACAATTATTCTTTCCACATAAAATTTTTTATTTTGACACATTTTAAGTGGAAATCCTTCTAAAGTGCATAACAAGTTTGCATGATTTTACCGGTAGGGCAAACAAAACATAATTTAATTCGTTACCAGTCTCAAGATTATTAGCGTGCGTCCTGGTCTTTCGGATTAGGATGTTTCCTCACCGAAGAGCTGAACAGCCTCTTCTACATGAATTGTGGCAAGACAGACAGCTACTAAGTAAAAGGACTTCTGAGTTGAAGGCCGGTGGTGGTCAGATACTTGGCCTCAGGACCTTCAACTGGGGCCCCGACATGATGCGTTCTCAGAAGTTCTGGGAAAGAGTCCTATTTAACTCCTCCAGAGCAAAGACTTGGCACGCGACTGTAGCTACACCCAGAATTACAGATGGGGCTATCTTGTGATTCTGTGGGAAGTTTGCTTCTTTACTTGGCTTGCACTGTACAGTATGTCATTTTCTGCCAACAACTTGGTGAAAGAGAATTTCTCTGAGCTCCTCTCCAAGCATGTGTGTGCAATGCAAAGCAAGCCTTGTGTAACTTGATAAAGGACAAAGGAATAAGATTATCTATTCTCCAAAAATACCTTGAGCAATACAACCCAAAGAATGCTATCTTCAAGCCTATGCCTATTCCAAGTAAATGTAATCATCATCACCCTTGAATTAAGTGGATAATAGAAGGTTCTAAACACAATGTTTTAAAGTACTAAAAAAATAATTCAAACTCAGTCATAGTAATGATTATTGTATAATTTGAGCAAAGAGTTAATCTTTGAAGACTACAGATACTATAAATAATTAAAATATCTAGAAGAGAGATACTAATTAAAACCCATTCACATACTTGGATATAGTTTGCTAGAAGTATGTTTTGTTGCTAGATGTTGATAATGATATTTAAGAAGACATTATGAACAAAAAGAGATTTACAAAGGTTATAATTCATACCATCAAACCCTCCTTTCCCAACTTCCTGCACTGTAGACTGACGTCACTTTTCTTTTTTTGAATACTAGATATATTTTACAAAACTTTGATCCTGTTCAAAATCCTGTCCAGGATTTTGGCTCCCTTTTTCCTAATGAAGCTCATATTCATTGTCTTAGCATTTTTGACTTTGTCCCCTCTTTGACCCCAATTTGTCTTTCCAATTTAGTTTCCAACCCTTGCTATACAAACTTATACTCTCACATTATTAGACATTTCATCATTCCTTAAGAAAGCCTTGCACTGATCTTGGGCCATTTCTAATGTAATCTCTGTGAAGCCTCTGTGATCCCTCCAAATAAGAGATTGGTCCTTTATCTGAACTTCTGTAGTCCTTTGTACTTCCCATGTGGCATCTGTCACATACGGTGTTGTACTGTTATCTGTATCCATCTTATCTCTCTTACTATATTGTAAAGTACCTTAAAGGCAGAATGGGAGTTAATTTCTCATAGGACTATCACTCACAATACCCAACATGGTGCTTTACATATACAAAATGCAAGACGATCAAGTGATATTACATATGTATGTAGCAGGTCACTTTCAGTGGCAAAATAACAGAAACCTAACTCACACTGGCTTAGTTTCTAAAAGAGGAATGTATTGACTCATATAAATGGCCAATCCAGGGACGCAGCTGACTTCATGTATAAAAGGATTGAGGGGCTCAAAGAATGTCATTACTGTTATCTCTCCTCAACTCTCTGCTTTTTTCTATATCTCTTTGTCTTCATTTTTCAAGGAGATATTTTCCACATGGTTTTCAAGAAAGGCACATACAACCTCAGGTCACATACCCCAGGGAAGAGAACTATTGGCTCTTCCTGGGTTTCATAAAGTTACACCAGATAGAGAAAGAAAGCATAGTTTTTAATGGAACTCAAAGACAAATGATAAGAAAGCACTCTGGACATTAAAAAACTGTTAAATTATACTACAAAATTACAAATTAACTTGCTAAGAATCTTACAGACTAATGTAAGGGTTAGCCTTACCATTTTTAAATTGTAGTGAAAATATCAAATCAGCAAGAATATATTATACAACTGTGTATTATACTCAATAGACACAAATGATATAAAAGCCAAACTCAACCACTGAGGAAATGTAGTCTAGTTGGTGGTTAAAAAAATTTGGTGCATGACAAATAAATGAATATAAGTCATGGTATTAACCAAATGTTAAAAATTGCAACACGGGTTGCCTGGGTGGCTCAGTTGGTTAAGCATCTGCTTTTGTTCAGGTCATGATCTCAGGGACTTAGGATCAAGACCTGCATGGGGCTCTCTGCTCAGCAGGGAGTCTGCATCTCCCTCACCCTCTCCCTCTGTGTTCTCTCTCTCTCTCAAATAAATAAACAAAATCTTTTTTTAAAAATTGCAACACAGATGATAACTTTAATAATAATTCAAGAAGGGCACCTGGGTAGCTCAGTCGGTTAAGCATTCAACTCTGGTTTTGGCTCAGGTCCTGATACTGGGGTTGTGAGATCGAGCCCCTCGTGGGGTTCCACGCTGAACGTGGAGTCGGCTTGAAGATTCTTTCCCTCTGCCCCTCTCCCCCACTCATGCACCCACTCTCTCTCTCCAAAATAAATAAATAAAATCTTAATAATAATAATAATAACTCAGGAAAGACAGGATGATTGTGGAATAGAATGATCTTTGAAGGTTTTATAGAGGTTGGGAAAACTGTTTTGTTCAGTGAAAGATGGACTGTTTTTGAATTGTTAGAAGAGGGTAGGAAGAAATTAGGGTGGAAGGAAAGAAAATTAAATGGTCTAGAGGTAAGCATTCTATTTGTAGAGACATAATTGTAGACAACAGCCCAGTTATAATGGAGAATTCTTGTTGAGAATGAGGTGAAATGGTTATAGTGAAGTTAGATTAAAGCAGATTTTGAATCCTGGGTCTCTGAGTTTGAATTTGATCTAGTTCTAATTTCCACTATATGTAGGTTTAAAGAAGAATTGAGAGGGAAATCCAGCTGCAGGTCATGATAAAATTGGAGCTCAGCCTTTGGAATTATGTTTCTACTGTGAAATAGGGGTCAACATTTCCATTTATGTGGGTTGTGAGCTGCACAGCCCTAGCGGGCACCAATCACATTGCAGTCTCTTGGGGTTGTGCAGTGCACAACACTTATAACAGTGTATGGCTATTAAAAAGAAACCCACAAGCCCAAGGTGGAGTCATTTGACCCCAGAACAGTAAATGAGGACTTAACTGCAATTTCAGCTTCTCCAGGAGTAGAATTTTAAGCCAGTCAATTTAGAATTTTGTGGTCAGCACCAATGAGGTAATCTGCTATGGGCTCTCTCTATCACCCAAAGGAAGATGAGGTAATCCACCTAATAAATCCCTCTGCCTTTCCCTGTTAGGGAAGGTGACCTTGCCTGAACAATCCCTTCTTTTATTTTGCTAATAACTTCTTGTCCCACCCTTCCTATAAAAACCTTCCATTTTGTACAATTCCTCCAAGCTCCTCTACTTGCTAGATGGAATGCCTTCTGATACATGATTCTATTAATAAAGTCAATTAGATCTTTAAATTTACTCTGTTGAATTTTGTTTTGCTTTGTTTTGTTTTGTTTTTACATGGCCAATCTGGATGACTTTCAAGAAACAAAAGAACACATCAGTTTCACATTGGTGGAACATAGGTAGGTGTTAAGTAGAACTTAAAAAGAAGGTTGAAAGGTGGGGACTAGATTATGGATTGCCTCAAATTCCAGGCTAAGAAATATGGACTTTGTTCTGTGTTTAATGCAGGGAAATAATTGGGGAAGGCATTGAAGGATTTTGGATAGAATAGTGAAGTTGTGGGGTGCCTGGGTGGCTCAGTCATTAAGCGTCTGCCTTTGGCTCAGGTCTTGATCTCAGGGTTCTGGGATCAAGTCCCACATTGGGCTCCCTGCTCAGCGGGAAGCCTGCTTCTCCCTCTCCCACTCCCCCTGCTTGTGTTCGCTCTCTTGCTGTGTCTCTCTGTCAAATAAATAAAATCTTGAAAAAAAAAAAGAATAGTGAAGTTGTAGTCAGTGTTTCAGGTGAATTAAATTTAGACTACAGGTTGGGGATATATTCAAGGAGCAGAAACTAGCAAATAGCGAACAATTAATAGATCATTTGAGTAGTGCAGAGAAGGTGGACCATAAGATAGAAAGCAAAAGAGAGATTTGGGAGGGTTTTGTTTTGTTTTGGTTTGGTTTTGGTTTTTAAAGAAAAAGAAGGAAAGGCAAGAAAGAGAGATTTTTATGAATCTCTTATGAAAGAAATATGTGCCCTGGGACCTATTATTATTATTTAGATAGAGAATAAAGGACAAAAATTACATTTCTTTCAGATCACTCCCAATGACTTTACTGCTGGCAGTTGTATAGATTTTTACAGTAATTTCAAATATATTATTCCATTTGGTTATAGATACTTCTTGAAATCATGAAATTAAACAATGTCCTAAGCTTCTCTAAAATATAGAAATCGCAATTCATTACCTAAAATAGAGTACAGTTTAGAATTCTAATGACAACTCTTCCTATGTCTCTTTGGACCAGAAGAGAATGAATGGGCAGTGGCACCAGCATGTCAAAATCAGACTTTTCATGTGTTTTGGATCCTATTCTTTTTCTGGATCCCATTCTTCTTCAGGGAACTTGTTCCCTATCTTTCCTCTTCCCATCACTGAGTTGCCCTTCAGCATTTTAGAAAAACATTTTTTAACCACCTGGGTTATCTCCTCACTTTCCAACAGTCCAAGCTACTGGTACAGAAAGCGTACATTTCATGTCTCTTTCTCCTTTGCACTCAGTCACTTCTCAGTCCATCCCACCTCTGCAACTTTTCTCCCTGAAGATAACGCAAACCTCCTATTTGTTATTTCTGTTGGACAATTTTCAGTATTTACCATCTTTGACCTCTCTGCAGTGGATAATAGTTTTCTTTTCCTTCATTCTTTAAACTCCTGCCTTGGGTTCCTGGTCTCATTCTGTCTAAACTGTGTTGCCTCTATGCCCTTGACTTTCTCCTGTCCTTTCATGTTAATAATCCTCCAGGATTCCATCCTTCACACTGGTTGGTGTGACTCCTAAAGCTTATATACTGATAGCTGTCAACTCTATATCTCTAATCCAGATCTAAAGCCATGTATTTACAATTGGATGTTCCACACATGCTCCACAAAACATGTCTAACACTGAACTTCTTACCAGTACAAGTCTCTTCCAGATTTATGGAACCACCATTAATGCAAGGAACTATGATAGAAAACAGAGAGTGGTCCTTTCTTCTCCATCCTCCATGTGATAGTTAATTTTATGTGTCAACATGATTGGGCCACAGGGTACACAGATATTTGATTAAGCATTTCTGGTTGTGTCTGTGAGGGTGTTTCCAGATGAGATTAACATCAAAATTGGTAGACTTAATAAAACAGATTTCCCTTCCCCTATCTAATTCATGAAAGGCCTGAATAGAATAAAAGGCTGAGTAAGAAAGAATTCTTAATCTTGGCCTTAAGGTCTTCAACCTGAAACATCAGTCTTCTACCTTCAGACTCAAACTCAGCCTGAGACCTACATCAACTGCTCCCCTCGTTCACAGGCCTTTGGACTCAGACTGGAAATTTACCCTCAGTTCTTCTGGGTCTCCAGCTTGTTGATTGCAGATCTTGAACTCAGTCTCCCTAATCACATGAGACACCTCTTTCTATAGAAAAGTATATATATGTATATATATACTTTTGGTTTTCTTTCTCTGGAGAACTCTGACTAGTTTAGATTTTGGTACCAAGAGTAGATCTAGAGGACCACAATTTTAAGAAAGAGTAGTTGTGAGGTTTCTGAAATTGGTTCTCTAATCTCATTAGATTGAAAGATGGTAATGACCCTATTTCCAGTAGTGAAGAAAACGCTGATAGTCCCTGGCAAGATCTGGCAATAGAGATATGCAAAATATCTTCGTTAGATATTCTAATCAACCACTTTAAGAAGTAAGGAGCTTGGTGACTGCGTATATGATACTTTCAAACGTTTTTGGAAATCCAATGAATTTAATGAGGTTGGTTGGTTGCTCGTAACTTTGCTGGAGAAAGTGATGAAAGAAAGGATGAGCTCAGGGATGTAAATTCTCAGTTCCAGTGTCACATAAATGACCTAAACACTTCTGTGTGTGCCCTAAAGTAGACCCTTATCTCCTGGAGCCTCAGGGCTGAGATTGTTGAAAAGCACAGAATTTCATCCTACAGTTGGCTGAATTACAACACTAGTGGAACTCCCAGCTCTACAGGGCATCTACTGTTCAAATGAGGGCATTGATTGGGAAAGAATAGAATCTTGTAAATTGGAATGGCGACCTGTAGGAAGAGCCTGATGAGGCTGGGGACATTGAGCCTCTAAAATCTGGCTAGTCTTCTTTCCCAGTGTAAGTGGCCTCCTCACTCCCAGTGGTATTGGCTTCTCCAGCTCCCCCTTACTCCCCATTGGAGGGAATTCTGCATTGCCTGAGGAAACTGTAACGCTATGCAATACAAAGCTGATTCTCCTTAGGACCCACATCTACTGCCCCTCTTTGCTTCTAGACCTATAACTAGACTCAAATTCCAGAAGGTCCCTAAGGATGAGATACAAAGTGTGACCTATGAGGAGGTGTGCTACACTCCAAAAGAATTATGTGACTTTTCTAATTTATATAGACTAAAATCTGGAAAATATGTATGGGAATGGACACTGAGGGCATGGCATAATGATGGAAGAAGCAGAGCTGGATCAGGTTGATATTATCAATATGGGCTTACTAAGCAGAGATCCTGGATTTAACATTGTAGCTCAGGGAGTTGGAAAGGGTTCTAACAGTTTTAGTTGATTGGATGAAACATGGACCCAAAAGTGGCCTACTATGAGCAAACTAGAAATACTTGACCTACCTTGCTTAAATGTAGAGGGAGGGATTCAAACGCTTAGGAAGTTTGGGATGCAGATTTGTCAAATTAGTGGATTTGTCAGTTAAAACTTACCCACTCTGAGAGTCCAGGTGACATACCAGAGTCCAGAAGACACCTTTCACCACTACTCTGAGAAAAAAATTGTGAATAGAGCCCTAACATCCTTAAAGAGCTCTGTAATCACTCTTCTTTGTAGGCCAGTCCTTAGAGTGGGGACTACAGTCACTGAATCAGGACACCTAAATGCAATGGGAGTAATTGGATCCTGGGGTAGCAAGGGCCAAATGGCAGCATTCAACCACCAAAGGCAAAGTGGGCATGGTTACCATAATGGATAGCAGTCAAGCAGCAATCAGAGTAGTCTGACTTGCACAAAACTGTGGCATTGGCTGGTTGATTGTGGTGTTCCAAGAAGTGAGATAGGTAGGAAGCCTGCTAAATTCTCACTTGATCTATCACAACAGAAAAGTTTTAGGTCAAGAAGCAAAAGTGTAACCTGAATCATAAAAATAGAGTCATGGCTTCTCAACCAATTCCTGGACTTGATCAATTTTTAGACCCAGAACCTGTTGAATAGAGAAGACACTGAGTCCCCTTGAGACAGAGTCCCTGTACACTGCCAGAAATTTATAGTCTTTCTTCAAGCCGTCACCCAAAGGACCTCCAGGCTTTTACCAGGGTAATTGGGCATTGAGGAAAGAAAATAATGAAACTTTTAGGGACTACTGGACATTGGCTCTGAACTGACACACTAATTCTAGAAGACCTGAAATATCACTGTGATTCACCTGTTGGAGGAGGGGCTTATGGAGGTCAGGTAGCCTGGGGACTTAGCTCAGTTCCCTCTTACAGTGGGTCCATGGATCCTTGAACCCATCCTGTGGCTATTTTTCCAGTTCTGTGATGCATAATTGGAATAGATATAATTTAGCAGCAGGTGGATTCCCTGCACTGGCTCCTTGACCTTTGGAGTGAGGACTATTATGGTGGGAAAGGCCAAGTGGAAGCCTCTAGAACCGCCTCTAACTAGGAAAATAGTAAACCAAAGCAATATTACATCCATGAAGGGACTGCAGAGATTTGTGCCAATATCAAGGATGCAGGTGTGGCAATTCCATAACATTCCCATTCAACTCACCTATTTGGTCTGTGCTGAAGACAGATGGATACTAGCGCATAACAGTTGATTTTGTAAGCTTTAACCAGGTGGTGACTGACTACAGCTGCTATACCAGTTATGGGTTCAAATTGTTGAGCAAATTAACACATCCCCTGATAGCAGATATGCAGCTATTGATATGGCAAGTGCTTTTTCTCCATACCTGTTAGTAGGAACCAGCAGAAGCTACCTGTCATGAACTGGATGTTATCTGACCCACCAAACCATAAAGTTAACATGTACAACAGCACTCCACCAACAAGTAGAAATGGTATGTATGTGGTGTGTTCTAAATGTACTGAGACTCATTTATATCTCAGAATATGGTCCATTTTGGTAAATGGTCCATAAGCACTTAAAAAGAATGTGATTCTGTTGTTGAGTGGAATGTTCTATAAATGTCAATTAGGTCTTGGTTGATAATGTTGTTCAGGTCTTTTATATCCTTACAGATTATCTGGCTACTTCTTTCATCAAGTACCAGGAGAAAAGTGTTGAAGTCTCCAACTGTAGTTGTGGATTGGTCTATTTCTCCTTGTTCTATTAGTTTTTGCTTCATGTATTTAGAAGGTCTACTATTAGGCACATAATCATTTTGGATTATTAGGTCCTCTTGATAAATGAACCCCTTTAGCATTACGAAATGATTGTCTTTCTTCTTGATAATATTTTTTCTCTAAAATCGACTTTCTCTAAAAAAATTAAAAAGTAAAATAAAATCTCCTTTCTCTGTTATTAACATCACCACTCCATCTTTATTTTGATTAGCATTCTCACAGTCTATATTTTCCCTTTTGGGCATTTTTAACACTTTTTATTTTGAAGTAATTTTAGACTAACAGAAAAATTGCAAAAATCATTCTCGTGTACCCTTTACCAACTTCCCCTCACACAGAATGTCTCTTCAATCTGCCGGGGTTTTTTGTCTCCTGTTGGGGAGATGGCCATGCTCCACCTGGGCTCCCCCTTCTCTATGCAGCAGCCTTCTGGCCAGACAGTCGTGAGAACAGTCATTACCTCTTTTGTTTTCTCTCTCTCTAGAAGCACTCTTTCCAGATGCTTTATGGATGAACCATTGTATCATATATTTTGTTCAGTTTTTTAGTTATTTCAGGCTGTAGTGCAAATCTGGTCTCCTTATACAGTATTTTGTACCTTGTTTTTGTTTTTTTCTCATTTAGCATTCATCATATCATGGTCTGTTCTTTACGAACACAGGTTAGCAGATATGTTACCGCCCTGTGCATATTTGCTGGGAAACCTTTGCCATTTTCCTTCCCCCCCCCCCCCCCCCCGGCTGCTGGTGTGCTTCACTGCTGTGGTAGCCAGTACCTGGGACTCGGGCTGCTGTGGCCATTTTGCTGTTTGCACAGAGGACAGGGAAATTTCTGGGACTTTACGCCCCTCAACCAAACCCTTAACTAATTACTCCATGGAGCAGTGATATAAATATGCCAGCTCTCTTGCTCCTTATGGGAACAACTCTGAGTATGATCTAAACTTTTTCCAGAGCTCTTCTGAGTGAGCAAAAGTTCCTTTGGGATTGCTCATTTGCCATCCTTCCTGCTATCCTGATTTTTCATGAGAATTCTTCCTAATAACCTTCTTCCACATGAAAGCTTTCTTCAGGGTACCTTTCTGAAGGTTCCAAGCTAAACAACTAGTTTTAATGTCTTCTTAATATTTCTTTTAGAGATTCTGGACCCAATTCCAGCATGGGGGTGTGTTCCTCCCACCCACAACACCAAGCAATTCTTGGACAGCAGCAGGCAGTCCGAAAATTCAACTCAAGTCTGATCCCATCTAGGGGCACCTGGGTGGCTCAGTCGGTAACCAATGGTAAGCATTGGCCTTCAGCTTGGGTCATGATCCTGGGGCCCTGGGATCAAGCCCCTCGTCTGGCTCCCTGCTCAGCCAGAAGCCAGCTTCTGCCTGCCACTCCGCCCTGCTTGTGCTCTCTCTCTCTCTCTGTCAAATAAATAAATAAAATCTTAAAAAAAAAAAAAAAAAGGCTTGGGGCGCCTGAGTGGCTCAGTCTTTGGGCATCTGCCTTAGGCTCAGGTCATGGTCCCAGGGTCCTGGGATGGAGCCCCATATCGGGCTCCCTGCTCTGCGGGAAGCCTGCTTCTCCCTTTCCCACTCCCCTTGCTTGTGTTCCCTCTCTTGCTGTGTCTCTCTCTGTCAAATAAATAAATAAAATCTTTAAAAAAAAAAAAAAGTCTGGTCCTATCTATCCGGAGATAGCATCAGATTTCACAGGTTGAAGGCTCAGTCCCATAAGACTGTACCCCCACTCCCAACCCTTCAGACACTTGTCTCAAGCTGTTACTTGTGCTTTTGACTAACCTGTTACAAATTGGAGGTTCCAACAACCTCCTACTTAAATTTGATTAATTTGCTAGAGCGGCTCACAGAACCCAGGAAAACACTTACTTACGTTTACCAGTTTATTAGAGGATATGATAAAAGATACAAATCAACAGCTAAATGAAGAGATCCATAGGGCAAGGTATGAGGAAAGGGTGGGGAGCTTCCATGCCCACTCTAAGCATGCCACTCTCCCCAAAGCTCCACCTGTCTACCAACCAGGAAGCTCTCTGAAATAAAGGACCAAAAAGCTGTCTTAGGTTTTTCTGGAGGCTTCATTACATAGTCATCATTGCCTAAGTCATTGCCCATTGGCTGATTCAATCTCCAGCCCCTTACCCTGACAGTGGGGGATGGGACTGAGAATTTCGATCCTTTAATTACACGTTTGGTCCTCCTGGCCACTAGTCCCCGACTTTGACCTTGGGTCGGGTCCAAAAGTCACCTTCATTCTTAACAAGACACCCATTTCACCTTTATGGCTCTGAAGCATTTTCAGGAACTGTGGATAGAGACCAAATATATCTGAGAAATATATTTTGGTCATCTGAATGACTAACTGTATATTTCTTATAAATCATTATATTGCAACATTCTATTCTTTTTTTTTTTTTTTAAGATTTTATTTATTTATTTGACAGAGACATAGCAAGAAAGGGAACACAAGCAGGGGGAGTGGGAGAGGGAGAAGCAGGCTTCCCACCGAGCAGGGAGCTCAATGTGGGGCTGGATCCCAGGACCCTGAGATCATGACCTGAGCCAAAGGCAGACGCTTAACCAACTGAGCTACCCAGGCGCCCCTATACTATTCTTTTTTTTTTTTTTTAAAGATTTTATTTACTTTATTTATTTATTTATTTATTTATTTTTGCGAGAGAGAGAATGAGAGTGAGCATGAGAGGGAGGAGGGTCAGAGGGAGAAGCAGACTCCCTGCTGAGCAGGGAGCCCTATACTATTCTTTATATACCATTTATACTATAATTTATTGAACTATTTCCAAATAGTTCAGCATTTAGTTTGTTTCTACTTTTTTTACAATAACTAATTTTGTGATAATCATCTTTGTTTTGTTGTTGTCGTTATTTTAAGTTTATTTATTTATTTAAGTAATCTCTACACCCAACATGGGGCTCAAATTCAGGACCCTGAAGTCAAGAGTTATATGCTCTACCAACTATATTTCTACAGATAATTATCTTTGCAAATGTTTTCTTGAGTTCTAGACTACTTCCTATGGATAGATTCCTAGAAGAGAAATTATTGAAAAAAGGTATGAATATTTTATGTCCTTGATCTGAATTGCCAATTTGCCTTCCAGAAAATGTATCAATTCATAGTTCCTTTTGCAGCATATCTTTAAAATATTTTTGACCACATGAAGCCAATCTTAATGTAAACTTTTTAAAAACCCTTGCTATTTTTATTAGTTATATGATTATTAGTATTGTTTTCATTTCTTTGATTACTGATATTGAATACTTTCTCACATACTTACTGGTTGTTTACCTGCTTATGAACTGTTTATGAACTGTTATCTGTTTATGAACTTTGCAATTTTTTATTATCTTAGTGTTTTAACAATATGCATACAATTATATAAAGTTGTTAGATCTATGTAATTTATGCAATCTATTTAATCTATGCAAATATTCTCTGTATATGTCTGCTTTTAAACTTTTTAGTATTGTTTGAAGTGTGACAATTTTGAATTTCAAGTAATCCAATGTATTTATTTCATTTCTGATTTCTCCTAAGGCTTCCTTACTTAGAAACTGCACTACATTTAAAATCAGATAAATTTTATTCTACATTTTTCCCAAGATTTTTTTCTTTCTTTCTATCTCTTTATCTTGTAAACTCCCCTGTTATTTATTTTGATCTTTCTCAGAGAACAAAAATAGATTTCATCGTGTGCTAAGTTTATTCACTCACTCAATTAAATGTGTTCAGTGTTTACTAGGTACTAGGCGTAGTGCTAGAGACATTGTTGGTAAAGGCAGATGTTGAGAGGGACACTGAAGTCACATCTGAAGTTGATGTGACTGGGTCTGGCTGGCTGGGTCTGCGGGACCCAGGGGGTCCCGCAGGACCAGCCAAAAAGGTCCTTGACTTTGTGCACTGGATAGAAATCAAACGTGAGCCGAGAGGAAGTGAGAGCAGAGTTTATTAAGAGAGAGAAAGAGTGTAGAGACAGCATCTGAGAACCTCAGAAAGGAAAGAAAAGTGAATTTTGTCTTTGCTTGGGGCCTGGGATTTTTATTGGGGGTTGTGGTCTGGTGCACAGTGTCTTCTCAAGCATCCAGGAACAAAGATGAGGGTCTAGGTGTTCTCCATAAGTCATTTACGCCCTGGAGCCAAGGGTCTTGATGAGTCAGTGGTCTCAGGAAACATTCATGACAACCCCACCTAGTCACTCCTTAGATGTTATTTATTGTGCTGGAAGTCTCAAAAAAAAAAAAAAATCATTAAATCCTTGACTTTTACAAAGAGGACATACACTCTCTGTTTTATAAGGCACTTGTAAGGTGGAGTGTAGGTCCTAGCAAAAATAGAAGCAAGAGGGAGAGGAGCAAGATGGCGGAGGTGTAGGAGACCTAAATTTCATCTGGTCTCAGGAATTCAGCTGGATAGGGATCAAACCATTTTGAACACCTATAAACTCAACAGGAGATTAAAGAAAAGAATAGCAGCAACTCTCTGAACAGAAAAGGGACCACTTTCTGGAAGGTAGGACGTGCGGAGACATGAATCCGAGGTGATATTCAGGAGGATAGACGGAGGGGGAGGGGGCCTCTGTCGGCCGCTACCAGCAAGTGATAGAGCAGCAGAACACAAAATCAGAACATTTAGAAGTCGGCTCCACTGAGGGACGTCGCTCCGGTGGCTAAGCGGGGGGTGGAACCCTCGTGGGACAGTGTGGTTTCAGGACCCTCGGGGTCACAGAAAGACGGGGGTGCCTGAGTGCAGCAGAGCTCCCAGGTATTGGAGCAGGGAAGCCAGCTATAGAGACGGAGCTGAGGCGCGGGCTCTCAGCTTGGGGTTGCCATAAAAAGTGATCCGCGGCACAGTCAGGCCACTGCTCCTCCAGCAGGGACCCAACAAGCAGCAGATCCGGGGAGACTCCCCTTCCTCCCCCGGGAGGAGTGGCGTGGGAGCGCACTGCAGGGATCTGCTGGGTTTGGAGACTCCACACGGGGTTGGGTGCCAGAGATAGAAATGCTTGGTCACAGGCCAGGTGAGCACGGAGTGCGGCTAGAGACTGGGGAGATGGGAGTGATTGACTGGGGGTGCACTGAGGAGCGGGGCCCCAAGTTCTCGGCTCCTCCGGGGCAGAGACTGGGAGGCTGCCACTTTCACTCTTGTCCTCCAAAGCTGTGCGGAAAGCTTGCAGGGAACAAAAGCTCCCGAGAGCAAACCCGAGCAGATTACTTAGCTCGGACCGGCAAGGGCGGGGCAATTCTGCCTCCGGCAAAGACATTTGGGAACCACAGCAACAGGCCCCTCCCCCAGAAGATCAGTGAGAACAGCCAGCCAAGACCAAGTTTACCGATCAATGAGAACAGCAGAACTCCAGCGCTAGGGGAATACTGCACATAGAATCCATGGCTTTTTTACCATGATTCTTTAGTCTTTCAAAGTTAATTTTTTTTAACTGTCTTTTTTTTGTTGTTTTTGAATTTTTCTTTTTCCCTTTTTCAACCACATCTTATCAATCCCTTTTTTAAAAAATATTTTTTATTTTTCATTTTTAGAATCATATTCTATCCCTTCATAGTAGTTAACCTTATTTTTGGTATATATATACACATATATATATATAAGTTGCTCTCTCTTTAAAATTTTGGGATACAGTCTCTTCTAACAGACCAAGCTATACCCTAAATCTCTAGTGTATGGCTTTGTTCTAGTCTCCTGCCTGATCACATTCTCTCCCTTTTTTTTTTCCTTTTTTAAATCCTCTTCTTTCTTTTTTCAACCAACATCTTATCTTATCAATTCCTTTTATAAAATCTTTTATAATTTTCATCTTTACAGTCATATTCCATCCCTTCATCGTATTTACCCTTATTTTTGTACATATATAAGGTGTTCTTTCTTTAAAATTTTGGGAGGCACTTTCTTCTAACAGACCAAAATATGCCCAAAATCTAGTGTGTGGCACTGATCTATGCACCAGCCTGATCATATTTGATCATATTCTGGTTTTTTTTGTTGTTGTTTGTTTGTTTGTTTTTATCTTTTTCTTTTTCTTTTTCTTTTTTTTTCTCTTTTTTCTTTCTTTCCCTTTCTTTTCCTCTGGTTTCAGGTCTCTTCTGATTAGTGCATATTTTTCTGGGGTCGTTGTTACCCTGTTAGCATTTTGTTCTCTCATTCATCTATTCTCCTCTGGACAAAATGACAAGATGGAAAAAATCACCTCAACAAAAAGAACAAGAGGCAGTACCAACTGCCAGGGACCGAGGCAGTACCAACTGCCAGGGACCTAATCAATACGGACACTAGTAAGATGTCAGAACTAGAGTTCAGAATGACGATTTTAAAGATACTAGCTGGGCTTGAAAAAAGCATGGAAGATATTAAAGAAACGTTTTCTGGAGAAATAAAAGAACTAAAATTTAACAAGTCGAAATAAAAAAGGCTATTAAGGAGGTGCAATCAAAAATGGAGGCTCTAGCTGCTAGGATAAATGAGGCAGAAGAGAGAATTAGTGATATAGAAGACCAAATGATGGAAAATAAAGAAGCTGAGAAAGAGATAAACAACTACTGGATCACGAGGGCAGAATTCGAGAGATAAATGATACCATAAGACAAAATAGTATTAGAATAATTGGGATCCCCAAAGAAGAAGAAAGAGAGAGAGGGGCAGAAGGTATATTGGAGCAAATTACAGCAGAGAACTTCCCTAATTTGGGGAAGGAAACAGGCATCAAAATCCAGGAGGCACAGAGAACCCCCCTCAAAATCAATAAAAATAGGTCAACACCCTGACATCTAATAGTAAAACTTACCAGTCTCAGAGACAAAAAGAAAATCCTGAAAGCAGCTCGGGAGAAGAGATCTGTAACCTACAATGGTAGAAACATTAGATTGGCAACAGACCTATCCACAGAAACCTGGCAGGCCAGAAAGGACTGGCATGATATATTCAGAGCACTAAATGAGAAAAATATGCAGCCAAGAATACTATATCCAGCTAGGCTGTCATTGAAAATAGAAGGAGAGATAAAAAGCTTCCAGGACAAACAAAAACTAAAGGAATTTGCAAACATGAAACCAGCCCTACAAGACATACTGAAAGGGGTCCTCTAAGCAAAGAGAGAGCCTAAAAGTAACATAGACCAGAAAGGAACACAGACAATATACGGTAACAGTCACCTTACAGGCAATACAATGGCACTAAATTCATATCTTTCAATAGTTACCCTGAATGGTTAAATGGGCTAAATGCCCCAATCAAAAGACACAGGCTATCAGATTGGATAAAAAAACAAGACCCATTGATATGCTGTCTGTAAGAGACTCATTTTAGAACCAAAGACACCCCCAGATTGAAAGTGAGGGGGTGGAAAACCATTTACCATGCTAATGGACACCAAAAGAAAGCTGGGGTGGCAATCCTTACATCAGACAAATTAGATTTTCAACCAAAGACTATAATAAGAGATGAGGAAGGACACTATATCCTACTTAAAGGGTCTATCCAACAAGAAGATCTAACAATTTTAAATTTCATAGCCATCTATGAAAAACCCACAGTGAATATCATTCTCAATGGGGAAAAACTGAGAGCTTTCCCCCTAAGGTCAGGAACATGGCAGGGGTGTCCACTATCACCACTGCTATTCAACATAGTATTAGAAGTCCTAGCCACAGCAATCAGACAACAAAAAGAAATAAAAGGCATCTGAATCGGCAAAGAAGTCAAACTCTCACTGTTTGCAGATGATATGATACTTTATGTGGAAAACCCAAAAGACTCCACCCCAAAACTGCTAGAACTCATACAGGAATTCAGTAAAGTGGCTGGATATAGAATCAATGCACAGAAATCAGTGGCATTCCTATACACCAACAATAAGACAGAAGAAAGAGAAATTAAGAGTCGATCCCATTTACAATTGCACCCAAAACCATAAGATACCTAGGAATAAATCTAACCAAAGAGGCAAAGCATCTGTACTCAGAAAACTATAAAATACTCATGAAAGAAATTGAGGAAGATGCAAAGAAATGGAAAAACGTTCCATGCTCATGGATTGGAAGAACAAATATTGTGAAGATGTCAATGCTACCTAGAGCAATCTACACATTCAATGCAATCCTTATCAAAATACCATCAACTTTATTCAAAGAAATGGAGCAAATAATCCTGAAATTTGTATGGAACCAGAAAAGACCCTGAATAGCCAGAGGAATGTTGACAAAGAAAAGCAAAGCTGGTGGCATCACAATTCCAGACTTCAAGCTCTATTACAAAGCTGTAGTCATCAAGACAGTACAGTACTGGCACAAAAACAGACACATAGATCAATGGAACAGAATAGAGAGCCCAGAAATGGACCCTCAACTCTATGGTCAACTAATCTTCGACAAAGCAGGAAAGAATGTCCAATGGAAAAAAGACAGTCTCTTCAACAAATGGTGTTGGGAAAATTGGACAGCCACATGCAGAAGAATGAAACTGGACCATTTCCTTACACCACACACAAAAATAGACTCAAAATGGTTGAAAGACCTAAATGTGAGACAGGAGTCCATCAAAATCCTAAAGGAGAACACAGGCAGCAACCTCTTTGACCTCAGCCGCAGCAACTTCTTCCTAGAAACATCGCCAAAGGCAAAGGAAGCAAGGGCAAAAATGAACTATTGGGACTTCATCAGGATAAAAAGCTTTTGCATAGCAAAAGAAACAGTCAACAAAACCAAAAGACAACCGACAGAATGGGAGAAGATATTTGCAAATGACATATCAGATAAAGGGCTAGTATCCAAACTCTATAAAGAACTTATCAAACTCAACACCCAAAGAACAAATGATCCAATCAAGAAATGGGCAGAAGACATGAACAGACATTTTTCCAAAGAAGACATCCAAATGGCCAACAGACACATGAAAAAGTGCTTAACATCGCTCAGCATCAGGGAAATCCAAATCAAAACCTCAATGAGATACCTCACACCAGTCAGAATGGCTAAAATTAACAAGTCATGAAACGACAGATGTTGGCAGGGATGTGGAGAAAGGGGAACCCTCCTACACTGTTGGTGGGAATGCAAGCTGGTGCAGCCACTCTGGAAAACAGTATGGAGGTTCCTCAAAAAGTTGAAAATAGAGCTACCATACGATCCAGCAATTGCACTACTGGGTATTTACCCCAAAGATACAAATGTAGTGATCCGAAGGGGTACGTGCACCCCAATGTTTATAGCAGCAATGTCCACAATAGCAAAACTATGGAAAGAGCCAAGATGTCCATTGATAGAGGAATGGATAAAGAAGATGTGGTATATATATACGATGGATTTTTATGCAGCCATCAAAAGGAATGAAATCTTGCCATTTGCAATGACGTGGATGGAACTGGAGGATTATGCTGAGTGAAATAAGTCAATCAGAGAAAGACATGTATCATATGATCTCACTGATATGAGGAATTCTTAATCTCAGGAAACCCACTGAGGGTTGCTGGAGTGGTAGGGGGTGGGAGGGATGGGGTGGCTGGGTGATAGACATTGGGGAGGGTATGTGCTATGGTGAGCGCTGTGAATTGTGTAAGACTGTTGAATCACAGACCTGTACCTCTGAAACAAATAATACATTGTATGTTAAAAAATAAAAAGAAGAAGAAGATACCAGGAAGGGAAGAATGAAGGGGGGGGAATCGGAGGGGGAGATGAACCATGAGAGACTATGGACCCTGAGAAACTGAGGGTTCTAGAGGGGAGGGGGGTGGGGGATGGGTTAGCCTGGTGATGGGTATTAAAGAGGGCACATAACTGCATGGAGCACTGGGTGTTATATGCAAACAATGAATCATGGAACACTACATCAAAAACTAATGATGTAATGTACGGTGATTAACATAACATAATAAAAAAAATTAAAAAAAAAAAAGAATAGAAGCAAGAAAAGGAGGAAAACAGTTTATCATGGGGTTGCTTTAGTTTCCCTGTCCCAGTCACACAGTGAGACAGTTCACTTAATTCATTACTGATAATGGAAGAGAGAGAGGGAAGACGTGTGTGAAATAATGCCTGCCCAGGGCTGAGTATTTTACTCTCCTTTTTCATGGTGTGATATCAACTCACTCCTTATAGAAAAACAGATCTTATGATCAGGGATATATTCAACAATTTTAAAACCAGCAAATGAGTAGAAAGCATCATTATCCTGAAGAGAATAGATTTTCATGAGTTATTGAAAATATCCACCTTTCCCCCCTCTTAATCTAATTACTTAAAAGTAGCAATATATAACAAATTATTTTTTCCTTAAGCATTTTAAGATGATTGCAATAATATTGTTTATGCAATTTCACATTTTCCTTTTTGCATTTAATGTTATGAAGCATTTGTAAAAGTCATAAACTACTAAGTAAACATATCTAACAGTTATACATAAAAGGTTTTAAATGGACCACTGTTATTCAAAGCGGAGTCCATTTTTCTTTTTAAATAAATACATACTGTTTTACAGATTCTCTATATGGGATATTATCATACAATAATGCCCATTTTGGGGGGTGTGCACATTTAATCAGAGTGAATTAATAGAAGTACACACCACCTTAGGCCCTCAAACAAATTTCTTTTTCAATTAGCCAGGCAATCTTTTCAATTCTCTTCCTCTTAGTGACTCTTAAGACCATTCATTCCATAATTTATTGAGCCTCTAAAATGGAAAATGAACTATAATAGGGCACTGCCTTAAGAAGTAACGTTCCAGACATTCCAATGTATTTAATGTGGCACTTCAAATCTTTAACCTATCCCTCTCTACTAGCTCCTTGAAGAAATTCTTGTGTGTGTTAATCCAAAAACAAAAGCCCCCACAGCAAACTTTCCCTCAACCTCATTGCCTCCCCAAGCTCCACCCAATCTATCTTCCTTTGCAGGTAAACTATCAAAAGCAGAGTTCACCCTACTACTCCTCTTTCCTTATTTACCTGTCACCCATTTATTCCCCAGCCACTGTAATCTTCCAGCCCACCCCTAATCAGTTCCTTCTACAGCCTCCTTGTCGTCTTTATCCCAACTTCCTTTTGGTAATTCTACCAATAATGCTCAAAGTTCTCTTCTTAATACCTTTGGTTTCCCTGTTACTTCTTTTACATACCTTTTCTTTTTTTTTTTTTTTTTTAAAGGTTTTATTTATTTATTTGACAGAGAGAGACAGCGAGAGAGGGAACATAAGCAGGGGGAGTGGGAGAGGGAGAAGCAGGCTCCCGCTGAACAGGGAGCCCGATGTGGGGCTCGATCCCAGGACCCTGAGATCACGACCTGAGCCGAAGGCAGTCGCTTAACCAACTGAGCCACCCAGGCGCCCCTTACATACCTTTTCTTGATCACCAGTTCTTCCTTTTACCTCACTAGTCATTTCAATGTATGGTAGAAGCCCTTAACTCCACTTAACCAACTCACTGGATGACAGGAGGCCTTCCCCCCTGCGCACTTCAGGGCTGAGGACTCCTGGCACTTAAACTAATCTCCGCTTGGCCTGTGTTTGCCCCCTTTACTGAATGCTTCATAGAAACTAGTGGTTTGTTCTAAAAGCTGTTTACACAATTTCACTTGCTATTTTAATTATGTAATTTAATCAACTGTTATGTAAACTAATGAAATATGAGAGTGAAAAAAATGAAAGAGTTGTTTCTATGAAAATTAAGATAAGTGATTTGGAAAAGCTCCATAATGGTTGGTGTCCGAAAGAAAAATTGCGGTCAAATTAGGTGAAAAACAAAACCTTCCTTTCTAGACGTATTTCTAGAAAGAAAAAACTCCTTCCAATCTAGACGTATTTACATTGAATGACTTTACCGTACAAATATCCTGAAGATCTTGCCCCACTCAACGAAGCTGAAACTGGAATCTGGATGATGTTCTTTGGCTTAAGTGGCTAAGCTGAGCTCCAACCAAAAACAGATCCCCACACAAAGCCAAGGCCTTGCCCTTCATCAAAAGAGAATGAAAGCAAAGTAACATTTCTATGTTTTGAGGGGTCTATGCATCACTTTTCTTTTTCCCAGCTTGAACTGCCTCTACTGATTAACCGATACCATTGCTTTCTCTAACAGGCCTCCTTCTCTAGAAATCGTGATTACATCATGAGGCCTCTTGTTCTCTTGCTCTGCTCTCTCCTTGAGTAATTTAATTTCCAACCAGAGCTCCAATTTAGCCTTTAAATCAACAAGGACCAAATACACAAGCTCTTCACCAAAAGGGTCCATGGTTCGTTCATCATTATATCCTCCCCCTTTCATTTCCCTCCCCGCATTGTGCCTCGCATACAATAACTACTTGAGAAAATTGTTGACATATAAAGCCTAATGAAAACATTAGTCCAGGGGTGCCTGGGTGGCTCAGTCGTTAAGCGTCTGCCTTCGGCTCAGGTCATGATCCCAGGGTCCTGGGATGGAGTCCCACATCGGGCTCCCTACTCTGTGGGAGGCCTGCTTCTCCCTCTCCCACTCCCCCTGCCTGTGTTCCCTGTCTCGCTGTGCCTCTCTCTGTCAAATAAATACATTAAAAAAGAAAAAAAGAAAGAAAACATTAGTCCATAAATTATAACCCAAGAATTAGAAATCTAGCTTGAATAAGCGGATTACAAGAAAAGTCCCCTAATGTCATAATTCATCCCTTCTCAACTATTAAAGAAGCTCAATTAATAATTATGATTGGAAAATTATCATTTTAAAATGGGTAGCTGATTTTTTTTTAATCAACTGTTAGTTTTCCAGAAATGTACAAACAAATTTAGGTCGACAGTGACAGTATCACTACCACATTCAATTTTATTTCAATGAAGTCCAGAGTTTGTCTTGTTCTCTTGAATCCTGTGGGTTTATTCTCTCTGAAGCTAGCCAGCACAGATATGATTATCCCTTGCATTTTACAGATGAGAGAATTAAGGTCCTAACAGTTCCTGACTTACTGTTGACCTCATAGATAGTTTGTAACTTAAATGGGATTTGTATCCTGGCAGTAGGCATCTTGAGTCACCTTTGAATGTTCCTGAATCCCTTTACAATTGGGCAGGAGAATCAGGAACTAAGCAGCAAAAAGTGAAACTCTTCTATCCATAATTATGACTCATCTGCTCACTAGCCTGTCTAGGATTATGCCATTAGAGTTCAGTCCTTTGGCTTGATATATTTTCTCACAAAATTCTTGAAAGCAATAATAAGTGAATAATTCATCTGTTAATATCTTCCTATTAATTAATATATTCAATTTGCTTTCCTTTGAATAACTGATTACTTGAAGGACAGTAATAGGTGTTTTGAGAAAGATTATTTTAGATTTTTGTCCTTTGTCTTCAAGAAGGGAAGGACAATGTATATGTATGTGGGTGGGTAGTAGGGAGTGAGGGTCATAGTCCTAGACAAGGATCCTGGGAAACAAAAGGAGATTACTGGGATGTTGGATGCCAAGATTTGAAGAGTTGCACTAGAGAGTAGAATGAGAAGGAGCAGAATGAGGGAAGACATGTGTTTTTATTTCACAATTTTAATATGAGCTGAACTTAATGCTGAGGTAACTCGACTCTTATGATCTTTTTCTTTTTTTGAAAGTTTGCTCTACTTTATTTCTGAGTAAAACCATTGATAGTCCCTTTGTTTTGACTCAAAATATTCCTGAAACTAGAGCATAAAAAATATTTATGGAGCAGATTATGATTTCCCTTAGGAATAGTTCTGAAATTGAATGTTGAATTTCTGACCCAGGACTTAGCATTGGATACATCATAAATATGATCAGCCATGTCTCATGACAATTAAGAAATTACTACACATACCTATCATATAACATTAAAATTTTAATACCAATTCTATAAAATGGTCATGGATAAACCAAGCAAGTCTTTTATACAAAGCAATCCAATAAACTATACATTTTGGGGGGAACATTAAAAGTGTCATGTTTCATTGACTACTGATCTTCCCACCGTTTGTTTGTCTGAAATCTCTGAGTTACTGAAGACAGTGAGCTGGTGAAAAGCAGCCTGAATGAGTCAATGGAAGATTTGGAAGTCCAGTTCACCTGAGTCTCACATATGGTCCTTTTCCATATGTTCAAATATTCTATGAAACTAAACTCTTTTCTAAAAGTAATATGCTAGCTATAATAAACATTAAGCAACAAATTCAAAATAATCTCTTACGCCACCTTAGAATTTGGAAGAGTTTATGGTATGCTAGATTGTCCTGACTTGGAAGGATGTTAAAGACATTTGAAATGAGAGTTCTTATTTCTTTAGTCTAGCTACACATCTACACATTTAGGGGCTCCTAAATAATTTTCATTTTTTAATTATGAAATAATTTTCATACTTTGTTAATCTGCTAACAATTACCACCAGGTCATTAGCAAAATTTTGTGGAAAAGGAGTTTCAAAACATCTCTCACAGAGTCCTCAAAAAAACAGAATACCTTGAATGTAGCTTCCTTACCTCTCAAAACAGAGTATATATAAGTGGCAAGCAGGAAGCCTTGTGTTAATTAGGTGATAGCAAATGGGTGAAGAGGCAAAAAGGCAGAGATGGAGAGTGTAGTTTTCTACAGAGGAAAAAGGATAGTTGATTTCTGCAAGATTTACATGAAAAGGTTAAAGCTGTGCTTTATTAATACTGAAATACCATTTACAATTTTATTTTTTTACTGATATATAATTGACATATAACACTATTATTTTTAGGTGTATGACATAATGATTCAATATAAATATTTATTGCAAAATGATCACCACAATAATTCTAATTAACATCCATCACCACACAGCTACAAATTTTTAAAAAAATTATTTAACATTCATCACCTTTTCTTAGGTGTTGATGTCTCTTGCAAACTATTGAATTCAATTTGTAGTAAAGAGATTTAATTTAAAAATTTCACAGACAATGGAAACTACTTACTCTAGGGTGGGTCATCTATTTTTATAAATTATACACCTGCAGTATCCCTCAACTATATTTTTCTTGCCTTCCCCTATTTTGAAAATGAACAAATTTTATTGAAATGATAAATTTAGTAAAACTGGAAAGAATGCTAAGGTTTCCAAATATTACCTTAGTCCTTCTCAAATGTAAGACCTTGAATCTTTAATTTCTTCCTGCCTTAGAAATAAAATATTAAACTGGTGAAATACCTCAGGATATATAATTTTAAAATTATATATATTGTTAAATATATGGCATATTGAAATATAATTATATAATACTATTTAAAAAATGATAAATAAAAATAAAATAGAACTAACAATGGACCTCACAAGACCAGTAGAAATAGCTCATCTATTACAAGTTCTACCCAAAGGCAATGTTATGTAAATTAAATTTATAGGCCCTGGATAGCTTCCCCAATGTTGGCCTCTCAAAAGCTTTATACTGATATTTTTAAGAAACTAGCAGCATACTTCACCTTGGAAAAGTAATTTTATAAAGACACTGCCATTAGTGATTTTATATACTTCTGCATACCCTTCCTGAATTGGAAATAATGGATAAGTCCAGGTAATAATTTTTGTTCTCTTTCAAATTTTATGACTAAAATATTGAGTTGTGTTTTATGGCCTACATTTATTATATTCTGTAGAGTCAGCCAGCAGCTTTAGGCAAAGAATACCTTTGGATTCTGAAATCAGATGCAAAGGAATCAGAGGTTTAAAATGAGTAATCATGTATCCTAGAAGCATAAGGATTTTCCAAAGATTCTGAAATACAACTAAATATTGCATACCGTGTAATGTATGAGTAATAATTTTCCAATCCTCTGTACAATTTCTTCCTTCCTTTCTCTCTCTCTCTTTCTTTTTTTCTTTGTCTGTCTTTCCTTCCCTCCCTCCCTCCCTTCCTTCCTTTTCAGTTAAGGTAATTTTCTCTCCTATTATGGGCCAGGATTGTTGCTATAAAACTTCATTTCCAGAGTAGTTTTGGTAGTACTTTTCGAAGAAGTGTTTATTTAGCAAATTGTACACTGATAATACTAAGGACTTTTTATAAGGCATTTTAACAAGGTTGCAGGAATTATCCAGTCTCAATTTTTAAGAGTAAAACTGAACGAGGGAAATTTAAACAGTGGTAGATTGAATAATGAGTAAGGCTATATAATATCTGTATGACAGAACAAAATTCTAAAACTTCCTTAAATAATTTTCTTTTTAAACCAGGTTCTCATTTTAACGGACCAGACACAGTTTGTTAGTATCATTTGCTTAAAAAGAATGAGAACTTGGCTTCCACAGGAGAAAGAGATAAAAATAGCAGGATTCTAACCTAGATCTACTGCTGAACTCCTTTCTGCATGTCGAATGTAGGTCCTAGAGCTATCACAGTCCCTTTAATAAACTTTAGTTTCTTTACCAAACTGTGAGGCTAATACTTAATCTGGGTGTGATAAGTGAGATAGTGTATTTGTAAATGAAAGCATTTTGAACAATATAATTATTGATATATTGTAAGTTATTGTTTATTAGGGAAAAGCAGATGCCAGGCAAACTTAGTTTTCATGGTAGTATAAATGTCATAGGCTTGCTAGGTTGTAATGAGGTTTATTTTATGGTTTAGCATTCTCTAATTTCAGAGTCTACCTAAAAAAGTTCTGCAGCAGAGACCACCTTTATGTTTAATTGGCTATGCAGATCTACCCTCATTTTGAGCACCCATTGGCTATTATTGTGATAACTAAAGTCTGGTTAGAATATCATAAAAATTATGCAGCATAAAATAAATTCCATTACATTTCTGAGGCATTTGAGAAATAATTTACTTTCTTAGAAGTCAGATCAAGAGCAGAAACAAAATTATCATTTATGCCTAACCTCAATTTTTCCCCCTCAAGTACATAAAAAGAACAAAAGCACTGTTTTCTTTGAATCTGATTTTCTTTGAAGAGGTTTGTGGTTATTAAGTTTTACTTTGTTTTACATAGGGAACCTTTGTTGGCCTTTAAAATGTAATTTAGCAATGTAACTGATGTACAATCAAGCAAATACATATGACAAAATGTATGCATACTTATTTCAGCCTCTGAGATTTGTTTTTAAATTATTCTGTTTGGAGCCCGGGGAAGAATATGAGATCATTTCTTTCCCCTCTGCCAAAGGCAAGCTGATTTCCCCAACCCACATGGACAGTTGAGCAGTAAGTCTACCGTGTTAGCGTGGCTGACTCTCCCGACTCGTGTCCTGCCATCAGTGAGCACACACGCATTCACGCTAGCACGCGGGATGGGGCAAGAGTCCATTGGCAAGACATCGCCGGTTCGGCTACGCAGCTTATGCTGACCGTGTAGCTATGCCATGTGTCTGCCGCATCTGCCCAGTGGCTGGGGTAAGAAAGAAAGAATGGGTATTTGGTAGAGTGTAAGCAGTTGCTCTCACCCACTCTCTCCCACTTATATACACTGTACTCCTCTCCCCACGTGCATTCCGAGTGTTGGGTCATGCACACACTCACTTGCACTCTCACACACGTGCGCACCGTAGCTCGCCCAGCCGCAAGCCGGGACACGTCGCCCGGGCACCACAACCTCCCCGCCCCTGGCTCGGCGACCTCTCCCCATCCACTCGCGCTCCACGTGGGCGCACCCCGGCGCCAGGCGGCCGCTCTGCCCACGGAGCCCCCAGCGGGCCCCCGCGGTGGGAGGGAAGGCGCGGCCCGGGGTCGGACGGACAAAGCGGGCGTCCAATCGAGCCCCGCACTGCCTCCCCGAAGGGAGGGAGCGGCGGCTCGGACGGGCCCAATGAGCGGGGAGCCCGAGTGGGACTTCCTCCCGGAATCCCGTTGGCCAGAATAGCGGGGCCGTGGGTGACACGTAAGTTGGGTGGGAGGCGGCGGCGGCCGAGGTTCGGCAGCCCCGTCAGTGACACCGGCCCGCCGTCCCCCAAACCCAGCCGGGCCAGTCGGCCCCCGCCCAACCACCTACCCCCGCAAGCCGCGCGCGGAGGCGCCGCCGGGAGCCGGGTCCCTTTGTTGGGCGCGCCCCCTCCTTTTGGTGGCAACAAAGTCGCGCAGTGGGGAGCCGCCGCGAGGGGGCGGGAAGCGGCCGGGGCGGGACTCCGAGCGCCGCCGGGGGCAGCCGAGCCAAAAAGTGGGGAGGAGGAAAAAAGGCAGACGGCGTCTGGGGACCGGCGCGGGCACAGCCCGCTCGGAAGTATGCGGAGGGCCCACTCTCGGGCCCGTGCACTCGCGGAGAGCCAGCCTCGCAAAAGTTTGGCGGCCGCTGCCCAGGCGGCGTCGATGGCTGTGCGCCCCGCGGCGCGCGGGGGTTGAGCGGGCGCCACTTCCCCTCGGGCCCCGCTTTTGTGTCTCGCGTCTTCTCATGCTGCGTCCGGCCACCTCCTGCGGCGGCCGCTGCTGAGGCGCTCCGCTCAGGCAGAGGGGAGGAAGGGACGGCGGCGGCGGGGGCGGCCGCGGCGCGGGGTCCAGGCGGGACTATGGGAAACGGGATGTGCTCCCGAAAGCAAAAGCGGATTTTCCAGACGCTGCTGCTGCTGACCGTGGTGTTCGGCTTTCTCTACGGCGCGATGCTCTACTACGAGCTGCAGACGCAGCTGCGGAAAGCCGAGGCGGTGGCGCTCAAGTACCAGCAGCACCAGGAGTCCCTTTCCGCCCAGTTACAAGGTACGGTTAACGGGACGCGCGCGGCCGGTGGCCAACTTCGCCCCGCGCCTCCCGCCCCGGCTGGAAAAGTGGCTTTGGTGAAACGCTGGCACTGCGGGTGCCACTTCTGACCATCACGGACATCAGAGGCGAGCCCTGCAGGGCCGCCGGGTCCCCGAAGTGTCAAGGGAGATGACATCCCCACCTCCCACTTCCTCCGGCGGTTACGTTTGAAATGGGTAGCACCAGCGGCCGGTCGCGCCGGGCGTTGGATGGGACGGTGCCCACTGAGCGCTTTACCCCAGCACTTGTCAGTGGCCCGGCTGTAGTCTGGGCAGGCCGACCAGTAGCCCTTCCTCCGTTTCTGCCAGCCCATCCCGGGGTGGGGCGGGGGGCATGGTCTCCGTTGCTGGGTATTCGCTTTGAGTTGACTTTGTCAATAGCATAAGAAATGGAGATTGGCCGTGATTATTCAAACTATGCTGTTTTTTCAAGGGAAATTTAGCCATGACCTAGCTGCCCAAACCAATGGCCCAATCGAATGGAACCTAGACCTGCTAGTTTCTGTTAACTTAATAGGGTGACTTTAGCGATGTTGGAAGTGTTAGAAAAGCCCACACTACTACTGTTCACTATCCTGCAGGTATGTTTTTTGGGGAAAAAAAAGTTTGTCTTCCTGAGTAACTTTTAGTTTATCGCAGAGGTAAGGGTGTCTGTGTGTTGTGTATTTTACAGTTAGCCTTGAGAAGTCCAAGGGGAGAAACACAGTTTTTCATTCTATCAGATACAGTGAACACAACTTGAGCAAGACCTGCAGAAAGATTTAAAATTCCTATCCTTCTATTTTAGAATCTCATTTAATGTAAATTTCAGAAACATAAATGATGCAGGACTGCAAACTAAGCACCATGTGGTCTTAAGAGCATAGTCATCCTATACATATTTTTTTGAAAGCTTTTACTTGTACTTGTGTCTAGTTTTCAGCAGTCATGCAGTCTTCTCCCCAGCCAAAAAAAATAATACTAGAAAGCTGTGAGTAGTGAAATGTTGACAGTCTTTGCTGATAATGCAAATATAGCTTATTTCATGTTACTGGGAAGATACAAGCTGGATGGATGTTTGTGTCAGTGTATGTGTATACAAATAGAAAACAGATGCCTTTTCGTTGCTTCAGCTATTTTGAGTGTTTTCTAGTAAAAAAAAAATTAAAATGAGAGAAAATGACATGCGGCTGATTGCTTGGTCTTATTTTCTCTTCCCAACTTAGAAGAAAGGGAAGTATTTTTAGCTTACTGAAGCTGCATAGCCACAGGCAGTGAAAATATGTGAGCTGGGTTTGGTTCAAAAGGAAAACCTGTTTTGATACAGACTTAGGTTAAGAAAATTTTTCTTTAAACTTGTTGAAATTTACCCATGACTTATTGTTGGTATACAAATTTTGGGTATTTATGTATTTACTTATTTTACTTAGAAGACATTAGTGGTTTCCCTATGAAGTTCAGTACAGTTAGACAAAGGGAAAAATTTGCCATCTAATACTACAAGGGCAGGACTGGATTTTCCCACATGTGGCTGGAAGGGGCGTGTATGGTGGATGATATGAGGTTGGTGCCTTGGTGTCTTAGTTTAGGAGACCCAAGCAAACAGACACGGTCAAGTTCACCAGTACATCCTCAGCAGTGCACAGTGCCAGACACTCATGAGGGAATCAATATATATTTATTCAGTCAACAAACGAGCTAGTTATCCTGAACTGTGGTGAGAAGATTAATTCTGCGCACTTTTGTCTGCTTTCTCAGGCTTCACTTCCCTGTCTCTGCTTTTTGAAAAGCAAAACAAAACAAAGTAACAACGAAATATTTTGCGCAAGTAGAGCTGCTGCCTCAGCAGCCAATGCTGGAACTGACTGACTGAGGCCCTGATTTCTGAGTCATGGCCTGTATTTGCAGTATTTCATCTTGAAAATAAATCTCAATTTCTTTTCTCCTTTTATTTGCCTTCTTTTGGTGGTGGTAGTGGGGGAGACTGGTGGCAAGTGGTAATACAAGGCCATTAAAATATACAACATTTGTTTTGTAGCAGGAGATGAAAAAATAGCTAGTTTGAGTGGACCTAACGTCCGTTTCTTAATGTATTTTGCCATTTCCTCTTGAATTGTGCTGCAACAATTATAATACGGTTATGCATGAAGAATTATTTCCTAAGCAGGCTATAGTTTCTTTTTTTAATGGATTCACGATTGACTTCTAGAGCATGTATTTTGTATTTCACATCTGCAGGCCATTTAATGAAGATTTTTCTGATGGTATGCAGCTTTTGCTTCCCTTTTCCAATGACAAATGACACTTTCCTCAGCAGCGCTGTGTTGTACCACGTGCATAGATTTGTTTTGAGGGCATTAGGCTCTCCATTCTTAGGAATCGTTTAGCTAAGTGAGATCTCTTGACCTGGGTTGGATTAAGATCAGAGTTAATTATGAGTGGCCTTCTTTAAAAAAAAAAAAAAATATATATATATATATATATGACTCTTGAAATGTTTAAGTAGTTTGGCCCTGTAATCTGAAGGTATATACATTTGTTAAGTGAGCATATTTAGGTCATCTTCAGTTTAAGAATGGGTTGTACTCCAGAGATTATTTTGAGAGTAGGTTACATCTAACTGCACGTGCCTTTTGTAGTAGACCCGTTCCATAAATAGGAGATGGTGAGGGGTGACCTGGGAACGTCCTCTCCAGTAAAAACAAATGTCTGTCTGCCAGCCAGTATGTCTCTTTCCTCCACTATCTCCCGCTTCTGCCGCACGTTAATTATACTGAGTAGTGGGGCAGAGGTTACATATAGGTGGCAGAGGCAGTGGTTACAACCTTTGACCAGCACAGTGTTTAGTTAACCTCTTAAATTTTTTTTAAAACTGCTTTCAGGTGGGCCATGCCCCACCCTCTGTGTCTATACACAGTGGTTCTTAGCTCTGACTGCCCCTTAGAATCACGTGGGCAGCTCCCAAACCCAATCACTCACAATCTGTGGGGTGAAACCCACATGATGTCTTCCCCAGGTGATTACAATATGCAGCCAAGGTTGAGAATTGCAGCCCTGTAATCTTAAAACTGAGCCACTTCACACATTTACTTTACTTGCTTGGCTGCAAAGCCGGCCGAGGGTTTTATTGTTGCTTTTACCCCAGCATGTGATTCAAATTCTAGTCCTGCAACTTTCTGTGTGAACTTGGCCCTCATTTTTCTTATTTAGACAATGGAGATTAGAATGATCTATTTCGTAGGGATAATGTGAGGATAAAATAATGAATACCTCTGAAGCTCCTAGCACATACCTGGCACCCAGTAGGTCCTGCTCTTTAAAGATGATCTGTTATTATCATCACGGTCCCTGTTTGAGGTAAGATAGTTCACATCTTTCTCTTCCCAGGTTTGTCATGGGTAAAAGTTTTAAAACTGACAAAATTTGTTTTTATAATTATCTACCTCCTTTTATTGTACCTGATTGAACATCAAAGGAAACAGGTAAACGGACATGAATCCAAGTACTTTCCTCTGGAGAAGGGACCTTCACTGACAATTTAAACTTAAAAAATTAAAGTAGGGTTACTGATTAACTCTCTTCTGTGTCATATCAGATAAGAAGAAGGTGTAACTCCTAGGGTAGGCAATAACCTTGTGTAATAGGATCTGGAATAGACATAGAACTATTGAAATTTTTTAAAAGTAGGGGCAAATAGCCCCTCATTCCTGAAACACTGTATTACATTTTTGCAGTGCTTTTGGTCCTCCCAGTGATGGCCAGAAACCATTAAGAAAAGGTTTATATAATGTTTCCTACGCTCCTGTTCCAGATAAGTGTATTACAACTATTTAAAGTAAAAAAAAGTGGGCGCCTGGGTGGCTCAGTCCGTTAAGCGTCTGCCTTTGGCTCAGGTCATGATCCCACGGTTGAGATAGAGCCACCTGTCAGGCTTTCTGCTCATTGAGGGGGAGGGGGTCTGCTTCTCCCTCTGCCCCTCCCCTGCTCATGCACGTGAACTCTCTTTAAAAAAAAAATTAAAAAGTTTGGTGCTTCTAAGGCTCATACTGTTATTTAAGTTAGTTGTCCCTTGCATTGTGTTCTCCTAACACAGGATGGCACGCTAGCCTGAGCGTGAACCTGTCACATTGGAACTGGTGACTTCTTTGTTTTTAACCTACCCTCAATCTGCTTAAAAAAGAGTAAGAGTCTCCTTCAGCTCAGGGCCAGGCTTTCTTTCATCTCCAGTGCGTGGTGCCTGGCATATAGTAGGCGCTCAGTAGAGAGTAGGTCTATAGCTTTGTGGTATTCTCTGCTTATGAATGTGCTTCTATACGGTGGGCAGGGAAGTATAGTGGCTACAGGCTGAGGGGTCAGAGTACTTGGGTTTCAAGTCTTGCTGTCTTTTTTTTTTCCCGGCTGTGTGATCTTGGGCAAATTACTTCTCTGTGACCCACTTTTATCATACGTAATAATCAGAATAATAATGCTTATAATAGGTTGTCATGAGGATCAATCATGTTAGCCGGCATACAATGCTTGGAAGTATAAGGCTTACATTTTGGACTGTACAACAGAGTGGTTCACAGAACTCAGTGCTTTAGACCCAGGAGTGTGGGCTGTATGTGGTTAGGTATACTCATTTTCAAGTGCAAAGTTAGGCCTTAAAAACATCAACTAGAGGGGCACCTGGGTGGCTCAGTCGTTAAGCGTCTGCCTTCGGCTCAGGTCGTGATCCCGAGGTCCTGGGATCGAGCCCCGCATCGGGCTCCCTGCTCCGCGGGAGGCCTGCTTCTCCCTCTCTCACCTCCCTTGCTTGTGTTCCCTCTCTCACTGTGTCTCTCTCTGTCAAATAAATAAATAAAATCTTTAAAAAAAAAAAAAAAAAAAAAAAAAAAAAAAAACATCAACTAGATACTGTTCATTAGATGAACATTTTCATTTAAAAAATAGAATTAAATATTCTTTAACTTCAGTAGTTTTTATTTATATGTAAACCCCTGCCTTAAAATGCACTCCCTGAATAAAAGATGAAAGCTTCTAGGTACTTTGTGAAAATGTGACTCAATTAAGCGTTCTGTTAAATATATATGATGTGCACAAATTTGTATGATTCTACATATTGTGTCTGCCTTAGTCATCTGTATAAATTGGAACATACCCATATTGGTTGACCACATAAGAGAATTTCTCATTATTTGTGAGCCTTTAGTTTAAGTCCCAGATAAACTGGAAGACTTACCTTGACTTTATTCTCTTCTGCCTTTCCGAGGACAGTTTCTTATAGGGCTGGGGCACAAGACAGGTTTTAGCAACTGTCAACGAATGAGTGACTTGGCGTTGGAGAACTGATATGCAACAGATTTGAGAGAAACTAAAAGAAGGGAAAGAGGGAACGGGACTGCTATCAGTTTATGACTTTTCAAAGCACTGAGGAATATTCTTGCTCACGTGTTTATGTCTAAAAAGAGAGAAACGGACTAGTGAAGGGAGATTGGTTTTGGCATCAAGTACTGTTTGAGGGTGCCTGGGTGGCTCAGTCGTTAAGCGTCTGCCTTCGGCTCAGGTCATGATCCCAGGGTCCTGGGATCGAGCCCCGCATCGGGCTCCCTGCTCTGCCGGGAGCCTGCTTCTCCCTCTCCCACTCCCCCTGCTTGTGTTCCCTCTCTCTCTGTGTCTCTCTCTGTCAAATAAATAAATAAAATCTTAAAAAAAAAAAAAAAAAGTACTGTTTGAATACAGCTCTGGTGTTCACAGGTAGAGGCCTTGAACAGGCAAGAAATGCCTCGACTTCAGTTTCTTCATGTTGAACTGGGGATAACAATGTCTATTTTGCACACTTGTATAGATTGTAAATAATACGTCCAAAATGACTAGCACGGGTCCCGGAGCACATTACTACTACATTTATTAGGTGACCAGGACTGCTGTTGCTGGATTAGCATTAGACTGCTTTTTATTTTGCTTATTGTTTACTGCATCTAGTAGACAATAGTGTTATTAGTTGTGGTCTAAATGTGGCTCTTTTCAGAATTAAGTGCCCAACTTGGCTGAAACTTTTATTTAAGACATTGTCACTCTGTCTTTTCTACCGTATTGACCCTTTCTTTTCTTTTTCTTTCTTTTCTTTTTTTTTTAAGAAAGAAAAGGGGCCTGCGTACACTTAGGTGGTATCAATTAAGAGTGCTCTTTTTCTTTTTGACAAATAAGTGTTTTTATTTTATCACCGAGGACAAAATGTTTTTGCTACTTTTGCCAGTCAGTGCTTTATGGATTTTGTAGCTTCGGAAGTAAAAGTTATATATAATACAACTTTATTATAAAAGAAAAGTGGCAAACTATTTTTTTTCCCTTTCAAGCCACTGTTATTTAAAGGGAATGTATTTTGATAGAATTTTGAAAATTTATTTGAAGAAATTAAATTATTTTAAATACATAATATTTGTTGAATGTCTACCAGGTTCAGGTGCCGTGTTAAGCATGTTACATGCATTTTTTTTCTTTTAACAGTGACATAAGCACATTAATGTGAGTGAGCATTCTGAGGCTCAGAGGGGTTAATTAACTTGCTAGTGTCAAGGTCAAATCTAATGAAACTGAGCTTAGAACCCTAATGTAACTTCCCAGCCGTGTTCTTTTCACAGTACTCCATTGCCCTCAAAATTATTTTCGTGTGTCTCATGACAATATTGATGGCTTGGGAAAGTAGGTTAGGTGGGTCGTATGAAGAGTCAAGATAAAATTTAGAGTCAGAAGTCACAGGGTGATTATTTGATGCCGAGTGTAGGACATTTGCTGCTGTTACAAAAGGTAATTTTGGTTGACATGGAGTTGATTTTGGTTGGTATGCAGATGCTGCATTCAATAACATCGAATCATATAATAAAAACCTTAAGCCCTTTTGATTTCCCTTTCACTGTTTTCTTGACAAGTCAAGGAGAAACTCTCAGTTCGATGCTAGAATCTCTCTCTTAGATATAGTTACTCATTTGTTTTTCTCAGAGAGCTGAATAAGGTCAGCCAACAGTTTGATAGCTGGAATTTAATAATTGTTTGTTGTTTTATTGCATTTTAAATTTACAGTCACTATATCCATTAATACCATGTAAATCATATTTTCCATTTACAAGGTAGCAGTGTACAGGGTTGTTTTTTTTTTTAGAAGTTTATTTTAGGGGAAAAAGTGAAATTTGGCAATCCATAGTACCTGTGCAGGTTTTGCATGCATAAAGTAAGAAGTCATGTTTGAGTACCTGCATGTCTGTAGTTCAGGAATGCGTTAACTGAATCTGAAACAGACATTGAATCTTATAGCTAGAGAAACAGTTCTGAAGCGGATTAATCATTTATCATATATCTCAAGTCCACGTATCCTGACTTCCAAAACAACAGAGCATTCCTCTACTGTGCTCTGCTCTCTCTGGAGACCAGTACCCTCTTCTCAGTTCCAGCAGAAATGGGTGTTGCTATTTTTAAACAATGCTGTGTATTTCTGAATGGCATATTTGTGTTCTTTGTTTTTATTGGCCAGTAAGTGCTTATTCAGAGGACATGCCAGTCATTGCCCTTCACTAATAAACCTCACTAAATAGACTCATAGCCTGGAGGGATGTGGGCATGAAATAAATTGTTCTTTAAAACAGTATGACATTTTAAAAAATACTGCCTTAACTATTTTTTTCATATATAAAATGTCACAATATGATAGATTGTGAATAGAAAAGTAAAAGATGGGCTGTCATTCTGAAAGATAAGGCATTATAGCACATTTGAATGACACTATTTCCTTTCTGTTGAGAGCGAGTTTAAGAAAAATATATAATCATTTTAGGAGAGTCGAACATTTTATTTCCCATTTCACATATCATTTAAACCCCTTCTTTAAGTGGAATTTTTGTTACAAACAACAACAAAAAATCTGCAAATCAAGATATTTAAGAGAGCTTTGACATTGCTTGTATAATCTTAACAATAGCTATGATGCTATATAGTAGATATTCTAAGCAGATTAAAATTGGGCGGCTGTTAATTACTTTTTTACTTAACTTTGTTATGTAGAATAGTTTAAGTTTTACATTAGTGAGATTAAATCTATAATCTCTCAACCTATTAACGCATTGATTTTTGAAAGAATTTTATATCCTTTTTTAAAGGTTTGATGCTATAAAACACGTTAATTTGCACTGATGTCAAGCATCACTTTCATGAGAAGATGAAAAATAACTTGTCTTCACTATGTAGGTGAGCATCAGCTCTAAATCCAGAAGTCATCTAAGTTTGATCTGGGTGTGGGTGAGGCTCCTTGGGTACAGTTCCTCCAGTACTGTTCCTTGTCATCTCTATATCTGTGAAACTAGAGTCAAGATACTGACCTCAATACAACCAGCCTACAACAATGAGGCTGGCATAAGATACCTACGTGTTCTTGTTCAAAAAAGGGTAACATGCATGGTATGTACGAGTCACTGGTCCATAGCAATTCTGAAATCCAGCTAGGCAGATGTTCCTTGACTAAGTTTCCAGACCTGGGGATAATTCTCCATGGCTTTTGATTCTACTCCTTGGGCTGTTGGCTCTACTCTCTGAGTCATCTTTCCTTTTTTCATGAAAGATAGCATGTGTTTTGCAGCCGAGTTTTCTCAGCCTGCTGCCTGACAGTAGAATTGGGGGTTATATGGCCTTTTTTCATTTAGTACAGTGTCTGGTCCTTTCATTCTAAACCGGCAGGGTTTCTGCTGATCAAATCCTCTCAAAACTTTTGTCAGTCTCCTGTGAAACTTGGGGTTTACTCTATTAGACAAAAACCACACCCACATATTTCTTGGAGATAAATCCTTCTCCACCTGGGGCTTCTGCTGAGACAAGGGATAGGCAGTGACCTTTCCCTTTCCAAAGGCCTGTTGATAGGCTCTCTGTGGCATAACCTTAAGCTTTTAGGAGACTTACGGTCTGACTGAATAGCTCTTTAAGAGGCCACATTTCTGGGGCGCCTGGGTGGCTCAGTCGGTTGCACCTCCGATTCTTGGTTTCGACTCAGGTCATGATCTCAGGGTACTGAGATCGAGCCCTGTGTCAGGCTCCATGCTGGGTGTGGAGCCTGCTTGGGATTCTCTCTGTCCCTCTGTCCTTCCCCCCCCAACTTGCACATGCATGCTCTCACTCTCTCTCTCTCTCAAAAAAAAAGGGGGGGGCACATTTCTAAGGTCTTAACAAGGATTTCTGAAGCCACATCTTCTGTCTCATCTTTAGACCATGTATTCTCTGACAATTTTCTGGAATTGATCTTTGCGTGGAAGCTGTTTCTTAATTTCAGCATTGTTTGCTGTCCAGAGACGCTGAGAATTTTCAGAACTATCAAGTCCTGCCTCCTTTTTGTTCAGCAGTCCTTCCTCAATTTATCTTCTCACAGTTTACTATAATCAGCAAGAAGAAACCAGGTAGCATCTTCAGCACTTTGCTGGGAAATCTTAGCTAAATTACCCAGTTCATTCAGCACATGTTTTTTTTTTACTTCTTATGTAACTACAAGTGACTGCAGGTTATGTAACTCTGCATAAATGTGGGTATTGTTAAACCTTTTACCACTACATAATTTCCAGTTTCCAATAAAATTTTCCTCATTTTCATTTCTGCCCTTCCTCGCAATCTCTTCAAAGTCCAAAATTCTGTGAATATGTTTAAGGCACTTTGCATGTTGACTCACACTCTTCTTAAGGCCCATTGCATAGTTCCAAAGCTGTTCACCTTTCAGATTTTTGTGATGGCAGCACCCTATTCCAAAATCTGTATTGGTTATCCTATTGCAGAGCCAATTATCCCCAAACTGAATTGGCTTAGAACAACAATTGATATCTCACAGTTACTATGGGAAAGTAATCTGGGCTTCGCTGGGTGATTTTTTTCAAGATCTCTCATGATGTTGCAGTCAAGCTGCTGACCAGGGTTGTAGTCATCTTAAAACTTGCCAGGGATTGAATGATCTGCTGCAGAATTCACTATTGTGTTTGTTGGTAGGCCTCAGAAGATCCGCTTTTAATCTCAGTCATCTGGGCCTTTCCCTAGGACTTTCTATAGTTCCACCAGGGAACTTAAAAAATGATAGCGGGCTTTCCTCAGGGCAAGAGATCCAAGGGAGAGCTAAAGAGAGAGTATGCAAGAACCTAAGATGAAAGTGAAAGTATTTTAATAACCTCAATCTTGAAAGTGATAACCCATCACTTATGCCATGTTCTGTTCATTAGAATTGAATCACTAACTTCAGTCCATGCTCAAGGGAAGGGGTTTGTGAGGGCATGAATAACAGAAGGTGGAGGTCATTGGGGTCATCTTAGGAGCTGCCTACCACAAAGTGGCGGGTAATAATGTCATTATTGTCATTGTTGGCAGTATCATTACCAAGGTCATCATAAACTAACATTCACTGAGCACTTGCTCTGTGGCAGGCACTGTTCTAAATTATTTTCTTGGATGATCCAACGTAATACTTTTGTAAAAATGTGTAACTACATATTTAAATGTGATTTATTATTTAATTTGAAGTGTATTAGCAAGAAGTGGCATTTGAAATCATGGCACTTTAGAGAGAAATCATCTGGTATTTAAACCATTTGACCTGTAAAGATTGAAATTAAAAGAGTCCCATGCAACTCTCTGAAATATAAACCCAACTAGTAAGCTGCCAAGGGAAATCCCATAGTGGAAAGGATCATGTCCTTGAGGAGTTTCAAAATCTATTGGCAATATGTGAAAAGGTCTCACTCATACAATATTTGACTGTATTTCTTTGGCAAGTACATAAGAATGCAGTGCAGTGTGTTTGTTCATATAATATTTTTACTTCTGACTGTTCCTTCTGATTTTATAGACTGCAGTCCTTGGTGAAGACCTTGTTATTTGATGGTCAGAAGATAAATTTGGAAGGGATGGGTTTTACTGGTCTTAGAAAGATAAATATCTTTTATTTATTTATTTATTTATAAAGATTTTATTTATTTGACAGAGAGAGACACAGCGAGAGAGGGAACACAAGCAGGGGGAGTGGGAGAGGGAGAAGCAGGCTTCCCGCGGAGCAGGGAGCCCGATGCGGGATTCGATCCCAGGACCCTGGGATCATGACCTGAGCCGAAGGCAGATGCTTAACGACTGAGCCACCCAGGTGCCCCAATATCTTTGATTTAAAGAAAGAACATTAATTGCATGACTGGTGATTTCAACTTGTTCATTGGTCTCTTTGAAAATCAAGTTTAAAAAATTACAATAGAAGAGTATTCTTTCATAATATTAATAAAAATAGATTAGAGCATATTATGAAAAAGACATTAAATGTTTTCTAAACAATTGGTATTCCAAATTCATGATATGACCTCACCCTTCTTAACATATTTTAGTAATTACAAGTAATTTCGAAATTACGAGTAAATACGAGATCAATATTTCTCACAGCCCTGAGATCAAGACAGGAGCTGTGATCAGGAGTCGGACAATTAACCAACCGAGCCACCCAGGTGCCCCAAATATTTCTGTTTTCCATTTGATTTCTGTTATACCTTCCTAAGTGAATTTCTATGAGAGAGAGGATTGGGAAGTGGATAGGGAATATCTTGTCAAAATGTGTTTGAAGCCATATGCCATTCAAGAATCAAGAAGAGTTCTCTCCTTGTCAGTGAAAAGTTGCTGTTGAATTTCTGTGAAATTCTGTGAATTGCTTCCTTCTGCAAAGGAAGATGATTCTCTTCCTGCCCCACTGATACCTATGTGGGTGCCAGATTGCTGCCATCATATTCACTGATACTCTGGGCTGCTGTGGACATCTTTTCCTTTGTGATATTCACATGGATACCATTAAGTCCCTTGTGATATGTGGTCATGTTACAGGATTTCTTTTCCTTTAGTCATGCCACTTTGAAGAATGAAGAGGTAGACCAGACAGAGTGGTGGGGAACAAAGCAAAGTTTATTGAGTGATAACAGTACAAAGCTCCTGAAGAGGGAAGGGACACAAGAGAGTTGCCACTGGAGTTTCTAAGTCTAGGAATTTTTTTTTTTTTTTAAGATTTTATTTATTAGAGAGTGAGTGAGAGAGCACAAGCAGGGGCAGAGGGAGAGAGAGAGAGAGAAGCAGACTCCCCTGCTGAGCAGGGAGCCCGACGCAGGGCTGGATCCCAGGACCTTGGGATCATGACTTGAGCCAAAGGCAGACGCTTAACTGACTGAGTCACCCAGGCGCCCCAGTCTAGGGGCTTTTATGGGCTTGTTCGCTGGTTTAATCCTGTTAACCCTCCATGAGCCTGTTACCCAATCAGGTTTTTGTCATCTATCACGTGGGAAAGGGTGGAGTTCTCCTTCCAGGGTGTCGTAAAATCCTTTTAAGGGTGGTTTCCTCTTAGGGTTGGGGTGGGGTGGGGGAACGGGAGGGCCTTGTTCCTGCCTGCCTTTCTTCCAGCTGTCCTTCATCAGTCTTCATTCTATGTCCCCAAAACCAAAATGTAAAAAATTCTCTACATGTTCTACAATGCAGTATTAACATGTGCAGTGTGGTTCTTAGGGAGACTTAATAGGTTGCGTAATTTTTTTTCTCATGTATCTTTTGCTCCATTGGTTGATTAGTACCCATTCGGATTAAGCTAGAGGATGTACTCTGTTGTTAAACTGTCCAAGGAAGTAGTAGCTACTAACCCGGTTAGCTAGAATGATGCTTTTGTGAGTGATTATCAGACTCCTTATTTAGACCCTAAGAAGTCTTCATCTGAGGGTCCCATGGTAGCAGTACTTTGAGTAGAGGCTGAGTCTTTAAAGAAAGACTACTTTGTTTTATTGTAGGCCTCCAGCTGTTCTCAAAACTGCCTTCTACCCAGCAATAGCTCATTCCTAAGGCCATATTGTGTGTCTCATCTGTGACCCTCTCTTCTTTAAGGGTGGCATTTTCAATTTGGGATCCATGGGGGTCCATGAACTTCCTGAAAATATATGTCAGCTCCTTAAATGTGCCTTTTTCCAAGACAGAAGCCATAGCTTTTATCAGCTCCTCAAAGCATCAGTGACCTAAAATAAAAAAGGTTATGGTTTAGGGCAAATTCCTTCTTCTGAGGTCTTTTTAAGTCCATCTTGGAATTTGAGCTCCCTTGGTCCTACCCCATGAATCCTCTAGAAAGTGGCTGAATTTGTAATGGGGTAGTCAGTGGCTATTTCCCTAAAGCCCTAATCTACTCCACCTGTCTCAAATTTGAGATTCTGATTAGGGACTTAAATGGCACTTTATATACTGCATTCCTAGAATCCACTAGTAATTGCTTAGTAAATAATAAAAAATATCTTGTAATTACATGAGAAATTTATATCTTCCAAATTTATATTCATGATATCATTTGGTCCTGGAAGCAAGATATAGAGAAAAGCAATACGCTGTATTATTACCATTTTAAATTTGAGGAAACAGAAGTCACACAGCATGACAGTGACACACTTGGGATTAATGTTCAAATTGCTTGAATCCTAACTCAGGGCCCTTAGTTATCCTTTTTTCCAAGGTCCTCTCACCCTGGAACCAAAATGAGGTTTTAACAATATTCACAAAACAGTTTCTGACTTCACCTCTTCAGAGGGAACTCTATCCTTTTTAGATTCTGCTAAGCAGTTAAGAATATTCCCAGATGGTGACTCACCTGGCTAGAGGACTGGTCTCCTTGGAGTCCACCTGCCACGGTAACCAAACCAATGAGAGTTTGTCCACCTGATACACAGCAAGCCAGTACAAACTGACACTGGGCTTCTGCAGTGAAGAAAGATAGGCTGTTCATTGGTGTGGCACCACCCAGGAGAATGGACAACTAATGCTCAGAAGCCTGGAACTCTCTGATTGCTTGCATGTGAGGGTTTTTAAGGACAAAATTGGGGACAGAGGTCTTCTGAGAAGGTGGATGCTGTTGATTGGAGGCCCATGGGGTCATGGTAGCACATGTTCCTTAATAACTTATGGCGCCACTTCATCTGGTCCCCCCATGGTCTGTTCTGTCTCAAGAGACTTGGAATCTGAGAAATATCTTTGTTCCATATGTGAGAGCTTTCATTAGTGCTGATTAATTACTTGTCCTACAGGTTCCTTTGAATGATAAGCAAGCATTCCTATCCCTCGAGCCTAGGCCTATGTGTTTCTTGGTTGTCAGGTCCTTCCTGGGGGTGATAGGACCCCTAGTGTTCATTCTTACATCTGAACTGGTGAATTCCAGCTCCACTCCCTGCCCCTCCCCCCTTTGTCCACAGAAGGTACCAGTAGCTGCCCAAGCTGCTACTTCCTGCTTCACCTCTGCGGCTTTCCAAAGTCAGTGGCAAGTTTACCTTTTTTGTTTTTTGGATCTTACATGCCCTGGAGGATCCAAGCAGGCTCCACAGGGACTGGGCCCCAGGGCAAGAAGAGTGATGTTCACTGTGATAAACTTGGCTTCATTACCCCGTTCCATCTATCTCTGGCACATTGCCCTTGACCCAAAAAGTAGGGTGTTAGGCTGTCCCTTACCTTAATAATAATAATAAGTAATTCTTTTTTTAGACTCCTCTGCATGCTGGGGTGTCGACAGAGCTTAAGCTCACACTGGGATCCTGCTTTCACCAGAGGCTGGCACCTCCTGCTAGCATCTGTAGCTTCACCTTGACTTCACAGGGGGGCTTTGAATCTCACCACTCAATTGATTCTCCAGCTGTGCTTTTTAGCTTCCAGATGTAGAAGTCAAATCACTCCTAAATAAATCATAGATTGGTAGAGCAGGAAAGAATGTTTATAGAACCCAGGTTGCAAAGAGTAGCATATGGATATGTTTTGGTTTGCCCCACACAGTGCTCTGAAAAATTTCACAGTAATTGTCTACACGGAAAAAGAAAGGTATTTTATGTAAACATCCAGATTTCTGACTGTATTTGAAAAGGCCAAAGATCCCTTGACACTGGTCTGCATTCCTGCATGGTGAGTGGCCCACATTTTGATTGGGGCATGTGGGCTTCAGTTGGCAGAAATTCTCACTGGGAATTCTGTATGTCGGACAATAACTTCTTTAGTTGATCAATGAAGAAAGTGAAGCTTCAAGAGATGGAATGATCTGACACTTGTGCTGTCCAATATGGTAGCCCCTGGTCATGGTTGGTAGAAGCATTAAAATGCAGCTGGTATGACTGAGAAACTGAATTTCAAATTTTAGCTAATTTAAATTCAGTAGTTAAAACTAAAGCATTGTTGGGGTACCTGGGTGGCTCTGTTGGTTAAGCATCAGGCTTCTGATCTCTGCTCAGGTCATGATCTCGGTCCTGAGATCAAGCCCTGTGTCAGGCTCCACTCTCAGCGTGAAGTTAGCTTGAGATTCTTTCTCCTCTGCCTGTGCCCCTCCCCCTGCTCGTGCTTGCTCGCCCTCTCTCTCTCTCTGAATAAATAAATAAATAAAATTTTTAAAAAATCACAAAACTAAAGCATTGTGAAATATTTTTCTGGAAAACACGACCTTATTGTTTTGGTGGCACTACATTTTGGCGAAGTGCTGTGCTGCATTAGATATTATCGGTATATTACAGTGCACATATACTTCTTTTTAAAGTGGCTACTAGAAATTTAAAAATCACAAATGTGATTCACAGTGTGTTTCTATTGGATGGTGCTGATATGACAGAGTTCACACAGACCCCCAGGTCTGGAATTTGTCAGCAGATATCCACAGTTCTAACCATACTTTTTCTCCATTTCTAAAGTGGTGTCCTTTTTTTTTTTCCATAATTCTCAAAACCTTTTTTCATTATAACATATACTCTCACAAACTCCTTTGGGAATTTGTTTTTCCTAATTTTTACATGGTACATAATACAGAAGTGATTTTATGTAAAAGAAAATTTAGCTCTGTATATTAACAATTTTATAATAAAGCTAACTTTAAAGATAATAAAACTAATATTCATGACATATAAAGACTATTTTCAATTTTTTTCTCATTGTTAGTGACACTGACATTTTCTCTGAATTATTTGTGTTAGAAAACATTTTTTTCAGAGGACAATTTTTAATACATTCAAAATAATATTGTATTTGATTTTGGCACAGGTATATATTAAAATGTAGTCTAAAATTAGTTACCTAGGGTGCCTGGGTGGCTCAGTCGTTAAGCGTCTGCCTTCGGCTCAGGTTATGATCCCAGAGTCCTGGGATCGAGTCCCACATCGGGCTCCCTGCTCCGCGGGAAGCCTGCTTCTCCCTCTCCCACTCCCTCTGCTTGTGTTCCTGCTCTCGCTGTCTCTGTCAAATAAATAAATAAAATCTTTAAAAAAAATAAAAAATAAAAAAATAAAATTAGTTACCTATTGTAACTTTAAAATAAGGCAAAATTACTTTTAGACCTATTATATTTTCTTATATTTGACATGGTAAGAAAGAATCAAATACTTTGCATATAAAACATTGGGCATATGAATAGCTCAGTCAAATCTAACACTTTTTTTTGACATTTTAGTTACTGAACCATGAATTTTAACTTATATACATAAAAGTGCACAGATTGTAAGCATACAGCTTCGCAAACTTTCACAAACATGTTTGTGTAACCAGCAACCAGATCAAAACACGTAGCAATAGCAGCAGCAGGTAGTTTTGTTGAGCCCCTTCAAGTCACTAACTGCCCCTCCCTCTGTGGATAATCACCGTGGATTAATTTGCCTGTTTTTGTACTGTACATAAACGAATTCAAACAATAGATACTCTTGTGTCTGGCCTCTTTTGTTTAACATTGTTTGTGAGATTCATCCAAGCTGTTACATGCAGTAACAGATTGTTCATTTCTCTTAGTATGCCATTAGAATTTATTCATTCTTCTATTGATGGACATTTGGATAATATCAATTCCTGCTGCTATGAATGCTCCGGTTCTTTTGCCTTGTTTAGGACTAGCAGCTTCTCAATGTGCTTGATGACTCTTTTGAGTAAGATGATGCCACTTAAGGACTATTTTGAGTGTATTTGTAAAATCATTATTATTGCCCCTCTACTAGTGCTAATTTAATATTCTTATGCATCCTGTCTACAAATGCTGGTCTATTATCAGTACAGATTTAAAAATATAACCCAAGTAAGAACTATAACTTAATGTTCAAGACACAAGCAGTGGTATCATTGTCCCGCCAAGTATACGCTGCCCATGGGACTGCCTGGGTATGAATTGGCCTGTCGGTTCTCGTGTTAATTATCATTCATGCTCATTTGGTACATTTTTTTTCCCGTTTGTATTGTGTAAAGGGGTCATCTAAAATTAATTTTTTTTTAAAAAAGTAGAAATTACAATAGGCCCAATTACTGCCTTTTGCTAAATTAATTCACTGAAACATAGTGGCAATCCCACTAGTTTGGAAACACTGTCTCTCACTGGAAGGGTCCAAAGTATAACCAAGCATTCCGGAGGAATGGTATGGAGTTAACTCAAATATCTGGTGGGTAATTGAACTAACCTTAAGATTCCTTCTAAGTGGGGCGCCTGGGTGGCTCAGTCCTTAAGCGTCTGCCTTCGGCTGGCCCAGGTCATGATCCCAGAGTCCTGGGATCGAGCCCCGCATCGGCTCCCTGCTCAGCGGGAAGCCTGCCTCTGCCTCTCCCACTCCCCCTGCTTGTGTTCCCTCTCTCGCTGTCTCTCTCTCTGTCAAATAAATAAATAAAATCTTAAAAAAAAAGATTCCTTCTAAGCTAAAATTTTGTGATTTTTAAATTCTGAGATGCTAGCTTAAGTGAATAATAATGAAAATAATAATTACCTGTAGTGACTCCTACTTACTAATACACAGTTTTCACAGTATTGCCTTGCTTTATTATATATAAATGGCAGAAAGGGCAATGACATTCTTGGAATTGATCCATGAAAATCTCATTAATATTACTTTTATAATGTGATAACTGAACTTCATTCAAATTATGACAGAAAAAATTAATAAAATATCTGTGTAAACAAAAATCTACCCCATTTTTTAAAACAACAGATTTCTAAATCCTTTAGGAATATGAAAAGATATCCTCCTAACCCAAAAATTAACAGATGATTCCCTTCTAGTTTCAGGCAGGCCCTGAAAGTATTAGTCCTCAAAAGTAATAAAATTGCACATACTAAAAACTTCTTCAAGACTTTGGTAATTCATACTAGCTTCTCCTCCCAACATGAGTTAGTTTGCACATGAGGTTTTGAGAAACTCCTCAAACAAAACAAAACAAAAAACAGGCAAAAAAGTTCTAGAGTATATCAGACATTTAAGGAGGTGCTTTATGTTCAATTCACTTGGAGGACTGCTTGGTAAATTAGAGAAACATCTGAGGTTACAAAATTATAACTTGAATGTCTTAAAATATAGTTTATTCAGTTTATTATAGTTTATTTCTGGAAATTACACTTCAGTTATAGAACAAATGTCTTTCTATGACAATGTTTTTCTTAAAAAAATTCCTTTATTAAAAAAAAAAATCTGATTTTCTGAAATGGAAGATAGCCCAAGAAAATGACTGTTTGGGATAGGTAAATCACAAAGGTGTGGTTCAGAGCAACTAATGTTACATGAGTCGCCGTGTAAAGATACTGAGAGTCAGTACACTAGTTTTTGTTTTGTATTGATTGCAAAATCTTAGTGTCTTATAACAAACATATTCATGTTCAAGTTCTGCAGTTTGGCTGTGGTTTGGCCATCAGGGACTGGGCTTGGCTGGGCCTGACTTGCGTGAACCTAGGCCTGGGCAACAGGTTTTTGGTTAGTTTCAAGTAGACTCTGAATGCTTCCTTTCTACAGCCTGCTAAAAGGATTCCATCTACCTGGGGGTGCCCTCCTCAGTGGATTACAGGAGCACAAGAGGGTGAGTGTTAACATACAATGCCTCTTAAAGCGTGGGCGAGGAGCTGGCGAGCTGTCAGTCTTGTCCACTTCCCATTGGCCACACAAGTCACGTGGTCAATCCCAACGTGAGTGGCTTGGGATGCAGAAGAATCCTCTGCCTGTGGCCCTAGGTGCATAGTAGGGTGTGGATGTAGTGCAGTAATAAGGGATGAAGGATTTAGAATAATGACTCCATCTACCCCATCAGTCAATTTCAAAATTGGTACAATGTGAGATAAAGGAAGAAAGCTGCTTTTATTTGAAGAATCATTTTGCAGTGATTTGATGTAGACTTTTTAAAAGAGTAACGTTAAATAACAATTTTAGTTATTTTTGTGTATTTCTTAGAAAAGGATATGTTTGGGGGCGCCTGGGTGGCTCAGTCGTTAAGCATCTGCCTTCGGCTCAGGTCATGATCCCAGGGTCCTGGAATCGAGCCCCGCATCGGGCTCCCTGCTTGGTAGGGAGCCTGCTTCTCCCTCTGCCACTCCCCCTGCTGTGTTTCCTCTCTCCTGTTTCTCTCTGTCAAATAAATAAATAAAAATCTTTAAAAAAGAAGAGAGAGAGAATGTATGACTGCTCATTCACTGACATAGAGTAAGTAGAACTTCTCTACCAAAGCATTTCAACATTTAATATAATGATTTTAGCAGCAAAAGCAGATACGATAAAACATAGAATTATTTTTATATACTAATTTATGTGGGTTAAAAAAACTAAAGCAATTTAGTACATGGGCCCATGAATAGGATTGGGCATTTTAATTTTTTTGTACACTCCTTATGAACATATGTAATACTTTTTTTTTTTTTTAAATATTTTATTTATTTATTTGACAGAGAGAGACACAGCGAGAGAGGGAATACAAGCAGGGGGAATGGGAGAGGGAGAAGCAGGCTTCCCGCGGAGCAGGGAGCCCGATGTGGGGCTCGATCCCAGGACTCTGGGATCATGACCTGAGCCGAAGGCAGACGCTTAACGACTGAGCCACCCAGGCGCCCCCATATGTAATACTTTTTTAAAAAAAAATTTGGTGCATATTCACTGAGATTCTTTTGTAAAAAAAATTAAATGAAAAAATATTCAATTAGTATTTATTTAAAGGTTCTAGCACCCACTGTGGTAACCATATATGTTTATACCCAAGGCCTTGGGAAAAAACTACAGAAAATTCATACATATAAATGTTCTTTTTTGTCTGTCTTTTAAAGAACTTACCTGATTTTAAACATTTCTTTTAAAAAGTTGCACATTCATGGGGTGCCTGGGTGGCTCAGTCAGCTAAGTGTCCAACTCCTGATTTTGGCTCAGGTCATGATCTCAGGGTCGTGAGATCAAGCCCTGAGTCCTGTGGGGAGCCCTGTGTCGGGCTCTGTGCTGGGCATAGATCCTGCTTAAGATTCTCTCTCCCTCTGCCCGCCCGCCTGCTCTGCTGGCATATGCACACGTGCTCTCTCTCTCTCTAAAAAAAAAAAGTTGCACATACTTTCCATTTAATGTGAGATTGTATGTGTGTATATGATTGTATATATATGTGTGTGTGTGTGTGTAATTGTTTATTATATTGTCCTCTTCAGTAAGCTAATCCTAATAGCAATTTGTTTAGATTTTTACTTTTTAAAGCTTGATTTTTCATGTCTCAGCTTAAGAATATCAGAACTCTGTACTAAAAAAGGGAAGCTGAAGGCTGGTCCCTGGGTATACAAATATGGCCTTGATTTGGAAATGGATATTTCCTGTGAGTCGTCCTGACATGCTTTTTGTGCACATAATAGAAGAAGCAGTAAGAAGAGGCAAGGTTTTTTTCTGACAAGTTCATTTATGTACTTTTTGTGAACATTGCCCGCTCAGAAAATTTGCAGAGTAGGAACATGTAGATTCTTGTTAAGCTCTAATAAGTAAAGCTCTAAGGCTCTATGAAACCACTGAATAGTCTGCAAGTTACTAGTTTAAGTATTCTCTTACTTAAATACTTTTCGTCATTAACTTTGTTCCTTTGGAAATACGTTGATGTAGAAGGAAAATCAGGCTTTATTTTTGGTCTTCCTCATCTCTTGTTTTATTACTTTTTTTTTCTTTTTAACCTCACTAGTTGATTGCTTAAACAACTTTTTTTTTAACAGTCTGGTTGGCACCAATCAGAATAGACACCGAAAAGAACATTTCGATTGACTGCTTAATTCTTTCCATTTCTCACTAAATTTTAACTCCAAGAGGTTAGTTTTTAACTACCCCACCTAAAATTATTTTTTGAAATTTGAGTTATATTTCAAGTAGGTCATATCTCGGTTACCCTTTTTCTGGGGTGGTTCTGGTTTTATCCAGGTCACTCAAAAACCAGAACCTATTGGCATGGTGTAATCTACACGGAGAAGTTTTTCATATAGTTGTGTTGACTCTTCTTTCAAAATATATATCCTGAATTGTGGGGCGCCTGGGTGTCTCAGTCAGTTGAGCATCCAACTCTTGGTTTCAGCTCAGGTCATGATCTCAGAGGTTGTGGGATTGAGCCCCACGTTGGGCTCTGCGCTCAGTGCAGATCAGCTTCAAATTCTTTCTCTCTCTCCCTCTGCACTTTCCTGCTAGTGTTCTCTCTCTCAAATAAATAAATAAATAAAATAACTTACATATATATTATATATATATATATATATATATCTCCTGAATTTTACCAATCTAGAATATTTCTAACATCCTAGTCTGACCATCATCTCTTGACTGGACTAATTGTAGTAGGCTTCCACCTGGTTTTCTTGCTCCCACCCTTACGTCCCACATAGTGGTCAGTAGTTTACAAAGGTTATTTATTTATTTATTTTTTTAAAAGATTTTATTTATTTATTTGACAGAGAGAATACAAGCAGGGGGAGTGGCAGAGGGAGAGGGAGAAGCAGGCTTCCTGCTGAGGCTCCATCCTAGGACTCTGGGATCATGACCTGAGCCGAAGACAGACACTTAACCAACTGAGCCATCCAGGTGCCCCAAAGGTTATTCTTTATAAGATATAAATTATGTAATGCTATCTTCCATTTCTCTTTGGAGAAATTTCACCTTTTACTACTTTATTGTACTTTACTAACAAAATTCTAGCCACGTGGGCCTTTTAGCTATTTGAAGTGACACTGCAAGCTCACATTCTAATTCTTAGGGTCTTTATACTTGCTGTTTTCTCTGTCAGGAATATTCTTCCCTGAGATCTATTCTTCACTAGCTCCGATTTATTTAGGCCTCAGCTCAGATATCAAATACTAGAAGGGTAGCTGTATTATCTGTTGCTACATAACAAATTACCCCCAAACTTAGCACCGTTAAGCAACAAGCATATAAATATTAGCTATTTCACAGAGTTCCCTGAGGTCATGAATCCAGGAGCAGCTTTGCTGGATGGTTCTGGCTCAGAGTCTCTCGTGAGCCTATAACTAAGCTGTTGGCTGGGCTTCAGTCATCTAAGAATCAGTTGGGGAGGATCTACTTTCAAGCTCACTCGCATGGTTGTCGGTAGGCCTTAGTTTCTCCCTATGGAATACCCTTGCATAGATTGCCTGAGTGACCTCATAACCTGGCAGCTGGCATCCCACAGGGTGAGGGATCTAAGAGAGGAAGAGCCCAACATGGAAGCCATAGTCTTTCATAACCTAATTTTGGAAGGGAGATAACATCGGTTGTGCTGGATGCTATTAGTCACACCGACCAACCTACTACAGTGTTAGAAGGGAGTACACAGGATTTGAGTACCAGGAGGTGGGGTCACAGGAAACAGTCTGAAAGCCTGGCGACTACTGCAGCCCTGCCTCCCATTGTGATTTCCCTGGTTACTTTCAAGAAGCCTGCACCCTTCGTATTTTTTTACCTCTGAACAATCTATAGAAGTTGTAACTACATCTCTTCCTTGATATAAGGTAATACCCCATATAAGCAGAAAAATGATAATAGTTCTTCTACCCAAGTACTCTATCCCATTATCCTCCATGATTTTCTTATTTGTGCTGATGACTATCTGAAATGTTGTATCTCCAAGTTGTCTGTCTTCCTCTGTGAGATTATAGGACCTTGAATTCAGAACACTGGTATTTCATGTCTGCTGTTTTAATCCTTGAGCTCAGAATAATGTCTGAAATGTAATAGTTATTTGATAAATGAACAATAGGTTTGCCTTTTCAAGCCCTAGAAGTGTTTTTTTTTTAAGATTTTATTTCTTTATTTGAGAAAGAAAGAGAGCGAGAGCAAGAGAGCACAAGTGGGGGAAGGGGCAGAAGGACAAGCAGACTCCCCGCTGAGCATGGAGCCCAATATGAGGCTCAATCGCAGGACTCTGAGATCATGATTGAAGTCAGATGCTTAACAGACTGAGCCCCCAGGAGCCCCTCAAGCCCAGAAGTTTTATGTTAACCATTTTATATGGAAATGTTTCTACATGCCTCCCTATATTCTAGAATTGAGTATATTGTGCATAAATTTCACTAGTTTAATATTTGCTGAGTTTACCTTACGTAGAAGGCACTGTGCTAGATACTCTGAAGTTACAAACACAAGTAAGACATGGTCCCTGCCCCCACAAGAGTCCTGTTAGTAAGGAAGGGCAGACTGTGGTGTGGGTCATATGAGAACAAGTAAACTAGAGGAGAGGGAAGAACTATAGGGCCCAGGGAATGATGACACTTGGAGGAGGCTACACAGTGGAATGCCCTGTAGGTGTCTGAGGGTCAGTACAGTTATTTTATGCTGTAATACTATGTTCCTTTTAGCACATTCAGAAGGTTAGAAGCAAAGAGACCTTTTTTTTTTTTTTAAAGGTTTTATTTATTTATTTGACAGAGACACAGCGAGAGAGGGAACACAAGCAGGGGGAGTAGGAGAGGGAGAAGCAGGCTTCCTGCTGAGCAGGGAGCCCGATGCGGGGCTCCATCCCAGGACCCTGAGATCATGACCTGAGCTGAAGGCAGACGCTTAAGGACTGAGCCACCCAGGCGCCCCGAGACAATGACAATTGTCATTGTCCCAATGACAAATTGAGAAATAGAAATAAATAGAAATGGTAGATTTATTTATATATTTGTAACAATCATCTTGCTGAAATGACTAAAAATAGATGGAATTGTGTTTCATTCTATGTGGTCATATGTAGAGCAGTGTGCCTGTGCATCAGGTAGCTCTAGACCAGTGTATCTGTGGAATTAGTTCTCTGAATAGTGATTATTTTGATAGTGTGTTCTGCTGTTAGCGTGTTCCTGTCGTCCTTCTGTCTGTCTCCTTAAAGTTGCTTCACCTCATTGCTGTGGATTTGAAAGCCCAGTAACCAAACTTGATAGAATTATATATAAGAAGAATAAATAACTCTCAAAGTTTTCTTTTCAAAGAAGTTTTCAGGGAGGTGTTAATTTTTAGTTTAAGCATTTGTGGCCCATTTTTACATCTTTCTAGTACTCTCCTCATTCAGTCCCACTTCCCTTAATAGACAGGAGGTTATCTTACCTTAGGTTTTCTCTTAAACTTTTTGTCTCATGCAGTATATCAGAGTTGGCTTTAAAGTCAGACTGACTCATAGTTCTGCCAGATTTTAGCTTTATGTCCTTAAGTAAGTGTTGGATCTTTCTGAGTTCCATTAAAAAAAAAAAAAAAAAAAAGTCAGATCTTCCTCACAGGGTGAGTGTGAAGAGTAAATGAATATGGCCAGGCCCTAGAATGTGACCTAGAATGTGGCAGTCTGTTTCCTGCTTTCCTCCTTTGCCAGTTATTTCCCAGCAGGTTGAATAGGTTTCACACTCCATCACCTAGTGCCTCGTGACAGATACCTTGGTAAGCAGCATCCATAATGCATGATCCCTTTCACAGGGATGTCCTGGCTTATCTCTGGCAGTGTAGGGCTGGGCCAGGAAGAGCAGGCCTGCAGACACCTTTGTTTCCTAAGATTGGCAGCATAGCTCAGGGAGTGATCCAAGGTTGCGGTTCACAGCAGAGTGGTACCAGTGACTTGGCCCTATAGAAAATCCAGTCTGAGACTGGCCATAAAAGTAAACATGTTCTTTAGGTATCCATCAGAGATTTGATCCCCATAAGCAGGTTTAACTGCTGTTTGGTATTTTATTCCCTACCCTGGGTTTACAGCAGTGGAACTCAGAGGCATCTCAGCCTTTGAGAAGAATAAGGCCATGGAGGTTTTATGGGAGGATGAATCACTCACGGTACATACTCAAAGTTAACAAAGCTTTCAGAGCAAGGAATTTTTTAATTAAAGTAAGTTCTACAATATCCTTGTAATTACTTACATTTTTCTACTCCCTCACATGTTTTCTCAGCTTACCCACCCTTGTGACTCATTCAGTAGCAAAATCAGTGAAATCAGCATTCTCTTCTAGTCATCAAGCAAAAGTGGGTCATCTCCCTGGCCTACTGGATTGTCTGGTATGCCCCAGAGAAGCTCATTTCAGCTGAGCCTCTCCTTGCTTCCATGTTTCCTTGCTTTCCGCTTGGACTGGCTTCCACCGACCATCAAGAACTCCTCACCATGGCCAGCTCCTTCACTCCAGGTTGCTCTTGCCTCAGTGTTGCATTTCTTGTATTCATTTACCTCCATGCCCTGAGAAAACTGCTAAGATTCAGCCTTTTTCTTGTTGTAAATTCAGCTGAAATTCATTGAGTACCTATTATGTGCCACACGCTGAATTAGGTCCTGATACTTACATTATGGATTAGAAGAATGAGATTCAGAAAGGTTATGTGTCCAGAATGACAAAAGTAATAAATGGTAGGAGGAATTTGAATGCAAATCTGCTGACTCCAAAGGCAGTTTTACTTCTAATTTAGCACACCCCCTGCCCCCCTTTCCTCCAGGCCAACGTTGAGAAACACTGATGATGTGAGCTGGAAGACTTCATTAGGTCATGCTTGAGTCTGTACCACTGGCCATCACCTCCTATCCAGCTTTGGCAACTGCTGTAAGCGGCATGTGGCAGGTGTGCAGGGGCTAGGTCTATAGAATGGAGAGAAAGATAGCGTCACCATTGATTTGAAAAAAAAAAAAAAAAAAGGTTGGTCTTAAAAGTAGATTTAGCAATTCAAGATAGAAAACCTCCACTCACTAAGGAGAGTAGACTTACTAAATTTAAAGAAGTTGGGAGAACTCCTTGACTTCAGTTTATTCAGAATATGGATTTAATCTTTAATCAGAAAAGTAGAAAGGTGTTACCTGTTACATTGAGTAAGCATTCCCTTTCAAGTTTTAAAGCTATATGCCTCTGTCTAGACTGGTCACAGAAATTGTTTTTTCTTTTTTCTTTTTTTTTTTTAACTTCTTACATAACCTTAATGAAAATGAAGGTGGTTTCTATGAGTTGAAAAATAGGTAGTTATTGATTAATTGTATTATTGGAGGGCAGTATTAAAAATAATTCATTTTGGGTTTCACAATGTGATTTTTGAGTTTACCTTAGAATCTGTATTTGATGACATAGAAGATTACATCGGAGACTTTAATGAAGCCACAGTGTGAACACCCAGCTCAGGAAGATGAGGAAACTATGCACTTCCCCAAAATTTGGAATGAATATAAACCTGGGTTGAAATTTGGACTCCATAATTAAATACTTGGATGACCCTTGGCAAGTTACCTAGCCACTTGGGCTGTTTCATTTGCCTATTCAAATAAGGGCTACACCTGCTTGCTTTCTGGAGTTAGGAGTCTGATGAAGGCATCTGTCTTGTGCCTAGTACATGGTAGACATTGCAAAAGTCCACCGTTTTGATTAGTTGATAAATGACAATTACTAGAAAAACAAAGTATTTGGCTTACTAATGGTGAGTTGGTAATTTCATCTTGAAGGAAAGGCTTCATAGTTCAAAATTTGCTACATTATATCAAAGGTTTTATGTAACACTAACTTAGGAAGTGAAAATAGAGATAGCCTAAAGCTCTAATGACACCCTTTTAAAATTCCCATTAAGGAAAGTAAGTTTAACATAAGACATGATGTTTTTAACAAGCATTTTTATTTTTCTCAGGAAGTATATTTTGGAATGATGTTTGAAAGGCTTCCATTTCAATCGTTAATTCATTTTACTCAGAGACTTTGAACATCAAAGTCCCAGAACTCAATTAAGTGAAATAGTCAGGAACTAGAATATTCTGGTGAATTTAGTTGTCAGTGTTAAATAGAAAACTTATTACATTCTCCACCCATATGATTTCTGGTCTCTGTATTTAAATCATTCTGTTCAATTTGAGTTTATATTGAAAGGTCTGTGGCAAGTTTGTTTGTTTGTTTTTCTGGACAAAGGAAGGGAAATCAAAGAAAATCCTTTTTGTTTCAAGTTATATTACTGAAAAGCATTCCAGAATATACTGATTGCTTTACTTCATTGGTAAGAATGGTGACCATTGGAAACATCAGTTTTCTTCCAGTGCCAGAAATGTAGATTAGATATAAAGAAGATTCAACTTAAATGAGCATAGCAACGAACAGACTTATCAGTGGATTTTGATCTTTCCTTTCCTTCTGGAACTTGAGTGCCAAAAAAAAAAAAAATCCACTCAGTTAAGTTATGGTGAAATGAGCATCAGCATAATTAATTGATAGGCTATAGACTTGAAAGAGTAGCTTATGTTTGTGTAGAAATTTGGAAAGTGCAGAAAATTTTTAAGAAGCAAAAGAAAAAAGTCATTGATAATCTCAACAACCAGAGCAATCTTGTAATACTTCAGGTTTAGTCTTTTTTTTTTTTTTTTAAGATTTTATTTATTTACTTAGAGAACACAAGAGCAGGGGAGGGGGCAGAGGGAGCGGGAAAAGCAGACTCCCTGTTGAACAGGGAGCCCGACGTGGGGATCGATCCCAGGACCCTGGGATCATGACCTGAGCCAAAGCAGGCACTTACCTCACTGAGCCACCCACCTGCTCCCAGGGTTTAGTCTTTACCTATAGAATCAAAGGCAAATGGGTGTGCAGTTCTTCTTCTTTTTTCTTTTTTTTAACAAGTTTAAGTTTTTTTAAACCTGCTTAAGTTGGTGTTTTGCTTTATGTATTCTTATTTCTGAGTTTTAAAGAAATTATAAGAAAAAATGGATGAAAAGAGCAGAAATAAAGCTTTCCTTTTATGCTTAAAAAAAAAAAAAAAATCTGTCCTTAATCAGCATTGCTGTATCTTAATGGGTATACAGAAGAAGATAAATTATTTTTAAAAGTTTTTTGTTCTGGGGCACCTGGGTGGCTCAGTTGGTTAAGTGTCCGACTCTTGGTTTCAGCTCAGGTCATGATCTCAGGGTCATGAGATGGAGCCCTGCATCAGCTCTGAGCTCTGCAGGGAGTCTGCTCAAGATTCTCTCTCTCCCTCTCCCTCTGTCCCTCCTGCTCATGCACACTCTCTCCCTCTCTCAAATAAATAAATGTAAAAAAGTTTTTTGTTCTACAAGAAGTTGATATGTAAATAGTAAATCATATACTCCTTTCAGAATTCAGTGGGAAAAAAATGTTCTAAAAAATAGGAGCATTCAGAACCCAAATTTTAAGATTTTTTGTTTTGTTTTGTTTTTTTGCCTTATTTTCTTCCTCAGAGTGTTGAATGAATTGTTTCATCATAGTAATTTTTTGTTTGTTTACTTTCAAGGTTTTTTTTTTTTTTTTGATAATAGGAAATGTAAGCTTGACAGAAAAATGCATCCATGAATTATCAATATATCTTAACATAGATTAATTCCTGATCATTGACTTTGTGAGGAATATTTTGTGAAAGTTATTCTAATTCTATAATGCAGTATTATCAGATATGTATTTTTATCATATATATATAGTGATATTTTATAAACTCATTTAGATTTAGAATAGAAATTAAGCTCATGGCATCCATTATTTCTTCGTTCTATAGTTAAGGAATTATAAAATTATTTTTGTATATTCCTGGTGAAATAGCAGGCCAGAAAATAATATGCTCTGTAAGATTACATCTGTGTTCTTTTCAGATTCATGGAACTCTGGAAGAAAGATGATAGAAATACTCACTTTCTGCACTTAATATCTGCACATAAATATCATGTATATTTCCATATTGATAATGTAGAATTGTTCTTTCTGCCTTTTTTTTTAGAGTCTTGGCCTTTTTTTCATTTCTTGAATGGCTGTGTTGTATTCTCTGGTGCATTTAGTATGGGGATGATTTACTGAATTCTGTCAGTTCCTTGGCAACTACATTTCAGATCAGAGGTTGTTTGGTTTTGGTTTTGCTATGTCACTTGTGTGTGTGTTTGGTAGCCTTGGAGGAAAAGCTAATAACTATTTAGTTCTGTTTTTTGTTTGCCTACATATACTACTAATTATATATTTATTTAGGTAACAGCTCAATGTGTATTCCTAGGTTTATTGCTTTGGATCAAGGGCTAGAATTCTTAATTAATAAATTTGTGGTGCTGAAGGGATAGGCTACTTGTAAGTACTGTAGTTTTTTCCCCCGCCATCGAGTAAGTAATAAAGTAGGCACACAATTATCTTCATTGAAAGTAGCACTCAAAAGTGGGTTCTTTAAATGTTAAACAAAAAATTTACCTAATGTGTTCTCAAGATTCTAAAGCAAAGATGAGAGAACGAGCATGAATATTAACTAAAAATTGTCCTAATTTTTCTGTGATGATTTGTACTCAGCATAATTACAAATTTTTTTTCTTTTATCTGTATACTTCTATTCATACAGCTTGATGGGGGCCTATGTTGTATAAACGATTTTAAGGTAAATTTAAAGATAATAGTCTCTTTTCTTTCCCACAGTCTCTTGAATGACACCCACAAAATTACCATAGTAAGTGGATTCCTTTTCTAATGAAGTAACTCTTAAGGAATTCAGAATAATGGAACAAGACTATACCAAATCACCAGAAAGTTTAATACTTTTTAAGTAAATGCATTTTTAAATACTGTAAATGTAAGATGAACTAATGGCTAAAGAAAGGTCACTGTATCTTCTAATGAATAGATGGGAGTAATTTCTTATTAGCACCTTGTTCCCTCACAAATTACACGTGATTGGATGTAAAAGCTCTTTGTATATAAACTGTAAAGGGCTACACAAACATAATTTGTTATGATTGCTATGAAAGTAGGTTTTAAGAGACCTTTTTTCCCCCTGAATATATGAACACTCATTTACAAATATTTTTAACCTCTTAGTGGCAGTTTTCTTTACAAGATGATAAAGAATAGAACTGAGATCTTTAGTGAAATAACTGTTTGCTCTTCCTGAGAAATTCTGATTTACGCTTTGTCAATGGAGAAATAACATAAAAATGAGAGGCGAAGTGTCTAGTATGCTAATGAGTTTTATTTTAAGGGCTGTGGTTATAATTAGTTTTGTTCTCTGCTGCTTGAAAAAAACTTATTATTTATAATAATAAATGTCAGTTACTTAAGTCCAAAGTATTATAAATATTGAATTGGTTGAATGTGGAACTAGTGAGGTTATTCTGTGCCTGAACTTCCTGTTTTCACCTACCTCCCAATTACTTGCAGCTGTCAAAATAATTTTAATCATTTTCAGATACTTTGCAAAAGAAAAGGGTCTTAAGCCCTTCAGCCAAAAAGGTGTTGCCCCTTCTCTTCTCCTCTTCCTTTGGAGCCCTGCTGGGTCCCTCTGTTGTAGTCAGGCCAGCATTCTTTCTGAACATCACCATTACGCTCTAAGATCTTAAACATTTATCCAGGTCATTCCACAGTTCTGATCCCGTGTCCTTGCCTGCTCAACCACATCAGAGAATCAGAATTTTAGAGCTAGGACAGGCCTTAGTAATCAGTTGGTAAGCCCTCTCATTTTGCCAATGATGAAACATAAGACATTAAATAAATACTTCTCAGATTAAAAATTAAACCCAGATCTCTGGACTTCTAGCCTTTGGCCCCTTCCACCATCACCTGTTGCCTGCAGATAAATGCAAGTAGGCATGAACAAAGTAACACTTGCAATCTCCCATCTCAGTGTCCAGGCTGTCCACCAGATATGCCTGGTTATGTCCCAGTATGTATAAGAGCTATTTTGGGGATTAAAAAAAAAGTTATTATGGGAGACCACATTGAAACATATATTGGGCAGGGGAAAAATGAGCAAGCCCACTTCTTAGATCAATTTGCGATTAGAGTAGCAGTTGTACTTTGCTGCTTTTATTATTCATTCATTATTATTCATTCAGTGTCAGAAAAGGAAAACGTGTTTGTATTTTTCACAGCCAAATCTATAAAAAAGGAGAGGCCCACTATAGGACACCTTAAGTATGGCACAGGGTCTTAGCTTGTATATATATTTTCAACTTTTTGAAAATCGTGGGAAACAGATAAATCTGCAATTGTGTTCTTCTGTCAAAAGCTTTTTCCTAAAAAAAATCAGAGCCTTTCTCAGCATTTTGCTAAACTGGGTCCTTTCTCGCTTGTATTTAAATTTAATATATTGAAAATATACAATACCAATTTGAAATGATTTATGTATTGTCAGTGTCACCACTCTTCTAGTAATTACTGCAAATATGCTTGGTTAGAATTTTAGCACTGGAAGGACCTTGGCCACTCAACTGTTCAACTGCATTTTATTGCTGAGGAAACAGAAAGGTGAAGTTTCTTGGTTGTGAGCACAGAACTGGTTAGTGTCAGGCAGCTTGGATCTCAGGAATCTTGGCTCAGGCCAGTGGTATTTTCCCTAAATTATTTGAAAAATCCTCTAAATTATCTCTTGTCTCCATCTAATTCTATTTGTCAGCCTGTCTCCTTTTTCTTTGTTGCTTTTTTCTTTCAGTAGAATTCATCTCAGTCCTCTTTATTTTCAATGGATTTAATCTGAATTCTAACTATGGAATGAGGTTGAGAAGAAAAATCGGAAGTCTGACTCTAATTAGAATGCTGATACCATCAAAGATTTTTTCTTTTTTTCTTTCAGCATCCAGTTATGCTCCTTACTACAGATCAGGACTGTTTATTGATTTTTCTGTGCTTTCAAAAGTCCCCATGTACTTTGTTAATTTAAACAATATAGATATATTTTTTTCTACCTTTGATAGAGAAACTTTAGAGGTTGCCAGTGAATTCCCATGCTTCTTTTGGTGCAAGTCAGCTGTATCAAATTTAAAGTGTCTTAAAAGAGGACTCTTGGAAGTCCACCATGATATGTAACCATAAGGCTTTACATACATAAATTTTATGGAACAGTTGATATGCAGAGTACATTATTAACATCCCGTGCAGCCTTCGACCCTGACATTCATTTGTCTGCATTAGTTCAATCACTTAATAAACATTTAACAGGTACCCATTTTGTACCAGACCCAGGCTAGTGTCCAAATAATAAAGAGACCAACTCTCTCATAAGTAATCCACAGTGCAATAGAAGTGGCAAATCTATATATAAAATGATAATAAGACTGTGGGTAGAACTATGCCTAGGGCCCTGTGGGGGGGAGAAGGAAGGGCATCTATACTGCTCAGAGAGGCCTCCAGGGATCACAGTGAAGGCAGATGCTGATCATCTTGAGGGTTGGGTGTCATGTCATGCATGACCTTATTTACATGATGCAGACCAGTATGATGGAAGTATCCCAAGGACTGCTCACCAGGATATGCTTTCACAAAACCCTCTATATCCTTCTTGCATCATACCATCATCAAAAATCTCTCACTGTCACCCTCAAGCCCACAGCTCCTAGTAAGTAGTGTGCCTTTTCTTAAAGGATGAAGAAAGGATAACACTTTTATATTTGACCTTTGAGGGTCTCACCCAGTGATCCCAGCCCTGCTCTAGTTTAAGGACTTCTACGTAGTGTGCAGTGATTAATGACTAAATGGTAACCCGCTGCCCCAAGTTGGGTAGTGCCCAACAGCTCAGTGCAGAAGATATTCCTGTTTAGAGCCACATGTGTTCTTCTTAAACCACTAGGAAAATATTCATTTTCTGTAGCAGAAAGTATAAAGAAATATACTTAATTATATTTTTATCCCAAAGGAAAGCTTAAAAATGAATGGCCAAAAGTGAAAATAGAATTCAGGCTATCAGTAGGAATTCCAGTGAAACTGGTAAAGTAACTTTTAGACATTGAGTGCTGACTTTATTCCCACAGTCCCTTATTTTATTATTATTATTTAAGTTCCCTCAGTTGTAACCATAAGTACTCAGACAGTTTGGTGGCAGTAGGACAAAGATATGTCAGGAAGAGTAGGACTGGCTATGGGGAATAGGCTGCCAGGTTCGCCTCAGAGGGATCCTTGTGTTGGTCTTAGACCTGTAAGAGATGGTGAAATGGCCCTTCCCAGCAAGGAACTTCTCTCTGCCAGCAACACGGGAGTTTCTTAGATTACTCTTTAAATTTCTCTGTGCTATCTGGATATTCCTATCAAACATTAAACACGTCCAACAGGTGACACATGATTTGCCCCACCCCAGGCCTCCTTGATCCTGGACCCATCTTTCACACGGTAGCCTAAGTCAAAAATATTTGTACCATCCTTGGATCCACTCTCATGGTGCACTTTGAATCAGTCACTCAGGCATTTTGATTTGATTTCCTTAAATATATTTTGTTTCTGGGCATTCCTTTCCCTGTGTCAATGATTATTGCATATGCTTGAATATTATAACGCAAGGTTCCCTTCATCCTGCAAAATTACTCCTCAGAAAAAGAGGGAGTGTTGTTGTATTGGAGTGAACACAAAGCCTCTGCTATTTCTGGGTGCGTTCCCAACTGCTTTATTTTAAACAGCAGAGTACTGTGTGAGGAAGACACATTAGCCCAAAATGACCTTGTTTGATGTGGTTAGATATTTATGGAAGGCACCTGACCAATTTTTTTTTTTTTTTTTTTAAGGATGAAATAGCACTTAGAATGGTCTATTTATTCCCAGGACTGTGTTCTCCAATTGCAAATGCAAAATGTTTTTATAAACAAGCCTTTTTACTACCAACCCCCCAAAAGCACTGCAGTACATTCGAGTTAACGATACAGAAAGCATGAATATACACCTGTAGGACAAATGAAACTATCAGCTCTCCTAATTTTTACCAGATGTCTGCAGCTTAGGATGTTTCCTGTGATAGCATCAGACCGAGATTCCACAAACGCTGTGTCTCCAGTGAAGTTGGGTATGCTTCAGAAAACTCAGAGGACTAAAATTCTGACTTGTGGTACTACAGACACGGACGTCAGACAAACGCGTGAAGAGTTTGAATCATGGTGTTTGGAGAGATGTGGGTCGAAAAAAAGTGACATATCTAAATGTGTTTTAATTTCATTGTGACTTGAACTGAAAATAACAAATACCCTTACCTTATATAAACAAGTATATATTCAGAAAAGTAGAGGAATCATAAGTATAGAGCTCAGTGGATTTTCACAAAGCAGACAGTGTATCCAGCACTCAGACCAAGAACCGGAACATTTCCCTCACCCAAAAATGCTCCCTCTTGTTCTCTCTCCCGGTCCCTGGCTGCCCGCCTCCTCCTGCCATATGCACACTGTGAACAGCATCCCATCTCCTAGCACCACGGATTAGCTTTGCTCGTTTTTGAACTGCTTATAAGTAGAATTATTTAGTAAGTACCACTTTGCTGTCTGGCTTCTTTCCTCAGCATTATGTCTGTGAAATTCATCTATGTTCTTACAGTTAGTTTGTTCACATTGCTGAGTGATACTTAATTTTTTTCAACAACTGCAACCTATTCATTCTCCTATGATAGGTGATTGTGTTATTTCCAGTTTGGGACTATTATGAATAGTGCTGCTCTTAAGACTCTAGAGCTATGTGACTTCTGGTAACTAAATTAATGTATTTGGTTGGGGACATGCCTAGGCATGGGATTTATTGGCCACAAGGTCTGTGTTCGTCAGCTCTGGCAGGCACTGCAAAACAGTTTTCTAAAGTGGTTGGACTGACTCACACATCCATCAGCAAGGTCTTGCCAACCTTTGGTATTGTCTGTCTGTTAAAATTTTAGCCATTTTGATGGGAGAATGGTGGTATTACATTATGATTTAATTTGATTTCCCTGATGATTAATTTAGTTGACCACTTTTTTGTACATTTAATCACTGTAAGAATATCTTTAATCACTTTAGAATATCTGTAAGTGTTAGAATATCTTTCACTGCTCTAAAATATTGTATATTCCAGTTGGGAAAACAATCAACTTTTTTTAATTGGATTGTCTTATTGGCATAACTGGAGATCATCTCATATTCAGGCAATATGGAATTTTAACCTTCGTGTTACTTTATTTTAGGTTATTGCAATGACCTCCTAAACTAATCCATCAACCTCAACACTCTCTTGGATTCTCTATCTTCTGCACCACCCATAAACTTATTTTTTGGCAACCATGCAGATCTGATCGAGTCAATGGCAGCCCTGCCTCACTCATTCTCTCCCCACCTGCCCACTTTCCTATCATCCCTATGCTAAACAGCATTTCCAGAACTCCCTTATAAAAGCACATGGAGGGGGGGCAGGTGGTACACACTTGCTAGATGTTCAGATTCTCGGGTATCTTCCCTGGAAATTCTGATTCAGTAGATGCAGGTTGGGCCCCAGGAATCTGTGCTATTAAGAAAGTTACTCTTATTCAGTTTGAGTAATACCATAAACAGATTTTTTTTTTAAATCTTATTTCTTTATTTGAAAGAGAGAGAGAAAGCAGAAGCAGGGGGAACAGCAGATGGAGAAGGAGAAGCAGGCTCCCTGCTAAGCAAGGAGCCCGATGCAGGGCTCGATCCCAGGACCCTGGGATCATGACCTGAGCCGAAGGCAGAGGCTTAACCAACTGAGCCACCCAGGCGCTCCCAGATTTTTTGTTTTTGCCTCAGTGCTCTTGCATGTTCTTTCTCCACTGTCTGTATTTTTCTGTCTTCTTTCCTCCATCGTCATCTCTCAACATCCACACAAAATGTTGCCTGTAGGAGTCTTTCCTGCAGGCTGAGTAAATCACTCTGTAATCCATAAATTGCTTATTCCAGATCTTCCTCACAAACCTATTTCACTAGTAACCTTCCCCATCTCAGCTGATAACATGCACTGGTTTTATTCTCAGTATAAATGCAGAATCTGCCATAGCCTGCACATTGGTCCTATTCTCCCGTTACCTCATGCCTGGATTACTGCAGAAACTTGCTAATAACTGCTTTCACTGCTTGCATCTTGCACCCATGCGGTCAGAGTGATCGTTATTTTAAGATCTAAGTCATCACTCTATATTCCTGCTCAAACCCTCCAAAGCGTTTTAGAGTAAAAGCTAGAGTCTTCACTAGGTTCTATGAGGCCCATCCCAATTTGTCCCCTTTCCCACCTTCGCCCTTTGATCTTCCAGCTCACTCTACCTCAGCTACCCTGACTTCGTACTTTTCTTAGAACATCCCAAGTATGCTTGCCCTGTAGAGCTTTTGCCTTGCTCATTCCTTATATCTAGAACATTTTCCTCTAGATGTCTGTAGTAGTAACTTGAACTTTTATCAAGTCTTGGCTCAGATGTCTTCTCCTCAGTGAGTCATGCCTTGAATACCCGATTTAGAAATGTGACCCATCCTCCCCATACCTCCAGTCTCTTTTACCCTGTTCCCAACCCCCTCCCCCTGCCGCTGACACTCATTAGCTCCTAATCATTTATATATCTGCCGGAATATGAGCTCCCCAAAGGCAAATATTTTTTTTTACTGTTGGGTTCATAACGTATTTCCCAAATATCAGAAGCGGTGCCTGGTACATAGTAAGTGTTCACTGAATACTTGTTTGATTTGTTGAATGAAGTATTCAGGATGCAATAGATACGTAACCTTAAATAATATCTCTGTATAAGCCAGATTTTTATGAAACCTCTTCCAAGATATATTGCATAATTTCACTTCTTGAGGTGAAAATGTGACATTGGGAGTTTGGATGAAGATGGGGTTGCTTGTGTACTGTTGTGTTGATTTGAAGAAGTCAGTTGTAGCCTGGCTCATCCTGCCCTCCTTGTGGTTATGCTCTGCCATGCAGGTTTATACAGAGTAAAAACCTCTTAGGGCTTGATACTTGAGTACTTTAGGTTGTTTCCTCTTTGCTGGTGTTGGTGGAAGTGTCCATAGAGACAGGTTCCCATGATGAAATCAGATCACTTAGGAAAATGAAATGTCTTTTCTGGTTGGTTCAAGCACATCAGTTTTGAAAAGTATATGCATAAATGCATAGTCCTTTATAAAACCAATGTGCTTTTGCATATTTTCGCCCATCTAAAGGGCATTCTTCTACATCCTTGCATCAATTTGGGATGACCAGAAGCCTCTCTCCCTCTTTCTCTTTCTCTCATTCATTATTTCCTGAAACACTGGGATGCTGTCCTGCTAAAATCTGACTGCTAGATAAGAAAAGTATTACTGTACAGGGTCTATTTATATACATCTAATTTTAGAATAATTTTGCTTCTATTGACTGTGAGTCCTTAAGTTTCTAATATATATGCATATGTATGTATAATTTATATATATAATTTTTGCTTTGTAGAGTGCAACATTTTCATGGGACAGGAGGATATTTTTCCTCTCCTCTTACAAAGAGAGTCTGTTTAAAAATCTGCTGGCTCAGCAAGTCATTATGTCAGCTCACCTAACCTTTGGTGAGCTCTAATTGTCTTCTTACTGTTTTACCTGACTTTGCCTCTTCTCAGCAAAAAAAACTCAGCCCGAATTTATTGATTATAAGCTTTTTATAAGAGTCAGTCCTACACTTTTGTGTTTCCCAAGGTGCCTGGAACACTGCTGGGCTGTAATATAATAGCTCTGAGGACCTAAGAGAAGAATCCTTTCATGAGAAGTGAATAGATTTCATCTAATAATAAGAATGATTATTAGTAGCTCACCACTTGAAAGAAGACTCGTATGAAGAAATATATCTTAAGTCAGCTAATGTAATCCTTATTTGAAAAAGCCAAATCTCCGATAGTGTCATGAGGGAAAGCCTGGGTATAGTTTTATCCAAAATAGAAAAGGCAGTTAAGCACCATTCAAATCATGGTGAAAATTTCCATTTAAACGACTTCATAAACTGTATGCATTAGCAAACTTAAAAATAGACACTTGTGTGAGCTATTATAGGAACTTTATTGTGCAGCAAAAAAAAAACAAAAAACAAAAAACCCCAGAAAACCTTCAATTGCCATGCAGTAGAAAAATACCTAATCAGACTGTCCTTTTTTTCTCTCAGCATCCTGAAAGTGTCTATATTCCAGGGCTATGATTTAACTAATGCTAATCTTACGAGCCTGCACATCAACAGATAAATTTATATTTAATCTCTATTCTGTTACTTCTCTCTTCTCTCTCTTCTCTGCGATACACGAGTACTAATGAGCCAACAAATGTGGAAATTTAGTTTAAAAGTGCCTGGACATAAAGGATGGCAGACAAATGAGCAAAAGTATGAAGTCTCTTCTAAATGCACTCATTCATTTAACAGCTATTGAATACCACTAGATATTAGGAACTGGGGTATTGGGACGGAAGTAGTAATGAAGGTTTGGGATATAGAAGAGGAAGTTTAAGGAGATAGCCAGTCCCAGCCTTCAAGGCACATATAGTTCATTCATTCATTTCTTATCTATCGAATGTCGACAATCCAATGTGCCAGGGATATAGGAATGAAAGAAGGCAAACCGGAAATTCTTACCCTGACTAAACTTATATTCTAGTGGGATAGAAAGGCAATAAATAAGACAAATTAAGTAAAAAAAAAAAAAAATACCGTAGAGTGTTATGTGCTAAGGAGAAAAATAAAGTAGGAATGGAGACTAAAAGTGTTGAGGGTGGGGAGCAGGTTGCAATTCTCGGTAGGTTGTCCAGGAAAGGACTTGGTGAGAAGGTATCCTTTTAGTAAAGATCTGCAGGAAATGAGGGAGTCAGTCGTGCAGGTGCCTGGAGAAGGAGCAGTGGAGGTGCCAGCGAGAGGCAGTTCAAGGTGCTGAGGTGAGAGGGGGCCTGGCCTGTTCAGGGAGGGACAGGCTGGAGCAGGACAACAATCTGGTGAAGCCCTGAGAGGGGGTTGGGTTTCACTCAGAGTGTGATGGGAAGCCACTGTGAGGTTTTGCCCCCGGGCGTGGAATGTGAATATGTAATTTAGTAAAGGGAGCTAACCATAGGAAAAGGTTAATTAATAATTGAATTCAGCTATAAATTGTCAAGCAGACTGGAAAGGTTAAATTGTACTAGAAGATGTAAAACTAGGATGAGTGAGAAGTAAAAGCTGGACTTAACTGTGACAGGTCATAGTGAAGTTATGAAGACAGTGCAGGAGTCGGGCTAAGACGCCGACGGCGGACTTAGGGTGCCCTTGCCGGCCCCCTGGGGGCTGGAGGGAGGATCCAGTGAGATCCTCAGAATGTCGCCACACTCTTCTTTTACTTAGTTGTTTTATATGGGTTATTTTCCAAGGAGATCTCCTCTGTTCTTTCTCAGACTCCTTATGAGGTAAAATGATGAAGGAGGGAAAGATAATTGGAAAACTGTATCTATGATGTTGTCTTCTTGTTAATTATCAAGTCCTTGTTCTACGGAAGAGGGGGCGGCTGTCCTCCATCCCACGTCTGGTGAGTTAGAACCACAACAGAAAACTGTTCTTAAAGCCTGTAATAAATATCTGCTATTTTAGGCCTAAAAACAAAGACAAAACAAATCTTCAAAAGGATTATGTTCTGGCAACTAAGGTGATTTCAATTTATCTTCCTTTTTGTCATTCCTCTTGCTATCCTACTTAAAAATCTTCAACCACAGGGGCACCTGGATGGCTCAGTCAGTTAAGTGGCCGAGTCTTGATTTCATGGTCAAGGTGATTGTGATCTCAGGGTTGTGAGATTGAGCCCCGCTTCTGGCCCCTCATTCAGCACAGAGTCTGTTTGAGTTTCCCTCTCCCTTTCCCTCTGTCCTTCGTCCTGCTCTCTCTCTCTAAAATAAATAAATAAAATCTTAAAAAAAAACAAACCTTCAACCACAATTGTCAAAAGCACAGATTTTTTCATTTTAATCTTTATCCTCTGTAAAGTGATAAAGGTAATTGCAATTCTTAATGTTTTCACAAGTTGAATTGTGTGACTTTCATACAGTTGTTTGTTTTTTATAAAGCTAAAACCTTATGTTATTGTCAAGACTGAAAGCAAAATTTTATGGGCTGTTGCTTCTGCCAAAGAAACATTGCCCTCTCTTGGCTTAAGGTGTTAAAACACTTAGCAATGTTTTCTGTCTAATTTTGGAGTGTTGCTTTTTAATTCTGAATTGGAGCAGTTTGCCCTGAAATGTCATGGGTATGTATTTTGCCCATAAGTGGATGTATACAGCTAATTTCTCTTGTGACTTTCAGAGGAAGTCAGAGTTAAAATGGAAAATTGCTGTGGGAAGCTGGCATGATTTTAAACTCTTGAGTGCTTGGAGGAGGAGTAAAACCTCTTTCCATTCTCCACTGCATGGAAAATATTAAATTCCTTTTCAGGAAGCAGGGGAGATGATGAGTATTATGCATTTTCATCTTTTTCTCATGGGTTCTTGTGATTCAAATCCTATCCCCATTGCAGTGTTATTCTGCATTAAAAATATTGAATGCCAAGATTGAATCATTATTTTTGTCCTTAGTTTTCCTTAAACTTGTCTGGTGCTTTGAGAATATTCATTATGTACCTTTTTTGTTGTAGAGGTTCTAGCAGTATTAGCTCATCTTCACTGATGCCCTTGACTTCAGAGTATAAATAGAAAAATAGAGATAGGTGACAAGGATTGATTAGCGGATCCTCCTTCTAAGTGAAACAGTAAACCTATCTAGATAAATCACTAGCTCAAAGGCCTGGAGAATGCATGTTAAAAGAATTAAGGGGAGTGTGGGTGTATGTGTGTATGTATGTTTAGTTGATAGGGAAATTTTCTAGAAGAACTAAAAGGACATGAAAAATTCTATCTGGTCTGTTTTACTGTCTTTCAGTTTATATTAAAAAAAAGGCTTATGAGTTTTGGAGCTGTTGGACTGATTATTTACTTTCTTCTTTTTTTTTAAGGGAAAAATTTCTTTTAAGTAAAAGGGAACCGAGATTAATATTTTATTGCCTTTTCGAGTCCCCTGCCCTCTCTCCGTATTATATATATATATATATATACACACACACATACGTATATATATATATATATATATATATAATTACTTCATTATTATTAGACTTTAATTGTAGGGTTGAAAGCCTCTGATTCCTTCTCTGGCAATCTTAAGCCACCACAGATAGGAGAAAAAAGTATTTTAGGATTTTCTAGCATTTACTCTGTGCCAGGTGGTGTTCTAAGCACTTGGCACATATTAACTCATTTAACCCTGACTTCCAGCCAGAGAGATAGATACTGTCATTATTCCCATAGACGATGTCAGGAAACTAAAGTACAGAGAAGTTCAGCAGCTTGCCCCATAGGGAATGGATCTGGGATTTGAGTCCAGACACCAGACTCCGTGCTCTCAACCACTATGTTACTGCCTGCCTCTTTCTTTCTCTGCCTTTCTTTTTCGAATTTGCAATTCCAAGGGTGAATTTTCACGCCCACTTTCCCTTCCCTAATGTGGTGTCCTTCAGCTTATCTTTTAAGGCTCCTTTTGGCTTTGTTTTCCTGAACTTGAGGAAGGAAAGGCACTTCTCCCACCTCTCGCCTCTGCGAGTTGCTGCCGCTCCCTTTTCTCCCTCCCCCTTGCTCGTGGTCTTCCACCCTGACACCATTTCTGCGTTCTTAAGTTATTTTACGTCAGGACTAGAAACTGGTGCTATACTAATGGCTTGACCAGTTCTGAGTAAGAAAACATGAATAGTACGATTACTTCATGGTTTGTGTGTATATCCTCTCTTCCTGTTTACCACATCTTTGTTCACTGCTTTTGCAAAACCACATTCTTCATGCCTTAGATCTTGCTACTAGTGATGCCATCTTATTCATCCGTGAATATCTCAGGATTTCTCAAGACCTTTGAATTTTGACTGGAATCCACAAACATGTCCTTCTCTTAGTGGACATTGTGTAGCATCTGTTTAGGTTATTGATGAAAGTTTGTAACTGTGTATCCAAGGATTTTCTGGCTTTTGAGACAACACTGCTATTAATATGTTGAGTGTGTAAATTCCCATTGAGCATAAAACTGTCAAAGACAGTTGTATGAGTCAGTATGATAAATGGGTACTTTGGACCAGCTGTTGGCACATTATCTACGTGACCACATTGCAGGGAAGAGACTAAAGAATGGAGCACTGTCTCCCACCCTTTCATCGCATCCCCGATACTCCCTCTCTACTTGCTGTAATCTAGTGGACCCCCCACTCTTACTGAAGATGAAATAATACTGATGAGTTTTCTGCTTCCCAGTGCAAAGACAGTCATTACCTGATTACCAAGTCCCATACAAGCCTGACTTTGCAACAGCAAGATTGTAGTGATTGCTGCTGTATCTTAAGTAAAGAATTTCACCAGATTGTAATTTGCAAATGCAGCGTTCCCCTCTATTATTTCCCATCTATCCTTACCATTCCATAACAAGGTTTACTACTTAGAGTCTGAGGTGCCTGGCGATAGATGGTGAGCAGTCCTCTCCTGTTTGTCTTGTTGATTATACTGCTGTCTTTTAAAATCATGGATGTTTCTAGGCTGGAATCGCTTCCCTCTAGTGGTCCTGACCTCCTTGGGAGCCCCTAAACTTGGGCCCTCCCCACCCCCACTGCCACTTCAGTTCCATTGGAAAAAAGATCTTGACTATTCTTCCTGTTCCTTTCTTTGAAAGTGATGCACGTGCTTGCTAAAATCATCTGTGATATATCCACTTCGTGCACCACAATTCCATTTTAACTGGCATGTTTATGTTTCCATGACCCTACCCAGACCTGGGAACTTTGGCCAGTGGATTAGAGGAGAGGGAGTGTATTTCCTTCCAGCTGGGGGGCTCAGGTGTTCCTCTGCCATCCTATTCTTGCCTCTGGGATATCAGGATAGCATTGTAATAGACCTGGTTCCCTGTACATTTTTCCCACCTGACTGAAATTCTCAAAGACTGTAAGCATGCAGTTTAGAGCGTGGCTTAGTGAGATCCTTAAAGTGCTAATCTTTTTTTCCTCTGCCGTGTTCCAAACATCATTCCAGATGATACTGTTAGTACCAATTCAAGGAACTTCTTGGTTTTAATAGGCTTTTAGAAATCGGCAGAGGGACTTATATACCGTACAGATTTGTTTGGAAAAAAATGTAATTTCTCAACAATGGACTTACAACCAGGCTTTTTGGAGTTCAGCTACCTTTAGCCCAATTTCCGACCTCTGTGCCTTTGTCCCTGTGATGTCTTCCAGAGATGCCTTTCTCCCGTGGCACCCTTTTCTATCAAATTGCTCTTCATTCTCAAAGCCAGGCAAGAGATGAGTACCTCTGATGACTACCTCACCCCTCTCCCATCCAGAGCTCATCCTTGTCTTTCCTTGGGCTTAAATATACTTTTATTACGCTAAATGTATTTAGCTCTAATTATATAAAAATTACCTAACCTATCTACTGTGTTAGGCTTGAGCTGCTTGTGGCCAAGGCCCATGTCTATTCATTTTGCATTTCTACACATAATGTGGTTCCAGATACATAGTAGGGGCTCAATAAATGCAGAGTTATATTGGATCCTTTATAATAATAGCACAGGGAGGGGGGTAGGGGTCATCTGGCAAAAAAAATTGAACCTGGACGGAGAAAAAGACTGGGACAGGGATTGTTAGGATGACTTGTGGGAGGCTGAGGCTGCGGGGGAAGCTGAGATTGGGGCACACATGCTGTGGGGGAGGACACCATGCCAGTTCAGGTGGTGGCAGGCATTCTAAGGGGTTGTGCACAGAGAGGTTAGCAGAAGTGTGAGTAGAGGTAGGGGCTGTGGTAGTTGTAGAGGGAGCCCTGGAAATGGAAAGTTTCTGTGGGATGGCAAGATGAGATATGCAGCATGGGGAGAAGGTGGAGGACCCAGGAGATGCTGAGCATGTTGGAAGGAGGACAGCAGTGGTTGGTAACTGGCAGCTGGGACACTGGGGAAAGGGCAGGCAGCACGGAGTTATAGCAGGTGTGAGGGAGGGGAGTGGGTGTGACCTTGGCCCTTTGGGATGGCCAGTAGTGCTGGGCAGCTGGATGTGTTGTACCTGGCAAGTCAGTGATTGATGATTAAATTGTATCTTAGGTAGCCAAAGGCAGCTAAAGACTGGTCGAAGAACCAAATGACATCTTGGGCTTAGTCTGGCAAGGAATGAGATCATAGGTGACCATAATGCTGCACAAATAGGATTCAAAGCATTCCTCAGAAATTCAGTTTTTGCCTTTTTTCCCCTTCTTTGCCTTTTACAAACCACTCTGTGAGGCTGGGTTTTCTGTCCCAGAATAAAAACACAGACTTGGATACTTCTCGACTTCTCTCAGATTAAAAAAAAAAGTATTTGTAACTTTTATCCATAAACACAGTCTCGGTCTAGTAAGTATTATGTCTGGTCTAGTCCATATGCATACATTTTATTATATAAATAAAATACCTATTTTCTTATTTTATTCATTCAAAGGCAGAGCTTTTCCCACTCTTCGAGCTCCTGTTTGCTGTAGATGTGAAGCCAGAGGTGGGGAAGAGAGTTCTGATAAGCTTCTCCTCCCTGTTTTTCCCCTAGGACATCCACACTTCCTCTCTACTCGCCAGGCAACGCTGGCTTCTTCAGAGTAGACAGGGCAGGTAGGGGGAACCGTGGTACCATGGCAAATGTGAACCTGACTTTCATAGGTTCTCTGTAGAGTCCCTCCCCTCTTCATTTCTCTGGCTCTCTCACCTGTGTTTTCCTTGATGTGGGGGAATACACCATCTCTTTCATGCCGATGGGGTGCTGAGGTTTTCTCACGGGTCTGGCAGCCTTAGTTCCGATTCAGATCATGTGGACTTGGCAGTACTTAAGGGATACCTAGGTGGAAAAACCCTGGAGTCTTTAGGAAATGCTGTGCTAGTACCTAAGAGAGAGGTGGGAGCTAGAAATATAGATGTGGGGCTAACTGCTGTGCAAACAGCGGTAGAAGTCAAGAGAGTGGACACATACCCAGGAAAAGACATGAAACCTCACAGAGAAGGTTTTGAGAAGCAGGAGGAGCAGGGGCTGGTAAAGAAGATGGAAGGAAACCTCTTTCAGAGTATTGCTTAGTATTGCTTCTATAAAGGGGCGGACCGTGCAGAAGTCAGCTCAGACTTGTGTCTGTTGTGGCTGTTTTTTACCCAGCATGTGGAACTTATAAACGCATACATTTTTATTTTAATTGTGAGGACCCTAAAGTGTTTACCCCCCATTTTGAAAATTGATGTGAATTTTACTTTAGAATTTCTAATTCTTTGCAGACAAATTTTAACTTTTTTCTTTCAGTTGTGTATGAACACAGATCAAGATTAGAGAAATCCTTGCAAAAGGAAAGACTTGAACATAAGAAAGCAAAAGAAGGTAAATATAAAATGCAGTTTGTATTCTGTGTTTTTATCATACTTTGAAACATCATGTGCTTGCTTTACTTTTTTGTTGTTGTTGTTAAGAAATTTCTCAAATCAACCCTAAGTCACTTTTACAGGTAGACAGAGAAAGTCAAGTCCTATGTTTTGCATTGTACAACACAGTAATTCCTGCTTAAGACTGGATTCTGAATCTTTCATTCAGTGTGCTGCAACCTTGGGGTAGTTCGCATTATTAGTTACACATATTCTATCAGAAATAAACAGCTTTTCATCTGGATATTACACACATATGTTACTCATACCTGAAAATTCTGTCCATAGATAGTAAGTAACAGCATGTTGTCCAGAATATGACAGATTTTATACATTCATATACACACACGTGTGTACATACATACATACATATATGTACATTTACAACATAATAAATTGATCACATTGTATGGCGTCTCTGTTTTTTTTGTATGGTGTCTTTTAAGTTACGCACTTATTTTCATCTTGTGAAGACTTACTGGCACAGCTGATCGGTTCAAATTGAAAAATTAGCATCTAACACAAGCATTGGGCAATGCTATTGATTTTTATCAGAATTTTTCTATATAGCATAGGCTTTATACAGCTTGTGCTTTGAAATGATCCGCATTCTTATTTTTATTTATTAGCTCATGTTTTGTGAAATCTTGTGAGGAAATACAAGTTAGGTATTCTGTCTGACTATGTTGGTGTGGGGTAGAGGGAGGGAAACTGAGAGGGCAGTATGGGTAGGATGTTTTACTGACCCTTGGATTAAGCCTGTATGAGGAATAGGAGTTTAACATCATGAAAATGCTTTGATAGGATTTGGATTTTCCTTGTCTTTAAATGCAGAGTGATTTTATAGAGCCATCTAGTGGATAATAAAGCTTTAAGAACATTAAAGATGGTTTCCACTGTTTGCTTTCTCTTTTCGAGTCCTGAATGATTTTAGCGTGCCATCTAGTGGACAGCAATAAATCATCTCTGTCTTTAGGTATGCCTCTTTTTTTTTTTTCTCCTAAATTTCAAGGAGAGTTAATCACAGAGTGCACATTCTAAATTCACTTCTAATTAATTGGTTATAATGTGTATTTTCTTTATTCAAGATATACAGCTTTAAAATAAAGCTGAAAATTATGTAATAGTTTTTTTTTCCAACTCTTTCTAAAAAGGCCTTAAGAGGCAAAATAAAGTATGTTACCAAGCAGATTGCTTTTATTTTTATTTTTTTAAATATTTTATTTGTTTATTTGACAGAGAGAGAGACAGCGAGAGAGGGAACATAAGCAGGGGGAGTGGGAGAAGGAGAAGCAGGCTCCCTGCAGAGCAGGGAGCCCAATGCGGGACTCGATCCCAGGACCCTGGGACCATGACCTGAGCTGAAGGCAGACGCTCAACGACTGAGCCACTCAGGTGTCCCCAAGCAGATTGTTTTTAAAACTAAAATATTTTTCACAAGTCTGAACAAAATTTGCTTTTATTCTTTTGAAAATTCCATGATGAGTTAATCACACCCAATTTTCTCCATTTTTTATTTTCTAGATTTTCTTGTTTATAAGTTAGAAGCACAAGAAACACTAAATAAAGGAAGGGTAAGTTTTGGATTTTTTCTTGATTATTTTATGAAACTTAAGGAGAGGGAAATAATAGTGGCAAAATCTTTTAGTATGTGGATCGTTAGGACCGAAAGGCTGAAATATACACACATATGTATATATGTGTATGTGTGTGTGTGTGTGTATATATATACATATATATATACACACACACACACACACACACACGTATGTATATATGTATGTATTTATTGCTGCCAAAAAAATCCTGCAATGTTACTGTCACTTGCACAGTCCAAATTAACTGGAGAAAAGCAAGTTTTTCTCTTACTCCAAGAAGAATATATAACCATGAGTTGAATGAAACACTGGCATTTTGGAGTATTAAAACTGAGAAGAGTCAGTTCCTCGGATAGCTGGGAGACTGTCAGCTTTCAACTCTTACCGCCTTTAAAAGCCCCAGCCAAAACTGTGTGCTTTCTGTTGTGCATTTCATGATGCAGTTTCTTTGTAAAGTAAAAGAGTAAAGCAATAAAATAAAGCAATAGAGTAAAAATGCAGTTCATCTTAGAAATGGTAAAAAAATGAAAGAAACAACTGGTTGCGGGTGTGCTTGTGCTGGAGCCGAAGCAGGGGTGTGGGGGGTCAGATAGAAGAGCCCCACATGGGGAGAGAAAATGGTTGGGTGTCTCGTGTACACACTGCTCCCAGCTGCCCAGGACTCTGCACATTCGTGAGGTCCACGTGTCAGGCTGTTCTGCTGGGACACACACGTACACCACTGGAACATGGCTTAGGCTCAAGTGTCAGTCCTGGCTCTGCTACTAAAGGAAATGTTTGCCCTCCGCTTATTCCTTATCCTTTCTCCATTTCTTCGCTCTGTGAAATGGGAGTCTCATTTGGGTAAAGTAATATATGGAGAATTCCTTATGCACTGAAGCTCAGGGAAGGAAAGTGCCTTTTCTCTTGCAAAGCTTGTGAGGCCTGGACCTAGTCCCCTCCGAGCACCTGGCAGAGTGTATCAGCCATGCACAGTGACAGTGGCTCAGATCAAGGTCCTTGTGCATCGGAGCCTCGGTTCTTCTCAGCTTGAGAGGGGAAGTAAATCATTTCCAGGGCCCCTGCTAAGCTGCTTTTTTACGATTCCATGTCTTGCTTTTTCTTTACTAAACTCTAGCAAACTTAGAGGAATGTTAAGACTTCATTCCAGCCATTAAATAAAGAGATGGCTCTAGAGACATCCTGGTTCAAGCATAGAATTCATTGTAGCTTATATAAGTGAAATAAATGGAATTCTTCTGTTAAGTGCTTTAAGCTATGTTTAGCAAGAGAGCCAGATTCATTATCTTTGTGTTAACTATTTTCTTTTCAATTTACAGCAAGATTCCAATAGCAGATACAGTGCGTTGAATGTGCAACATCAGATGTTGAAAGTGAGTAATTTAAAGTTGTTCCTCATGAATGAATGAATAAAAGAATTAACTTAGTAACTTAAGTGATTAAGGAAAGCTTACAGAAAATTGATCTGTATGGTAGGATGGTACATTAAAGTCATATTTCACTAAAAATGCTGTAGAATTGTAATGTTCCCTCGTCTTACCACCCAATTACAACAATCATAATCATCTTATTATACATTTTCTTATAAATCTGCCTGGTCACCTAATTTTTAATTTTATTCTCTTTCTCTTTTAAGGCTTTGTTGTTTGTGTTTGCTTTCTTAGTTTCTCACAGTGGTTTTCCTCATATGTTTCTTTTTATCTTAGGCACACTGGAGGCAGTAGAATGATTAAACCCCTCCTTCATGTTACTAATATTTCATGTGTCCTTTTACCTACCACAGGAACACAATTTATGTTTAAAGATTCTCCTTCTTTGGTTCTTGGGTAAAACTCATTATTGTGTGTCGAGAAGACTTGGAACGAGAGAGAGTGGGGGGGAGAGAGTCATGATTTCTGTCAAGTAGGAGAGAGGAGTGGAGCCATCAAGCGTTCTGCACAACAGGAAAACCCTGCCATGATCTCCACACCTCCAGCCTCCCTCCCTTGCCCGCCTCGCTTTTTGTTTGGTGTTGTCTTTCCTCCTGTATCAGGAGAACAAGTGCTTTTTATTGAAGCCAGAACCATTCCTAGTATCAAGAAAGTAGCGCGTGGATTAAAGCAGACCACCCTTTCACATTAGCATTTGGAGACGGTGGGTTTTATCTAGATTGTGATTCCAGTGTAGTAGTATGACGAGGAGTAAGGTAAATAAGAACCATTCTATAAACAATGTATTACTTCCCCCAAAGGGAAACAACTCTTCTTTTTTTTTAAACTAGGTTACCAGGAAGGCTGAAAATTAAAGAAGGGAAATAAAAAAATGTTGCTCGGAAAACATCAGATTGAAAGAGGAAGTCTGGAATAGCCGTGGAGGGATAATTTTTCCATTCGCTTTACCTTGTCTCCACAGCAATTTGAGTCCCTGGGAGTTTCCCCAATCCTTCCCCTTTCCATCTCCCATGGCTAACTTCTAACTTCTTGTTGTTTTTACCGATGTTCAAAATTAAGGAGAAAATTATTTCTGGCCATGATCCCAAACCCTTGATTTGAAATGTAAGGTAAATGCAGGGGAGCTGCCCCAATTCAAAGCAACCTGAGGAAAACAAAGCCTCCTGCTGCAACTGTTCTTTCTTGAGAGAGAAAGGCTCTAGACTGTGGTATAATTTAGAGAATGTACATCTCTGCTCAGGTTCTCATCTTTGCAGAGTCAACACGAGGAGCTGAAGAAACAGCACAGCGACTTGGAGGAAGAGCATCGCAAACAAGGAGAAGACTTCAGTAGGACGTTTAATGACCATAAGCAGAAGTACCTGCAGCTACAGCAGGAGAAAGAACAAGAACTTTCTAAGCTAAAAGGTATTTGGAAGTCTGATTAGCTAGTTTATATGGAAATAACTACTCAGTGTAATGTTTCAGTAAAGCAATAGAATTGTGTTTGTTTGCATGGCAATTGATTCACATTTACCATGTGGTGCTTTACCAGCCACTTACTTCTTTGAAACATTTCACAATTATCCTTATCTCTTTGGGTTTGTTTAGGAAACAGAATAGAATACTTGGTGTTTCTCAATGGGGCACATTGGCCACATCGGGCAAGAAAGTTCTCTTTTTATGTGTGTTGTAAGATATTTAGTATCTCTGACCCCTACTCACAAAATGCCATCAGTGCTCCACATTCAATGTGATGATCAGAGTCACCCCATGCATTTCCTAATCTCCAAGGGGCCAAAAAACTACCTGTTGATCACTAGTAGTAGCTTTGAAAAGCTCAGGATCTAGAGTCAGACTGCCCTGGTGAGTCTTGGCCTCTTCAATTTCTAGTTATAGGACCATGGACAAATTGTATGATCACCGCAGGCCTCATTGTCATCATCTGTAGAATTGGGATATTCATAAAAAGCTATTCAACCTCATAGGGTTGGATTAAATAATTTATGTAAAGCACCTAGCACAGTTACTGATATGTGATCAGTGTCAGCATGAGGTATTTTCATAGTATTATGAAACAAATTGTATCACTCTGAGTATATGTAAATTCTGAAAAAGGGAAATATTCTACAATCACCTATTCAGGTGCTAAATAAGTTTGAAGTGTGAGAATTGGTTTAAAAAGTCACATGGTGCTTGCGAAAAGACAATGGTGAAATCCGAGGAAGGTCTGTGGTCCAGTTAATTATACTGTGCCAAACAATATTTTTATTTTATATAAGATATCATCGTAGAAGGAAGCTGAGTGATAGGTACTTTGGTCCTCTCTGTATTTTTATTTGCAATATTTTGTCTATAAGTATTTCACAATAGTAAGTCATAACAAAAAGGCACATGAGAGTTAAGTAGCCATTGAGGCAGAGTATTAAGGGTTAGGGTGGTCTTGAAAGTGTTGGGCCAGGTGTCAGCAGATGATACCCAAGAGCTGTAGACGTGCAGGGGCGTTGGTTGGCTGTTGGTGATATGGCAGATGGTGGGGGTCGTTAAGATAACAGACAGAGAAATGTCCTCACAAAGGAAATATAAAGCATGTTTTCTTGCATCTCCTCTATATTCCTTTCTTTGAAACAAAGTGCATTTAGAGTAAAATTTTAACAAATTATATGTAGAAGTAATAAATCAGAACCGTGGAAACTAGGAGGACGCATGTATGTGAGTTCTGCGTCCTGAGATAATTTAAGCCTCATAACCTGGTCTGAACTTCCTGGTAGCCACGACCGAAAGGGAAATGCAGTAAGTTTTGGGGCTCTTATCATCAGAAAGAGAATATACCTACCCTGTGCGTGGGGCAAGGCAGGGAGAAAGAGAAGGGGTGAGAGAGAACCGTATTTCTGGTATCAGTTAATTTTTGGAAGAAATTTCTCAGGGGCCTTAAACAATCGGGTGTGACGGTGCCTTTGACACTTCACTGAGCAGTTTCTACGTCAGCACTTTTGTTTGATTATGATCCTTTGGTAGAAGCTTCGGACAGTGAGTTAAAGCATATGGTGACAGATGCAGGTCAGTAGTGACAACTCAGACGGATAACCCAGGTGGTCTCGGGTTCAGTTTAATGTGATACCAGGAGGGAATTTAGAATTCCTGGGAGATAAACTGGTAACGTAGAAGCTTAGGTAATTATTCTTTTCATCTCTGTTCTAATAATAGCTGACACTCAGCACATGTTCACCATGTGCTAGTACCAGGTGAAACTTTTCATGCAATTATTTTATTTAATTCTCATAACAACCTGTAAGCAAGGCGTTGTGTTTAGCCTAATTTAACAAAGGAAGAAACTGAGCCTTCATAAAGTTAAATAACTTACTCAAGGCAATACAGTTAAGGCACAGAAGCAACTGCCATTAAGTTTATGACCTCAAACTCCTTTAGAAGCTAGCAGTTTGGGTATTTGTGTGTGTGTGTATGCATGCGTGCATGTGTGTATGCATATGTGTGTGTGCGTGTATGTGTGTGAATGTGTGCGTGCAGGTGTGTATGTGTATGTGTGCACGTGTATGTATGCATGTGTGCATGTGTGTGCGCGTGCATGTGTGTATGTGTGCACATGCGTGTGTGTATGTGTATGTGTGTGTATGCGTGCGTGCATGTGTGTATGCGTATGTGTGTGCGCGCACGTGTGTGTGAATGCGTGCAGGTGTGTATGTGTATGTGTGTACGTGTACGTATGCATGCGTGCATGTGTGTGTGCGCGTGCGTGCATGTGTGTATGTGTGTGCATGTGTATGTGTGTGTGCGCGTGTGTGTGTGTATGTGTGTGAATGTGTGCGTGCAGGTGTGTATGTGTATGTGTGTACGTGTATGTATGCATGTGTGTGTGTGTGTGCGTGCATGTGTGTATGCGTATGTGTGTGTATGTGTGTGCGTGTGTGTGTGTGTTTACTGAAGCCCTATCCAGCCAACAACACACTGACAGTCCCCTTGGATCTCCAGTGGTGTCCTATTTTGACCTTTGCATCAAAACCTTTCCCACCTTGTTCTTGACCTCTCCCTTACACCTAGTCAGCCATCCAGAGCTCAGGGGTGAGGCAGGGATGATAAAGGTGTAAAAGTGGACAGAAAATAGGGTGAGAGATGGGGGCGGGCACTTCAGTGCTGAGTGCCACATCGGAAAGCTAAGGTTTTGTCTGCGGAGGGTGGCTGCCACCCAGGGATAATTTGCCTGGCACACTGTAGACCCAGACCTGCTGTGTCAGCATCATTATTAACAGCCTCCCCTTTCACTTTCAAAGGTATCTCCCATTGAAAAATGAATTATATTGTCACCTGCCACCATTCAACTTCTGCTGACTCTTGTCACATGACAATTGGCCTCATGTTGCCAGATCTTAGTAGACCCAGATCCTTGATTTTTAAATGGTGCCAACTATTCATATGTGGAACACTCTGCGTAGGCCAACACTGCAGGGGCCAGGAGAAAAAAAAGAAAAGAAAAAAAATGTGAGCTGGATTCAGCCCCGGGGCTGCCAGTTTATAACATCTAATGGCCAGATACTGCGAAAGTAAGAAATCCACCCAGTGGATAGGAGAGGTGGGCCTGGAATCTTTAAGTCACTGAGGCTGTTCCCTGAACAGTAGGCTTAAGATTGGAGAGATTAGAGGGCTCCACTGAGACAGCTATAGCCTCACATTGTAGGCCTGGGAAAACTGTCCTACCGCTATTGGAGGGGGGAATTTGTATCAGGCAAGAACTCAGTGCCAGGGGAAAGAAAATATACTTAGAATTTTTAAGCAGGTAAGTGGGGTTTCTCTCTGTCTCTTCTTTTATTTCCTGAGTTGTCTTTGCAATTGAAATACCTTTTGGGGTCCATGGAAATTATTCGTGCCATGAGAAGTAGGGTTTGTACTAATTTTGATAACTTTAATTTGTGGAGAGACTCAAATCTTATACTATCCCTGCCTGTTACATTTTATTCCTGAGGACTTGCTTACTACAGAAATACTTCATTTTTAACTCCTGAGTAATTAGAAATCCTTAACTTCCACACTGTGTAGCTTCCTTAAAAGTATTTAAACTACCGAACCAGATTGTATTGGAATGGCAAGCTGAATCCATGTCACATCCCAAAATGATAGAATTTTTGTTGATTTGGCGTACTATACTGTCAAAATTCAAAACAAATCCTAAAAATAGTTGTGTGAAGTTGTAGATATGACACTAATGGAATCAAAAGCCAGAAAAATCTCAAGGCTTTATGCATGATTTTTTTTCTCCACAAATAGAAACTGTGTACAATTTGAGAGAAGAGAATAGACAGCTAAGGAAGGCACACCAGGACATGCATACACAGCTTCAAGACGTCAAGGTAAAACAAACCCGGGCATTTGACTGCTTAGTATTGGCCTGCTTTACTTTGTAGAATAGCTTTACAAGTCATTCCCTAATTGACCTGCATTCAAATCCACATTGTTATTTTGGACTTTGCATAAACTGGATTGTGCCCACTACTTTTACCGCATCGCATTGTAAGCTAAAAGATGGTCTGAAAATCCAAACATTTTCATTAGTACCGAAATGATTCTTTGGCTAGATGGTTGCATTTTAATAAGTTTTTTATTTATAAAGGTTTATTAATAATGAAGTATTTGTTCCTTTGGTTTTGATTTCATTGTAAGGGATTGTGATATTTAGGTAGCACGTTTTAGATTTCAGAATACTATCTTATTATCTATCGTCTTCTCTCTACAATGATTTTTAAACTCAGCAAGTGCTGCAAGAACAACAAACAAGCAGGCGAGCAAGCTACGTTTGGGTGCTCATAGCACTGTCAGCCGAAGAAGAATCTGTCTTAGAATGTTAAATCTCAACATGTAAAATTCTTTTTTGTGTAGCAACAGCATAAGAATTTACTCTCCGAGCATGAACAACTTGTAGTGACTTTGGAAGACCACAAGAGTGCGCTAGCTGCTGCACAGGTTAGAAGGGTAGCAGCCTCTATGGGTTCTCCTTACAATCTGCTTAACATTTCCCAATTCCTTTATGCATGTAGTCTCTTACAAGCCAATCTTCAGTGAGTTCTTAGGACAGAGCTCTCCTGATCCTGAGGATCATGCATGCTTTCAAAATTCAATCAAGAGAATATTAAATAAGCCTTTGATTATTTTTTTGCACTGGTAGTGTGGTTGGTACCTATGACTATTTCTACCCTCCACCAGCCCCAACATGCAATGGTCAAATGCTTGTTTAAACCACAGAAATTATCCCATATATATGGTCTTCCGCCACTCTCTGACCTGTGGTAACTCTTCTTAGAGGATCTATAGGATTTTATGATGCTAGCTACCAAATAAATTATTGTCAGACTTTTTCTTCCATCCCTCCCTCCCTTGCTTCCGTATCCCAGCCTACACACACTCCTTTTAGGACTAGCCTTATGTGTTCTTGGCCAAATTACAGAAAATAAGAGATCTCATGTCAATGGAGAAGGAAAAACAAGAGTCGTAAGTTCCGTTTTTCAAAGCCTAGAACAGTCCCTGGCACAAAGTAAACCCTCAGTGGTTATTTACTGAATGTACAAACGAACGAATACAAGTGTTGGAGAGCTTATTAAAGAATACCATACTGTGTTTTACAGCTTTCTAGGAGAAGCAAACAAACAGGAATGGCTAGCTGAGTCACTAGGTTTGTACTTCTCTTCAGTTGGAAGAACTAAGAGGAAAACCAGCTATCTGTCCTTACCAGGAGACCATTTTTTTTGTATTATATTTTGTCTTTATAAAATTAGGAAAAGTATAACATGCTGGGCCTTGACGCATCTCATTGGCTGTAGCATCTGTATTTGTGGGACTCCTTTTCAAGGTAGTCATTGATTATCCCCCTATGAAACTGTGGCTGTGTGGTAATTTTTTACAGGTGTACAGATTAAATTGACTTTAGGAGATTATTTCATTCAAAACGCTCTTTATAAAATTTTTACCAAATACTATTTTATTTGAGGCTGCTTTTCATGCTGAGAAATGTGACAAACCAATTTGAATATTCTGTGTGCTATGATGGCCACAAATATTAGACTAAGCAGCAATTTGAAAATCCAGAGAAATGTAAATTAAAATAATGCATTTAATGACCAAGACTGAATTCTGTAGTAAGCACACCGGCAGTATTATGGACAAGATTTTGTAATGCAAAAAAATATTTTTATGTAACTTATGTATAGTATTCTATTTCTTTAAAAATATATTCTGCTCCTTTGAGAAGGGGCTCAAGTTGTCCTGCCCACCAACCACCCCCTTTAAATCATTATGCCAGAACTAGGTGTAGTACTTAGAGTCCCACCTCAGATCCCCATATTAATACTTTCCCTGGGTCTCCTTAGAAAATAAATGCTGCTTCAAGCATCTACATTTCTTATGTAAATCATCTTATGAGACTGTGACTTGACATCCTGATTTTTTCTTAAAGATTTATTTATTTATTTGAGAGCATGAGTGGTAGGAGGGGCAGAGGGAGAGAGAGAATCTTGAGCAGACTCTGAGCTGGAGCATGGAGCCTGACACGGGGCACGATCTCACGACCCTGAGATCATAACCTGAGCTGAATCCAAAAGTTGGATGCTCAACCGACTGAGCCACCCAGGTGCCCCAACAACCCAATTTTTAAATGTAGTTGAGTGGGGGGACAGGAAGAACAGAGTAGAGGGACGTGTGAGTGGCTCAGTTAAGCGTCTGCCTTCAGCTCAGGACTTGATCCCAGGGTCCTGGGATTGAGTCCCACATCGGAACCCTGGCTCAGCAGGGAGCCTGCTTCTCCCTCTCCCTCTGCCGCTCCCCCTGCTTGTGCCCCCTCTTTCTCTCTCTGACAAATAAATAAATAAAATCTTTAAAAAAAAAAAAGAACAGAATAGAATTTTGAGTTTACAGTGTGTCAAGGATCATCATAAGAACTTTTTATACAGGACTTTAGTGTTCACAGTCAACTGAGTTATATAACATTGTGTCCTTTTTATTTTTTTTAATTTATTTTTTTTAACATTGTGTCCTTTTTATAACTAAATAAAAGGAGGTCAAAGGGAAATAAAACAGCTGGCCCAAGATCAGCGACCAGACTGAGCTTAGAGTTTAGGTGCTCTTGACATCACGGTCATGTGTAACTCTTAAACTGGTGTTTTTGGAGACTATCCTGCATCACAGTTACCTGGCCTTGCCCCAGACCTACTGAATCATAATTTCTAGGGTGAGGGGCCCAGGAGATTGCACTTTTAACATGATCCTTTCGTGGTTCTCAATTCACACTAATATTTGAGAACTAAGCATAACTGCTTTCAAATATAATATCTCTAGGAGGAGGAGAAAGAAGAAATATTTATTAAAAGTATCACTATGTGGATGTCTTTTTTAAAATTTTTCTTTGGGGACACCTACGTGGCTCAGTCGGTTAAGCGTCTGCCTTCGGCTCAGGTCATGATCTCAGGGTCCTGAGATCGAGTCCCGCATTGGGCTCCCTGCTCAGTGGGGAGCCTGCTTCTCCCTCTGCCTTCTGCTCCCCCTGCTTGTACTCTCTCTCTGACAAATAAATAAAATCTTAAAAAATAAAAAAATAAAAATTTTCTTTGACCTCCAAAGTTGGTTTGCAAATGTTTTGGTAGATTTCTGGGATAAGGGCCACTATTAGCCATATGGCATACCTTTGTACAAATTACAAGGATGCACTCCTCTGAGATAGATTTAGCAAGAAAACTTCTTCACCTTTGTGTGAACTGGAAAAAAATAAAAAGGCCCCCCTTCGTTGGGGTGGAAGAGCACTCTGCCAGGGTGCACGGCTAGGGCAGTGGGGGTGCCAGCTGGGTTCCAGCCTCCACTCACCCGCTCTGCTGCGCCCACTGGCTGGAAACTTGTCCAGAATGGATTTCTGTGTTTCTTGGATGTGTTTATGTAGGTGTGTGTTTATACACACAGCATTTCTGTTTTAGGGTAACAGTGTTGGTGCATATGATGAGCTAAGTATGAGCAGTGTCTATTGATTTTCTTAGTGAAGGTATTTGATTTTTTTTCTGTCTTTCTAGCTCCTTGTATTAAAAATATCGTGCATGCACACACACATACACACCATCACCACATATACACAGATACACCTGGATGAGTGTATTGTAGTTTAATACTTACATTAGCGCCTTTATCACTTTACAAGAAAGGAGGTTCACAATTGAGGAATAAAAATCTAGGCTCATTTCATGCCTATGCTATTGCTTTCCTAAATCTTCAGAGCACAATACCAAAAGCATTCTGGAAAGTTAGGGACCCTATTTGAGCACAGGTTGATGGCGGGGGGTGGGGGGGCAGGTGGCCTGAGTGATTTTATAAATAAATAACTAAGTATATATATATACTTAGTTACTTATTTTGAACTTATGATTCCTTTTCACTGAAAAACGTTACTCAGACCATATTGGTAAAAGATATCTGCACTTGTATTTATATAATTGTGTGAATTTTTAAACAGATATTTTAATGCTATAAAACTGATTGCAAACTGTGTTTTAATAATGATATTTATACCAGAAAGTTATTTATAAAAATTCTGACTGTTTAACATAGCATGAAAAGCTAACATCTGTCTTAGATTTTTTTTTCTCTGTTCCCTTTATATCTAATTCTCATTTGCATGTGCTTAAAAATGGTTAAGCATGTCCAAGTAAGAATAGCTAATGCATGGAAATAATCTGCATATTTTTCCTAACTTGTACTTAGGTATAATATTTTAGTCTAGTCTTCCAGTGAACCCTAGTGTCCATCCATGAACGATATCTCTTTCCCTCCTCAAATTGTACAATTTGTATCCAATTGTGCAATTTATACACAGACACAAGTTGCAGAATATAAACAATTGAAAGATACTCTGAATAGGATTCCAAGCCTTCGAAAGCCAGAGAAAGCAGAGCAGCAGAATGTTACCCAGGGGACACATTCTCCACGAGGTGACAACACAGCGAGGGAGGACGCAGTCGGAGAGCCGGAGGTAAGAGGCGTGAACTGGTATTCTGTGATGGGGTCACTTTCCCCGTCAAGCTGTTATCAGGTGAACTGCTCTAAATATTGCCAACTCTGCCTCCAGAACAGTGGTTCTCAAATTTTAGCATATATCAGAGTCCCCAGCAGAGCTGTTAGAACGCAGATAGTTGGGCCCTAGGCCAGAATTTCCAGTTCAGTTATTTTGGGATGAGGCCTGAAGATTTGCATTTCTAACTGATTCAGCTGGTCTGGGGAGGACGCTCAGAGAACTACTGCTATAGTATTTTCTGGGAAAGACTTTACTGGCTTTGTTTATTTTTTTGGAAGGGGCTGTTATATCTGAATTTTTAAATTTTCTTTTTGTTCTTGTTGTTTGGCTTTTTGGGGGGTAGAGTGAGAAGTTTAAATGATCATGAGGCTGTTCTATGACAGCCCACTCAAGTATTAGAGTTGGTAATGTAGTTGAACTTGATGCAGTGCTAGGTCCACACAGAACAAGCCAAAAATTGTATTTAAGAGGTCTTTATAAAACTATCAAAGGTATGAGTGCTAGTCTCTTAATCCACTTTTTTTTTTTTTTTTTTTTTTGCATTCCTGCTCTTCATAAAAATTGAGCCTTGCTTAAGAGTGTCTCCTAAGTGGGACATCAAAAGTAGGGTCACCCTTATCCTCAAGTCTAACATAGTTGTTTTAATCACATGCATAATACAAATGGCAAATATGGGTGTCTTTCTCCCTGAAAAAGTTGTTTTTAACAGTGAATGTTTGAGAGGATGTGTCCTGCATGACCATCTTACGGGAGTAATTAAGTTGCTGTGAGTAGACTTGATCGAAGTCTTTAGTCTTGCAGAGCATTCCTTCACAGACAGAACCTTCTGTGTCTTCATGGACCCTTCTTTGTTACTATTAAGAAAACATGACCAGATTCCTGGCCTGGGTATTAGTCCTCTTCCCTGTCCTAGTCTGACTACCTGTTTCCTGGATTAATTAATCTTTTAATGACTCAGACCTTTAGTTTTTTCATCTGTGAGGTGGAGATAGTAGTTATCTGCTATAACCTTTCTCACAGGAATTCTGTGGAGATAAATGGCAGGTATTTGAAAGCACTTAAGGCTCTTCAGAGAAATATTTCATATTTCTCTAAGTCAGAGCAGTATTATGTCCAACCTGCCAGGTATGTGAGGACGTTGGTAAGACATACATCTCCAGAAGTTGTCCTCAGATGTCTGAGAGAGGACTTTCTTCCTCCATTTATTTATTTACTTACTCATTCATTCATTCATTCATTCATTCTGATTTCTTAGTTATAGTTCTGCCAATTTAAGAAGAGGGCTTCCCATTTATTTCAATTTGGAGGAGCAATCTGACCAAATAAGTTATTTTTCCCAATAAATAAGGTTGGAGGTGGGAAGGAGTGATAAATTTTCGTATGATATTATATCATCTTTTTTTTTGCCCCTCTTTTCTAAGTAATGAAGATCACGTGGAAATCTCTGAAATTTTAAATCCAGGAACACCAATTTAAACCAACCAATTTTAGAAGAGGATTTCTCTGTAAAAAAAGACATTTTTTTATGTTGAATTTTATGTATTAACAATACAAAATATTTACAAAGGATTCCCTCTGATTTATGAAGAAATACTACTCTAATATGTTAAAAAATATTTTATTGTATGGGGCACCTGGGTGGCTCAGATGGTTGAGCATCTGCCTTCGGCTCGGGTCATGATCCCAGGGTCCTGGGATCGAACCCCACATCGGGCTCCCTGCTCCTTGGGAAGCCTGCTTCTCCCCCTCCCTCTGCCACTCCCCTTGCTTGTGTTCCCTCTCTCGCTGTGTCTCTCTCTGTCAAATAAATAAAATCTTTAAAAAAAAAAATATATATATATATATATTTTATTGTATCTGGTTTAATGGGCACAAATATTTTTAGCTAACATGGATGCCTATTAGTAATGGCATTCTTTTTTTTAATTAGTCAGTAAAAAATAAACGCAACTCATCTTCAATTTGATCTTGTCCTTCTCTTTCCAAATCATTATATTTTTTAAAAGTTCTATTCTTAATTTAAGTAAGCTCTACACCCCTCCCCCACCCGTGGGGCTCAAACTCACAACACTGCGATCAAGAGTCGCATGTTCTGGGCGCCTGTGTGGCTCAGTTGTTTAAGCGACTGCCTTCGGCTCAGGTCATGATCCTGGAGTCCCGGGACTCTCAGGTCATGATCCTGGAGTCCCGGGATTGAGTCCCCCATCGGGCTCCCTGCTCAGTGGGGAGTCTGCGTCTCTCTGTCTCTCCCCCTCTCATGCTCTCTCTCTATCACTGTCTCTCTCAATAAATAAATAAAACTCTTAAAAAAAAAAAAGAGAGTCGCATGTTCTTGCAACTGAGCCAGCCAGGTGTCCCACTTTTCAAATCATTATTGAAAACAAAATTTACATTGAAGAAAATTACATAAACACCTCATCACTTGAAGGTTGAGGGGTTTTTCCTTTTTGTTTTAAGGGAAAACAGGAGTTAGATTGCTTTTGAGGGACAGGTCTGCTGAGATGTGGTCACGTATAGGCTTTACTTTTAAATTACTTACTGTATTCTTCCCGGGATGAAATTGTGCTTATGTTATCTCTATTTTATAGGTGAGATTACAGAGTGAGAAGAGTTAAGTGACTCCATTGCAGCCATACTTTTCAGTCAGGACTCTGTATTTCTAGACTCCAGGATTTTGCTTATGTTGTAACCCCATAGACATGGTAATAAAGAGATTATATCACTGCTTTCAAAATGGAAGAGTGTCATTTCCAGTGATGTGCTTGGCCTAGGTGTCTCGAAATAGTGTTGGGTGGCAGACGCATGAAGCAGTTCCTAGAAGAACGGAAGAAACAAAACTTTACCCTCCCACCCGGAAGGAGGCAGAGTTTCAGGTTCCGGCGGAGCCGAAGCAGCATGAAGCTGAAGGCAGAGAGCCCGAGGAGCGGCAGGTGGAAGAGGAGCATAGAAAGGCCCTGGAGGAGGAGGCGATGGAGCAGGTCGGGCAGGCCGAACGTCTGGAGGAGGAGCATGATCCATCACCCGAGGAACAGGATCGGGAATGGAAGGAACAGCGTGAACCTCGAGAAGAAGCCAACCTTCTGGGAGGGCACGCGCCCAACGAGGTACGAGGTCATCCGCTTCATGTCCACCAGGGTTATGTTTTGTCGCCTGGGACGGGGAGCGTGGCTTTGTTCTTAAATATTGAAAAAGCCTCCCCATAGATGACAGTCCCTAAAATAAAATCTGAGTGAGTTCGCTAAATGTTATATGCACGTATTTTAGTTTTCTGTTGTCATGCTCATAGCATAGCTGCCCAGGTAGTTCAGAAAGGTGCCTGGGGGAAGGAGAAGGCTGTTGGTGTGTGTATTTTCTTTGTCAGTAGTTCCAAACAAGGGAGCTCCGTGCTGCCCTCCCTTGAGCAGTAAGAGGAGGGATGAGCGCCTGCTTGGGCACTTCCTGGAGCGTGCTCAAGTCCCACGGGCATCGTGAGGCCGAGAAAGGTCTCATTTTCTGTGATCAAAAGTCTCCTTTTCCCTGTTCATTTACTATCAAATGGTAGGTTGGCTTTTGCACATTCATCTTCAAGGTGGTTATTGTTGTCAAAAGTCTGATCTTATCACTTAAGGATGCCCCACTGGGGGAGTATGTATGTGTAACCAGGCTCTGCTCAGGCTCCCCCTACAGAGCACGCCCCTCTTACATAAATAAGGTTTTTTCCCTTTAAAAAATCCATTATTATTAGAAATCATACTCATAAAAGAACTTGAAACAACCCTGAACGCAGAAGCTGAGCTGTCTCTTCTTCTGCTGTCTCTAAACGGATACCTAACGGTGGGCTACTTGGCCTTTACATAGATGCTGATCACCTTTTATTTATGACTCTGAAGTTGTGTTTGGCCCTAGACTTTCTAAGACTTCAAGCTGGTTGAGGCTTTAGGCTGAGTAGATGTGAAGGCCTCTATCGCACTTCTATATTGTTGCAAACTTAGCATGGAGAAGCCTCTGCCGGTCTTGTGTCCCTCATAGCTTTCTTCAAAAGTAATCGCCCTCGTGGGTTTGATTTTCCTTACCCCTGCACCTTCTTTCCGTTGGTGAAAATTGCGTGTGCTTGTGTTGGTTGAGAGAGAGGGTGGCAGAGGAGAGAGCAGCAGGTAGCTCAGTGGGAAGCAGAGTTTAAGAATTCCTGTATCAGTTTTTCCTTTCGTCAGAAGGTATTATGTTCGCCCCCATTCTCTTTTTCTTTGAAGAAAGTTGTTCTCTGCCTCTCCACCCTTACCTGAAATTTGGCTTTTTTTGCTTGCTTGCTATGGTTAACCTGAGGCTGGCTGTGCATTCCTAGAATTAATTGGTGTCCCTGCATCTTAAACTCTTCATGGAAAATCCTTAGCCACAGCTTTAGCCCACAAATTGCCCCAACTAATGGGAGGTCACCAAGTGCCCCCTTAGGGCAGAGCCTCTTGAACATAACATTTAATTAAGGCCCCAAACTGATTTTTTTCTGTTGTGCCCTCTTCCACGTGAGAGGGAGCACATTGAAAATCTGCCACAATGCCAGGAAATCAGGAAGATCAGTAGCTGAAAGAAGCCAAGGGCGACTAAGGGAGTTGGGAAATAGGAGTTCTGGCTCTGGGTGACCTCGGAGCCAGGGTGTAATCACAGTTCACCCGACAGATGGGGATTAAGGAAACAAGCCAGCCCTGCCTCCCGAGTTTGTCGTGAGAATCAGAGGAAGAGAGAACCCAGAGGTCCCGACCACCCTTGCTCAGCACCTGCTCGTTTTCCCTCAGGTATATCCTTCAGCCAAGCCGGTCACCAGGTTCCGGTCGCCGCCTGAGGAGCAGTTGGAAGCGCGGAGAGTGGCCGCCAGGCGGGCGGAGGAGGCCCAGCCGCGGAGGGAGCAGCCGGAGGCTCTGCACCAGCAGAGGCTGCAGGGACACTTGTGGAGGCCGCAGCAGCAGCTTCTCGCCAGAGAGGTGGCCCGGCAGAGGCAGGCCGGCCCGCAGGAGGGGCGGCCGCGGCCCCCGGAGCAGCCCCGGTAGCCTCCTCCTGATGGGCGCAGACAGCCCCTCCTCTTGTTCTCTTTGGTTTTATTTATTTATTTATTTTTATTTATTTTAAAGATTTTATTTATTGATTTGACAGAGAGAGAGACACAGCAAGAGAGGGAACACAAGCAGGGGGAGGGGGAGAGGGAGAAGCAGGCTTCCCGCGGAACAGGGAGCCCGATGCGGGGCTCGATCCCAGGACCCTGGGATCATGACCTGAGCCGAAGGCAGACGCCTAACGACTGAGCCACCCAGGTGCCCCATCCCCTTGTTCTTATAAGCAGGTGGCAAACAGTTTTGTGTATTTATTACCCGTGAGCTTGAGTGTCTCCTGTGGCTGGGGCAAAACAACAGCTTGAGAATTAAATTTCCAAATATTTAATTTCTAAAATAATCAACATTTTTAACCCCTGATTAAAAATGTTAGGTCTCCCAGCTTAGTTTAGGTCTCAAAATAACTAGCAGATTTTGTGCTAACTTTATTGTGCTTTATCACACGTGAAAGGTGTTTTATCTCTTTTAAAGTATCCTTTGAAATTGTATCTGGAATCTTTATGAAACCTAATAGCACAAGGTTGAAAAAAAATTTATGACTTTTTAAAAAACGTTGAAAAATTTGTTTATCGCTACCTTTAAATATAAATTACTTATGGCCAGTTGTGCCACTTAATCTGTCACTGAATTGATAACGTTTGTGTCCTTTACAGGCAGCAAGCTCATTATGATGCTATGGATCATGATATCGTTCAGGGAGCCGAGGACCAGGGCATCCAAGAAGAGGAAGGAGGTGGTGAGGCTTCTTAGATGATGGATATGTTAATAAGATTACTTGGTAACATGTAATATCAACTCAGAGTAGTGCGCACGTCTGAGTACACACAAAGGAGATCTGTGTACTGTGTGTCTTTTTTTGTTGTTGCTGTTGTGTTTTTAGTATTCCTCCCAACCAGTGCACATTGGTGGCCCAGACAGCTTGAGATCATCTATTTCCTTTCTAATGTTTTTCCCGTCGTTTAAGCTTTTTTGTATACTTTTTGTATACTGAATTGTTATTTCTGACACATTATCATAGGGCTGTTATACTCTGGGAAATGGCTCCATTTTCACCTTACCTTGGAAGCCTTTGGATCATTGCCTTTAAAAGTTTTTCAAATTAAGGCAATAGTAGCTTTCACTTGTGGTGAGCATCTCCTATGTATTTTATCAAATATCACTTACTGTATAATAGAACTAGAGAGTAACAGTCTCTCTGGCAAATCTAACACTCAGATATGTATCCTTTTTTTAAAGAGCCTACAAGAAGGTGATTACCCAAACTCCCTCTATAGCCTGTTCTGATACTTTATAGCCCTTCTAGTCAAGAAATTGTTTTCCTTATGTCCCCCTGTACAGCACTTTAAGGTTTTTTGTTCCATTATCAGTAAGACGAGAGAACAGTTTGTTCTCTTATTTATTTAATGAATCCCTTGGTACACTTGAACCTGATGGTAAGTTACCTTACATCCTTATTTTCTTTTTCTTTTTTTTTTATTAATTTTATTATGTTATGTTAGTCACCATACAATACATCATTGGTTTTTGATGTGGTGATCCACGATCCATTGTTTTCATATAACACCCAGTGCTCCATGCAGTACGTGCCCTCCTTAATACCCATCACCGGGCTAACCAATCACCCCTCCCCCCTCTCCTCTAAAACCCTGTTTGTTTCTCAGAGTCCATAGTCTCTCCTGGTTCATCTCTCCCTCCAATTCCCCCCCCCCCCCATTTTCCCCTTCCTTCTCCTAATGTCCTCCATGTTATTCCTTATGTTCCACAAATAAGTGAAACCATATGATAATTGACTTTCTCTGCTTGACTTATTTCACTTAGCATAATCTCCTCCAGTCCCATCCATGTTGATGTAAAAGTTGGGTATTCATCCTTTCTGATGGCTGAGTAATATTCCATTGTATATATGGACCACATCTTCTTTATCCATTCACCTGTTGAAGGGCATCTCGGCTCTTTCCACAGTTTGGCTATTGTGGACATTGCTGCTATGAACATTGGGGTGCATATGGCCCTTCTTTTCACTACATCTGTGTCTTTGGGGTAAATACCCAGGAGTGCAATTGCTGGGTCATAGGGTAGCTCTAGTTTTAACTTTTTGAGGAACCTCCACACTGTTTTCCAAAGTGGCTGTACCAACTTGCATTCCCACCAACAGTGTAAGAGGGTTCCCCTTTCTCCACAACCTCTCCAACATTTGTTGTTTCTTTCCCTGTCCATTTTTGCCATTCTAACTGGTGTAAGGTGGTATCTCAGTGTGGTTTTGATTTGGATTTCCCTGATGGCTAATGACGATGAACATTTTTTCATGTGTCTGTTAGCCATTTGTATGTCTTCTTCAGAGAAGTGTCTTTTCATAGCTTCTGCCCACTTTTTGACTTGATTATTTGGTTTTTGGGTGTTGAGTTTGAGAAGTTCTTTCTAGATCTTGGATACCAGCCCTTTATCTGTAGTGTCATTTGCAAATATCTTCTCCCATTCTGTGGGTTGCCTCTTTGTTTTGTTGACTATTTCCTTTGCTGTGCAGAAGCTTTTTATCTTGATGAAGTGCCAAAAGTTCATTTTTGCTTTTGTTTCACTAGCTTTTGGAGATGTATCTTGAAAGAAGTTGCTGTGGGCGATGTCAAAGAGGTTACTGCCTATGTTCTCCTCTAGGATTTTGATAGATTCCTGTCTCACATTGAGGTCTTTCATCCACTTTGAGTTTATCTTTGTGAATGGTGTTAGAGAATGGTCGAGTTTCATTCTTCTGCATGCAGCTGTCCAATTTTCCCAGCACCATTTATTGAAGAGACTGTCTTTTTTCCATTGCATGTTTTTTCCTGCTTTGTCAAAGATTATTTGACCATAGAGTTGAGGGTCCATATCTGGGTTCTCTATTCTGTTCCATTGGTCTAGATGTCTGTTTTTGTGCCAGTACCATGCTGTCTTGGTGATCACAGCTTTGTAATATAGCTTGAAATCGGGCATCGTGATGCCCCCAGCTTTGTTTTTCTTTTTCAACATTTCCTTGGCGATTCGGGGTCTTTTCTGATTCCATACAAATTTTAGGATTGTTTGTTTCAGCGCTTTGAAAAATGTCATTGGAATTTTGATCGGGATGGCATTAAAGGTAAAGATTGCTCTGGGTAGCATAGACATTTTAACAATGTTTTTTCTTCCGATTCATGAGCAGGGAATATTTTTCCATCTTTTTGTGTCTTCTTCAATTTCTTTCATGAGTGTTTTGTAGTTCCTAGAGTATAGATCCTTTACCTCTTTGGTTAGGTTTATTCCGAGGTATCTTATGGTTTTTGGTGCTATTGTAAATGGAATCGTTTCTCTAATTTCTCTTTCTACAGGTGCGTTGTTAGTGTATAAGAAAGCAACTGATTTCTGTGCATTGATTTTGTATCCTGCCACATTACTGAATTGCTGGATGAGTTCTAGTAATTTGGGGGTGGAGTCTTTTGGGTTTTCCACATAAAGTATCCTGTCGTCTGCAAAAAGAGAGTTTGACTTCTTCTTTGCCAATTTGAATACCTTTTATCTCTTTTTGTTGTCTGATTGCTGTTGCTAGGACTTCTAGTACTATGTTGAACAATAGTGGCGAGAGTGGGCATCCTTGATGTGTTCCTGATCTTAAGGGAAAGGCTCTCAGCTTTTCCCCATTGAGGATGATATTCACTGTGGGTTTTTCATAGATGGATTTTATGAACTTGAGGAATGTTCCCTCTATCCCTGTACTCTGGAGAGTTTTAATCAGGAAAGGATGTTGTATTTTGTCGAATGCTTTTTCTGCATCAATTGAGAGGACCATATGGTTCTTCTCCCTCCTCTTATTAATGTGTTCTATCACATTGATTGATTTGCGAATGTTGAACCACCCTTGCATGCCGGGGATAAATCCCACTTGGTCGTGGTGGATGATCCTTTTAATGTATTGTTGGATCCTATTAGCTAGGATTTTGTTGAGGATTTTGGAATCCATATTCATCAGGGATATCGGTCTGAAATTCTCCTTTTTGATGGGGTCTTTGCCTGGTTCAGGGATTAAGGTAATGCTGGCCTCATAGAATGAGTTTGGAAGTTTTCCTTCTGTTTCTATTTTTTGAAACACCTTCAGGAGAATAGGTATTACTTCTTTGAATGTTTGGTAGAATTTCCCAAGGAATCCATCAGGCCCTGGACTCTTGTTTTTTGGGAGGTTTTTGATCACTGCTCCAATCTCGTTACTGGTTATTGGCCTATTCAGGTTGTCAATTTCATCCTGTTTCAGTCTTGGCAGCTTATAGGTTTCCAGGAAGGCCTCCATTTCATCCAGATTGCTCAGTTAATTGGCATATGGTTGTTGATAATAATTTCTAATAATTGTTTCTATTTCCTTGGTGTTAGTCGTGATCTCTCCCCTTTCATTCATAATTTTATTAATTTGTGTCTTTTCTCTTTTCTTTTGGATAAGTCTGGCCAGTGGTTTATCGATCTTATTAATTCTTTCAAAGAACCAACTTCTAGTTTCGTTGATCTGATCTACTGTGTTTCTGGTTTCTAATTCATTGATTTCTGCTCTAATTTTAATTATTCCTCTTCCAATGTGTGGCTTAGGAGTCGTTTGTTGCTTTTTCTCTAGTTCTTTAAGGTGTAGAGTTAGTTGGTGAATTCGGGATTTTTCTATTTTTTTTGAGTGAGGCTTGGATGGCTATGTATTTCCCATTTGGAACCGCCTTTGCAGTATCCCATAGGTTTTGGACCAGTGTGTTTTCGTTCTCATCTGTTTCCATGAATTGTTTAAGTTCTTCTTTGATTTCTTGGTTGACCCAAACATTCTTGAGCAGAGTGGTCTTTAGCTTCCAAGTATTTGAATTTCTGCCAAATATTTTCTTGTGATTGAGCTCCAGTTTTAGAGCATTGTGATCTGAGAATATGCAGGGAATAATCTCAGTCTTTTGGTATCGGTTGAGACCTGATTTGTGACCCAGTATATGGTCTATTCTGGAGAAAGTTCCATGTGCGCTCGAGAAGAATGAGTATTCTGTTGTTTTAGGGTGGAATGTTCTGTAAATATCTATGAGGTCCATCTGGTCCAATGTATCATTCAAAGCTCTTGTTTCCTTGTTGATTTTCTGCTTAGATGATCTGTCCATTGCTGAGAGTGGAGTATTGAGGTCTCCTACAATTAACATATTGTTATCAATATGACTCTTTATTTTGGTTAACAGTTGGCTTATGAAGATGGCTGCTCCCATGTTGGGGGCATAGATATTTACAGTTGTTAGATCTTCTTGTTGGATAGACCCTTTAAGAATGATATAGTGTCCTTCTATGTCTCTTATTACAGACTTTAGTTTAAAATCTAATTTGTCTGTTATAAGAATTGCTACCCCAGCTTTCTTTTGAGGTCCATTGGCATGGAAGATGGATCTCCATCCCTTCACTTTCAGTCTGGATGTATCTTTAGGTTCAAAATGAGTCTCTTGTAGGCAGCATATGGATGGGTCCTGTCTTTTTATCCAATCTGCAACCCTGTGCCGTTTTATGGGAGCGTTTAGGCCATTCACGTTGAGAGTGATTATTGAAAGATATGAATTAATTGTCATCACGTTGCCTGTGAAGACGTTGTTTTTATAGATTGTCCCTGTAAATTTCTGTTGTAGATCACTCTTGGGGTCTTTCTCCTTTTATAGAACCCCCCCTTAATATTTCTTGCAGGGCCGGCTTAGTGGTCACATATTCTTTCAACTTCTGCCGGTCGTGGAAGCTCTGCATCTTTCCATCCATTCTAAATGAAAGCCTTGCCGGGTAAAGTGTTCTTGGCTGCATGTTCTTCTCATTTAGTACCCTGAGTATGTCTTGCCAGGCCTTTCTGGCTTGCCAGGTCTCTGTGGATAGGTCTGACGTAATTCTGATGTTCCTCCCTCTGTACGTAAGGAATCTCTTCCCCCTAACTGCCCTTAGGATGGTTTCCTTGGTTCTAAAATTTGCAAGTTTTACTATTACATGCCGGGGTGGTGGCCTGTTTTCCTTGATCTTAGGAGGGGTCCTCTCTGCCTCTAGGACTTGAATGTTTGTTTCATTCCCCAGATTAGGGAAGTTCTCAGCTACGATTTGCTCAAATACATCTTCTAGCCCTCTCTCTCCACTCCCTCCAGGATTCTTATTATTCTGACATTGGAACGCCTCATGGTGTCAGTTATTTCTCTGATTCTATTTTCATGGATTCTGAGTTGTTTTTCCCTGGCCTCCTCTTTTCCCTTTTTATCTATTACACTGTCTTCCAGATCGCTTATTCTCTCTTCTGTCTCAGTTACCCTAGCTGTTAGATTATCTAGATTGGATTGGATCTCATTGATAGCATTTTTAAGTTCTGCCAATTCACCTTTTATTTCTGCCCTTAGAGACTCTGTGTTGCCATTAATTGATTTCTCCATTCTAGCCATTGTCTTCACAATTGCTAGCCTGAATTCCATCTCTGACATCTTGGTTATATTTGCATCCATTTGTAAATCTGCAGCATAAGTCATAATCTCTGAGTCTTTTCTATTTTGGGGGCTCTTCCTCCTAGTTATTCTGTTGATGGGTGTTTGAGGGAATGTATAGAGTCCAAATTATCGACCAGAACCCAAGCAATATGCACCTGTTTTCTTGGGACCTTAGGGTTGCTGGCCTCTTGTTTTCCCAGCCTGACTTCTGTGGGAGGGGCCTGCCGTACTGTTACTCTGGCAACCCTGTTCGGGCAGAGTTGCCCTGCGCCCCTGTGGCGGGGGATGGGCTCAGTGAGAATCAGTTTTTGGGGCTTTTGTTCTCTGGCGGCTTTTCTGGCGGCTTTCCACGTCTCTTCCTCAAGTCAGAGCAGAAGAGACCGTTTCCAACCCTCTGCCTCAGAGCAGAGATCGCAGTCTATTCTTCAGTGAGCTCTCCAGGCCACACTGTCTCCGTTTCTGTCCATGCTGTTATAAACTGCAGCGACCTGGGTTGTGCGCCCCTCCACAGTGCTCCCAGTCCTGCCTCCAGGTCGGAGCACGTCTCTGCCCTTTGTGCTTCTAAAACCCGCCAGCCGCCAGATTGCACGCACGCGACCCCGCCACTCCGGGTTTCTGTCCCGGGGGCTGCAGTTCGCAGGCGCGACCCTGCTGCTCCGGGTTTCCACCCTGGGGGCTGCCCTAAAGTCCTTTCCCTGCCACTACTGGTCTGCGAGTCTGTGCCCGTCCACAGCACGCGAGGCTGTCGCTCACCGGCGGTATAGGATGCCCACGGCCAGGCACCCTCCCGCTGCCGTTTATCCTCCGATATCTGCCCGCGGAATCACGGCTCCCCGCTTCATACCTTGAATCCAACCGCCTGCGATATTCTGTTTGTAGAGATCCAGATCTTCTTACATCTCAGGCTGGTTTCATGGGTGCTCAGAGTGGTCCAGTAGATATCCAGCTCAATTCCGGGGACCAGTTGAAATAGGGTCCCCTACTCCTCTGCCCTCTTTCCCGCTCCTCGCATCCTTATTTTCTATAAGCTAAATACTCTCCATGTACTTAACCTTTCCTCTTACATCTTACTTAAAAAGTTGTTTGTTCTTCTCTTTGTATGCTCTTATCTAAACTCCCTTTATGGAAATATTTTTTTCCAAAAGCTGCAAGTAAATGTCTGTGGGAGCTGAAATGTGAGATGTATCTGTCTGGAGGCAGCCCTCATCAGTGCCATATCAGACGACACACGATGGGCTGGATTTGATTTGAGCTCCACAGATGGAGTTGTTCTTTCTTTCATTTCCTGAGACATTATTGGTTTCTTCTTTTGGTACCTTGGTATTTCCTCTGATATTACCAAATTTTAATAATTTTGGCAGTGTCCAGTTGACTGGGCTTTCTTTTACTGGGAAAGTTTTGGTTATTGTTTTTTGCATAACAAGGGGGAGAATGCAGCTGCTGATATAAACATCTGTTTCAGAAGGTAAGAATGGTGTCACTCACCCACGCCATCTTCTTAGACACACGGTCTGGGAAAAGGACATAGGTTCCTTCAGAAAAGCTGAGATATACGCCACATGGTAAATTAACCCTCTGGAGGAGAGATTGGGAGAAATGGTCTGGAGGAAAGCCCACCAGTGGCTTTTCTTTGAGTGAAAGGGCGGAATCCTGTCTGGTTCATCTGCACTGATGTTAGTTCCTTCCATTTGCTAGCCTATGAGAGAGACAACCAGCACCAAGATGAGGCAGAAGATGACCCAGAGAATGGACATGAGCCTCAGGATCAGGGGCCCCACGAAACCGATCCGGAATCTGAGGCAGATGTAAGTGTCCTCTCTTTTGGTCACGACACTTGGAAACCCCCAAAGCGGAAAGGAAACTTGAAGGTTTGCCTGACGCCAGGCCTCTGGCTCCAGCTCTGGGTCCAGATGTGTGTGTTATTTCGTCAGTGCCCGAGGAAGGTGGCTTGCGTAATTACATGAGCAGTGTTGTTAACTGTAAACCGGGGGCATGCGTGTGTGATGAGACCGGCTCAAAAGTTGTTCTGGGAAAACATAAAAGGAGTTTCCCTTTGCCAACTTTAATAAAATTAAAACTGAGAAAAGCAAAATTGAGAGGCATTGAAATATGTAGTCATTCTGAAAGATGAAAAAAAAAAAAAGCAATTGTGGGAGTTAGAGAACCGGAGAAAGGAAATGGACCATTATGGAGCCCGTTGAACAGTCCACTAGCGCGTTATGTATGTCTTGTGACTGTCATCTCCCACCAGTCAGGCCCAGCAGTCAGGGGCCATTTTAATCAATATGTGGATGGATAAGGATGCGTGGCTTGAGAAGTAAAAGAAAAATCTGCTCAGGTACCATGGTGTAATAGAAAAATTAGAATATAAATTGGTAGAGACCTACTAACCGGGAATGTTCTTTGGGTTTACCGAAGAAGGACCCTGGACTCTCAGTTCAGCTGTGTGGCCCAGGACCTGAGGCAAGCAAGGGTCCAGTGAGCGTGTTCTTGTGCAGATGTGTAGAGGAGTTTCACTGCTCACTTTAGCTCTCCTGTCATCTTTTGCTAGTAAATCAACCACCATGTTTATGAAATCCAGTCTATGCTACCGTATGGGTCCTGTTTGTATGGAAAGGAGGATCCATATCCTTCCTTGGTAATCATTGAGAAAGGCTTCCTGATAGCTGCCTGAAGCCCCTTGGATGGAAATGGCTTTTCTACTTGCGCAGGGATGTGGCAAACACATTCGCCTGCGGCCTGTGGATCAGCACTTGTGAAAGTATGCTCAGGAAAGAGCAGGAGCTCCAGAGAGCAGGAGAGCCGGAGGGAGTTTGAGACTGTGAAAGGGCAAGAGAGTGTCTTGCAAGAGGAGCAAGAAAGCAGTGTGCGCCTGACAGGGATGGAGGGGCAGCAAAAGGATGCCTGTTCCAGTGCCCCCCGCCCCACCCCGGGAGGTGCTGTATACTTCGAGTACTGGACTGTGTAACCCTTTACTTTCCCATCCGCGGTTTACAGAGGACCCGCTGCTGGCCTTCCTCCCATCCCTTCTTTTAATTAGAAATTGTTAGCCTACTTGTCTCTCTTTGTCTCATCTATTTTATTTTTTTTTTAATTTTGTCCAGCTTCATTGAGTTATAATTGACCGTCTGTTTTATTTGAACATAACAACCGTGCCTATTAAACTTTACTTGTTACTTGGTTAGAGTTGGACCCAGTGTGTACGTTTTGTGGGCTTTTGCAAAAGCTTTTGGTACTTTTTTTTCTGAAGAGAATGTGTTAAATTTTTCCTGTGTTTCCACACAAATTATTGATAATGCACGAAAACAAATCTATAGAATGAGATTGTGGAGTAATTGGCGTTGTGTGAAGGTGATGATTTGTCACCCTGTATTCCCAAGAAGAGCGTCATCTGCACTTGCGTGAAGTGTATAACCAGGGGTGTGCACATGATAAGTCAGCTGAGACTGCGGTGAGCCCTTGATTATATTCAAGGCCCCGAAGTGAATTGAAGTAGAGTCCTGTTGTCTGGAGAACAGCAGTTAGAGACTCAGTCTCACTCTGAGGCCTCATCTCTGGGAAGCATTGCCGCTTCCGTTAAGTGTTCTGTTGGTGACCCTGGAGGCATCGGGAGGCTCCTGCAGGCATTACCGTATCTGCCCAGCTTGGGCTTTAAACTCTGAACCCTTATGAGGACATGTATTATTTTGAAAGGTGCTTCGGGAGTTTGAATGGAAAATAGAGATAATTCTCCAGTTGATCACATGAAGGGCATTTGTTGAACCCCCTCACTGAGAGCTGCCGGAGCGGGGTTAGGGAGGGGTTTTTCAAGATATACTGCCGGAGACTGGCTTAGCCCCTTCTTGTCTCCTTCACAGCCCCTTTCTTAGGTTCTTTCCGCTGGGGCCTTCTCACTCTTCGACGGTTGTCCACCCACTTAACGTGAGAAATCACTGGCAGAGGAAGGTTTGTCTGTATAAAAATCAACATACTCATGAAAGAAGTTACAATTTGCCTGTCTAAATCTCTCATTTTAATGATTTCTCCTACTTGGTCTTTCGGCTTTTATTAGCTGTTTTTCTTGTTGTCTATTTAGTTGTGCTCACATTTCTTGTGACAGAATTTGGAGGACTGTTTTGGAATCGCTTACAGAAAACAAGTGCTGTTTGTACTGCATTCTGATTCATTCAGCCTCTGACAAATAAAGCAAGTTTTCTCTTTTGACAGTGGTATGTGTACTTGCAAGTCCTGGCAAGGATGGATCTGCACAATCTGGTGGAGGACGATTTCATTTTCTGCCAGTGTGTGTGTGGCCTTTCAAATGAAATTAAGTTTGATCCTGGATTTTGAAGTAGTGGTTGCTTTTTATTAAAATTTTGCAGAGGGCAGCTGTAGAGGATATAAACCCAGCAGATGACCCTAATAATCAAGGCGAAGATGAATTTGAGGAAGCTGAGCAAGTGAGAGAAGAAAATTTGCCAGATGAAAATGAAGAGCCAAAACAAAGTAATCAAAAGCAAGAGAATGCAGAGATGGAGGAGCATTTGGTGGTAAGCAGACGCTAGTGCAGAGGGTGGTTTTAACCTGGGCATCTTAAGAACTGCCTGGTTTATGCAAAAAGTTAGTCCTAACGCACGCTGACAGAAGGTTTGCCTCTTTGGTTGGGGTTTAGGCCATTATGTGAAACGATATGCCCCCACTCAGAGAGAGGGTAACACACCTCCTAGGCTTTGTGTTGGAAAGGATTATTCATCATTTCCTGGCCACTGATGCATTGCAAGTACATTTTTTATGGCTGCGAGCTTGGTCTTTGTCTCGGTGTACTGTAAAACACATCTCCAGTGTTCAGTAACCTGAGCTTCCCCTTTTGTTTCAACAGATGGCAGGAAACCCAGACCAGCAGGAGGATAATGTGGACGAGCAGTACCAGGAAGAGGGAGAGGAGGAGGTAGGGAGGCGGAACGCAGGAAACTCGTCAGGATGCTTGGTGCATCGCACTCCCCTTAAGTGGCGGCATCGGCTTTGACCCGCCTTCTGTAGACACCTTCAGAAAGACATAGGCGGGATGAGAGAGGGTGCTTGCAAGAGGAAATGGACCGTGGAAGTAGAGACATTTGGTTAGGAGGGGACAAAAACAGGGTCATAAAATCCTTCCTTCTGGTTCTCATTAGAAATTTTGAACTGAAAGAAGACATTTGGCCTTCTAGGAATGGGGGACTTAGGTCTATGTGATCTCTGCAAGAATATTTTCTCCTGTTTCTTTCCCTCATAAAAGATAGAAGAACAAAGCTTTGCCTATTGAGGGGGGTCTGGAATGACCCCTGTAACTAGCTCTGTAGACATTGCCACAGTTCTGCCTCACAGCGGTGCCCGGCCCCACAGTGTCCGTCAGAATACACTTAACGCCTTCCAAAAAAGTTTTTGAGTCTCTACTTTTTGCCTGTCTTACCTCCTAAGAATTTAGTGTCATAATGAAATTTAACAATAAAGAAAAGGAAAAATATGTAAGAAGCTCAGTTGAATAAAATGCATTTGGGTGGAATTTCTTTTCATTTTTTTTAAAGATTTATTTTATTTTAGAGAGAGCATGGGGTGGGGAGGAGCAGAGGGAGAGGGAGAGAGAATCTCAAGCAGACTCCATGCTGAGCGCGTAGCCTGACACGGGGCTCGATCTCACAACCCTGAGATCAGGACCTGAGCCAAAATCAAGAGTCAGCTGCTTTAACCAACTGCACCACCTAGGCACTCCATGGGTGGAATCAATCTTTCTTTCTTTCTTTCTTTTTCTTTCTTTCTTTCTCTTTCTTTCTTTCTTTCTTTCTTTCTTTTTCTTTCTTTCTTTCTTTCTTTCTTTCTTTCTTTCTTTCTTTCTTTCTTTCTTTCTCTCTCTCTCTCTCTCTTTCTTTTAAAGATTTGATTTATTTATTTGTTAGAAAGAGAGAGAGAGAGTGAGCACAAGCAGGGGGAATGGCAGGCAGAGGGAGAAGCAGGCTCCCCACCAAGCAAGGAGCCTGATGCGGGGCTTGATCCCAGGACCCTGGGGATCATGACCTGAGCTGAAGTCAGATGCTTAACCGACTGAGCCACCCAGGCATCCCTCCATGGGTGGAATTTCTTAAATTTCATTTTAGTTTACTTTTTATTGTAAACTTCTGGCAGATTATTGTTAATTAGTTTCAAGGAGCACCTATCATGGTGACACATCTGTGTAAGTGATGGATGAATGCGAATGATTGGAGCTGGTTAGTCACAGTGCTCTACTGTGTGGACCACTGAAGCTCCATACCTGGGGATATGCTCTGAATGAGGCCCTATGTTTAGTCTCTCTCTGGCCCAGTAAAGCTCTGGTTCAGAGGGGTTTGTCAGCCAGGCTTCTTGCCGACATGGGGCTTTAGCCCTAAGGGGAACTGCATGAATGGATGGACAAATGTCAGCCCAGACAGATAGCCCCACCACTGGGGACCCTGCTCAGAGTACATGTGCTACTCTACTCGTGTGCATAGTTCCCTGCTTTTTCAGTTTTGTTGAATTTGTCGTCCACGTCTCAGAGCTAATGCTAAAATTTGCACTTATACCAGAAAAACAGAAAAGGATGTTGCTCTTTACAGCCATTGGCAACGTATAGCTCTAGTCATGGGCACTCTGGCTTGATCTTTTTATTCTTTCTCTGTTCTCATCCTGCTGTTCATCCTGATCAAGATCCTGAGCTGTGGTATCACAAGAGAGCATTAGGAAAACTGGAAGCCTTGAATATTAAGACATTTTGCAAGAAAAAGGTATTCGTCTGGACTTGTCTTGTAACAGGATGTCTGGACAAATATTATTCTGTTTCATTATGTCAGATGCCACATATCTGTGAGGGATTAAAAGAGAGGACGTTCACCTTGGCTTCTTTTTAAAAATGCAGAAGGGTAAACATAAAATTTTAATCAGTATTTACTGATTACTTTTTTACCTTCATATTATGTCAGTTAAAGTGGAGAGAGCACTCCTGTGATCCAAGCGGGGTCAAGGATAGGGAAAAAACAGACAGGAAGGGAAGAGAGTGGTGACAGGCCGAGGTGAGGACTGCTGCTCTTCGTGTCCCTCAGGTCGGCTGAGCCCACCGGAGCCCTTTTTTCTCCCTGCAGCGGGGCCTGCGTCTCTTTCTCTGGTTCCCTGCTCTGAATTCCTGTCTGGCGTCTCTGCCCCTCTTTCGGACCCCCTCTTGCGTAGGCTCGAGGTCGTGCACCCTGCCATGTAGGAGTGCTCTCAGCCTGCCTTTCTCCTTCCTCGGGTGACTCCCCTCTCTGCCCCTGAGTGGCCCTTACACAGACTGTGGTGCTTCCTCGGGCAGTTCCTGCGATGCTTAGCTGTTGGATCTTCCCACCTTTTCCCATTGTTCCCAGTTCTTCCCTGGAGGAGGGAGAAGAGTGGTTCCCGAATACCATTTAAGGACTAGTAATAGAGACGAAGTTCTCACCAGACTGCAGCAAAATGAGAAAGAAAGGAATGCAGTATGTGAGAACCCATTTCATGTTTATAAGTGATGCACATGAGACATTTGTGGGACACTCCGAAAGCCATTCAGGGCCGTGTCATACGTGTCCTTCTTCTCTGCATTGAGCCTCAGAGTACACCGACTACAGGCCCATTGCTGTCGTTGCTTCCCCTCCCGTGAGTCCCACGTCACCTGACTTCCATCAGCATTTGCTCCTAGGGAGGAAATGCATCTTGCTAGCGTCCTCCCATCAGACTTGTGACTTGAGCTCAGACAGTGGGACCCGAGATAAGTGGGCTTTTTGGACATTTGCACTATCCCTGCCTTCTTTTATCTTAGTTCAATAGCGTTATCCTTCTACGACATAAAAACGATGGGTATGAACAAGTGTTCATGGCTCACTGCTTGGGACATTCATGTGGGCATCCCATCCCCGTGTTGCTTACTTTCCAGATTTTTTATCTACTTACGAGCAAACAAGACAAATTAATGGCATTGCCAGAAAGTGCTATGGGTGCTTAAAAGTGGTTTAAATGTTCAAAAAGATATATGTTACACAGATAGATAGATAGGTAAGCTTGAAAACTCTGAGTGCTCATTTCCTCCAAATACAATTGAAAATAGATGGATCTGCACACTCGTGGGAGAGCGCACACAGGGTCGCTCAGCTGCTGGTAGGGGGACCGCCAGCCTGTGAGTCACCACAGCACGGGGTTGGTGAGGCGCACAGCTCCTGCTAACTGAGACTCAGCCAGCTATGGTGTCCCTCACGAGAGCTGCTGGTGCCGAAGGCCTTTCCTTTGTCCCACTCCATCCACATCTGTAGATTCTAGCAATATGCACTACTTCAAGTTCAGTCTTCTGGTTCCTGTCTCATCCCATGACATCTTTGATGTGAAAGCCAAAGCCCATTTCGGACTCAGTAGATCCGTCTTATTTTGGCGATTAAACTTTGCTACATCACATAGGGACCATTTCTAAAATGCCTAAGACATTAGATTTCAGTGACTAAAAATGAGTAATGAGGAACAGTAGTATTGGGAAATCTTTGACAAAATGTTTGCGTCAGCTTTATCAGGGTACTAAAGAGGGTCGAATGTGGAAGACATAATTGGTGTGTCTCCATTATAAAAGAGTAACATTTGGCTTCTGTTATTAGTCTAAGCATATCTGAAAATTAGAAACTCCATATCATTTTGTTCCTTTTCAGTAATGCCTTTTAAGATGAGTTTGCATTACTTTTGTTCCAAACACGAAGAATATATTACCAGAATAATAATGTATATCTATAAATTTGAAAATTACAAAATTTTCATTTGTGGGTTTCCTAGATTAAAGAGTAATTTACATCAGGGTTTCTTACCTCAGATTCTATTGATAACTGATAAACAACCCAAATTTTCTACAACAGATCTCCAGGGAAGAGAAGAAAGAATTTAGGTAAGGGTGTTTATCTCTCTAGCCAGAGACACTCTTAACCCTGCACTCACTGTCACTCAAGCTAGTAGCTCTCAGTTTTTGCTGTGGCTAAGAATCACCTTGGAGAGAGTGTGTGAAAGGTACAAATTCCTGGATCGGACCTTACCCTTGGAGATTTTGATCTTATCTGTGCTGGGGCCTAGGAATCAGAGCTCCAGGAACACACTGTTTGGAGAAGCATTCCTAGAACAGGTGGCCACAGGTGGACTCGGGAAGTCTGAACCTCCTGAAACTTCTATGTTACATTATGTGTATCTGTGCCTACTTGCTTAAATTTGCATTTCTTCCCAAAGTCTTAAAAGGGTTCATGACTCCCCTCCCCCCCTACAAAATTAAAAATCACTGATTTTTATCAAACCCTTTTATTTTACAGATAAGAAATTTGAGCCTTAGAGAGGTTAGCTAAGTTTCTGAAAGTCATACAGCTTGTTATTTTTGCAACCATGATTAGAGCTCACCTAGATCTTTAACTTCCTTTTATAAGAAATGTGGGGACTGGAGGAATGAGTTAAGTGATACCTCAGAGAAGCCAATGAATCCAGAGTGTGGGTCATTCTATAGGAAAACAAGTCAATAGCATTAAGGAAAAAAGAGGGGAGCAGAACTGCTGTTAGGTATAGCCTTTGTGTGGATGATGATTAGGCCAAACCAAATGTAAACAGACAGTTTTGGGGTTTTTTTGTTTTGTTTTTGTTTTTTGTTTTTTATTTTTATTTATTTGACAGAGAGAGAGAGCATGAGCGGGGTGGGGGCAGGGAGGAGTAAGAGGAGAGGGAAAAGCAAGCTCCCCACCGAACAGGGAACCTGATGCGGGGCTCCATCCCAGGACTCTGGGATCATGACCTGAGCCAAAGGCAGATGCTTAACCAACTAAGCCACCCAGGTGCCCGACATGTTGAAGATAATCAGGAAAATATTAAGTCGGAACTAGACATTAGATGATACCATGGGATTATTTATCAGGCGTGATAATGGCATTGTGGTTCTGTAAGAAAAATCCATTGTTTTTAGGGATACATACTGAGATGGGTAAGGATGAAATTACATGATATCTAGAATTTTTAAGAATAGGTCATCAAAAAAAAAAAAAACAAAACAAAACACTGATAGGTGATGCAAGGGTGGCAACATTGAGCTAACTTTTGAACCTTGGTAATGGCTGTAAGGAGTTCCCTGAATTATTTGCTTTATTTGTATGTGCTGGCAAATTTTCATAATAGATTTTTATACAGCTAGCATTTGGGAGCCATGGTTTAAATCCGGGTCTGTCTAAATCTACAGCCTGTGTTAGGGTTTGGCAGATTATAGGCCTCGGTCCATTTTGTAAGTCAGGTCTCATTGGAACATGGCTTTTTGTTTACGTATTGTCCAAGGCTGCTTCTGCACCCCAATGGTAGGGTTGAGTAGCTGCTCCAGAGACTTTATGGCTGAGCAAGCCTGAATATTTACTAAGTCTGGCCTTTTATAAAAAAAAAAATCTGTGGACCCTGGTTTATACATTCTTTCCCACCATATTGCAGTTTCAAGGCAGTTCCTTCCCAACCCCAACTAAACTAAGTTTGGTGTTCACTAGTATATTTTCATTATTAAGGCTACAGAAGACGTGCCTTTGTTCACTGAAATTGATGGGGATACTTTGGCAATTTAACGATGTTTCAATTAGTGAGGCTTTAATATATGTAGTCTGAAATTAGTAATGCAGTGTTTTCATCTCAAGTGTTGTTATGAGAGTCTTTGACAAAGGGCAGAAGAGATGTCACGGACCACTGATAAGAGCCTGTAGGTGAGACTAGGGTGCCTTCTCTTTAGCTCGCACCACTGGGACATGTGAATACAAAAAAAGCCTTATGCCACTGTCCCCAGAATGTATTTATTTGGTTCTATTGTAGTTTAGGGGCTGTGAGTCAGGCTGACGTTGGGCTGATTAGAAGAGGTTCAATAAAGCTGGGCTTTGTCTAGGCCTCTTTGAAGGGTCATCTTTGTCAGCTCTTAACAAGCCAGGTTCCTACCAAAGCTCGTGTGGTGGGTTGTGGTTCATTCCTCTCACACCTGGGCTGGACACTTTGAGGCAGCCTTAATTTGTTCCTCTTTAAGTGTAACGCCTGTGTGCTTTCCTTCCCTTGCCCATTTCTGGGATTTTTAACACCCCCTTCCCCACCTCCACCCCCAAACTGGTAATTCTGTGTGTTATTCAGGAAGACCTACTCTTATACCACTGTCCTAGGACAGGTCAGGTTTTCTTTTAGTCCCAGGACACTACTTGATGCTTAATGGATGGGCAGCAATTTTTTTGAAATTCAAGTGACTTCAATCTTTTGGCATGCATATGGTTTTCAAAATAGTTAAGTTAGAAAATATATTTTACCTTGTATTTTTGTGGAATGTAATCATTAAATAGATATTATTTTGCAAAAATATTTGGGTACTTTCTTTGATTTACATTTTGAAAAAAATAATTGGGATCAGTGACAGACACGTAATAGTAATAGCACACATAAAAGAAAACTACTTGAAACAGAAATGTCATGTTAGAACATTGAAGAGATGTAGGGATTTGGGGCAGTTTAGTAACTATTTCATGAAGAAATTGAAATGATTGTGTTCTTTGTTCTAGATATTTTAGCCAGAGAACTTTATTCTTAATTACAGGATTATATATATACATTTTCTCTGTTTTCTACTACATCATGTATAGGTAATGGTGTCTGTTTTCTGTGCCTTTACAGAGCAGGTATTTTTTGCATTGATTCACTTATTCATTCATTGACTGATGCATTCACCAATATTTATTAAGCAATTGCCATGTGCCAGGTACACATCTAGGTACTAAAGACAGTTGAGTAAGACAGATGGCTCCTGTCATCCTGGAACTTACATTCTGTCAGAGCCTTCAGACTTCTGCAGTTCTCGCATCTTCTAGGCTGGCCTGTTAAACTGCTCCCATTTTAATTTTATAAGCTGAATTTCCTCAGGTGTTATACTTGCAGGGTTAACACTTATTTAAAGAAATGAGAAATTCAAACACAAAAGTCCTAGCTCTGAATCAATGGCATTGTTTTTTTGTAGGAGGTGTATTATACATCTCTTTGTAGCTAATAGACAAGTTAAATCTTTGACTCAAAAAGACTTTTGTTTTTTTTCAAATTTATTTTTAGTTTAATTTTGTTTCTGCTATTTTTAATGAGCTGTTTGGAGATCAAAATATGTTGTTGCAAGTGTTTAAATGATAAAAAGGGTCACCTAGTGTCTCTGGTTTCTTTCAGGTTCAGGAAGATTTGACTGAAGAGAAAAAAAGGGAATTGGAGCATAATGCTGAAGAGACCTATGGTGAAAATGAGGAGAACGTATGTATGGGCCAGAGATGGCTCCTGCTCGTGTGCGCATGCGTGGGGGACACGTCTGGTTGGTGGGGTAGAGATGCCGGCGGGTGCGTCTCAGGTGCCGAGCAGTGTAACAGGCCAACCTGGAGTCAGGAAAACCTGTGACAACGTGAAGATTAGGAAAGGCTAGCGCCATTGCCTGTCGGAACTTATTCCTCCAGCCGTTTCCTTTCTCTAAAAATGAATAACTTCACTTTTTTTTTAAAGGGGGGAATTACTTATATCACTAGCTCTATACCCTACCTCTTCGTTTTCCCTTTTTCTTTTATCTTTAAGGCCGATGAAAAAAACAATGATGGCGAAGAACAAGAAGTTCGAGATGACAACCGCCCCAAAGGCCGAGAGGAACCCTATGAGGAGGAGGAAGAAGAGGAGGAGGACGGAGCCGCAGCTGCGGAGAAATCACGGCGCAGAGCGGAAATGTAGCGGCGCCCGACCGCACGGACAGTGCGCAGCCCACCGAGTCTTCTCAAGCTGCTCAGAAATGAATCTGCCTACTGAACTCTAGGATATTTAATTACAAAAATTAAGAATTTAGACTTTTTTTTAACTTTTGTATTAGAAATGCTCATACATTTATATGAATATATTTTGATAACCTAGGTTAGAGCTTCTTTTATATTCAAGCTACACACGAACAAGAAGACAAACAATAAAGCAACCCTTAGCCTTTGAATCTCATTTTTCATAGATTATGTGATGTTGGAAAGGGCACCGATTTTGTATATTTCAGCTTGTTACTTCTCTATCTTCTAGTTTCCAGGTGTTCTGTTGTTTGCCTTTAATAAGATACAGGATTTCAAATAGGGAATACTGCAAATGCTGTACAGCCTTTAAGGAGAATGGCCGGTTTATTAACTGCCGCCTTTCTGAGGTTCTCGTGTATAGTTGGGATGGAATTCTCACCCCTCTGTCTCTCGAATAAGATCCACGTACAGACTGACATAAATTGGAAAGGCATTTTGGTTATAAAGACATTGTTTTTCAGACTTCTCGTATCAGTTAGAAAAATGTTTGGCTTTACTTCAAATCACAGCTGTTCTGGAATTAGATTTTAAAACGAGATGGTACTAAAACTCATGACACAGTATTCTGGACTTTGATATTCCAGTATTCAAACAAGGTAGGACACATCAGTGTATTAACCTTCCTGAAGGACTGACACCTTGTTTAGTAACTAATTTAGTGTGTGTGGGTGCTATTTTCTACGTGAGCACCCATTCAGTTCTTTTTTTCCTGAAATCATCTAGTGATATCCTTGTTTCAATATCTAGTTCTCTACAGTAATATAGATTTCCCCCATAAGCTCTGTTCCTCAATATGTAATCACTTTGATGACAAGTATGAATATGAAGGCATTCCAAATTATACAGTCGAATAGGGTTATTTTTTGAAAACTATACAGTGAAATACCCATGGTGATATGATAGACCATCATGACTTTTCTGTTTGCTGGGATCGGAGCCTGTGTTATGCCCATGTATGGCATTTTAATGACTACAAAAGTCCCCTAAAATAAAAAAATTAAAAATCAAAAATTTCTTTTGGGATCAAGACATATTTGTCTCTCTACATAAAGATTTTTAAATATATAGAATTAGGTTATATAATTCATATGTGTGTGGTTTTGTAATAATACTCTCAAATTAATAAGGACATTTAATTTCTACCATTGTTGTATGAATGTAATGTTAGTTTTTAATAACCACACTCATGTATGATTTTGATTATCCCAGTGGAGTGATTATGTATGTATGCATAGGAATGTTTTGTTCAAATGTATTTGGGATTTTCAATAATCATAAATCAAATTTTACCTTTATGTATAAAAACCCTTTATGTAATGTAAAATGTATAATATTGTACATAATATTCAGAATACAATTATTTTGGTAAATTAGTTTGTATTTTTAATGTCCCAGTTGCAGTATTTAATTATTTGAACCATATTGAAACTTCGTAATAGTCAATAAAGCTATAAAAAGTGGTAAATCTCTTGAAGTCTGTGATTTCTTATTAGTTTCTGATCCTATTGTTCAGTCCTCTTTTATAAAAGCAAAAATTTTAGGAGGTACCAGTATAGATTAATGAATTATAAAATGCCTTTCCAACCTGTTCCTACTTTCCTTATCTCTCTGTCTCTCTCTTAACTGGATTGGTACTTGATTTTCTTTCCCCCTCTCCTAAAGAAAGAGCTAAGAATTGTCATTTTATTTGAGCTAGTTCTTGGGGAAGAAAATAGAAATAGATAGAGAAATGTAAGAGACTGTCATGTGAGCACACACGAAACAAGGAAACACATTTTAAATTCCCCCTAGGAAAGCAACCAGCCCAAACCATTCTACTCTGTATGGCACCAAGTGTTTAGAAGAGAACTAATCAGTCAGAGTTGAGCTATATTAATGAGATGTGCAGAAATAAAATGTCACTTGTATTTATCTTGACAATTAATCTGTGACTTTTGGTGCAGTCAATAAATCAAAGGATTTGGGCCCAGTGACATAATCAGAAGGGGGGGAAAAGGCACATTTATTAGGGACAAGGACAGTGGAACACAAAAAAACACATTAGTACAATGTAATGACTATGTATTTGTAAGTGTGATTTTAAAAGATCCTGGAGGAAGGGTATATTCTGAACCACAGGTAAGTCACAGCAACTCACTTTCATAAAGGAAAATTACTGACATTTATTGAATGCCTTCATAATGCAGGCAGTGTGTGAATAGGACCCACTTTATCCCCACAGCAATCCTTTAAGGTTGATGGAATCCCCCTTCTCACAGCTGAAGAATTTTGCCCTCCTCCTGGAGCATTTGACATTATGTAACTGCTTTGAGTTCTCTTTTGTCTTCAGTCCTCTCATGACATTGTGGTACATCTAAACTGTGGCATGTTGCACAGCTGTTAAAAAAGTCAATTTCTAGTCTCGAATCTTCTTTTGCCTTCTATTGTACTATCTCTTCCTAGTTTTCCTCTTACCATCCTGGCTACCTTATCTCAATCTTTTTTTTTTTTTTTTTCCAGGATTCTCTTCTTATGCCTGCCCTTAAATATTAGTGTTCTTCAGCTTTTGTCCTAAAGGTCTTTCCTCTACAGCCCTCTCCCCATCGATGCCTTAGACACATGTCTCCCGATTTATTTCTTCAGCCTAGCTTTCTATGACTCATTCCGCCTCAAATTTATAATTTGCAAAGCTGAATTTGCCTTTTTTCCCCACCAAAAACCTGCTTCTAGGTTCAGTATCTCAGTTCGCTAAGCTTCCCAAAACAGAAACAAAGTTTGTCCTTAATTCTGTCTTCACTCCCTACAGATGCTACCAAAATATCTTTAAATTTGCCCATTTTTTTTTTTTTTTTCCATCCCTACTATTCTGGTTCAGGCCACTGTTACCTTTTACCTGAACTATTACAATAGTCCCTTAACTCTCTCATTTGCTCTTTCCTACCAATCCCTAAAATCTGTGCCAGTGTGACCTTTCTAAAGGTAACTAACACTCCCCCATTATAAAATTATTTAATAAATTGCTCTTCCACGTAGGGAAAATTCCCAACTCTTTAATAGAACCTACATAATCATGATGTGGCCCCATCTTATCACTTCAACCTTCTGATTTACATTCTAATACTGAATCATGATAAATCTGGCTCCTTTTTATGAAGCACATTCCTCTCTTAATGTCTTAGTAACCAGCCTTTACCAATGCCAAAGCTATTGTGTTGTTAATTTAGGATAGCTGGTGTCCATTTTCTCGGTTGTGTGGAGTCTATGGAAGTAGAGAACAAAACTAACCCACAAAGAGAAACCAAAAGCACAGGCAGAGGTGAGGGTTGTGCCATTTTTTCAGTCCCTATATCTTGCCATCCTTGATGCCAGCCAAGTCTACCCATAGCTTGATTAATGAGCAAATAAATCCTACTTTTTCATTTGAGCTAGTTGGGAATGGATTTGTCACTTGCCATCTGAATATTCCTGACTAATACTTAATATTCAGTTCTTTTAAATCATGCTTTCTTGTATCATGGTAAATTTACTACCTACTCTCCCCAGAAACACTGTTCAATTCCTATTCACTCTCTTTGCCTGACTCATTGCTTTAGGTGTCCCCTTAGATACCATTTCCTCTGGGAAGGGGATACCTTCCACTCACGCCCCGCCCCTCAGTCTAGGTGGCATACCTTTTCTGTGTCCCTCTATAACATCCTGTATTTCATATCCCAGTACTTACCACAGTGTATGGAAACAGCCTATAACGTAATCTATACTCTTCTTGACATACATGTTCGGTGAGGGTGGAGACCTTATTTCTCTTGTTTATTGTTGCAATCAAACACCGATACCTTCAAATATTCAATATTTACTAGATGAATGAATATCTTACAGTCCTCAGCTAAGAATATTGATTATTTCGAGATGATACAATGAATAAGTGGCAGAGCTAGGATTCCTTCCCAGGTGAATCTGATTCCAATGTTAATTCCAAATATAGCCGGGATTGAATGGATCACTATCCAGTGTCACATTCTGAGTTTCATATATTAAGAAGGTGTGCTTTAAATTCTGTAAAAACAAATCTAGTGGGAGTCAAAAATTTAAAAAAATGAGCAAAATCTCAGCCATAGGGTCTTAAGGAGGAACCAAGAAATTGGAATTATTTGATCAGAGAAAGATACATGGTCAAAGGAAAATGTAACATTGTATGTCTATCTTCTCAGAAGCATCCACTGTAGTGTGAGGAATAAAGAATTTTTTGAGAAACAGGTTGGTGGAGTTACGAAATCTAGAGAGCTTTTCAAATCAGAATACATTAATCAATTAAGACTTAAAAGAGCCCCGCCCAAGCCAAGGATTAGATGCAATATTCTCTTAGAATGTCCTTGCGTCTTGTGACTGCCTGCTGCGGAGGGCCAGTTGGTATGATGGAGTAGTCCATGTGTTCATCCGCTGGTTGTCCTTTTGTCTGCATACCATTCCCCTTCTGCTCTTCATTTGTAGAAAGGCCTAATCCTGTAACCACAGAATTGGTCCCCAAACCAACCATTGTTCCTTCTTTTTTTATTTTTTTTAAGATTTTATGTATTCATTTGAGAGAGAGAGAGGAGACAGAGCACAAGTTTGTGTGGGCCAGGAATCCAGGAATGACTTGTCTGGGTGGTTCTGGTTCTGGGTTTCCAATGAGGTTACATTCAACTTGTAGTCTGATGGCTAGACAGAGCACAAGCAGGGGAAGAGGTAGAGGCAGAGGGAGAACAGACTCCCTGCTGAGCTGGGAGCTCTATGTGGGGCTCGATCCCAGGACCCTGGGATCATGACCTGAATCGGAGGCAGGCACTTAACCCTCTGAGCCACCCAGGCGCCCCCTTCTAGGATTTCTATATGAGGCATGATAAGAGAAATTCTCTCTGGCTGCTGACGGTGGAAGGAAATGTACATTTGGAGCTTCCAGGAGTCATCATCCTCGTGACCTGGAGAACACCCAGTTGCAGAAGGAAGGAATGAAGCTAATACAGAATGAGGGGCAGGATTGGGATATCAGGGAGGAAGAAGAAAAGTGGGAAAGGGAGAGAGACAGAGACAGAATGATAAGGAGAATGGTATTCAAATTCCCAGGTTCTGACTTCCTTTGGTTTCCCTCCCTTTTTTTTCTTCAGCAAATTTGAGGTTCATTTCAATCACATAAAACCTAAAGAATACTGATTACTTCAGCATTATATATAAATTACAGTATTCTGTATCAGCTTTATTTCTTCCTGCTACAACTGAGTGTTCCCAGGTCACAAGAAGTAAGAGTCCTGGAAGCTCCAGATGTATATTAAATAGAGAGATGATAGATGATAGATAGATAGATAGATAGATGATAGATTAGATAGATTGATAGATTAGATAGATTGATAGATTAGATAGATTAGATAGATTGCTAGATTAGATAGATTGATAGATAAGATAGATTAGATAGATTAGATAGATAGATTGATAGATAGATTGATAGATTAGATAGACAGATAGATAGATGGATAGATTAAATAGATAGATAGATAGAAGATTAGGCTGAGAGAAAATCCTTGGCATTAACTTTTAGTCATATTGCCCTAAAGGTAACAAGTGTTAATAAATAATGACATACTTTTTGCCAGTCTCTTGATCTTCTTGTTTTCTCTTGAATCTGTCTTTAAGTCCCAGAGAATCTGTGTTGAAAGCTGGGGATTATTTTAATGACGTTAAGAATACTCATATATCCTCCTTCTTTAGTCTACACCAAAGATTGGTAAACTTTTTCTGTAAAGGACCAGACAGTAAATCTTTTAGTTGTTGTGGACCAGAGACCCTCTTCTGAAACTACTCACCCCTGCCATTGTACTGTAAAAGTAGCCAGAGACAGTACATAAAGGAATGAGTATAGCCGTATTCCAATAAAACTTTGTTTACATAAACAGAAAGCATGACAGATTTGGCCTGCAGACTGTAGACATCTGTTATATATGATCTGAATGCTTGCTGTAAAAACAATTATTTCAATAGAAAATAGAGCATTTTGGATTTTCAGGTATCGTAAGGCTTTCTATTTCTTTCCTATAATCCCTTCTATTTTGAGTTGGCAAGCATTCAATATTATCTCAGCTGCTGCATTTGTACACTATTTTAAGTAATTGGAATGAAATACTTTTGTCCTTCACCATCTTGGCTGACCTTGTTCTTACCATTCCCTATATGTTACTAATGGAGCTTGAAATTAAATGTCATTTCTGTTTGTCTGTTAACACATACACAGAATTCCGTATAAGGTACATGCCTTTAAAAGAACTGATCCATTGGAAAACATGGGTTTGAGCAAGATGAGATGACTTCTTTTGATCTGTGTGTTCTTTCTCCTTTTAAGACTTAAGGAATGAGAACCAATTACCACAACTGCCCATTTATTAATGATAATCAAATTTGTGATCTCAACTCCAAATGTTTTTTGGGGGGAGGGGGGTTTCTGTAGGTGTTCTGATTCTTGTTAAGTTTATGTATCCTAATAGAATTAGACTTCTTTTTTTCCATAAAGGCAATTTGAACACCTTTACAATCCCTTAGCTCTGCCAATTACCTCTTGTGGTGGTTTTAAGGTTTATCCACAAAATCTGTAATACTCATCCCTTTAAGAGCTGGAATCTAGTTCCCGTACCCTTGAGCATGGACTAGACTTAGTCACTGACTTCTAACAAATAAAATTGAAGGAAAATGATGGTGTGTGACTCAGAGATTAGGTCACAAAGACAATGGAGCGTCCTCCATGTTCTCTCTTAGAAGCCAGCTACTGTGTCATGAGGATATTTGAACAGCCTTATGTTGAGACCTACGTTTGTGTGGCAAGAAACTGAGGCCTCTAGCCAGCCAACAACCAGTGAGAAACTGAGGCCTCCTGTCCACAGCCACCTGAGTGAGTTTGGAGCAGACCCTCCAGCCCCAGTCTAGCTATCAGACTACAAGTTGAATGTAACCTCATTGGAAACCCAGAACCAGAACCACCCAGACAAGTCATTCCTGGATTCCTGGCCCACACAAACTTGAGATAATAAATGTTTATTCTTTTAGGGTTTGGAGTAATTGGTTACACAGCAGTAGATAACTAATACATCTTCTAAGGAGTGTTTATAACTCCAAGTGGAGAGACCAGTGGTGGATATGATGTGCAGCTGCTTGGTGGAACTGGGCATCTAGCCAGTTGCTTTGCTGGAAGTCAAGTCTAGATGCAATGGTGACAGAAGATGAAGTTCAACTTACTGAGTTAAATAAATTTAACCGTATTTATTTGTTTGAATTACTAGATTATTTTTAACACAGTGTTACTCAACATGGATTCACAACCGAAGAATTTCTAAACTAGTGATACCTGGGCTCCACGTCCAGGGACTCTGAATTACTGGCCCTGGGGTGTTGTCTAGGCATCAGGATTTTAAATTTCCTCAGGTGTTTCTAAAGTGCAGCTAAGATTAAGTTAAAAGTAGGAAAAGAATATTCCGTCCCCAACATCTCCTTACCAGATGATAAATTACAATTTAAATTCTTGGATTTCTATATGAGGCTTGATAAGAGAAATGCTCTCTGGCAGCTCTGATGATTAAAACAAGTCTCAGACCAAATCTGCAAAGCACATATTTATAGGCAAGCACACACAGACATTAAGCTTTCCTGAATTCTCCATGAAGCACAGATCCTTATCCGTTCAGACATTCTAGACAGGCAAAAGGTGTGAAAGAATTGCTCAGGACAGATCCTATAATATCCCAGGCACAGAATTCAGCTAGATTTCTGGCCAGATCCTGCACCTGACAGACTTCCTTAAGAGGCCCCAGTCCTCCTGCAATGGGTGCTAGGCTTACCAGGTGCTCAGACCTGTCTTGGGGTAGGGGAAGGGGCCGGTACCTGTACAAGACTTCCTCCAGTTCACCCACCGATTTTGAAATACAATTCATTCATTTCTAGAATGAAAAAAAAAATGGCTTTAATACCCATGGTACCATCTAACAAAATAGGGCTGATTTAAGTGAAGAGTTAAGTAAAAGATATTGTGATAGTGGCTTCTGGAGGGTGGGCCCTGATGAGACCACCAGTTCCTCAGCCCTGGTTGCATATCAGAGCCACCAAAGACACTTTTTATAAAGAGTCCTGTCCTGACCCCAGTCTAATTAAATCAGAAACTCGGAGGGTAGAGCCTGGGCATTGGTCTTTTTAAAAGGCCTCTCGATAAGTCATGATCACGAAGGGTTAGGGTGGCAGGGAGGTGCAACCCTAAAGGGGTAGTACACCTAATGGAGTGTTTTGGGTGATGAAACTCTTCTCTATTCTGACTGTGGGAATGTTATGCAAATCTATACAGGTATGAGGACTCTCAGAACTGTACAACAGAAGAGAAGGTCAAGCTTATTGTATGATTTTAAAAATATAATTCTTAAATTCTTTTTTTAATCTTTTTTTTAAAGATTTTGTTTATTTATTTGAGAGACAGAGCATGAGAAAGAGAGCACATGCAGGGGGAGCAGCAGGGAGAGAGGGAGAAGCATAATCCCCACTGAGCAGGGAGCCCGATGCAGGACTTGATCCCAGGATTCTGGGATCAGGACCTGAGCCAAAGGCAGTTGCTTAACGGACTGAGCCACCTAGGTGCCCCACTATTAAATTCTTTTTAAAAACTTCAGATGATTCTAATGTACAGCCAGCCTTGGGAGATCACTGGATTAGATTCCTTCAAGGGATGATCCACCATCTTTGGGACATGTCTTCATAGTTAGGGCACCAGCAGCGGGTGAACTTCCTGCATTAACAAGCCGCCCCTACCCCACATATGCACGTAGATGAGCACACCATACTGTCTATGCTGAAGTATTCTAAAGTAAATTAAAAATGCTATAATACTGAGATACAGCTGTCTTTCCCACCTTCACACTGGGGAATGTCAAAACATGGCAGTGGAGAATTGCTCGAGTCAATAGTTCTATTAATCTCTGCTCTTGGAGAAAAAATTCATAATGCAATTGCTTTGCCTCAAAAAACACTGTTTCTCAAACCCATAAACTGTGGTTTTTATACAATAACAAAGAATCCCATAAGGAGAGTAGTTTGGCAGTTTAATTAGTTTCATTTCTGAGTAGGATCATAGGAAGAAATAAATACATTTTATATCACAAAACAGTGCATGAATATGTGTGTGTATATCAATGACATAAAAGTTTCAAGAAACAGCTCATGCCGTTCCTATTTTATTCTATTTCATGGCAGTGTCAGTCATGACTCAGTCTCTTGATATCAAGATGCACTAATGGTGAGAAAATCACAAAGTACTCTGGGAGAAAATAACCATGTGTCTGTGCTTCTTCCTGCCTCGTGACAAGGAAACAGACAGGAATTTGACCTCTGGCTGCACCATTCTCTAGTTTTCTGAAATGAGGCAAGTTTCTTGATCTTTGTGCGCCTCCATTTTCTCACTTGTAAAATGGGAACAATTGTAGCAGCCTTCGGGTTGTGGCTGGGACCCCTGAATCCTCATCTGAAGCGCTCTATTCCAAAGTTTCTCTTCCCTTCTTTACGTTTAAGACTCACTGAGAAAGAGACGGGACGTGGAAGCCGTGAATTGTTTCTTAGCTTAGAGGCCAGAAGACTAAACTTAACCTTTTTTTTTTTTTAAAGATTTTATTTATTTATTTGAGAGAGAAAGCGAGCATGAGCAGGGGGGAGGAGCATAGGGAAAGGGAGAAGTAGGCTCTCTGTTGAGCAAGGAAATTGATATTGCACTGAATATCTCCGTAAAAATATTTTTACATGCATTATAATTCCTTCGGATAAACCCCTAGGAGTGGAATTATTGAATCAAAAGTAATCTACATTTTCAACGTCTTTGATAAATTTTGTAAAATTGTCCTTCAGAAAAAGTGTGCCAGTTTTCTCTCCCATCTTCAGGGTATAAGAGAGTTCTGGGGGCGAAGGGTCCTCAAAAGCCAGTGTGTTGCCTATGTTTTAACAAGTTCATTATTAAGAGAGAAAGCCAGGGCACCTGTGTGGCTCAGTTGGTTAAGCAGCTGCCTTTGGCTCAGGTCATGATCCCAGTCCTGGGATCGAGTCCTGCATTGGGCTCCTTGCTTAGCGGGGATCCTGCTTCTCCCTCTGCCCCTCCACCTGCTTGTGCTGTTTCTCTCTCTCAAATAAATAAGTAAAATCTTTTAAAAATTAAAAAAAAAAAAGAGAAAGAAAGCCAGAGAAGCAAATTATGAGCTTCTGAATTCACACACCAAAATTCTAAATGCCATGTTACCCCAATCCTCAGTATGCAAGTTCTTTTTATTTTTATTTTTAAAATTTATTTATTTGAGAGAGAGCGTGCAAGTAGGGAGGAGTGGCAGAGGGAGAGGGAGAAACAGACTCCCCACTGAGCAGGGAAGCCGGACCAAAGCTGAGGTTGATCCCAGGACCCCGGGATCATGACCTGAGCCAAAGGCAGATGCTCAACCAAATGAGCCACCTAGGTGCACCTGAGACTAAACCTAACCTTATTGTTGTCTTTTTAAAAAAAATTTTTTATTGTTATGTTAATCCCCATACATTACATCATTAGTTTTAGATGTAGTGTTCCATGATTCATTGTTTGTGCATAACACCCAGTGCTCCATGCAGAACGTGCCCTCCTCAATACCCATCACCAGGCTAACCCATCCTCCCAACCCCCTCCCCTCTAGAACCCTCAGTTTGTTTTTCAGAGTCCATCGTCTCTCATGGTTCGTCTACCCCTCCGATTTCCCCCCCTTCATTCTTCCCCTCCTGCTACCTTCTTCTTTTTTTTTTCTTAACATATATTGCATTATTTGTTTCAGAGGTACAGATCTGAGATTCAACAGTCTTGCACAATTCACAGTGCTTACCAGAGCACATACCCTCCCCAGTGTCCATCACCCAGTCACCCCGTCCCTCCCACCCCACCCCCCACTCCAGCAACCCTCAGTTTGTTTCCTGAGATTAAGAATTCCTCATATCAGTGAGGTCATATGATACATGTCTTTCTCTGTTTGACTTATTTCGCTCAGCATAATACCCTCCAGTTCCATCCACGTCGTTGCAAATGGCAAGATCTCATTCCTTTTGATGGCTGCATAATATTCCATTGTATATATATACCACACCTTCTTTATCCATTCATCTGTCGATGGACATCTTGGCTCTTTCCACAGTTTGGCTATTGTGGACATTGCTGCTATAAACATCGGGGTGCACGTACCCTTTCTGATCCCTACTTTTGTATCTTTGGGGTAAATACCCACTAGTGCAATTGCTGGACCATACGGTAGCTCTATTTTCAACTTTTTGAGGAACCTCCATACTGTTTTCCAGAGTGGCTGCACCAGCTTGCATTCCCGCCAACAGTGTAGTAGGGTTCCCCTTTCTCCGCATCCCCGCCAACATCTGTCATTTCCTGACTTGTTAATTTTAGCCATTCTGACTGGTGTGAGGTGGTATCTCATTGAGGTTTTGATTTGGATTTCCCTGATGCCGAGCGATATTTATTGTTGTCTTTTTATGTTGAAAAATAATTTTTGTTTTTTTAAATTATTTTTAAATCATTTTTAATTCCAGTGTAGTTAACATACAGTGTTATATCAGTTCCTGGGTACAATATAGTGATTCAACAGTTCTATACATTACTCAGTGCTCATGGTGATACATGTACTCTTAATCCCCAACACCTATTTCACCCATCCCCCCACCCACCTCACCTTCCCTCTGGCCACCATCAGTTTGTTATCTAGAAATACGCAAAAAATGAATCATGGAACACTACATCAAAAACTAATGATGTAATGAATGGTGACTAACATAACATAATAAAATAAAATTTAAAAAAAAGTCTATTTTTTGGTTTGTCTCTTTTTTTCTTTGTTTTGTTTAACTTCTACACACAAATGAAATCACATGGTATTTGTCTTTCTTGGACTGTATTGTTTTTCTTTTTTTTTTTCTTTTTTTTAAGATTTCTTTATTTATTTGAGAGAAACAGAGAGAGCACAGGAACATGGAGGAGCAGAGGGAGAGAATCTCAAGCAGACTCCCTGCTGAGCATGGAGCCTGATGCAAGGGTTCAATCTCACAACCTGGAGAACATGATCTGAGCCAAAACCAAGAGACGCTTAACCAACTGAGCCACCCAGGTGTCCCTTATTGTTTTTAATGACAGTATGTGGTAACTAGGTCTTATCAGAGCTTTCAATATATTAAATATTCAAATATCTTAAAAATAGTATACATTCTTTAGTCTCCAATGATTCAGGACATTCTGGCTAGAGTCAGAAATATAAGTTAAGCAGTTGTTCTGGCCAAAGAGGACTGAGTAGTTAATACAAACTGATCAGCCCATCCACATCCTTACTTTAACCAGAAAAGTTTCACTTTTATGGGTTTGCCTTATGGAAAACTAGTAGTATAGGAGGGAAAATGAGATGATCATCCTAGCTAAGGAAAAAGTTGTGCCAAGAGTCTCAGTAGAAGTTCTGGGAATGGCCACACAAAACAGCCCAGTTGAATTCCTCATGGTTAACTCACCTCCACAGCATCCCAGGGCATTTGAGGACCTAGCAAACTAAGCAAAGTATATTCAAATATTCACAAGGGCACTTCCTAAAATTGAGAGATTGGAAACATATGCGATATGTACAAAAATATAAGTCATACAAAATGCAAGTTAGTGCCATGAAGTAAACCACAAGAGAAAGCAGCTACCTGGCTCTCTCTTTTTTGTTATTGGGGCGGGGGCGGGGCAGGGGCTATTTATTCACAGTGCGGACTGGCGTACTAACTCCTGAATGTGTGCTGCTTAGTTCAGTATCTACTCAAGCCAAGACCAGAAACTTTTCTGAGACAGGGAGGAAAACATAATGACCACGCAAATTTCATGGTACTTAGGGTAGTTCAATAGATTTCAATCTCGAAGCTGGCTTTTAGATCGCAAAAGCTATGGAAAAGGCTGCTGATCCTGAGAGAAAAGCAGGTGTTGGTTCACGACCTCGGGAGTGCCCCAGTGACCTCTGTAATTGGCCCCTGCATGGGGAGGGCAGGGAGGGCCGGAAGAAAGAGGCAGGCCGTGTTGGTCGGTGGCCGGTTTAATAAGCAAGGGAACTTCCACGGGAGGCTTGTGCTAGGCGCTGCAAGGGAAGGAAAGCTCCACACCTGCCCGCCAAGTCCTAAACGTGTATATAGAGGCCTTCACTGACTCCAGTCACGCACACGGTCCAGGTGATCCCAACAACACATCACATCTCCCCGCGGCGTCCTCGCGAACGGCTGGGGCGGTGGGAACCGCGGGCAGAAGGAATATTTCCAGGGCAGCGGCGGGGCGAGGAACCTCCGCCTGCCTGGGTCCAGCTCGGGGGTCAACCGTGGTCACCTCCTCTCGACGACTTCCTCCAACAGCAGGTGAAATATGTTATTTGAAGTGCAACAAAATCACTGAGGTGGCTAAAGAGCACAATACATGTTTAATAAGAAACTGGATTGGGAGGAAAATCAGCTATTACCATACATTTGGAAAGGGAAGAAACCTGCACCCCGTAGGTTTAATCTGCTTGGAGGCATGCAGGAGAGGACTGCAAAATGAAATCTTGGCTTCTCACTTTGAAGATGCATTTGAATTTCCTGTGCACCTCTACATTAAAGTTTGGACTTTCTCATACTGCCAGTTGGTTACACCGCAAGGAAGCCTGTGGTCAGGAGCACCTCCGTGGGAATGCCCTGGGAACCTTTTCCTGGCCTCTCGGAGCCTCACCTGTACATTATCTCCCAGCGTTGCTGGAACGTCAGTGAACCACACCAGGTACTCCCCTGTTGTCCTTTTCCTTCTCGTTGTTGTTTTCTTCTTCTTCTTGTGCTAATCAGCTTACTAATATTTGAAATGCCTTAACGCTAGGACTTGAAGTTCTCAAAGAGGGTTGAACGATTTGGCGCATGGTTCTGGATGAAGTAGGTTCTCTACCTGCAGAGAATCTCAGGTAACTAAAATGTGTATCACATGTGTATGTGAATCTTGGTGGTGTGGGGTTGGGATGCTGCTGGGGAATGAGCCAAGAGTCTGCTGGCTGCCTCGGGCCTGGGGAAAGAGGAAAGGGCACTGCAGCCCCATTTGCCTAGAGCCTGCCCACCTTGTTTGTCTTTAGCGGTGATGAAAGTAATGAAAATATTTTTCATTACAGTTCAAAGATTATGACCCTTTGCAAACTCTAGGAGTAATTACTTTCATCCAATGGATTGCTGACTTTGATTCGTTCAGTGTTTTAGTAATTCTGTTCTGTACCTCTCTTTGGAATGAGTTTTCAGAGCCCGTGGGAGCCTCTTCTGTGTTCCCTTTTCATAGTATCTTGGCTTCCATTAGCTCAGAGCTGTAGGAAGACACACAGGTACCATCAAGGCTAATGGAATGGAGACCATGATTCCAATTCCTTTTCTCTGCTGTTTCTTCCTTCAGCTTCACGTCTATAAATATTCTTGGTTTTTGAGGACAGACAGCTGAATTAATAAACAGTGCACCTATGCAAATAGCACAACGAAGACCTATCTGGGCTTTAATCCTTTTAGCATTTCCCTGTGCTCTGGTCTCAGCTCTTGAATTCACGTGTGCTCCCCGTTTACAGGCAGACTTGGCTGTGGCCCCCCATCCTCTCTATCCCGCTATCCATTCTTCTTTCCCTAGCAGTCCGGTAAAGTCAAGATTTTGTGAGTCAGGATTCACTGCAAAAGACCAGCTGGCCACTGGCCAACATCCCGTGGCTTCCTGGCCTATTTTTTGTTTTATTTGATATCATAAGAGTAATAAGACAAAGTTTACACTAAGTCAAAGAACTGGCTTCTGGAAGGAATCTTAATGTTACACTTTTTCGTTTTAGATAGCTTAGAAAAGCAAATATTCTATGGCTGGATATCAGTACTAATTTTTTTAAAAAAATTTATTTATTTGAGAGAGAGAGAGAGTGTGCCTTCACACACATGCATGTGGGGTGTTGGGGGGGGCGGTGGTGGAGAGGAAAAGAAGCAGGCTCCCGGCTGAGCAGGGAGGCAGAAGAAGCAGAAGCAGCAGCGGGTCTCCATCAGAGGACCCTGACTGAGATCATGACCTGAGCCGAAATCAAGAGCCAGACACTTAACCAACTGAGCACCCAGGCGCCCCTCAGTACTAATTTTTATATAATGTCTATGTTCTAGAGAGGGTCCTCATTTAATATAAAATGCTCAGCCACTTAAGATAGCCATAGACATTAAATATATTCTATGAAAACTTCAAAATATAGCATTAATTTTATGTATATCTGAGAGCCTGATATAAGCATATGATCTGTTTTAATGAAGAGGTAACTCAGCAACCTCATCCATATGTAGAATTGTTGAATTAAGAGGGAATATAATATTGTGTATATTCCCTAGCCCACAAATTCAGGAGAAATCATTCAATTATTAAACTCCCTCTCTAATACTTTTTTTCCATTTTAGAAATTACAATTACGTCTTTACCTTACATATGAAAAATTAATGAACTGTCATTTATATTTTGATGGCTAGGATAAAAAACTAGTCAGCACCTTCATCTCATATTCCTGTAGCTTTCTGTTATTTCCCCAGGGATATAGTGCCAGTATATCTTTATAGGTGATGCCAACAGCAAGTAAGCTTTTCTGGTGATTCAAACACTCTTAAGTCCCAAATGTAAAATTTGAAAAAAATATCCAATGGTAAATATTACTTTTGTGCCAGCTGAAAATCATATATGTCTCCCTGTTGCTTAGAATTGCACTTAGCCTTTTAGGTGATACTGCTTAGAAAGTGAAGAAATTGCTAAAATTTTAAAAAAAATTAGTAGTTCTAGGTTCCAATTAATATTGTCATTATTTTTAAGTATATTTGAGTTGTGTTTTCAGAATTTAATGTACTTGCCAAGTGATATCAGAAGCAAAGTCTAAATGAATAATTTTTCTTTGTCCTTCTTGTTTCAAACTGAAAATATTCTTGGGGTAAAAAGGGAGGGACATGAGTGAGAAAATAAAAGGTTCATGTGTTTTTGTATAATCACAAATGGCTTCATATATTTAGAACTGACTTTAGCAATTTTTTTCTGTTGTCAACTTAGTAAAATAATTGCCAAATTCATTATTCAACAATTTAACATTTAATTAATGGATTAACTGTAGCTTTTGAAATTATTTCCAAAGCTATTGTATATTTTTATGAACAACCAAGAAGGGAAGGTCATCATTTTGAAAAGATAATGGGAGAAGGTCTGACTTGTCTTTTACTAAAGGTTCTATCAAATTAATTGTACAATATGAGAAACCTAAAGCATCATCTGTCAGGCAGGAATGAAATGGTCTATTGTTAATGGAGAAAATATAGTATTAGTTTCACATCACCATATAGCAACAAATTGGCAGAGGTAGGTTATTCAAAAGCTTAAATAAGATACTTACATACTGCTTTGAAAAGTGATCATTTTAGATAAACGAAGATCATGTATGTTTACAAGAGAAAAGAGTGATATTGTAAAAAAAAAAACAAAAAAAAACCAACAACAAAAAAACAGTAGTTTTCCTGGTTAATGTTAAAACAATTAAGGCATCAGCAAATTTCTACCTAACAATGAACTGTACCAAAATTTGACATTAGTGTCTCCATAAGCTTCCTAGGGCTGCCAATAGCCAATTAGCACAACAGAAATGTATTCTCTCACAGTTGTGGAGGCTAGAAGTCCAAAGTCAAGGTGTCTGCAAGCTTCGTGCCTTCTGTTTTGAGGGAGGTTCTGAGGGAGAATGTGTTCCAGGCCTCTCTCAGCTTCTGGTGGTTGCCAGAAATCCTGGGTTTTTCTTAGCTTGTAGGTGCATCACCTTCATATCTGTCTCTGTCAACACGTGGTGTTTTCCCTGTAAGTCTCTGTGTCGTCACATGACCTTTTTATAAGGCATGCACCTTTGGGGCCCTGTGTGTTCTAGTACGATTTTGTCTTAACTAATTACTTCTGCAAATACCCTATTTCCAAATAAGTTCATATTCTGAGGATCTGGGTGGACAGGAATTTTGGAGGGACAATCCAGTAGAGAATCTTAACCGTTGGAAAGAAAAAATGAGCAGTTTAAAAAAGTGGCTCAGAATGTTTTTGGTATTCATGGGCTTAAACTGACAAACAATTTTATTTGGGAAGTACGTTATTAAATTTTTATTCAATTTTATTAGACTACACTAGGAAATAACTTAATAATACTATTTGTAGGAAACGTTGGCATAGTCTCTATCCACATTATCAGAAAGAATCAATAAATATTTATTGAACATTTACTATGCCCCAGGCACATCTTTGTAGAACATTGGTCTTTCATCTATCTGAAACATAACTACTATTGATTAAAATATTTATTATATCCATTCTTGATTGCTTGTAATACATAAAGTAGGGCATGAATTGTTGGAAAAAGGAAAACAAGAAAGACCTAGTACTTGTCCTCAAAAGTTTTCAAATAAAGACCTACTCTATTGTAAAGAAAGGTGCAGTTTGGTAAGTGAGGGCATGACAGGCTGTTACCTACTAGCCAGGTAATCATAGGCAGGTTAGTAAACTTCTCTGTATCCACTTTCTTTATCTGTAAATAGGGATGGTGATATTTGTATCTCAGAAGATTGTTAGGAGGATTGAATGAGTACATGCATCAAAAGCGTTCAGAACCAGGCATGGACACAGGAAGCTCTGCATAGGTGTTAGCTACTATTACAAAAGAAAAAAAAAAATGGGCGCCTGGGTGGCTCAGTCGTTAAGCGTCTGCCTTTGGCTCAGGTCATGATCCCAGGGTCCTGGGATCGAGCCCCGCATCGGGCTCCCTGCTCCGCGGGAAGCCTGCTTCTCCCTCTCCCACTCCCCCTGCTTGTGTTCCCTCTCTCGCTGTGTCTCTCTGTCAAAGAAATAAATAAAATCTTTAAAAAAAAAAAAACAAAAGCTGGTGCATACCAACATTTAAGGATGATGTGGGACAATATTGTAAAGTCTTTTTGGGACCCAAATATTCTCCAGAAAATGGTTTCCAGAGAACACTGAGTAACTTGGTAGCTATAAATAATTTATTTGAGGCGGCAGTTGACTTTCTTTTTGGCAGGAGTCATTTGTCTGTTTTAATGCAATGAGTGGGATTTCCTTGGATAATATAATGATTTATTCTGGAGGTGAGCTTGCTGTTAAAAGTGAATCAGGTGGAAAACTTAAAGTACTTGACGAATTTGAGTTCTATTGGTGTCTTTTTGATATCTGTGGGTTTGAATGTTTCCTGCTGTGATGTCCTGGGACAATGGTTGTGACAGAAATCTGTACTTGCCCTCGTTCACCCCATCAAAAGAAACCCACTGGCCCAAGCAAAATAGGATAGTCGCCTTGAGCGCACACTAGTCATGGGTTCCTGTCTCCAAAGCTGCTATTCCCCTCTCAGACCCACTACACTTCCTGGGACATGTATTGCCACAGACAAACACATGCCACCCTAGAGCACCCTAGAGCAGTTAAATTACTCTGGTTCTGATGTTTTCTTCCGCCAGCCCAGCTAAGGCTAGTAGGGGAATTGAATGGAGACTCGGTGACCACAAAACTTGTATGAGTGCAGTCCTACCATTGACTACGAGGCAGTGTTTTTTTGTTTTTTGTTTTGTTTTGTTTTGGCATTGACCAGCAATATTCAAGGGGGTTTATAGGTGGTAAGTAGTGCGAGGAAGTGAATTTAGGTGCTTAAGATAGCGGCAAGCAAAATCTAAGGATTGCAGCTCTAAACTCCCCAGTGCATTCATTAATGTGCAGCTGAGTTGAGAAAGCTATGGTAGACTCGGTTCCACAGCCCCCTGGAGGATGGCAGACTAGATGATCCATAGCTACGATTTCACAATGTCCATAACCTGGAAAAGAGGCTGCACAGTGTGTCCTTCTCCTCTATGTTTAAATGTGTCTGCAGTTTCTTCTATTATGTCTACTTCCTGCAAGTGATTTTTATGGTTCCTACGAAGAAAAGGATAAGAATAAATTTTCACAAAATTAAACTATGTCAGATACTGTCTTAAATATTAATTAGGAAAGCTGTAAAATATCATTTTTAGGGGGTTGATACATGTTCTAGGTTAAACGGATTTCACGGTAAAGTAAGTTTGGGAAACAGGTTAAACTGTGTTAAACTAAAATTGTTAGGGTACCCATATAATTTGTTGTCCAAACTAAGATACTTTTGAGAGAGAAGGGGAACACTGTTGATAATTATGCCAGAACAAAGGCATAAACCAGGACTGTCCCAGGCAAAAATTGATGTATGGTCACCCAACTTATCGTACATCATATTAGAACCTTTAGAGTAATAGTAAACATTTGCTTAGGAAGAAAATAATACAGGATATTTCCCCCAAAATATGTACAGAACATGTTGACGGTCTGAGTGGAATAGTATTTGTGAAATGTCAGTTTTAAATACGTACTTAGAAACCGTGGATTCTGCATCCCCATCCTCATTTCAAATTTAAAAAGAAACTACATAAAAACCAAAGGGAATTACCATCTCTATATAAATTTAAATGTCTATGGATGATGTTAAATTCTTTAATGAAGACTTTAATTGTGTAATATAAATCCTTGGGATTAAAGGCTTCTAAGGATGGCTGATATCCTATTAACTTTTTAATAATGTTATAATGCCCCAGGAGGAAATTAGGTTTGTCCCTAAAGAGCATTAGAACAGTCTGCGTATTTTTTTTTTTAAAGATTTTATTTATTTATTTGAGAGAGAGAGAATGAGAGAGAGTGAGCACATGAGAGGGGGGAGGGTCAGAGGGAGAAGCAGGCTCCCCGCCGAGCAGGGAGCCCGATGCGGGACTCGATCCAGGGACTCCAGGATCATGACCTGAGCCGAAGGCAGTCGCTTAACCAACTGAGCCACCCAGGCGCCCCAGAACAGTCTGCCTATTTTGCCTACATTTTTATCATGGTGACTTTTGATTCTAAGAGTCTTTTACGGTTGTTTCAGGAAAATGCTTCATTGTAAGTCCCATTCATTTATGGGCATAAGATCATTTAAGTGCAGATTTCCTTGTTGCTGGAGCTATCCCTCTTATGGTCCTAGCAAAAGTTTCCAACTTTATAAAATGATAATGAGAGTTTAATGGCTTTCTTCACCCTCCAGGAAAAATGGTTTCTAGCACATGAGAGATAGAGGACTTTGCTTTCTCTGGGAAGACAAAAACCAAAATTGACCCCAGTTCTCAAGCTTTAATTCTCCGATGGTTAATTGGATACTATTCTTTGCATGTTTCAATCTGTTTTCAAGGAGCCCCAAACTCACTGATTAAAAACCAGCAAGTGGAAGGAGAGAGCAGAGATTCATGGCCTGAAGCATGAAGAAATGAGGACACTGTAGCTCAAAAGAGAATTAACAGTCTTTCAAACATTGGAACAGCATGAGGAGACTTGTGCTATTAGCTCTACCTAGAACACTGGCTTAAAGCAAGGTAGGCAAAGGAAGGCCACCAGCGTGGTGAGAGGCAGGAGCATGGGAAAAGTTAGAGGGTACTGGGGCAGAGTACAAGTTACGGGGAAAGCTCAGCGTGCCTTAGATTAGCAGCGGGAACATTGCAGGCACTCCACAAACAGGTCAGTGTTCAGTGAGTGTTTGTTGAATGAATGAACGGCTCACAGTAATCAGATCTTCCCTCAGTGTTTTGCTAATGTTAACACGTTGATTAGGAAATGCTGTTTCAATATAGAGATAAAATGATAGTTTCAAACAGTTATTCTGACTTTCTTAAGATCCTGAAATAGAGAAGATAAAATGTGCATACCCTTCTTTTTCCCTTGAGCAAATTATTGAGATTCAGATTCTTTGCAATTTTAGAGATGGTAATATTTGCTATATCTTCCTCACCTGTTTGTTTGAGGATCAAATGAGATAGTTGTAAGAACGTGTTATGAAAGCATATTGGATTTTTACTCTAAGGGAATATCAATGATTTATTTTAAAAAGGCTTTTCTCATCCAGCAAGTGATCAAATCTCTGCACACACAGGAGAGGCAAGGCAGAGCTTTCTGGTTGGCGCATGTGTATATGCTGTTAATGGAGCAGCATGAACCAGTGGTTCTGAATTTTCCAGCATGCATTAGATTCACCTGGACAGCTTTTACAGCATACCTGTGTCTGTGTCTTGCTCCAAGAAATTCTGATTTAATTAGTCTGAATAGGGCCCAGGAACAGGTATATTTCTAAAGCTCCCTAGATAATTCTGTTTGTAAGCAGAGTTGAGAACTACTGTTTTAGACCAAAGCTGGGGGTGGGGAGAGAGAGAAAGGAGAGGGAAATAGAACCGATTGTTTTTTCCTATATTAATTCAGCAAAAATTTACTGACTATCTGTTATGTGCCAGACATTGTTCTAGGCATTGGGCACATATTAATGATTAACATAGAATCCCTACCTTCCTCTTGAGTTTATATTCTAGCTGGGGAAGGCAGACAATAAATACATATTTCATTGATTTTAAGACACATCTATTTCCCATAATTTAAAATCTCTAAAATTATTACGCAGTTCACAGTGGATATGGTGATAAAGCATTGCAACGTATAGTTATTAGATCATTTTTTTCTTCGTGGTAAATAGAATAATGGCACCTTTTTTCATTTTTGAGATCTTAGTTCCAATGGAATTTAATTATATAATAAAACTTTAGAGTCAAGGAGACAAACCTCTCTATAATCAACAAAACATCATCATATAATCCAAAAGTTGAAAATCTTAATTAACATAAGTAAATAATCTTAATTATTAACAAGGCAATCATTAATAAATTATTAACCTAAAAAAACACTGCGATCTCTTCAACAAGGTTTTACTTCTCTGGATCAGCATTATAATGCTTTCATAAATCTTACATATTTTACTGAACAAATATTGTGAACCTTTTCAACGTATGTAATCAGTTTTGGGACACAATTATCCATGAGTTTCTCATGTTCTCCACATCTTGAGAAGTGAGGCATTGACTACCTCTTGTTTCAATTATCTTTTAAAGGATGTTTGTATAGCAAACAGCCTTGGAAGATAGAGGTAGTGTTCCTCTCCAAAGCAAAGGGCAGGCATCCTTACTGTCTAGTGTAATAAAGATAATGTCTCTCTCTAAAACAAGGAATAATTCTCTTTTTTCACTGTAAAATATTTAAGTTCCCTAAGCTCAGGGTTCCTCTCCTATTGCACATCCTGCTGCATGGTCAGGCTTCATCTTACGTCTTTTGCATTCCCTTTTGGGAGATGGGGTTTAAGGAACCAGCACAAAAGATGCTTATATTCTGGCTACTACTACTGTTGCTATGAATAACAAACCATTCTGTGTCTCTGACCAAGAAGTCTTACATCTTCAATAGACACTCATGAAATTGTGGTTGGCTGATTTGTTAGCACGCAAGGAATAAAAAATTGCCGATTTTCCTAGCTCTTATCAAGTAGTATCCCTTTCAAATAGCCTTTTTGAATTTTGCTAATTTAGGATATGGAGATGATTAATAGAATACAGTATCCTATGGGGCAAGATAGAAGGCAGCCAACATAGATATTACAAAATGCACATAGTCAAAAGAAATCAAAGATAGGAGACTGAGGGCAGTCTCCCCAGTAAAAAGTCATAATCTCTTGCCTGATTTCCAGAAATGAGCCAGTTTTCAAACCCAGAGCCCATTTAGTGAAATGAAGGTTGAGTTCCCAGGAGAAAGGGCGCTGAAGGACATGTGGTAACAATGCCCCAGTATTGCCCCAAAGGGACCCACAAAGTAGCAACATATAATTTCCCTGTTACAGTTGGGCTAGTTGGGAGTCAGACAATAAATGGAATCTTGGCCCAGGTCCTACTCATAATAGTCCCTAGAACAACACATGGTCACTTTCCCATTCCCAGACGAATAATTATAACAGGCGTACTCAGCAGTTGGAAGAACCTCCATACTGATTGCTTGGTCTGTGGAATAAGAGTTGTCACAAGGGAGAAGGCCAGTTGGAACTCTCCTATCCCCTGCCAAAATAGTAAGCCACAATTATTTTAAGTTTCATGGGGGAATGGCAGGGATTATTGCTGCCTTTCAACTAGATGCAGAATTGATGGTCCCCATCATATTCTATTTAAACCAGAAAAATCCTGAAGAACGAGAGTATGTTGTGCCCCATGTGTGATATCTTTGCCAAAGCAGGATACCTGGCATCATGGAGATAATGTGCAGCTTTGGATATGGTGAATTTATCCCTTTTCAATCCTTTAGGAAGAGGGTCAGAAATAGTTTGCATTCACTTGGGATGGATAAGAGTACACACTTATGATTTTGTTCCAGATCTATGTTAAATTTTCTCTTCTGTCATAATATAGTCAAAAGGACCTGGGCTGTTGAGATGATCTGTAGAACATCACATTGGTTCATTATATCAGTTACTTGTTATTTTGACCAGATATGCAAGAATCAGCAAATGCATCCAATACCAGAAAGGGAGGAAATAAAACCCTTTAGGGTCTTGTCCTCAACAGTGTAGGATATAAGACTTCTGTATTCTGGGGCATGTTGGGATGTCCCCTCAGAAATAAAGAACACATTTTTGTACCTCCCACCATTTAGAAGGAATCACAGTGCCTGGTAGGCCATTTCAGGTCTAAGGACAGTATATTCCAGGGTTGGAGAATGGTTCTAACTTAGCTACCAAGTGACAAAAAGGCTGGGAGCATTGAGACTGGCAGAGGAAACACTTCAAGAAAGGAAGGGAAAGGAGGGAAGAGAGGGGAGGAGAGCAGACGAGAGGGAAGGAGGAGGAGGAGGAGAAAGAGAAACACCCTGAGGGGAGAGGATTTTACACTTAGACGTTTCTCACAATGTATTTTTTTCTCTCAAACTGTCTACTCTCCTCCTCACCATGGCTTTGCCAAGGGTATCCTTTTATAAATTAAAACAGGCAAGGTCAGTCTAATATGGGCACATGACAACATTTCCAGAGAGGTGAGCTGCTTGGCCCTCAGGCATAAATAGTACGTTCAATTTAAATATGGTTAAGAGTAGGAAAGAAGAGTTAGATTAGTTTTATTAAGTAGATTTTTATTTTATTTTTATTTTATTAAGTAGATTTTATGAGCTGTATCACAGAATTGTTTCTCACAATATTATTTTTATTATAAAAAATTTAAAATAGCTTAAATGCCAAGGAAAGGAAAATGGCTAAGCAGATTGCTTTGACATACCATGTAGTAATTAACAATAGTGTTTAAGAAAAATGCTCATGTTTCTCTCTCTCTCTCTCTCTCTCTCTCTATATATATATATATATATATACACACACACATATATCACACCATGTATACAGAAGGTACATAATAAATCATTATCAGCAGTAGCAGCCTCAACATATTCATAACAGTGAAAAAGAAAGATATCAACCATTTTCTTATTCTACAAATAGTTTATTGAGAGCACTAATTGTCAATATAATACCCATGAAAGCAGAGATTTTTCTTTCTCATTTCCATATTCCCAAAACCTAGAATAGTGCTTGGTCCATTTTTAGGAGCTCAATAGTATTTATTAAGTGATTTTTTGAAAATTTATGATGGTATATGACATAGTTTCAATTGTTCATAATCTCTTTAAAATACTTCATCATGGGGCTCCTGGGTGGCTCAGCCAGTTAAGCCAGTTAAGTAAGTGTCGGACTCTTGACTTTGGCTCAGGTCATGATCTCAGGGTTGTGGGATGGAGTCCTGTGTCTTCTCCGCATTGAGCATGGAGCCAGCTTGAGATTCTCTCTCTCCATCTGCCCCTCCCTGCTCTCTCTCTCACGCTCTCTCTCAAAAAAACGACAAACAAAAAACTTTGTCATGGACAACATGATATAAATGTGTGTATATCAGTTTTTATTTATAACCCATAGACATTTGGTCAACACTTCAAGGATTCTAATACATATTCCAGAGGTGATTGGTAATATTTGAAAGACATTGACCCATACTCCAGGAGTATCTACACCAGTGTTTCAGATATCACTTTGTGATTTTTTTATTAGAATTCATTATTTAACATAAGGGATGCTAGAGGTATTTTCTCATTGGTGGAATGAATGATGTTCCAACTATGTTGATCAGATAGAAATACTTTATAGACACATGCAAATTTGCCTGAATGGTGTATTGAATCTTCAAATTTTTATTTAAATTTTAGTTAACATAAAGTGTAATATTGGTTTCAGGAGTAGAATTCAGTGATTCATCACTTACATACAACACCCAGTGCTCATCATCACAAGTGCCTTCCTTAATACCCATCACCCATTTAACCCATCCCACCACCCGCCTCCCCTTCAGCAACCCTCAGTTTGTTCTCTGCCTTAAAGGGTCTCTTTCGGCTTGTTTCCCTCTCTCTTTCCCCCCCCTTCCCCTATGTTCATCTGTTTTGTTTCTTAAATTCCACATGTGAGTGAGATCATATGGTATTTGTCTTCCTCTGACTGACTTATTTCGTTCAGCATAATACACTCTAGCTCCACCCACATTGTGAAAGGCACAATTTCATTCCTTTTGATGGCTGATTAATATTGCATTGTGTGTGTGTATGTGTGTGTGTGTGTATACCACCTCTTCTTTATTCATCAGTTGATGGACATCTGGGCTCTTTCCATAGTTTGGCTATTGTTGATAATGCTGCTATAAACATTGGAAAGCAGGTACCCCTTTGAATCTGTATTTTTGTATCCTTTGGGTAAATACCTAGTAGTGCAATTGCTGGGTCCTAGGGTGTTCCTATTTTTGACTTTTTGGGGAACCTCCATATTGTTTTGCAGTGTGTCTGCACCAGTTTGCATTCCCTGAATGGTGTGTTAAATCTTGAGACCCCATCAGCCTGATACCTCTGGAGGAGGGCTTTAGACTTCGTGACCTATTCTAATTAGATCACTGCTCCCCACCTTAGCATAGGGTGGCTATCTCTGCCTTAGAGTGACACTTCCATGAAGATTGCTGTGAGGTTTCCTGGAGATAGAGAACTGATGGTCCTGAAAGTTGTGGAATGTTTTCGTGTCTGGCAGAAATCACTGAGACTCGCTCTCATCGTTACAGATCCCGACAGCAAGGTAGCCTGAGAGGAGTCCTGGTTACTGTAGGTCACCAGTATTCACCAACAAGAACCCGACCATTGTGAAGACACACACTCACTTGGGTTAGATCATGACAGACGAACATCAGCATCATCCCCATTTTATAGACAAAGAAGCTAACGCTTAGAGAAATAAGTGATTTGTCAAAGTGATATAAACTTGTCGGCAGGAGAGGTGGATGGGAATTTGGGTATCATTCTAATATCCTTTTCCTTTTACTTAAAGCTGGTGGGGAAAAGATACCAAATTGTGTTCTTACCATGGGAGAAAAGTAACACCAAACCAAAAATTATGCATTAAAAAAAAAAACCTAAGAGAAATTATAGCAAAATATTACTAACAGTCAATGGGATGATGGGCAATTGTTTTTCTTTCTACTTTTCTTAATTATATAAAATTTCTGTAGCATTTTTGCATTTATAAAGAGAAAGGAAACCTAAACTTTATCTGATTTCTCTTGAAAACATTTTTGGCTGAAGCAAACTGTTCTATCAATGTTCCTCAAAATAGAATATGTAGAGATAAAAATATATTTATAGGCTAAATAAAGTTCTTGTGTCATAGCCCTAAAATATATTTATGCTGTTGACAGAATTTTTGAAATACACAGAATCCCAGCCAATGTATTACTTTTTCTACGAGTAGAGTATTTTTTAATTTTCTATAATTCATTTCTTAAAAGCAGAATATTGGTTTTATTGACTAAAATATAGTGTTACTCATTATTTTAGAGTCACATCAGAAGAAATGTTGAAAAGCAATAGAAATAAATCAAACCTCTCTGTTTTGCTGTAAATTTTCGTCTGCATTGTTTATGTGAATATAATAATAAAATGCATTGCAAATGTTGCTAAGGATACCCTGGATGAAAGGAGGTTATATTTATGTTTCCTGTTGTTAATAACGGGAGAGCTGTAGTCTGTTTCACTTATATGCTGGCTGGGTTTTATAAGCTGATAAATTGGGACATTACAAACGTGTGTGCGCCTGACACCGCAGATGAGTACCTCCAGTGTAGTGACAGTCATTATCCAAAATTTTCATTAGAGCAATTACTTGCTCACTAAGTTTTGTGTCGTTACTTTTCAATGTGCAAGATATTCTGAAATGTAGGTTTTAAATATGTGAAGAACAAAAACGGAAGCCAATGCGATAGTGGGATTTTGTCTGCGAAGGAAGGGGGGATGGGATGACAGCCTTTGATTCTCTGACCCCTCTCTCTCCTTGTTTGTGTTCATCATCATTTTGGTTTACACATGTGTGCTTGAACCACACTTTTGTCTTATTTTGATTAATTTCAGTAAACATACTGCCTCATGTTTGGGACATGTTCTGATGCTGGTGACAAAAATCAACAACAAAAATGTCATAACCCCAATTGCTAAGATTGCATTATGTTCTCACATAGTGGACTATTTCTATTTCTTTTATACAAAAGTAAATTAATACATTGATTATGTTATTAATGTCATATATTGATAGGTGTATGAAGACCTATGTTTTTGGAGGTGATGGTTAGAAGATATGAAAGAGCCCATTTGAGACTGACAGACGTAAATAAAACTGCCATTCAGCACTGCCAGGGCAGGAGACTGTAGCTTCAGTAGTGGTCTGGCTGACTGATGAGGAGCACAGCACTAGCCTACGTGGGCCACTAAAGTTTCCATCAGAGCTTAGATTCCAAAGATTTTAAAGCCGCCTGCTCTACAATGTGGGACTATACGCCAGGGAAAAGGCAGTCGTTTGGCTTGGTAGGGTCAAAAATGTGTACAATGGAATATTATGCAGCCGTCAAAAGGAATGAAATCTTGCCATTTGCAATGATGTGGATGGAACTGGAGGGTATTATGCTGAGTGAAATAAGTCAATCAGAGCAAGACATGTATCATATGACCTCACTGGTATGAGGAATTCTTAATCTCAGGAAAGAAACTGAGGGTTGCTGGAGTGGTGGGGGTGGGAGGGATGGGGTGGCTGGGTGATAGACATTGGGAAGGGTATGTGCTATGGTGAGCGCTGTGAATTGTGTAAGTCTGTTGAATCACAGACATGTACCTCTGAAAGAAATAATACATTATATGTTAAAAAAAAGAAGAAAAAGAAGATAGCAGGAAGGGAAGAATGAAGGGGGGATATCAGAGGGGGAGATGAACCGTGAGAGACTATGGACTCTGAGAAACAAACTGCGGGTTCTAGAGGGGAGGGGGGTGGGGGGATGGGTTAGCCTGGTGATGGGTATTAAAGAGGGCATGTACTGAATGGAGCACTGGGTGTTATATGCAAACAATGAATCCTGGAACACTACCTCAAAAACTAATGATGTAATGAATGATGATTAACATAACATAATAATAAAAAAAATATCAAAAAAGGAATGTGTACTGGACTACTACGTATGCTAGATAACTTCTTTCCATCTCACTGTAGCGTTCCCTTTTTAAATCTCTTTCATATAAGGCAAACATCACCTTATAAATATTGTCATAGAGCACTTGGGGTCTATTAAAATGCTGCATAATACCTATCCAACTTGAAAAAGCAAACCAAAAAAAAAATGAAATAAATTTTATGCTATAAATGAAAGGCTAATTTTTGCTTAAATAACTATGGAAGAAAGTCACTTTATCTTTTCCATATAAATGTAACTGATTAGTTTTTGAACCAACAATAACAATGGACTTTGTTTTCTGTTTCATGAAAGATGGAAGAATTTTTCATAAATTATAACTCATTTGTATCTTGGGTTCTCTGTTAGTAAAACTAATAATATTTTTTAAATGTTATGTTTCTTTTTTTTTTTAAGATTTTATTTATTTGAGAGAGAGACAGAGAGAGTGAGAGAGAGAAAGAGAGAACATGAGTCAGGTGAGGGGCAGAGGGAGAAGCAGACTCCCTGCTGAGTAGGGAGCCCGATGTGGTGCTCAATCCCAGGGCCCTGGGATCATGACCTGAGCCCAAGGCAGACGATTAACCGACTGAGCCACCCAGGCGCCCCTAAATGTTACAAGTTTCTTTAGTTTGTTTTTAAGATAGCTTTTGTGTGTGTGTCTTGCATTATTTGTTTCAAGTGAAGATTAATCTCCAGTTCCCCAGGCATATCTTAGTCTGCATTGTGTCATTATTAGTTTTTGCAGATTTCTTTCTGAGTAGATTGCCAGTTCCTTGAGGAGAGAGATTGTTCTTGATTTTTTTTTTAATCCTCTCTTTTTTTTTTTTTTTAAGATTTTATTTATTTATTTATTTTTGGGAGAGCGGGAGAGACAGCGAGCACGAGCGGGGCAGCTGGGCAGAGGGAGTAGTAGACTCCCCGCTGAGCAGGGAGCGGATGCAGGAGTCCATGCGGGACTCTATCCCAGGCCCATGGGATCATGACCTGAGCTGAAGGCAGGCACTTAAACGACTGAGCCACCCAGGCACTCTTTTTTTTTTTTTTATCCTCTCTAATGCCAATGTCAGAGTACTATAGACAGCTGGACTTCAACACACACTGGCTAAATTAAATTGAAATTACACATTTAAAAAGAAAGGAAGAAAGAGAATGAGGAGGAAGAAGAGGAGAAGAGGAAGGAAGTGGAAGAGAAGGAAGAGAAGGAGTTGAGGAAGAGGAGGAGAGAAAGGAGAAGGAAGAGGGAGAGCAAAAGGAAGTGAGAGGGAAAGAAAAGTTGGAGAGAGGCAGAGAAAAACAACCAAGCTATTTAATGGGGGGGGGGGGAGGGGGGCGGAGAAATGCCCTTTTAGGAAAGCTCAAAGGAAGCGGGGATTATTTTGCATGTTAAAGAAATAAACTCATTATGGGCTTCATAAAAAAAGTCAGCTTCCAGTGTAGCAGGCAAAACTGACCTGAGATCATGAAAAATCTCCCGGCCAGAAAAATAGAAGGATAGCACAAAATAAATGAAATGGCAGTGATCTCTGTGCTCTTGACTTCCATTAGCATTTAGGGAAAGAATTAAACCAGACACAAGAAAGAATACTTCCAATAGGGGAAGAGGAGAGAACACGGGTGGAGTCCTAGAGAGGAGGCAACTTAAGTGGGACCTGAAGAATAGTATAGCTTTGGGCCCTCAAAGTAGAAAGGGAAGGAGGACGTACTGAAGGCAGAAGCTTCCGCATGAGCGAAGGCACGAAGACCGAGGCAGCCGTGGCGGCGGGGTCCATGATGGAACTGATACGAAAGTAGGGCAGCCAGGGGCTGAACCCAGGTCTGGATTTGAACCAGATCTGGATTTGAACCTCAGTGAGACAAATGTTCGCTCTCTTCTGGAACTTCAACTCTTGCTCTTAAATGCTCAGAACTCCTTCTCAGCTGTGAGCTATTTTCCCTGAGTCTTGTAGCATCAGAATATAAGGGGGTGAATAGAGATTTCCCCGGATGGAATTTCTAAACCGAGAGAAGGAATGGAGCGGGGCAGTTGGGTGGTAGAAACTGCCAGGGTTGTCAGTGTGTTTAGAGACCATCTGGTTTTCCTCTTTTCTTTACAAGCGTTGCCATGAAAGCTCAGAGAGGTTAGACAACTTGGGCAAGACAAACAGCCGGCTAGTGCCAGAGCTGATCCCAGGCCCTGGTGGTCTGCCCTGTGCTTCCAGGGGTCATTCTTCAGGGAGGGGCGCAGTGGGGTCGTGGGAAGAGCCCAGCTTGTAGAAGGCAGACGGGGCTGGATTCAAGCCCTGTCTCCATTACTCCTTACTATGTGAACCAGGGAATTTCACTGAGCTACTGTCAGCTCTTTAAAGTTGGGGATAGGGATGCCTGCGTGGTTTAGTTGGTTAAGTATCTGCCTTCCGCTCAGGTCATGATCCCAGGGTCCTGGGAGCAAGCCCTGCATTGGGCTCCCGGCTCAGTGGGAAATAAATGTTTGTTGTTAAAGTCACACAGAATAGGGTATTCTGTTACAGCATCTGGAACTAGGAAAAATACCCTTCTATCTCATGGGAGTATAATAGTACCTACTCATAGAATTTTTGTAAGGATCAAACTGGTCAATCCCTCAAAAATTAGTTAATCCATGGAAGTGTTTAGGACAGTGCCAGACACATAATTACTGTTCAATAGATATTAGTTATCATCATCATTATTGGAGCAGAATCTAGGGTATGAATCTTCTTTCCATCACTTCTTATCTACATGACTTTGGTAAACTCTGTGCCTCAATTTCCTCACCTGTAAAATGATAATAATAGTACCTGCCTAATAGAATCATTGTGATAATTAAACAACCAACCAAACAAATAATAGCAAAGAGCTTAGAGTAGGTTTCACGTAGGCTGAGCACTCCACAAAACTGCTAGCGGCTTTCAGTTGTCTGAGAACCACCAAAAGATTGCTTTGTGCTTGTCATTTTATGTCCAAGTGATATAATTTTATGGAATCTACAAAAACTATTGAATGATAGTTTAGAATGAGTCTTTAAAAAAAAAAGATTTTATTTATTTATTTGTCAGAGAGCACAGAAGCAGGGCGAGCAGCAGACAGAGGGAGAAGCAGGCTCTCCGCTGAGCAGGGAGCCCGATGCGGGGCTTGATCCCAGGATCATGACCTGAGCCGAAGGCAGATGCTTAACCGACCAAGCCACCCAGGTGCCCCTAGAATGAGTCTTAATGCAAATATTGAAATAAGCGAAGGAGAAACACTTAACACACAAAGGTCTGAGTAAAAAATGCTGCAAATCCCAACTATTGACCTTATGTAAAGAGATGGCATTTTTAAAACTTTAAACTGATATCGTTAAATGCTAGTTACCAGTAATTGCTTATTCTGAGGAACTACTAATAATTGCTTCTCTGTGCCCTGAGGCTCTTCTTTCATTAAAACTGAAGCAATTGTAGCTTCTGTGGAGGGAAGGCATTTCAAAGAACAAATAAGTAATTGCTCAACTTGGAGCAATTTCTAAAATATAATTATATAGTTTTCTCTGCATACATATTTTTAGGGGAAAAAGTATATTTAAAAAATTAAAGTGTATTTTTTAGTTAAAAATTTATTTATAGGTATTTATAGATTTTACAGTCACATGGTTCAGAATCCAAGAAGTATAAAAGAATTTCTGGTGAAAATTCTCCCTTCCTCTTCTGAACTTTATCCACTGCTTTTCTGCATAATCCATATTACTGATTTTTAGTTTAACACTCCAGATACATCTTAGAGATCTTACAGATCAGCATATAAAGAGCTACTTCATTATATTTGGTGTCTTCATAATAGTCCACCGTATGAATTTACCATAATTTTTATTTAACCAGTTTCATATTGATGGATATGCAGGTTTCTGATTTTTCACTATTACAAATTATCCCACATGAATAACCTCATTGAAAGGCCATTCTGTGAGAGCATGATCATACCTGCAGGATAAATTCCTAAAGGTAGAATTGCTATTCAAGGCCATGTGTATTTAAAAGTTGCTAAATATTGCCAAATTATCCTCCATAGCGATGGTACTAAATTACACTCCAACTGGAAACGTGTGAGAAGTCTTCAAACTACATGTCTTAAAGTCTATACCAAACATCAGATTTTTGGCTTCCCCAGCTTGAGTTGAAATTCTGGAAAGGGACGGGGTGGAGACAATGGAATTATCACTCAACCTGAATATCTAGTTTGATGTGATTAGTCACCAGAAAGTTCCGGTTTGACATGGCTCTGCATTCCACATGCCATGGTGGCCATACTTAGCAAGGGCAGGAAGAGGCTCCAGGGCTGTGGGACTGACAGCAGCTTTGAAAGGCCCTCCTCATACCAGTGAATCATGAAAGAACTACCTGAGAGTTTCTGGGTACACAAGGCATGGACCACGCCATTTGTGGACTCTTTTATGCTTCAGCCTAGAAATGACACAGAGTTGCTCACAGCTAATTGGTCAGATCAAGTCATAGGGCTCCACCTTAGTGCAAAAGGGCTGGGATGCATGGAAGGATATTTGGGGAGTAGCACGATTTCTGCCCAGGATCATGTCAGACGGGATGGAGGAAATAGCCTTCCTGGTAATGTCTTTCAGCCCCATCCTCCTTTCTTTCACACACCCGTACGAGTGTAGAATCAGAGACCCATACCGTATGAGATTCAGACAGCTCCTCAATTTACAAATGGGGAAATTGAAGCCGGGAGAGGACTGGTGACGGGCTCAGGTTGCACAAGCAGCCCCCTGCGAGGCTGTCTCTGCCAGCCACTTGCCCACATAGCAGTGACCCTGGAGCGCGATTCCTCTTGGTCCCTGCTCATTTGTTCACTCGCTCTTTCTCCTTTGTAATTTTTATTTCATTATTCTGCCTCACCACATGTTTTGGCTGTGACCTTTATGTTGAAGAGTTCCAAATATATATATGTGTATCTGAGTCTCAGATCTGCATTTTCGACTTCCCGCTTCTGAACTTCTCTTGGAGGTTCAGCTGCTCCAGACTAGTTTTTTAAAATACATTTTTATATGTAGAAAGCAGGAACTGAACACACATTGCAATAAAAGCAATCTTGTGAGATACACTTGTATAGGGAGCTTTGCCCATGGGGCTGGACCATAGATATCTAGTCAGTGTGCCTATGAGCATGATTAGGAGAACCAGCAGCGAGGGTATTAATTTAAACAAACATGGAAGTGCCTTCAGATGGGAGAAATGCAGCAGCTTCTATTAGTGGATGCTATGCATAGCTTTGTCTCCTTTTTCATTTTCTTTTTTTTCCCCTCTTTTCATTGTAACAGATACACACTTCCAAACCACCAAATATGGTTAAACTAGAGGCTTGAGGGACATAACCTAAAGGCTAGTGGTGTTTAGGAGATGTTGACTTTCCCCTCTTTGCATTTCATCTTATTTCCGTTTAAAGAAAATTTTGTGTATCTTTTCTTTGGTTTCCTGCCTGTAGCTTTTGAAAAGCTTATTCTAACAACTCCATTGGCATTTTGCCTGCTTGAAGTCTTCGAGAGAAATAAGACTTTATGAAATGCAGTTCTGTCTCTTGCTTTTATTTTTCTTGGCTAACATCTACTTTAGTCTTGACTATTTAGTAAACTTTGTGAAGAATTGTTCAAGGCTTTTGGGCATTAGGAATGGCGCATTAATTATTTCATTTTCAAGAAACAAGTGCTTTAAAAAAGTGGAACATGAGTAATTTTAACTTCTCATTATTCTTTTAAAGCTTCTCTAGAAAATGCCCTTTTTTCCCTTAGGCCCAGAAACTCGTTGTTTAAAGCTATAAGGGTGAATGATTTTATTTTCACTATGGGATTGCTCCTGCAAAACCCAGATATTGATTCTTTTGTTAGATGTACAGTAAAGTCATTTTTAAAAACTTGTTCCTTCTTATTTTTAAAGATGAGCATTTTCAATGCATGTTCCTGCTCTTTCTGATAAATCACTGCCTAACTTAAGTTCTCTACATCATTTCATCCTTTTTTCTGTGTGTGGCAATAATGAGATAGAAAAGGAATGTGGAGAAGTGAATACATAAAAGATTTCTCTTGTGTCAAGTCTTACGAATTTTTTTTCCCTAAGGGTTTGAGGGAAGCCATTTTGCACAAAGCACTCCTAGTGAGAATAAAGAATTCACAGAAGAGATTTTTAGTCAAAGGAGGCTTTTCACTTAATGAAACAATAGCATCCTGTATCTGTCCTGTATTTATTGAGGAATGATAGAAAACAGGATTTCTCTCAGAGAACAACTTTAGATTGACTATATGATAAGGTGGTTATGATTTAATTATAAATATTTACTTCATTTGCCACTGATAGGAGTACAAATAGTAATGTTTGTGGAACATGATTTGGCATTCTCCATCAAAATTTAAAATACACATGCCTTTAGATGCAACAATTCTACTTTTAGGAATTTATTCAGCAGATACTTTTGCATGTGTGGGAAATGACCAATGCGTAGGTTGACCACTGAACATCCCTCCCAAGTTGAAAAACCATGTACCTGCTCATATGTTGGATTAAATAAAAATTGTAGCACATCTGTACAGTGGACTACCTTGCATAAAAAAATGAATGAGGGAGAAACGCCATATTCACCCCCACAAAATGATCTCCAAGGTAGTTTGTTAAGTGAACAATCAAAGGGCAGAACAGCATGTATGAAATGTTGCTATTTGTCTCCCAAAGGGAGAAATAAGTAGATATTCATTTTTGTTACATTTAATATGCTGCTGACACATGCCAAAACTATATTTGGAAAGACATTCCAATAATCCTAAATAATGTTAGTGCAAGTAGGGAGCAAAATTAGGCTGGGTAGAAGAGTGAGGGTGGGGGGGAGAATGTTCTCAGTGGTGTTCTGGTGAATGTTCAACAACTCAGTAGAGGTGGAGGGGGGGACTTGATTTGTAGTACTTGCGAATTTCCATGGTGTCAATACTCCCAACATGTCCTCTTTCAAGATACCAGTGTGGTGTCAGTGGACACAAGGTTGGGAAGAGATGTGTACAATGGCCCTTGTGGGCCAGGGAGAGCCATCTCCACACAACCCTGCCTTTCACTATTTACCATGTTGCAGCTTTTGAGTTTTGAACCGTATGAATTTATTCAAAAAATAATAGTTCAAAAAATAAGTAAAATTAAAAATCTAAGAGTTCTTGATGAACCATTTGTTATCTAGTAGCCAGATATTTTTAAACACCAAAACCAAGGCTTTGTAATAGCAAGAACAAGAATAAATGGACCTAAGAAAACATTATGTATCTTTTCACCAAATTTCAAATATCACTATTAGTGCTGAAAAAAAAAGTAAATCTTATCATAACTTCAGAAAGATTGTGAGATTTCTGGTTTTAAAATATTTAACATTATCTTTATTAAATTACTTCAGTATTCATCAGTGTTTGATGTCAACAATCTCTGCTCAAATGGAGAGAATCATCTTAGTGGGTAGACCACTAAGGAGCTCTTTCCTGTGCATTTCCTATTCCATTTCTAGGCCTGAAGATGGACACTTCCTGATACTTGATTACAGTTTCCCCTTTCCAAAGTTATTAATTCTCAGCCCCACAAGCAGGGGAGAAGCAGATTTAGAAGACCTCTCCTACACCTCACCCATAAGCAACTCCTCTCCAACCCATACTTTGTAAGCGCTCTTCACTAGCTTAAGGGTACAAGTGTGATCATGACTCTTTTTTTTTTTAATGAAATTATCTGAATCACTCCTGTAATTGACTTTCAAAGGTTTTATTATCCCGTTTTGTTCCCCAGATGAATCCAGAGCACCAAAGGCTTACTTGATCCAAGGTAGACTTGCTTCCAAATGTCTCAAGGAGAGACAACATAGAAACTGATTAATCCAGTTGGCCCCAGTCTGAGGATACCACTGTTTCTATTCTTGGCCCACTGTGTTAAAACAAGTTAAAAGTAATTCTGCACAATATAATATATCCTTATTCACTCCTGCAGCAATACTTATGTTAATGAGACTCTTGTCTACACCCAGAGTTGTATCATTTTGGGGCTTCCAAGATTACAACTCTTTGATTTACACCTTGTAGTAGAAGCTGTTGGTGTCTCACATAGCCTTTTCAAGGCTGTTGTACCCATCTCACAGATGTTATGAGTTTTGACGGCTAAGAGCTCACAACTGCCACTTCCTCTAAATACTGACTGACCTTGGAGATCTGGAGCATCCTGTCTGGGAGGTGACACTTGTGCCTTCCAACCCTGGGGTAACCCACAGCTAATCACCAACTAATGCTAGAATAAGAAGGCCAGCCCCTTGCCTCAAAATGGATTGACTCTGGAGCTGGCACAAAGCCTAGAATGCAGCAGGGATTCAATAAATATGTGTTGATGAATGAATGAATAAGGAGATACTTGAATATATATTGGAGTATATACAAAGCAAGTATTTAATGAAGACAAGGTATGAACATTTTTCCTTGGTTTCTAAGTTGCAAATCATGGTAAGAAAGATCTTCCCATTGAAAGCTTAACAAAAGATTGTGTTCATGTTTTTTTCAAGTACTTTTTAAGATTTATTTATTTATTTATTTTTTATGATCAATGCGCACTTGAGTTTTTCACTGTTGTGGTTAACTTGGGTCATTATACTAACATAACTTTACATTTAAGCTGTTGTGTCCTCCAAATTTGAAGCCAGTTTGAGCACAACTTAAACTGAGAGCACTTTTTCTTTCCTGGAGGCAGAGTGGGGCAGTGGTGGGTGAGTGGGAGTTGACCTACGTTGCCTTGCATGTGGAACTCCTATAGAAGAAGATAGAATTTAAGCAAAGATCAACTTAAACCTAATGCTATGCCACATTTAAAAGGTGGAGAAGGCCAAAATTGGAATTTTTCAGGTCAGGAATAGCATTATATAGAGTCTGATTTGGGGAAAAGCCATGAATATTTAAGAAGCCAAAAGAAGGCCAGAGCTGTGATAAGAGAAGATGCTAAGAGGCTACAGAGGAAACTTATGACACAAGCAGGGGTCAAATCATCCAAGGCCATAGCATGGAAGGCTAAATTCCAAAAGTGACATGGCAGCATTATTTACAATAGCCAAGACATAGAAACAACCTAAGTGTCCATCAGTGGATGAATGGATAAGGGAGAGGTGGTATATAGAAACGGTGGAATATTATTCAGCCATTAAGAGAAGGAAATCCTGCCATTTGTGCCAACATGGATGGACCTGGAAGGCATTATGCTAAGTGAAGTAAGTCAGACAGAGAAAGACAAATACTGTATAATACCACTTATATGTGGAATCTAAAAATGCCAAACTTACAGAGAGAACAGATTGGTGGCTGCAAGGGGGTGAGGGGTGAGGGAATGGGTGAAGGTGGTTGAAGGGTACAAACATCCCTTGAAGGGATGTACCCTTCTTTTGGCTTCTCAAATTGGAAAGTGGATTAAGTAGATTTTGAAAGTTCTCAACGCACACACAGTTGTAACCATGTGTAGTGGTAGATGTGTTAACTAACCTTATCGTGGTAATCATTTTGCCATATATGCATATATCGAATCATGACTTTGTATATCTCAAACTTACACAGTATTATATGTGAACTATATCTCAACAAAGCTGGCAGGGGCAAAGTAACATGGGCCTATTTGAATTTAGCAAATGATCTAGCTGCTTTGTTAAGGAATGAACTGGAGTAAGAAGAAATAAAAGCCTGAACCAGTGAAGTTGCAGGGGGACTAGAGGATGAAGAGAAGATGCACAGCTAGAAAGAAGAGTAAAAGGTAACCAAATTTGGAGCCTGAGTTGGTTGTAAAAGAATGAGGAAGGAAGAGTAGTATGAGAGGAAAGTGGGTGAGTACATTTGGGGCACATGATGTTTTGGAGGCCTGGGGAATATCTAGGTAATTTGGAATGTGTGGCTGCAATTCAGAAACAAGATAAAGGAGGAGATAGGAATGTGGGAGCCATCTACATAGATCTTATGCTGCAGTAGCACTGAGATGGGAGGAATTCTCCCAGACAGAATGAATATAGAGAAAAGAAAGAAAAGGCTTCCAACAGGTTCTTGGGGATCTTCACTATGCAATTATAAATGGGAATGTCTGTGCCTTACTTTTAATATGAGTAACTGATAAAGTCTGAATATTTATTTCCCAGCTTTCCAGTTTAAACTGGAGAAAAAGAAATAATTATTTTAGGGTGCTTGCAAGTTGCAATGTGATCAGAACTGAAATAGTATATTTATGAGATATGGAGATATGTTTGGAGAAATGCAGAAAGCAGGTCAGACAGAATAAACATTGCTGGAAATAAGCACATACAGAGGGCAACCCCAAAGCATACTGATTTTGGAAATCAAGCCATCAGCCATCTAATACGTTTGGCAAGAAGACAGGAGGCTAAGGCCAGTTGAGAATTGGAAAGAACAGATTGTTGTCCTCAGGTGACAAATATTTAACATGAGCTATAACAGGTATTTTTCAATAGGTTGAAAAGATCTTAATGACCTCAAACGTATTTTAACTTTCCCTGCCTTTTTTTTTTTAAAGATTTTATTTATTTATTTGACAGAGAGAGACAAAGTGAAAGAGGGAACACAAGCAGGGAGAGGGGGAAGCAGGCTTCCCGCGGAGCAGGGAGCCCGACGCGGGGCTCGATCCCAGGACCCTGGGATCATGACCTGAGCCAAAGGCAGATGCTTAATGACTGAGCCACTCAGGTGCCCCTAACTTTCCCTGCCTTAAGGAAAAGAACACCCATCTCCCCAGGCTCCTTGAACAGTTTATTGTGATAGATAAGCATTTGAAAGATAAAATATTGGCCTGAGCTAAGTTGAGAAGGTAGAAGAGGGCTGCGGGCAGAGGTTGCCAGACTTTTTCTGTTCATGGGGCCTCAGTGTCTCTGGGTTTTGTTTTGTTTTGTTTTGTTTCGTTTCTTTTTTTCTTTATCATTTTCCACAGCATTCTTAGGACAGAAGAAATACCTGACAGTTCAGTGTATTAAGTAGTTAGATCCAAACCATTTCATAAGTGTTTATGTCCTCACAACTCAGTAGCCATTTGAAAAAATAATACATGTAAATTAAAATAAAAAATATCCTATATCATTCTTGAAATTGGACACCACTACCTTTATATCCTGTTCCCCATAAATTTTTGTGTGGTGCTTGCTTTTCTTTTAGTTTTTCTTTTCTTTTCTTTTATTATGTTATGTTAATCACCATACATTACATCATTAGTTTTTGATGTAGTGTTCCATGATTCATTGTTTGCATATAACACCCAGTGCTCCATTCAATATGTGCCCTCCTTAATACCCATCACCAGGCTAACCCATCCCCCACATCCTCCCCTCTAGAACCCTCAGTTTGTTTCTCAGAGTCCATAGTCTCTCATGGTTCATCTCCCCTTTTTATCACAGCAACTGCAGAAAACCCAGCTTCTAAAAGATACGTCATTCAATGTTACTGGGTCTGAAAATTAACTCAGTCTATCATCTGATAGACACTAAGTATCAGTGTGTTTCCCTTAAAAAATATAGAATATCCATAGCTCCCCTGTGAATTTTCTGCCTTCCCTTGAGGTGACTTGGCACACAGTTGGGGAGCTGCACCTTTAGGGAATTTAGAGGTAATCAGACATCAGAACGGGATCAGAGAACAGAAGAACATTTAGGAGATCATCTCTTTGGATGACCAAGTGATTTCTTCACTGTGCAAAAACTAAGATTCATTGAGTTGGTAAGACGCCTCATAATTTGTTCGTAGTTACACAACAACATGAGTTTACCTAACTCTCTTTCTAAATAGAATTAGTTTTCAAGATAAAACAATAACCTCTTATCTTGAGATCCCACCAGGATTCTTGAGTAAAATAAGGTCAAACTACGTTACTACTTTGGTGGGTAGAATCCAGGAACCATGTAGGTCAGACAAGGTGTGATTTGTTTTCCTCTTGGAGTATACAAAGCTGTTCCTCTGGCACTTTGTTAAAAAGGACACAGGGTCAGAACTATTATCTATTAGAGGGGCCAGGAAATGACTCTGCATCTAATCACTACCAAGCCTGGCGATATTTTATTAGATGAATGAAATATTAGTCTCCTCCATCACCTTAATTGTGTTCCAAATTGGATCCCAAGATTAAATCCTTATTTCTTGTCTCTTATTGCTTAACTTGCTTTTTTAAATTTTATTTTTTTACTGCTATGACAACATATTCATTGTGTGTTATAATTTATCAACTGTCTAATGTAATCATTAGGTAGAACAAGATTACCTCTAGCTCCTAAGACAATTATGAAAAAAAACAAAACAAAACAAAACCTCATTGTCCTTCCCCCATTTTCCTCAGAATTTACCTGATTCTAGAATGTGTCATCTGTGAAAGGAAGAAGAAAAGGAAAAGATTATTTTTTTTCCTAGTGCCTATTTTGTCCTATGCACTTTATATACCTTGAAAAATTTAGAACTCAAAAAAAGTCTTGAAGTATATAGAACAGTCTCTTTTTTACTGGTGAGGAAAACCTTCCTCAGAATTAGTAAGGGCTTAAGTGGGAATGCAAACACCAACATCCATGAGGTTTTTTTGTTTGTTTGTTGTGTGTGTGTTTTTTGTTTTTTACTATATACTATCTCTTTCTCTAGGACACTTGGACAATGCAACTTGATAATTAGAATCTTACATCTGATCTATGTCTCTCCCCTCTAGTATCACAAGTCAAGTTTGAGCCAAGTTAGGGTTAGAGCCACAAGTTGGGAATGTCCCAACAGCCCATGTGCAGAAATCATTCCTGTTGTGCCCCCTCAGATTCTGGAGTTGAGATCATGAGGGTATCAACATTTAGAACCCTTGTCAAAGAATCCAAAGAGACATGAACCCAAGGAAGATTGGCTATGGTGCGGGAGAGCCCTTAAAAAGTAGTTATTTCAGTTCCACAATATTATAGATGAGAAAATGAGGACCAGGGTAGTTAAGCTACTGTCTCAAATTAGTGAGGAGCTAGGTTTAGAACCCAGGTCACCAAACACCAAATCTAGAGTTCTTTCTACTATGTCATCAAGCCTTTTGTCCATCATGGCCTGCCTGCCTGCTTGCTTCCTTCCTTCCTTCCTTCCTTCCTTCCTTCCTTCTTTCCTTCTTTCTTTCTTCCTTCCTTCCTTCCTTCCTCCTTTCCTTTCCTTTCCTTTCCTTTCCTTTCCTTTCCTTTCCTTTCCTTTCCTTTCCTTTCCTTTCCTTTCCTTTCCTTTCCTTCCCACAATATTATATGTTCATTATAGAAAAATTTAAAAATATAGGTATGTAGTAGGTAATAAAAATAGAATCATCCAAAATCCTGCCACTCAAGATAATCACTTCTGTTAAGACTTTTTTCTACACATGTCCATTTACATATATTTTAAAAATGTAATTCCATTTTGTATGGTGCCTAGTAACCTTTTTTTTTGCCTAGTAATCATTTTTAACTTAATATTTTGTAAGTGCCTTTTTATCTAAATAGATATATCCATATCATAATTTTTTTTATCGTGGCATAATATAATGTACAGAAACTTTTTTGTGATGTTTAGGCTCTTGCAATTTGTTGCTATTGTAGTAGTCCCATAAACCTCTCATTATAGAAAAGATACAGGCATATACATCTATCTATCTATCTATCTATTGCTGATTAGTTTATCAAGATATATTCCTAGAAGTACAATTCCATTGACAAAGCCTGTGTATTAGAGTTCTCCAAAGAAACAGAACCAATAGGATGCACATAGAGAAATAAATTGATTCTAAGAAATTGGCTCACAGGATTATGGAGACTGAGAGGTCTCAAGATCTGTAGGGTGGCTCAGCAAGCTGGAGACCCAGGAGAGCTAATGGTGTAGTTCCAGTCAGAGGGCCTAGAGGCTTGAGACACAAGAAGAGTCAATATTTCAGTTCGAGTCCAAAGGCAAGAAAAAAATGGATATCTTACTTTAAAGACCGCGAGACAGGAGGAATTCTGTCCTACTCAGGGGAGGGTCAGCCTCTCTGTTCTATTCAGGGCTTCAACTGATTGGATGAGCACCATCTTCACCCCCAGCCCCCATTAGAGAGAACAATCTGCTTTACTCCGTGTACCAATTTAAATGTTTATCTCCTCCAAAAACACCTTCATAGACACATCCAGAATAATGATTGACCAAACATTGGGATACCCTGTGGCCCAATTAGGTTGACACATGAAATTGATCATGTGAACAATTTAAAAATGTTTGGATTCCTCTTTCCAAGTTGACCTCTGAAAATTCTTTTCCAATTCAGAAGGCACACGCCAGTGGAGTACGTCCCTGTCCTCTGTTCTGGCCACACTAGTCTTGTCATTCTTTTGAAATCTTGGTCAATATACAGTAGGTCCTTAATTACTCATGAATTCTGCATTTGCGAATTTGCTTACTCATTAGACTTTATTTGTAACCTCAAAGTCAAACAGCACTTTCCTGGTCATTTGTGCACATGTGCCGAATAGTGAAAAGCCATACCCAGTTGAGGACAAGCAAGGCAACACTCCGCATTCTTGCTTTAGCTCTCAAGTGTCTTTTTTCATGGTCAATTTATTGCCACAAGTTTTGCATTTTGGGGCTTGTTTTGGTAATTTTGTTGTTCAAAATGGCCCCCAAGCACTGTGCTAAAGTGCTATATCCTTTTTGTTGTTGTTGTTTTGTTTTTTGGTTTTTTATGTGTATGGAAAGAAATTGTGATGTGCCTTCTGGAGAAAATACCTGTGTTAGATTAATTTCATATAGGCATGAGTTATAGTGCTACAGCCTGTGAGTTCAATGTTAACGAAACAGCATGGTCTATCCAGAAAAAGGGAGAGCAAATTCTCTGATCTGTACATGAGGCTGCTGTGGAAAGTGCTGAAGTAACATCTATAGCTTATGATGAAGTTATGGAAAGGACGGAAAGGAGGCTAAATACAGGGATTCATGAGATGATGACTGGTTAAAAACAAAACAAAACAAAACAACAGCCACCCATGCTTGATAGCATTGTTGTGAGGCTGAAAGCCAAAGATATTTATGTTCATGTTACCAGGGTGAGGATCATGGTAAACCTTCTCAGCTAGTGTTTTATTCTACAGAAATACTGCATATAATTAAACAAATGTTGCATATAATTAAACATTATAAATTTCTCAGTTGAAGAAAAGTTGTAACCAAAAGCTTTCAGAAACCTAATCTTGTATTTTCCCTTGGAGCAATGGCTCAGTATTCACTAATTCAGTGTTCACACGTTCTTTATATAATGTAACTACTGCCGGGGTGTCTGGGGGGCTCAGTCAGTTGAGTGTCTGCCTTTGGCTCAGGTCATGAAACCAGGGTCCTGGGATCGAGCCCCATGTCAGGCTCCCTGCTCAGCGGAGAGTCTGCTTCTCCCTCTTCCTCTGCCCCTCGCCCTGCTTGTGCTTGCTTGTCTCTCTCAAAGAAAGAAAGAAAATCTTTTTAAAAAATTTAACTACTAGGGCTCCTGGGTGGCTCAGTAGGTTAAGTGTCTGCCATCGGGCTCAGGTCATGATCCCAGGGTCCTGGGATCAAGCCCCGCATTGGGCTCCCTGCTCAGGGGGGATCCTGCTTCTCCCTCTCCCTCTGCCTGCCACTCTCCCTGCTTGTGGGAGAGTCAAATAAATAAATTGTCAAATTTATTGTCTCTCATTGTCAAATAAATAAATAAAATCTTTAAAAAAAAATGTAACTACTACAAATAACAAGAATCAACTGAGAACCATAATTTCCTCTTATTTTAATTTACATATCTTTTATTATACTTGCAATTGGACTTCTGATACTCAATAACCACACTTCTCCTTTGTTAAGAGGCAGTAGAGTGTAGTACTTAAGGACATGTACACTGTCTGAAATGATATTCTGGCTCAAAGTTCAACACCAAGATATCTGTGTTCTAAAATGTTTTCTTCCAGGGGGAGGGGGGAAAGATGGCGGAGGAGTAGGGGACCCTATTTCAACTGGTCCCCAGAATTGAGCTGGATATCTACCAGACCACTCTGAGCACCCACGAAACCAGCCTGAGATGTAAGAAGATCTGGATCTCTACAAACAGAATATCGCAGGCAGTTGGTTTTGAGGTATGAAGCGGGGAGCCCTGATTCCTCGGGCAGATATCGGAGGATAAACGGTAGCGGGAGGGTGCCTGGCCGTGGGGATCCTACACCGCTGGTGAGTGACAGCCTCACGTGCTGGGGACGCAGACCGGTAGCAGCAGGGAAAGGACTTTAGGGCAGCCCCCGGGGCGGTAACCTGGAGCGGAGGGGTTGTGTGCATGCGAACTGGGAGCGGCTGGCGGTTTTAGAAGCACAAAGGGCAGAGACGTGCCCGGACGTGGAGGCAGGGCTGGGAGTGCTACGGAGGGGCGCACAACCCGGGACGCTGCAGTTTATAGCAGCACGGACAGAAACGGAGACAGTGTGGCCTGGAGAGGTCACTGAAGAATAGACTGCGATCTCTGCTCTGAGGCAGAGGGTTGGAAACAGTCTCTTCTGCTCTGACTCGTGGAAGAGACACGGAAAGCCACCAGGGAAAGGCGCCAGAGAACAAAAGCCCCCAAAACTGATTCCCGCTGAGCCCATCCCCTGCCACAGGGGCGCAGGGCAACTCCACCCAAACAGGGCTGCCTGAGAAACAGCGCAGCAGGCCCTTCCCCGAGAAGACAGGCTGAGGAAACAAGAGGCCAGCAACCCTAAGGTCCCAAGAAAACAGGTGCATCTTGCTTGGGTTCTGGTCGATAATTTGGACTCTATACATTCCCTCAAACACCCATCAACAGAATGACTAGGAGGAGGAGCCCCCAAAATAGAAAAGACTCAGAGATTATGACTTATGCTGCAGATTTACAAATGGATGCAGATATAACCAAGATGTCGGAGATGGAATTCAGGCTAGCAATTGTGAAGACAAAGGCTAGAATGGAGAAATCAATTAATGGCCTCATAGAGTCTCTAAGGGCAGAAATAAAAGGTGAATTGGCAGAACTTAAAAATGCTATCAATGAGATCCAATCCAATCTAGATAATTTAACACCTAGGGTAACTGAGGCAGAAGAACGAATAAGCAACCTGGAAGACAATATAATAGATAAAAAGGGAAAAGAGGAGGCCAGGGAAAAACAACTCAGAATCCATGAAAATAGAATCAGAGAAATAAGTGACACCATGAAGCGTTCCAATGTCAGAATAATAGGAATCCCAGAGGGAGTGGAGAGAGAGAGAGGACTAGAAGATGTATTTGAGCAAATCATAGCTGAGAACTTCCCTAATCTGGGGAATGAAACAAACATTCAAGTCCTAGAGGCAGAGAGGACCCCTCCTAAGATCAAGGAAAACAGGCCACCACCCCGGCATGTAATAGTAAAACTTGCAAATCTTAGAACCAAGGAAACCATCTTAAGGGCAGTTAGGGGGAAGAGATTCCTTACGTACAGAGGGAGGAACATCAGAATAACGTCAGACCTATCCACAGAGACCTGGCAAGCCAGAAAGGCCTGGCAAGACATATTCAGGGTACTAAATGAGAAGAACATGCAGCCAAGAATACTTTATCCGGCAAGGCTTTCATTTAGAATGGATGGAGAGATGCAGAGCTTCGACGACCGGCAGAAACTGAAAGAATATGTGACCACTAAGCCGGCCCTGCAAGAAATATTAAGGGGGGGTTCTATAAAAGGAGAAAGACCCCAAGAGTGGTATACAACAGAAATTTACAGGGACAATCTATAAAAACAATGTCTTCACAGGCAACATGATGACAATTAATTCATTTCTTTCAATAATCACTCTCAACGTGAATGGCCTAAACGCTCCCATAAAACGGCACAGGGTTGCAGATTGGATAAAAAGACAGGACCCATCCATATGCTGCCTACAAGAGACTCATTTTGAACCTAAAGATACATCCAGACTGAAAGTGAAGGGATGGAGATCCATCTTCCATGCCAGTGGACCTCAAAAGAAAGCTGGGGTAGCAATTCTTATATCAGACAAATTAGATTTTAAACTAAAGTCTGTAATAAGAGACACAGAAGGACACTATATCATTCTTAAAGGGTCTATCCAACAAGAAGATCTAACAACTGTAAATATCTATGCCCCCAACATGGGAGCAGCCATCTTCATAAGCCAACTGTTAACCAAAATAAAGAGTCATATTGATAACAATATGTTAATTGTAGGAGACCTCAATACTCCACTCTCAGCAATGGACAGATCATGTAAGCAGAAAATCAACAAGGAAACAAGAGCTTTGAATGATACATTGGACCAGATGGACCTCATAGATATTTACAGAACATTCCACCCTAAAACAACAGAATACTCATTCTTCTTGAGCACGCATGGAACTTTCTCCAGAATAGACCACATACTGGGTCACAAATCAGGTCTCAACCAATACCAAAAGATTGAGATTATTCCCTGCATATTCTCAGACCACAATGCTCTAAAACTGGAACTCAATCACAAGAAAAAATTTGGCAGAAATTCAAACACTTGGAAGCTAAAGACCACTCTGCTCAAGAATGGTTGGGTCAACCAGGAAATCAAAGAAGAACTTAAACAATTCATGGAAACAGATGAGAACAAAAACACATCGGTCCAAAACCTATGGGATACTGCAAAGGCAGTCCTAAGTGGGAATAACACAGCCATCCAAGCCTCACTCAAAAAAATAGAAAAATCCCGAATTCACCAACTAACTCTACACCTTAAAGAACTAGAGAAAAAGCAACAAACGATGCCTAAGCCACGCATTAGAAAAGAAATAATTAAAATTAGAGCAGAGATCAATGGATTAGAAACCAGAAACAGAGTAGATCAGATCAACGAAACTAGAAGTTGGTTCTTTGAAAGAATTAAGATCAGTAAACTATTGGCCAGACTTATCCAAAAGAAAAGAGAAAGGACCCAAATTAATAAAATTATGAATGAAAGGGGAGAGATTACGACTAACACCAAGGAAATAGAAACGATTATTAGAAATTATTACCAACAACTATATGCCAATAAACTGAGCAATCTGGATGAAATGGAGGCCTTCCTGGAAACCTATAAGCTGCCAAGACTGAAATAGGACGAAATTGACAACCTGAATAGGCCAATAACCAGTAACGAGATTGAAGCAGTGATCAAAAACCTCCCAAAACACAAGAGTCCAGGGCCTGATGGATTCCCTGGGCAATTCTACCAAACCTTCAAATAAGAAATAATACCTATTCTTCTGAGCTGTTTCCAAAAATAGAAACAGAAGGAAAACTTCCAAACTCATTCTATGAGGCCAGCATTACCTTAATCCCCAAACCAGGCAAAGACCCCATCAAAAAGGAGAATTTCAGACGGATATCCCTGATGAATATGGATTCCAAAATCCTCAACAAAATCCTAGCTAATAGGATCCAACAATACATTAAAAGGATCATCCACCACGACCATGTGGGATTTATCCCTGGCATGCAAGGGTGGTTCAACATTCGCAAATCAATCAATGTGATAGAACACATTAATAAGAGGAGGGAGAAGAACCATATGGTCCTCTCAATTGATGCAGAAAAAGCATTCGTCAAAATACAACATCCTTTCCTGATTAAAACTCTCCAGAGTATAGGGATAGAGGGAACATTCCTCAAGCTCATAAAATCCATCTATGAAAAACCCACAGTGAATATCATCCTCAATGGGGAAAAGCTGAGAGCCTTTCCCTTAAGATCAGGAACACGTCAAGGGTGCCCACACTCACCACTATTGTTCAACATAGTACTAGAAGTCCTAGCAACAGCAATCAGACAACAAAAAGAGATAAAAGGTATTCAAATTGGCAAAGAAGAAGTCAAACTCTCTTTTTGCAGACGACAGGATACTTTATGTGGAAAACCCAAAAGACTCCACCCCCAAATTACTAGAACTCATCCAGCAATTCAGTAATGTGGCAGGATACAAAATCAATGCACAGAAATCAGTTGCTTTCTTATACACTAACAACGCACCTGTAGAAAGAGAAATTAGAGAAACGATTCCATTTACAATAGCACCAAAAACCATAAGATACCTCGGAATAAACCTAACCAAAGAGGTAAAGGATCTATACTCTAGGAACTACAAAACACTCATGAAAGAAATTGAAGAAGACACAAAAAGATGGAAAAATATTCCCTGCTCATGGATCGGAAGAATAAACATTGTTAAAATGTCTATGCTACCCAGAGCAATCTTTACCTTCAATGCCATCCTGATCAAAATTCCAATGACATTTTTCAAAGCGCTGAAACAAACAATCCTAAAATTTGTATGGAATCAGAAAAGACCCCGAATCACCAAGGAAATGCTGAAAAAGAAAAACAAAGCTGGGGGCATCACGATGCCCGATTTCAAGCTATATTACAAAGCTGTGATCACCAAGACAGCATGGTACTGGCACAAAAACAGACATCTAGACCAATGGAACAGAATAGAGAACCCAGATATGGACCCTCAACTCTATGGTCAAATAATCTTTGACAAAGCAGGAAAAAACATGCAATGGAAAAAAGACAGTCTCTTCAATAAATGGTGCTGGGAAAATTGGACAGCCACATGCAGAAGAATGAAACTCGACCATTCTCTAACACCATTCACAAAGATAAACTCAAAGTGGATGAAAGACCTCAATGTGAGACAGGAATCTATCCAAATCCTAGAGCAGAACATAGGCAGTAACCTCTTTGACATCGGCCACAGCAACTTCTTTCAAGATACATCTCCAAAAGCTAGTGAAACAAAAGCAAAAATGAACTTTTGGCACTTCATCAAGATAAAAAGCTTCTGCCCAGCAAAGGAAACAGTCAACAAAACAAAGAGGCAACCCACAGAATGGGAGAAGATATTTGCAAATGACACTACAGATAAAGGGCTGGTATCCAAGATCTAGAAAGAACTTCTCAAACTCAACACCCAAAAACCAAATAATCAAGTCAAAAAGTGGGCAGAAGCTATGAAAAGACACTTCTCTGAAGAAGACATACAAATGGCTAACAGACACATGAAAAAGTGTTCATCATCATTAGCCATCAGGGAAATCCAAATCAACACCACCCTGAGATACCACCTTACCCCAGTTAGAATGGCAAAAATGGACAGGGAAAGAAACAACAAATGTTGGAGAGGTTGTGGAGAAAGGGGAACCCTCTTACACTGTCGGTGGGAATGCAAGTTGGTACAGCCACTTTGGAAAACAGTGTGGAGGTTCCTCAAAAAGTTAAAACTAGAGCTACCCTATGACCCAGCAATTGCACTCCTGGGTATTTACCCCAAAGACACAGATGTAGTGAAAAGAAGGGCCATATGCACCCCAATGTTCATAGCAGCGATGTCCGCAATAGCCAAACTGTGGAAAGAGCCGAGATGCCCTTCAACAGATGAATGGATAAAGAAGATGTGGTCCATATATACAATGGAATATTACTCAGCCATCAGAAAAGATGAATACCCAACTTTTACATCAACATGGATGAGACTGGAGGAGATTATGCTAAGTGAAATAAGTCAGGCAGAGAAAGTCAATTATCATATGGTTTCACTTATTTGTGGAACATAAGGAATAGCATGGAGGACATTAGGAAAAGGAAGGGAAAAATGCGGGGGGGGAATTGGAGGGAGAGATGGAACCATGAGAGACTATGGACTCTGAGAAACAAACTGAGGGTTTTAGAGGGGAGGGGGGAGGGGGGATTGGTTAGCCCGGTGATGGGTATTAAGGAGGGCAGGTTCTGCATGGAGCACTGGGTGTTATACGAAAACAATGGATCGTGGATCACCACATCAAAAACTAATGATGTATTGTATGCTGACTAACATAACATAATAAAATAAAAAAATAAAAATAGAATGTTTTCTTCCATTCAATGTGAATTTCTTCATACTGCTTTTACTTTCTGAACTTTTCACTTATAAAAATGAGGGCATACATTTTCCAATTCTAAGATTTTTGGTTTTATAATCAGTAAAATGAGGATGTAATATACTACATCAACTCTAACTTTATTACCATAATGTACATTTTGGGAATCAATGACTACCGTAATCTTGACTAGAAGTAGAGTGTAACTGGATTAGATGGTCTCTTGAGATGTCTATGTTCTTTGATTCTGTCTTGAAGGGCTAATGTATCTCAAGAATTTTAAAGTGATAATATTCTTGGGAGTTGTTACATATATAATTTTGGATTGTTGGGCTAGTCTAATTTCCTGGTATTATGTTGACTCAGCTTAGTAAATGAAACCTTGACTCTTATTTCAACAAATAACAATTCCAATTCTTATTCTATATAATTATAACATTATCTATCTAGTTATTTATGTCTTCACCTGTCTCCAATTGTGCATAGGTTACCCTGGAGACAAATCAACATGTTTACTTCCTAATATACTTGACTATCACATAATTGCTGCTAATAAGTGAAGAAATTTATGATAATTTCAGCTAAAGAAAAATATAATCACCAAAACATATACTTAAGATGCTCAAATTCCAACTGCAATAAAAATAATTTTCGGTGCGTCGTATGTAGAAGAGGAAAAGTTAACAGTAACAGTAGAAAACCATTCTTGTGACAGAATTTGTAACTCTTCTCCAAGATGTTGAGTTTTTTACTCAGTCTTCTACACCTTTCCATTTAACCAAATGTTTCTCAGCTGCTTGTTCACACTTGCTTTCTCATAATCAGGCCTAGAATCTATACTCACATCTCTGTATAAATTGTGCTCTGATATATCTAGCTCCCCACAGCAACTGATAACCTAATATATTCCCAGAAGTTTCCAATCTAGAATTATAACACCTTAGAAATTTTTTTTTGTAATGACCAATGATTCTGGTATTTAAATGGTTAATTATTGATGACAGAGAGCATACATTCTAGGAAAGGAATTGATTTATCTATGTGTAGCAAACATTTGTCATTTTTAGCTATCTGGTATCTTTTGTATAACTTCGCTACATCTTGATAATTTCCCATACTTTTCTTTTTTGCCTCTTTAAAGGAGAATCCAGAAAACTCACTTTTCTAGACTCCTTTGGCCATAGGCTGAAAGGAGGGAATCCATATTCTGTCATTCACAATCTGTAAGACTGATCCAAAAGTAAGCAACCTGAGTAGGTAGCATCCATTCTTCTGGAATGGGTGGTAGCTGGGATTTGTAGCATTTGGCTTTAGGAGGAATGTCTTTAATGGGCCAAATCTTGTGTGTTGCTGGATACACAGCCTCTCCCCTGTTTCACTAACCCATTTAATGAAACTATGATTTCCCTTGTATTCTTTAACAAATTGTTTCTCTACTTAGATTAGGCAGAATGAATTTTGTTATTTGCAAATTTAAAATATTTGAATATTAATTTAAAAATATTCAAAGATTTGGGGGTGCCTGAGTGGCTCAGTCAAATGTCCAACTCTTGGTTTTTGGGTCAGGTCATGATCTTAGGGTTGTGACATAGATCCCCATAGGGGCTCCATGCTGGTTGGAAAGCCTGCTTTAGATTCTCTCTCTCCCCCTTTGCCCCTCCCCCCTTAGCTCGTGTGTGCGCGTGCGCGCACGCGCACGCGTTCTTTCTTTAAAAAAAATTCAAAGATTTTTATCAAAATGCTATCCACAAAGGTTTTAAAAGTGAAAGAGTTATAATAAACATCAGACACCTCTCTACCTTTGTTCCTTTCTAGTCCATTACCCAGACACATTTGCTTTCAACAACTTTAGTTGATTTGTCTGATATTTCCCCCCTCCTCCATATACAAATTATACATACATATAACTTTTTCTTTATCATATGTAGATAGTACCTACTGATTATATATTTCTCTTTTATGTTCACCTCTCTTCCCTTCCTCTATCTTCCCAATATCTTTGTAAAACATTTGCTTAAATCATTGGTCAGTTTTACTGTGTAGATATTGTGTATTAACAAATGAGGTAGATATTATTATTATACTTTATCTTTTTTCAGTCTTTTCCTTACTTAGAGTTAATTGCTTTGCTCCCATCTTTTTCGTTTGATCTTCAATATACCTTTTCAATCTACCTCTGTCGGATCACTCAAATACTCATTACTATCTTTTCAAATGTTCAAAAAATCTGATCATTTGGAGATTTTACCCCTCTGCCTGTTTCAGTCTGTACTAGCTGCTTTCTAGACTAAGGCATGGCTGTCCTGGTGGGTCTCCACTTTTTGGCTTTCTTGTTTTGGATCCCCTATTTTAGGCACCAGTCTACCTTTTTCTTGTTTTACCACCACATTTTACCAAGCACATCCTACAGTGGCTTCCTGAAAATGGACACATGGGATTCAGAGTCCCTGCACTTTTGTACATTTTGTATTCACTCCTCATGCATCAACATTTGAGTATAATATTGAATATTTTTCCCATAGCATTTTTCTATGAGCAGCACTTCTCTTTTTAATATGAAATAATTTTCTCTTGTGTTTTAATTCATTCGATGCAAATTAATTATTAACTCATGGCCATTACTAAAGTGAATATAACTGGCATATGCATTTTTAGGTGGGCATTTTCATATCTGAGTATATTTTGCCACCACTAAAAGAAATTAATACCTTATAGTGTGAACTTTGTGAAATATCTTATATATCATCAAAATAATGTGAACAATGTGCATTTGTCACTTTTTGGTTATCTTCTTCAAGACCCAAGAATATTTGGTGAACTGTAAAGAATAATTGGACTTATGACTTGATATCTGTTGCCAGTTGGAAGAATTAGACCTCTGCTTTATATATTATCATTTCTAACACAGTCTACTGGATAAATGCTAAGATTCACAGGTGTATGATGACTTTTTTGTGCTGTTGTTTACTACCAGAAATCCTGGCTTCTCCCATTAATACAAAGACCTTTTGAAATGAAAGTCCAAAAACATGAACTTTAAGATTTTAACATTAAGATAAAAAATGATGTAAAAAATGTTAAGTACAATATAAAAGGTAGTTTCTATGAAAGTCAGCTTAAGCCCTCTAGAAAATTCTGGGCCAAGCTATAAAAGCATCTCTATGAAAAATAGCAACCCTGAAGTCTCTAAATATTTTATTTTTAGATAATACATCACTTCTGTATTCTGACATAACCTTATGCAATATTGTCCACACAGGAGGCGCTCAATAAATAATGGTATGTGAAATAAATGAATGAGAGATGTAGTAAATGTTTAAATAAGAAAATTCAGAGTTTTTTGCAGTGGAACCCGTGTAATTATGTAAATTCTGCCTTAATGGTAAATTAGGAAGTTTCAGTATCTAAAAATTTCACTTTCCTGCTCTCTCTGGCAGCACATATACTAAATTGGACCAATACTGAGCAGACTAGCATGGCCCTGCACAAGGATGACACGTAAGAATTTCACTTTCTCCTCCTCCATTTTCTTCTCAATGTTTTACTCGGGCACCAAATTATATGTCTTGTCACCATCTCTGCCACTTGATTGTTAACTTTAGGAGAATTAGGTCTGTGATTAATTTACTTTTGTCTTTACCTCAGCAGCTACTGTTTTACTTTATACACAGAAGGTGTTCAATCAGTATCTGTAGGGTTAATTTATTAAGTGAATCTTTGATTGACTAGCTACCAAGTTCAACAGTATGATAGTACCTTCCCAATAAAGGAATGAGACATTGAATTTGCATGGAAAAAACATATTAAAGTAAACAGTGGGACAATAATATACAGGCAGCCTGGATAAATAGGAGGACATACCTTTCAAGAAATTCATCTAAAAATTTCACAATAAATTAATGCCTTTGAGATCCTTGGCAGACACCTTTAAGTAATAAAAGGAGAATATTGACTTTAACCAACAAGGGGCTTAATTAGGGACCTGATCCTGTTAGGATTAAAATAATACTTTGATAATAGCTATTCAAAGAATTTAATTTCACAAAATCCTTTTTAAAAAAACAGGCCTTTTGAAGCCTATCCATGCAAATACTTGAAGTTTAAGAAGCATTAGAAAGTTGCAAAGAGGGGTGACTGGGTAGCTCAGTTGGTTAAGCGTCTGCCTATGGCTCAGGTCATGATCCCAGGGTCCTGGGATTGAGACCCACGTCAGGCTCTCTGCTCAGTGGGGAGTCTGCTTCTCCCTCTCCCTCTGCCCCTGCCCCCCTGCTCATGCACTCTCTCTCTCTCTCTCTCAAATAAGTAAATAAAATCTTAAAAAAAAGAAAGTTGGAAAGATAACTTTTTCTTCATAACTAGAGAAAAGATGAAAAATGAATAAAGGAATCTGAGTAAACATAAATATGTTAATTTGAGGGAAAAGTTAAAAACCCGAATGCTGAAGGATGACTTAGGTCTTGAATCCCTGTCAGGGAATTTAATTAATGGGAAAGCCACTTGAGATTTTCCAGTTCTTTCATGATCGCATTGTGTTCGCTCATCTAACGAGTAGTAGCTGTATGTAATTTCTTACAGTAACACTGAAATGAAGCATCACAAAGTTCACCTCTAGATTAGAATACCAACTCAAATTGCCATGTTTTCTTGCTTACCTCTTTCTCTGAATCTCCTTGGCTGCTAGGCGACATGCAGATTCCTTGAGGGCAGGGCTTGCTTACTTTGCAGAAGTCTAGAATCACGCCACCGCACCCATGGCATTTAGAAGTATTCTTCAATGTTGATTAAAGTGGGACTTTTTTCTATTCATTACAGATTTTCTATTTGATTACTTACAACTTGCTATTATATAAATCAGAAGTCCACTGGTTATGAAATTTTATTAGCTTTTGAACTGTTTGGGAGACAATGAATGTTGTCCCTGGATAAATAAGTCAGAAGACAGAGGCAATGATGGAGGGTCCAAGTCCTATTACAGCTACCATTTGCTTTCCCTTCACAAAGGGAATCTTTGTACCCTGACACAATCTCCTCCCTGTGTCTATTTCTATTTAGATGAGATACAGACATACATGATTGGTTCAGTGCAATTTGTCAGAAGGTCTGAATAAGCAGCTCTAGTATCATGACTCCGGGTTAATAGTATAAGTTTTGTAGAAGGACAACAGTTTACCAAAGCCATGGTCACACTTACTGAACAATGAGGTCAAATTTAAAGCTGAATAACTCCTTTTTCAGTCTACTGGCTTCTTAGAAACATTCCAAACCTGGAAACTAATATATATTTTGTGTACTCTGAAAATTTTAATTTGTTTCTTTCCTCCCTGGACTTTTACTAAAAGGGCTGAGAGGCAAATACATTTGTTTATTAATAACTCATCATTAGTAAAAAATCATTTATTATTAAAAGCATTTCTCTTCATGCTACTCTGCAAATTATAAGACAACATCAACTTTAGAAAATTAGTTACATCTTTCTAATTTATCTGTTCCAGTAAGCATGTTGTAAGCCTTACTTTTGATAAGTAAATTGGTAGTAAATTGTTGATAGACACTGAAATAACAATTTTTTAAAATTAAGTACTGGAATAACTTAAATGAGTGAAAAAAGACTGCTATAGTCCAAATGATATCTGTTATGTTCAAGTTTTAGACTGTTAAATTATGTTTCTAGGATGATCAAGAAAATAAAAACTAATTTTTTAAATCATGGCTCTTCTTCTGATTAAGATAATTAATGTCAGTTATAGGAAATTGGAAAAGCAGAAAGTTATAAAGAATAAGACTAAATGGCCGACTCATATCTTCTATTAGGAATTTAATTTGGTATAACATTTTTGGAGGACAGTTTAGCAATACTATTTTTAAAAGCATATAATCTATAACCTAGCAGTTACCTTCCAGGAATTTAAGAAATAACTGCCTCAGTAAGGGAAGATATATCCATAGAGACAGTCTTGAAATATTTCTCTTAATAGCAAAGAACACAATCAAAATAAGTTCATTAATAAGAGTATAGCAAAACATGTTATGGGTTTACATTAGTTAAAACTTGATTCATTCAACAAGTATTTGTTGAGAACCTGCTATATGGTAGGACTAACCTAAGCACTTGGATATGGCAGTAAATGAAGAACTCTTTATCCAATGAAGCTTACCTGTGGAAGGAAATAGACAATAAACATAATGAAGGACTAAATTATGTAACATGTTTGGAGGCGAGCAGTGTTATACAAACAATAAAAAGAATGATGTAGATATATGTGTACAGATCTGAAAATATGTCCACAGTGTATTTGTAATTAAAAAAAATAAGTTTTGTACATATATATCAGGACTCCTTTTTATAAAAAATAAATATGTATGTGAATGTAATGTAAATATGCATAAATATGTCTGCATAAACTTGGGATAACATCTACAAAGACCATTTCAAATTGTTAATATAACAAGTCTAGTGTGAGATGTGGGAGGGGAGAATACACATCAGTGTATATACACATTGTGGTAGATTTACAGGTGATTTCTTTTTTCTTTTTATATATTTTTAAAGTATTTTTCAAATTAAAAATAATAAAATTCTTTTTATCACTACTCAGATAAAATAATTTTAACACTTTGATAGGCATCTACTCAACATTTATTTAAATCTCTGATAACAATGAAATAATCCATGGTTCTTATAATTTTGAGAACTCAACATCATTTAGTATAGAAATAAAGTTATGGACCCTCTTGCAAAAAGCCTGCACACACCAAAAGGGGATTACAGTGATTGATTTTCCAAAGCATATCTGGTTTAGAAATGCTGCTATGAAGTAAAGAGACTGATTTTCTCTTGAAAAACAGACAAACCCCCTAACTTTTTCCTTTATGTTATAGTAATATCATTAAAAGAATGATATTTAATAACAAAATATGTAGCTCGAACTTATATTATTTTTCTGTATTTGGAATTACACTCTCAAATATCTATTTATGCCTCACAAATTTACTAAGTCTTAACTAAACATATTAAAATAGTTCTCAAATAATTTTGGGTACTTTAATGTGGGAAGTTACCTGCCGTCCTCTCCCCCACAGCCCCGTATATGAAGATGTTCTGTACATCATTATTCTGATATCAGGATTAAGTCTGCATTTGATTTATTGATATGCCACTCTGTTCAACTTGCGAAGTATTTTGAATGTGATGTGCTAATAAATAATCAAGATACAAATTAAATGTATATAAAACATACAACTTTTAAGTCAGCATTCTTTTTAATGATAAGCTAAGGTGTTTTGTAAAAATAATGGATAAATCTTCATTCCAAAAATTAGTAATGTTTCAAGAATGATTAAAATAAGAATGTTGCTAGGATTCAAAATTTAAAGGGCAACATGAAATGACTCCAGGTAGAATAGATTTATGTGTAAGGTAAGGAGAGTTGAATGAGACTTTAAATAAATTTTAAACTTAATTTTCTTAGCTAGGAATCTCAGCTATCACAAGTTGTTTATCATAGTCAGGTATTTAATAACTGTTGATTAATGATTTTCTCAAAATTATGTCTTAATTTCAGAAAGTCATATAGCTTAGTGACATTTTCACTTTGCTGAGAAGGTATATTCCAATTTCATTTCTCCATCATTTTTATGTTTTGAAGACGTTTATTGCAGACCATGGATCTACCTGACATTCTCGACTGCTCTGATCATTCAGTGGTGCATTTCTTTGAATTCTAGAGATCTTAAAATACTGGTACAGTTTTAAATTTGATGGGAAGGGAGGATCTAGGAATGAGTGCCGCCCTTACTCAGTAGCAAGGAGAATGAATCCATGGCAATCCAAAGTCCCAGTTTAACAAAGAATGTAATATTAATGCAATCTTGGTGATATCATGAAACATAAATGGAAATTATGAAGTGTTTGAGGTAAAGCTAGCTTAATGCTATATGGGTTAGCAATTTTTCTGCTTCACTGCTTCACTTATTTATCTTTAGATAAATACCACCTGGGAATAAGTGGTGTTTTGCTTCACATATGCACAGGTACACATTACAATCAGTCGATGTTGGAGTCTGGCTATCAGCCATGCTGAGTATTAGCCCATAGCGGGGATTAGGTGACACAAAACTATTCAGTCCATTTTACAAGTGTGATTTTATGCAGGTGGTTTGGCTTGTTTGTTTCGTGAGTACCATCTTGGCTCTTAACGGATAAAATTTTAAATGCCATATTCAGGAAACATTTATAAGAATGTTCCCTGCTATCTCCATCATTATCCACCCATCATCAAAACTTGATAGGTGGCCGTGTGATGAATACTTTAAAGGACTGAGAAAGTTATCTTTCACTAAGATATGCTACCATTGGGATAAATCAGATCTTGAATAAAAGCCAAAGGCTTAATTCTGAATGATATTAGGAATATTACTCATATCCTGGGTGTGACAAAATATCTTGGATAACATATTAATGAATAAGTTTATTATGGGTTACTGGAGAAGATTGATTTTTTTTGAGATTTTGCTTTACCTGATCTCAATAACAAGAGTAAAAGTAATGATAATGAGAGCTAACCTAAATTAAGTATGTACTACATGAAAGACTGCTAAATATTTTATATGATTCTTTTATCTGGTAAGGATTCACCTTGCTATGAGGCAGATAGTGCTATTATTCTCATTTTATTTTTTTAAAGATTTTATTTACTTGAGAGAGAGCACGCGAGAGAGAGAGAGCATGATTGGGGGGGAGGGGCAAAGGCAGAGGGAGAAGTAGACTCTTGGCTGAGCAGGGAGCCCAATGTGGGGCTCAATCCCAGGACCCTGGGATCATGACCTGAGCCGAAGGCAGACGCTTAACCGACTGAGTCACCCAGGCGTCCTATTCTAATTTTATATGTGAGGAAATGGATACTCTGTGTATCATTTTCTTTTGCTTTGTAATAAATCATCACAAACTTCCCAGCTTAAAACAACACATTTATTAGCTCACAGTTCTCTAGGGCAGAAGTCCCGGCACTGCATGACTTGGTTCTCTGCTCAGGATCTCACAATGCCAAAATCAAGGAGTCCACGCAACTGCTTTCCCATCTAGAGCCTACGAAGAAGAATCGACTTCCAACCTCATTCAGGCCATTGGCAGAACCGCATTCCTTGAGGCTATAGAACGGAGGTTCCAGTCTCCTTGCTGGCTGTCAGTTGGGGGTTGCTCTCAGTTCCCAGAGGCTGCCTACATTTTTGGCCATGTGGCCCCCTATATCTTTAAAGCAGGCAATGTGAAAACTCCTGTCAAATCTCTGGCTCCTTTGTCTCTAATGTCAAGACCCAGATTTAAAAGGGTCATGTGTTTAGGTCAGGTCTTTTCTTTCTTAAAGTCAACTCTGCCATACGACATAATCCAGTCATGGGAGGGACTGTACTGTCACCTTCACAGTTCCCGCTCACACTTGAGGAGGGCATTATACCAGGGTTGAGTCACTGCAGGTGATCTTAGAATTCTGCCTACTACACCCTGATAGCATAAATAAGTTACCTATGCAGCAGAGCTAAAAACTGGCCAACTCTAGAGCTTTGCCAGATAGGCCCCGTACATTGAATTTAAAGCTACAGATTAGTGGGGAATGTCTGGCCATTATATTATTGGATGGTGCCTCTTGGAGTTCTGGAGTCATCCTGACTAGACCATGTCATCTCTTACTTCATTCTAAACCCATATCTGTTCCATAATTTTTTAAATTTTATTACTATGATACATGCGTTTAGTTAAAAAAGTCAGGGGACACCATAAAGCTTATTTTTATTTTTTATTTTGAAATAAATTTAACTTACAGAAAAGCTGCAAAATTTAGAAATTCCATGTACCTACCACCCAGGTTCCCTATTTGTTAATATCTTACCACATTTACCTTATTGGTCTCTCTCTCTCTGTGTATATTATTTATTAACAACTTTATAGAAATGCAATATATCATAAAGGTTGGCTGTTAAAAGTGTACAATTCAAGAGGGGGAAAGGTAGGGGGAAAATATGCAATTCAGTTATTTTTAGAGTTGTGCAACCGTCACTCTAATTTTATTTTTAATTTAATTTAATTTTAATTTTCCATTACCCCTCAGAGAAACTTTGTATCCATTATCAATCATTCTCTTCCTCCTCCCACTTAGTCCCAGCCAACCACTAATCTACTTTTTGTTTCTAGGGAGTTGCCCGTTCTGGTCATTTCCCAGAGATGGAATGTGCTGCTGCTAATTCATCATGGTATAGGTTCAGGGGTGAAATTATACCCAAAGTTGGCAAAGTCCCAGTTTAACAAAGAATGTAATATTAATTTTATAAAGCATATCCTTGGAAATATAATTTCTGGGACATCTAGGTTCCTACAGTTGATATATGAAGAATTTATCTATTTTCCTGACTTCAGTAAATTGTTAAATATCCTCAAAGTTTTAATAAATGTATTTGCTTATTCATTTTTTAAAACTTTGTTCTCCTTGGGATTCAAAAGCCTCTATTATTCTTAGGTGTAACTTGAATTGATGACGATTTCCTTTTTTTTACTGTCTCTTTAAATATACAACATGTAACACTTCTGTATTTTAAATATTTAATCAAAACAAGCTCAAAACAAAATATGTGATCTTTGGTGACTGGCTTCTTTCATGTAGCATAATGTTTCTGAGTTTATCCATGTTATAACACCTATCCATACTTAATTCCTTCTTATGGCCAATAATATTCCATTTTATAGAGGTACTACATTTTGTTTAACCATTCTTCAGTCGATAAAAATTTGGGTTTTGATATTCAGTTATTATGAATAATGCTGCTATGAACATTTATATACAAGTTTTAGGTGGATATATGTATTCATTCTGGGGAATAGATACCTAGAATTGAGATTTCTGGGTCATATGGTAACTCTATGTTTAACATTTTGAGGAACTGACTGTTTCCTAAAGCAGCTGTACTATTTATCTTTCCATCAAGCAATGTTTGAGCATTCCAATTTCTCCACATCCTCGTCAACACTTACTATTGCCTATCTTTTTAATTGTAGTTTTCTTAGAGTATGTGAAGTGTTATTTCATTGTGGTTTATTTGCATTTCCCTAATGACTAATAATAATCTTTTCACGGTCTTTTTGGCAATTTGTGTATCTTCTTTGTAGAATTGTCTATACAGATCCTTTTCCCTTTTCTAAATTGTGTTGTCTTTGAGCTGTAAGTTATTTTTATATTCAAGAGTTCTTTATGTATCAACGGTGTCCTTTGAAGTACACCATTTAAAATTTTGATGAAGTCCAGTTTATCTATTTTATTTCCTTAGTGACTTGTGCTTTAAGTGTCGTATCCAGGAAAACATTACCTAATTCAAAGTCATAAAGATTTACACCTTCAAAGAATATTAAAGTTTAGCTCTTACATTTAGGTCTTTGATTTTGGGTTAATTTTTAACATGTGACGTAGAAGTCCAACTGTATTCTTTTGTAGGTCGATATCTGGTTGTGCAAGCATTGTACGTCAAAAGATTATTCTTTCCCCATTAAATTGTTTGACATCCTTGTCGACAATCAATTGCCCATTAATGTTTGGGTTTATTTCTGGACTCTAAATTCTATTTCATTGATCTATATGTCTCTCTTTATGTCAGTACCACACATTCTTGATTACTGCAGTTTTGTAATGGAATTGGCAAGCATGCATCCCCCAACTTCATTCTTTTTCAAGGTTGTTTTGGCTACTCTGAGTCTCTTGTATTCCCATATGACTTTTAAGATCAGCTTGTCAATTAAAAAAAAAAAAAAAAGCCAGCTGGGATTTTGATTACATTGAATCTGCAGATCAATATGGTAAGTTTTGCCATCTTAACATGAAGTCTTTCCATTCATGAACATAGATGTCTTTCCATTTATTTAAGTGCTTTTTAATTCCTTTCAACAATATTTTGTAATTTTCAACGTAGAAATCTTATACTTTTGTTATTTTTATTCTTAAGCATTTTAATTTTTGATGCTATTATAAATGAAATTGTTTTTAATTTCATTTTCAGATTGGTCAAAGCTTGTGCAAAGAAATGCAATTGACTATTGTATGTTGGTCTTGTGTCCCGTAACCTTGCTGAATTCATTTATTAACTCTAATAGGTTTTCATGGATTCCTTAGGATTTTCTGCATGAAAGATTATTTCATCTGCAAATAGAGGTAGTTTTACTGTTTATTTTCTATCTGGAAAAGCCTAACTTACCTGGTAGAAACTTCCAATAATGCTTTTTTTTTAAACATTTTTTTTATTTTGTTATGTTAATCACCATGATTTTATATAAAATATTTTTCATTTCTTCTGATCCAGGATTATGTTCTGCATATACCAATAATAGCTCGAAAGGGGGCGCCTGGGTGGCTCAGTCGGTAAAGCATCTGCCTTTGGCTCAGGTCATGATCCCAGGGTCCTGGGATTGAGAGTTCCACATCGGGCTCCCTGCTCAGCAGGCAGTCTGCTTCTCCCTCTGCCTCTACTCGTGCTCTCACTCTCTCTCAAATAAATAAATAAAATCTTTAAAAATAATAGTAGTTCAATAGACACCTCCAGTCTGGTAGTTTTCCAAGTGTTTTCTTGTCTTTTGTGACCTTGATATTTTTGGAGAGTACAGGTTAGTCATTTGCTAGAATTCTTCAACATTAGCTTGTCTGATATTTTCTCATGATCAGATCCAGGTAATGATTTTTGGTAGGAAATCCACAGAAATGGTTCTGTGTTCTCAGTGAGGCATGTGACGGACGTTGTTTTGCCCCATTACTCATGATAACTTTGAACGTTTTGGTAGAATGATATCTACCCAGTTTATTCACTGTAAAGTTTACAAATAACTATATATATATCCTGTTATTCAAGAAACTCATCCACTTGCCTTATCATCCATTGATGATTCATTCCTGAATCAGTTATTATTATGATAATTGCTAAATACTGATTCTTTTCCTTATCATTCCTTCAAATTATGTTATTTGACCTTCTATTTTAACATATGACTTTCCTTCTCCACTTAAAAAATCACTCACTCATTTTTCAAATCAATATGGAAATATGAATTCCCATTTCATTCAGTAAGTTGTAATTATTACTGTCATTATTTATTTTGAGGCTAAAATTATTTAACTTTTGGCTAGTGGGAGCCCCTTCAAGCTGGCTTCTAGGCCCTTTTTGTAAATCCTTCAGCCATTTTATTGAGTACCTCCTGTGACAAAAAGATGTACTAGGCTTGTCATGTACTTTTTCTGTTTAAGCCCTGGAATCAGCCATTTCTCCAAGGAGTACTGGGTTTTTTATTAAAAATTAAGAATATTATTTAGAAACAAAGATCTAAGTACTAGATGTTTTCATTGCTACTGAGATATTATTACTTCTGGGTCTCTCAGAAGGCAGAAATAAGAAAGATATCTTCACAGACACACTCATACACATGTACTTACATCTATATCTATTTCCATATGTGTATTCTTTTTTTTTTTTTTTTAAAGATTTTATTTATTTATTTGAGAGAGAGAATGAGAGAGAGAGCATGAGAGGGGGGAAGGTCAGAGGGAGAAGCAGACACCCTGCCGAGCAGGGAGCCCGATGCGGGACTCGATCCAGGGACTCCAGGATCATGACCTGAGCCGAAGGCAGTCGCTTAACCAACTGAGCCACCCAGGCGCCCTCCATATGTGTATTCTTAAAAATGAGCTTACACTAATATGCCCACTTATAATCCAACATTACAGGGTTCATTTCAGCCTTTATTCTTTCCATATTTGGACTTTGTTCCACAGATATTGCTGGCCTAAGACTCCTCAAAAAAAAAAAAAAAAGTAAGGGAAGGTAACCAATAAATATTTTAAAAGAGAATAAAAGGGCGGGGGAAGAAGAAGAAGAAAGAAAGAAAAGGGAAGGAGAGAAGGAAGAGCCCATGAGGGCTTTGATGAGAATCTGTAGTTTCTTCCCCTTCACAATGCCTCCAAAGACAATGACTTTCAACTCTTTTCAGCTGTTTCTTCCGGTATTTAACTCCATGCTAATACTCTTCATTCTTGATTAAAAACGAGAATTAGATATCAACTATAGCCTTCCCACTGTAGGGGACTGTTGCTTTTTTATACCACTGATAAACTACACTTTGCTTGAGCAATTGGTTCTTCTGAGGGTCTTTCTGGATATCAACAGATGACATTGAGACCTATGATTTCTGGTATTGCTCCTGTTTCAAATGAATTCCCACATTTTATTGCCACTTGCTTTTCCAGAGGAGTTATATATGGTCAACACTTGCAAAGAAAAAGATATAATTTTTGAAGAAAAACTTATTGAAAAGATGACTTGGTGACAAATTGTATCTTAAGAGGGATAAGACACTCTGAAATAAGTTTGTCTGAAACTAAACATTAGTCAAGTTTACTCAAAATGTTTCTGGGTGAAATGTAGGTTGAATATGCAGAGAAATAACAATTGGACAGAAGTGGTAATTAAAAAACCACTCATGAGAAATTTTACAAAATAATACCAATAAAGAGCTCTAGTGATAAAAAGCATTGCTAATACTGCCAATTTTAAATCTAATTTCCCATTTGAACAACTTTTTGAATACATTTTCCCTAGTGAATTTCTATATTCCTCCTAATCATTGACTTCCTATCTGGTAAATATTAGTTAAGGGTAAACCCTCTGTAATTTAAAAGTTTTGAACATGGCACTTTTCCTTTTTTACATATTCCAGTATACCTATAGCAACACTGAATACAAAGTTCAGTATTGTGACGGTGTACCTGAACCAATGTGAGTTCGCTCCTTGGTGAGTCACAGAAAGTGCACCAGATGAGTTGTGGTGCAAAGAAAACTTTATTTGTAGCAAATAAGGAGATCATGGGGAATGGCTATCAAAGCCATGACTCCCCAACAGAGGGTGAATGGTTTTGTTTAGGGTTAAGATGAATACTTAGATAGGGAAGCCTTATCATCGTATGTAGAGGCGGGCATAAGGTCACTCATGCGCCTGAAGGAAACATGCCCATACATACATTGTATGTTATGTAAATGAGGCTGGTGCTCCTCCTTGGTTAGAGATTTTAGTATTATAATGAGGTAAAGGTAATTGTAGATCATTCCAGAGGTCACTCTTTGGTCCATCTATGCAGGAAAGGTCAGGGGTTTAGCTCAAAAGATCTGGGTGGTCTGCGCCATGGGGACGTCTTGTGAGGACAGTGACTATCACCTGAGGGGTGGTTTCAGGTTTCATTTGCCTGAGTTAAGAGGTAAGCCAGAAAGAATTGCTTCAGAAAAAATATAAGATAAACGTTAGTGAGTACAAGCAGGTGGGCAGCAAAGGTCGGGATCTCGGGTTCTAGCTGGTGTCAACAGCATCTGCATTGCAACATCATCCCTGTTGTTACTAAACATAAATGTATATTTATGATCATATTTAAAATCTGATGCCAGGGATGCCTGGGTGGCTCAGTCGGTTAAGTGTCTGCCTTCAGCTCAGGTCATGTTCCCAGGGTCCTGGGATCGAGCCCCGCATCGGGCTCCCTGCTCAGCGGGAAGCCTGCTTCTCCCTCTTTCTGCTGCTCCACCTGCTCTCTCTCTCTCTGACAAATAAATAATTTAAAAATAAAAAATAAAAAAATAAAATCTGATGCCAACCAAGAACAAATAGGGTTGGCTTCAGTTAGAGTTAATATGGGGCAAAATTTCATATGCAAGTTGTTCTGTGCATATCCAAAGGAGAGAGCTAATAGCACTGTTTCCTCTTTCATGTAGGCCTTTATCAGCAAGAAGAACACAGGAAACTGTGTGGAGGTTGGTTTTCAAAACTTCTTCCCAGAGCATTAACTAAACCACAAAATTTCACTCTTTCTTTCTAACCATAGCTGTGTTGTAATGGCGACATTCATTATTCATTATTACTGACATACAGGGACCATGAGAAATTCAGCAAAACCTTTTTTTTAAACCTTAATTTGTAGTCTCTGGTTGGGTGACCTTGGACAAGTGAGTCAAGTTATTTTTTCAGCACAGTTACCTCCATGGCTGTATATGTGAAAAAGAATATTTGCCTTGCAGGTTGTTATGAAGATTAGGGAAAATGTTTTACAACCTTGTCTAGCTCTCAATAAATGGTAGTTGTTGGTAATCTATTCAATACTGGAACAGAGCAAAATAAAATTAAGTATACAGGCACACAAAAACTAGGAGGGGCTAACTCATTTGTAGTGAAGAATTTGAGAAATGTGTTATAGACCTGGAAGAATTGGGTTAACTTCTCGCAAGTGGAGCATTTGTAACTGACTGGCGAAAGGGAAGATTTCGGAGTCTTGCTCAAGTCAGAGAGCAGGCTAGCATGTCACACTTTTTCCTGCATCTTTTGTTAGGAGATCCTGTGCTGGGAATGTTGCAAGTCAGATTTTGTACAGTGTGACAGAAAAGGAGATATCAAGTTTAAAACTTTTCTTTTTGTTTGGTCCTTTAATACAATCAGAGGCCTTTAAATATTACCACAGAAATATTTGTATGGCTCATTGGAAGAAGATCAAGCAAATTCTAGGGATATAATTTTTAAATTTTAGTCACATAGGACACATAGGAGAAACTTTTGCAAAGGGATTTTTTTTTTTTTTTTCAAATCAAGAACTTTTTGGAATTAAAGTCCTCTGATGGAACCAACTTGTCAGATCTTTTATGACTCACAAGATTGAATTTTCTACTGAGATGGCAAGATGTCGAATGTATTTGTCTTAAAAACTCAGGGAGGGGCGCCTGGGTGGCTCAATTGGTTAAGCGACTGCCTTCGGCTCAGGTCATGATCCTGGAGTCCCTGGATCGAGTCCCGCATCGGGCTCTCTGCTCGGCAGGGAGCCTGCTTCTCCCTATGACCCTCACCCCTCTCATGTGCTCTCTCTCTCTCTCTCATTCTCTCTGTCTCAAATAAATAAATAAATAATCTTTAAAAAAAAAAAAAAAAACTCAGGGAGGGCAAACATGTCTGACATTGATTTGTTCAAGGGGGTGGTAGTTCAGATTCAAACCAGATTATGTGTGTAGTTGGGATGCCAGTTTGATCTGTGGCGTGTGCACTGCTGGAGCTAAAACATGACCGGACATGTCTGGAGGACAGGTGGCACTCGTTCACCAGAAATCTATATTAGGAATGAAGCACCTCTTAAGAGATAAGTCGTCTTAAAGAAAGATGAGTCGGATGCATGGGGCGGGTCCAATGGCAAGGACTCCGTCACCCAATAGGCAATTTTGAGTATAGCATGGTTGATTTTAGATTCTCAACCTCCCTCCAAACCTTCCTCCAATTTCCTGGGATTCACGTAGGTTTAGGGGACTATACATCTATTTTTTTTTTTCAATCACAAATTTGTTTGTTGTAACAGCTTTTTAAGTTGAGTACAGATGGCCCTTTTTGTTTACCTGTGTATCATAGTGTAACACCAAAGAGTAAGAGGAGGGGGGAAAGTCCTCACACCCCATCCACCCACCTCCATTTCTGCATGAACCTTAGACTATCTTCCCTGAGCTGAAGACTCCAGGGAACTAAGATCCCTTTGGCCTCTTAAGGGTCCTGGACAGTTTTACAGTACTTGTGAAGGTCATAGTGGTAATCATCAAGAGCTGAGTCAGCTGTGAGCCTCAGATGTTTTCAGATGTGAGGCGCTCTCATCTAGCTACACAGAGGAAAAATAGCCCCAGGAGGGAAGAAAGGAAGAAAATGGCTGACCTTCATTCATTCAACAATTATTTGTTGACTAATTGACTAAAGTCCTAGAATATTTGGATGCTGTGGGATGGAACACATTTGCAAGAGCCTGGAGGTCCTTCAGTAAACAGTGGAGGGACGTCTGGGTGTCTCAGTCGGTTAAATGTCTGCCTTCGGCTCGGGTCATGATCCCAGTTCCTGGGATCGAGTCCCGCATTGGACTCCTTGCTCAGCAGGGGGCCTGCTTCTCCCCTCCCTCTGCCTGCCGCTCCCCCTGCTTGTGTTCTCTCTCTCTCTGACAAATAAAATCTTTATTTTATTTTATTTTTTTTAAGATTTTATTTATTTATTTGAGAGAGAGAGAATGAGAGAGAGCACATGAGAGGGGGGAGGGTCAGAGGGAGAAGCAGACTCCCCGCCGAGCAGGGAGCCCGATACGGGACTCGATCCAGTGACTCCAGGATCATGACCTGAGCCAAAGGCAGTCGCTCAACCAACTGAGCCACCCAGGCGCCCCAAATAAAATCTTTATTAAAAAAAAATAGTGGAAAGCCAGTGCCTGTGAAATATGAAATATACTTCTTTATGTCAACTCCATGAGGTGGGTTTTGTCTGTTTTAATTACTACTGTATCCCAAGAACCTACACTGGGAACCAATGCACAATAGGAGCTAATAAATATTCGTCAAATTTGTTGAATGACTACAATTTCATTTACCCTCCTGGGCAGATTGTCCAGTAAAACATGGTGTAATTGTTAATTTTATGTGTCAACTTGACTGAGCCATGGAGTGCCCAAATATCTGGTTAAACATTTTTCTGGGTGTGTTTGTGTTTCTGGTGAGATTAACACTAGAATCAGCAGACTGAGTAAAGCAGGTTGCCCTCAGTGTGGGTGGGCTTCATCCAACCCACTGGAGGCCTAAATAGAACAAAAAAAGGCTGAGCAGGAGAGAATTTACTTTCTGCCTGATGGTCCTAAAGCTGAGACATTGGTCTTCTGCCTTTGGACTCGGACTCGGACTGAATATACCATCGGCTCTCCGGGACGTCAGCTTGCCAGCTGCAGACTGTGGGATTCTCAGCCTCCACAATCACATGAGCCAATTCATTATAATAAATCTCTTCATATATAAAGAGACTGGTTTGTTTCTCTGGAGAAACCAGACTAATACAGATTGATTATATGTAGATTATGCACACGGCCACTATCGAGAAGCCTCATTTCCTATTGCAGAATTCTCTGAAGTCAAACAGAATCCAAAGAAATTATAGTGTAATTTCATGGAAATAAACAATTTCAAAAGAGATTCATAGATTTTGATGATTATGAGCTATGCTTTGAGATACAGTGAATGCGTTAGCTTACAAGCTTCAAGTTGTATTTAGCGTCACTCTGTTTCAAGAAGTAATTACCGAGTGGACAGGAATCATATCCAGCCAGATGATACATTAGTATCTCTGAAGCCTAGGAGCCACTTCCTTCTGGGGAAGTATATTTTCTTCCATGACATTGATGAGATCAAAAGGGAGAGGTATTTATATCTTTAGTAGTGATGAGGTCCCTGGGTCAAAATTGAGATGTGAGGAAGTGACTCACCAAGATGGTGACATAGGTTGTTCCTGACTTTGTTCCCCCTTAAAAAAAAAAAAATTGCAAAAAAAAAAAAAGGTATCAGTGAGAGGATCCTAGCATGCAGAGGTGAGGCTGAAGTGTGCCCTGCATCGCAGAGACCAAGACAGTCTGCATTAATAGGGTAAGAGAAGCAGCTGCATGTTGACCGCATTGTTCCTCCCCCAGACAGCACTGTGAAGACGTCTCCCCTAAGCCTGCGGTTCCTCCAGTAGGAAAAGAGAACCCGGGGCAGGGGGGACCAGCAACCTCCACCCCTACTCACTGTAGGTTTCTTTTTGGGAGCACCAACTCTGATCTTGCACCATGAGGACTGCAGGGGAATCTGTATGGCTCAGCCATGGGGAATCTGTGATGAAGAACGGGGAAAACACAAGTTCCATGGGTGCAGTAGTTATTGTCTCTTTTGTTTCTAACTACAACCACAGCACCTGAAACAGTTCCTAGTACACAGAAGGAACTCAATATACTTTTGGGGAATAAACAAGTAATTGAATGAACACTATGAAGATCTGTGTAGGGGTAGAATATATTGAAGTTGTTTGTCACAAAGCCAATAGCATTAAAAAGCTTTTATAAATCTCCTGAATATGGAACTTATTTGCTAGCTGTTATTCTATAGAAATTTGAATGTGTTGTGGGTGTTAATTTGTAAATTCTATAGCTCTTCATTTCTCTAAGACAAATTTCTATTCTGCATCTCTATCTGGCCAAAATGGTAGGAAACCCAATATCATTCATCATTGGGCCTCCCTCTCCATTGCCAGGGTTGTGTAAAGGTCCTGGGAATCTGATGAGATCCAGAAAATTTGGCAAGGGCCATTTGGTTTCTTTCCACTGGGATGATCACTGATATACTTGCCTGTTGCTTTGGAGGCAATCTGCTCTGTGGCATCTCTGCCAAAGTTTGAGAGCAGAGACTTTAGCAAGTTTAGAGCCTTGGTATCTTGGATATAGGCTCCCTCATTTACGACGGCATCATGCCCTCTGTAGTTGTGCTAACATTCACAGTTGCTGCAAGGGAGTGAGGCATGAGCTCCTAATTCTCACAAAACCTCCAAATATCTTCCCCTTTGAAATCCAGGGGACTAATTTCTCCCAAGGGCTGCTACCATTGTTTTCTCTCCCTTTAAAAGAGTCCTGTGTGATCTCTGTTTAAAAGCCTTTAAAAAGGTAATGTCGGTTTTTCTCAGGCAGGGTGGGAAAAAGATGCCAAAACAGTCAGATTTTCTATTAAAAATATTTGGTAATAAATGATTTTCCTAGTTTTGCTGAAGGAAATGTCTGAAGTGAGGTTAGGAGTTTTGCTAAGGGCTAGCTGAAAATTATACCAGGATATACTTCCTAAAATAAAAGAGAACATCAAGGTTGGAATAATGACAACGACTAAATAAATCTGATTCATGTAAAGTTTTTTTGAGAAAATATATAATGAGAGGCAATAATACAGATTACAGATTTAAAATATATATTTCTCTTAATCTTTCTCTTTAAATAGATATTATATTGTCAAAGTGAGCTCATTCTGTGCCAGTGTGCATACTATCAGTTACTGGCTCGCAGCAATAGAATACAAAGAAAGGGACACCTGAGTGGCTCAGTCATTAAGTGTCTGCCTTCGGCTCAGGTCATGATCCCAGCATCCTGGGATCCAGCCCCACATCGAGCTCCGCATCGGCTCCCTGCTCAGCGGGGAGTCTGCTTCTCCCTCTCCCTCTGCTACACTCTCTCTCTCTCTCTCTCTCTGTCAAATAAAATCTTAAAAAAAAAAAAAAAAGAATATAAAGAAAGTACAGAAAGTTGAAGTATTTGGAAACCATTATAGTAATTGGTACACCATGGTATCCAAGCTTATGATCAGAGAACTCATCTTGTTTATTTTATTTATTTATTTTAAACATTTTATTTGTCAGAGAGTGCGCGTGGGAGATCGCACAAGCAGGGGGAGCTGCAGGCAGAGGGAGAAACAGGTTCCCTGCTTAGCAAGGAGCCTGATGCAATGTGGGAACTCTATCCCAGGACCCAGGGATCATGACCTGAGCCAAAGGCAGATGCTTAACTGACTGAGCCACCGAGGCATCCCAGAACTCATATTGTTTAATAGAATATAGATCAGTTCAAATGCTGAACACATGTGGTGATTTGCTTGTGGTTTAATTGTATACTGGTTATGTGTAATATTTTAAAATCGGTTTGTGAACTATAACCCAAAAGTGTATAAAAATCTGAGAACATATAAGCATTATTCACAATTTATTTTTAGTTATTTTGTTTTTAATTCTGAACATAATAATAAAAAAATTCTGAATTTTTAAATTTACATTTAAATTTAAAAAATAATATTGTTAGTTATGTTTGATAAGTAAAATTTATATTATTTATATTTAATCCTAATTTACAGATGGACTTTTTCTAAGTTTAGTTCACTGGATTTTTTTTTTTTTTTGCCAAGAGAAAGATTTTTTTTTTCTGAATGTGATGACAAAATATGAGTTATTACTAAGAAAGGAAGACCATAAGAACCCATACTAGTTTTAATTGGAAAAATGATGCTTCATGTATTTGGAGTTTAGTTTTGTGGCCACTATTAATGGAGAAGTGCTAAAAGCTCAATGTGTTACTTGTGAAATCTACTGGCTAATGAAGTAACAAAATTATAAAAATTTAAGCAGGATTTGAACTTATAGCATAAAGAAATATGTGTGACTCTAAAAAAAATTCTTCGAAAGAAAAAATATTGAAATGAGAACCTGACAGAAGTACATGTTCACTATTTCACACATAAACATTATATTTCACATATAAACATTCATGCTTTATGGGTTACCTATAATGTAACACTACATGCAATGGCTGAGGCTTAGGCAAGCAAATATATGGAAGGTTTTTGCTTGGAAATATTGGGTGACTCTGCCACAAAGAAGGTAACAGAGGTCATCTCCGATGACACCACAACTTGGCATATTCAGGAATGGGAGAATGGTATGGAAAACCAAGTCAGAACAAATAAAGCTAGCAAAATATTTTCCACTAATAATAGATATTGCTAACAGGGCAATTCTTTTACATACATATCATTTGAACATGATGGTGATTATTCTGTCAGGCAATGTGATTCAGAGTTTAAATTTAATTTAGGAATAAATTCTGATGGCATATTTGTAATGATGGGAAAATAATCTGGAGTACTTGCCCAGATTAAGGAGTTTGTTCCAGAAAGGCTCTTACTACTTCCAACCTTAATAAACTTTTGCCTCAAGGGGAAGAAAAGTCAACTGAACTAAGCAGGAGGCTAAGCAGTGAAAATTGTGAATTACATAAAAACAAATATGTTAAATTCAGGATCATTTCCTTTATTATATGATAATAAGGAAGCTAATCACAAACAACAACTATATGTGGTGACAGATGGTTATTGAGGGGGAAGCTTCTGTCAAGATGCTTGAGTTATGGAACAGACTCTTAATGTTTCTGCAATGTAAGAAACCAGTTTGATCTCAAATTTTTAAAGATCTTTAATAAGATGCCAGGCTTGTTTGTCTTCCAACTGAGGTGGTTTTTATAAGAACTAACACTTTTTGTGATACTTAATTTTTCCATGCAAGGAAGGCAGGCAACTGTTTTCCAAAGGAAGATGAGATCAAAGGCTCACATGGACATGAGAAGCTTGGAGGAATTGAGTTTCTGTAGACTGTTATGGCATGTCTCATAACTGAACAATTTTCTATGACTTAGGTGATGATTTTGATGGAGCAATCAACTAAATGAAATTTCCATAGGTTATTTTTAGAAGTGGAAAATGAGGAATGGGGCATGTTTGTTTTCGGATATGGATATACTATTGCTATTAATAACTACTGTTATTCTATTCACCTTGCCTTTTTTTTCTGTCTTACATGGCTCTCTTCTGTTTAATTTCTAGAAAGATTAGATAGCATAATTTTTTTAAATGTGTCATTTAGTATTTTTCTTTGTTAAAAGAATTCCTCATTTGGCATTCTTCTTTTTCTGATAGATCCAGATTTTCTTTTCAGTTCTGCCATATGTGCCTAATCCTTGACGTTGATGATGATGATGGTGGTGGTGGTGGTGATGTTGATGATCCTGCTACAGATGATTATAATTTAAAAATCTAAAGTATGTGTCTCTTTTATTCTCCTGGAATAGCAAATTATAATTCAAGTGTACCATTTGACTGTCTCCCACCAAAAGTGACAAATTTAGTCTCGACATATCTTGGTAGAATACCATAAAAGCTTTTAAAATGGGATTTTAGTGGAGGCAGATGTTCTACCAAAAACTATAGTTAGGTACTGTATTGCCCCAAGGTACCACTTTGTACTTTTCTTATCCTCCAACCTGAGACCTGCAGTTAAAAAAAAGAAAAGTCTGATTCATTTACTCATTTAACAAATCCTTAGGAACCTAGGAAGGTTTATACTGCCAACATACGTCCTTCTCTCTAATCCTCGCTCTCTTGACAAAAGGAGCAGTCACCGTGTTCTGATGATTAGTGCAGGGATATGGTGCCAGATCCTAGCTCAATAGTCTGGATTAGAACAGAAGCTGATATTCAAAGGTATTGAAACCATAATTCTAAATTTTTGTTCCATCCTGTCGATTAGAGAATAAGGTCTGTCTCCTACATCTCATTTTGAGTCAACCCTTTTCTCCCTTCTCTCTCTAGTCAGCCACCTGCCACCCTAATGTGAAATGTGTCTCTCCAGATACTGTGCTTTTGTCGGTTAAAAAGACTTCTGCTGTTAAGACTCCAGTAGGGAATGGCAGGGTCTGGGCTTTACAAATACATGCATGAAGAGTTTGAATGTCTGGTTTCACCCAAGGTGAAAGTAATCTTGCCTTCTGGGCAGCATGTGACTAGTTTTCTACTAGGCCTATTGAGAAGTCCACTCTGACTGATGAAAACACATGCTGGGCTCCTGCAGACTGAGCATAAAGGGGGCATGGTCTACTCGTCCTGGAAGCTGTGAGATTGCAGGTGATGTAGTGAGCCCACTGGTGTGGCCATCACAAGGCCTGCGATTGAGCCAGCAACATTTAGTAGCTGGGGATCTCCGGGAGGTCACTCTAAACTCCCTGAATTTCAGTTTCCTGAACCATGTAATGGGCAAGTTATAAAGATCACATACAATAATATGAGAAATGTTTTACACAGTATATGCAAATATATTGCTTCATAGTAATAAGTATTCTACATTCCACTCACGGGTTTATTTTGCAGTTTATCCCTAAGGCTGCTGCATCAATCAGTACCTCTCAATGAGAAATGGCCTTTCTTGAACTTTGTATAATTTTCTAGACTTTTCTTGACATTTTTAAAGTCTTTTTGAATCTCCTTTTTTTGGGTTCCCGGGGAGAATCATTTCAAATTTAATTTGAGTGCTTTCCAGCGCATCTGCCTTTCCTCTGCTCGGAATTTGCTCTCGCTGTGAGGCTAGTTGCTTATGCACACAGCTCCACGCTGCCCGGTTCAGATTTTACTCAGGTCTCCCATCATGGCCTCGATCCTTACTTGACCTCTGGGACCCCCTTGGGAATCTGCTCTCTCCTCCATCTCCCCACCCTAGGTCTAATTTACCTCTTAGAACTCTTCACTTTCTTCCATCAGGGAAAAGGGATAAGGTCTCCGAGTGGAGGAGTCGAGGTTTCTACCGGAGAGCTCTCATAGACTTCCCACCAAGTCACACCTCCCAGCCACTCCCTCCTCACTTCCCGTCTGCTGCAGTTTCCCCTGGCGCAGACTGCACCGCTGAAGCTGTTCTGTCACGCCGGGCTCTTTCCTCATATACAGGGATTCTTCTCTCAGGGCCCCCGAGACTGTCTTCAGGCTAGCACTCTGTCCTTCAGTGCCAATGAGATGCAGGTTGTCTTCCATGAGCCTCTTCGGCGGTATGCAAATCAGAGGTTGCGCCTGGATACCGGTGGCTGTGCTAATACATTCCTCACGTCAAAGTACCAAGAGCGTCACCTAAGATCCCTGTTCACTATAAATAATTTAAGTGAAAATAACAGACTTTTTGGAAAATAAACATTACATGTAACTAGGCAGTATCAGAACATGTAACTCCTCAAAACAAACAAACAAACAAACAAAAACCCTCGTTAATATTAACACAAGTCCTGATGGATTGACCCTGTTATTATTATAAAATGTCATGCTTTGACTCTAACAGCTTTTGTCCTAACGTCTATTTTTTTTTCTTATATTTCATCTGCTCTCTTTTGTTTACTGCTTTCATATTATGTCTTTTTTTAAATTTTTTTTTTTAATTCACGTGACAGAGAGAGCGAGAGAGAGGGAATATGAGCAGGGGAGGGAGGCGGAGGGAGAGGGAGAAGCAGACTCCTCGCTAAGCCAGGAGCCCAATATGGGGCTCAATCCCAGGACCCTGAGCTCATGCCCCGAGCTGAAGGCAGACACTTAACCATCTGAGCCACCCAGGCGCCCCCATATTACATCTTTTTCTATGCTTTTATTTTCCACCAATTTGTGTCTTTGCATCTAAAATGTGTTTTGTCTAGACACAGGTAGTTGGTTCCTTTTTTAAAAATTATTGGCCTTTTGACCAAAGTGTTTAATTCATTTATAATTAGTGTATTTACTGATAAGATAGAATAGTAAGATCTGTCCAGTCAACATCTCCTGTTCATCCAATTGAAAAAAAAAAAAAAAAGCTGCTATCATCCCTACCTTTACATGCAGACCCAGCCAATGACAAAATAAAATATTTCAACCCCCAAATAGTATGACCTTAGTAATTTCCTTTTTAAACACTTGTAATTTTTATTCAGTCTGTCTATTTGACATTTGACACTCATGTACCCTTTCCCAAATAAATGTTTTCTCAATAATTTCATCTGAATCTTCACTTGACAACTTCTTCCTTATTTAAATAAAACTATCTTAAAAGGAAGCCTTATATCCATTTAGATAGAAATGCATCTGCCATTTATATAACATATCTTAAAAAGAATGAGAATCAAACATTGCTATTAAATATTAGCTAAATACTATTGTCTGCTTCAGACTTTGAGACTGTAATTTACTATCTCATTCTTAAAATATATTAGCAAGTATTAGCAATGTGATAAAGATATCCCAGTGCTAAACTGGGATTTTTTTTTCTTGACTAACTGAGAGAAATAAAACAATTAAAAAGGAGAAAGCTTCTACCCCTGTGATTCGGTGTTATTTAAAGCAACCACTTGAAATTCCTTGTACACAGTCCACATTTTGCAAAACGCTCTACTAATAAGAGCTGGTCAGTCACTTTTTACACTTTTAGACATATGCTTTCAACATAAAAAATATTTGAGGCTTAATCTCATTGAATTTAGCTGAGGAACTGAGGGTGTAGAGCTGCATATAGAGGTACTTCTAAATTGATGTTGGTGCCTAAACAATACAACAGAGACAACAGCAGAAGACCCTTGTAGTGAAAAGAGCACTGGGTTCTTTTAGTTGCTGTATATTACTTCAAAGCGAAATAGAAACATTATTTGTGTGACTATACCAACTCTTGTTACTATAATCACTCACCGAACAAAGTCACCCTTTTAGTTCCCACTGTGAGGAATTCACAGAATGTTAGTGTTAGTTCAGTGAAGACCTTGAAACTCAATGCCACATTTTTCACAGGAGCAAGTTGAACCCAGATAGGTGATGTTCATCTTCCAGGGATCTTCTAGCTAGTTCATGGCAAAACCATGCACTAGAGCCCAGTCCCATGCCTTTCCTCTACACCAGCAATTTCTACCCCTGGTTGCACATTAGAACATCCGAAGAGGTTAACAAAAATAGTGACATCTGAACCTCACCCAAATCAATTAAATCAGAATCTCCGGGGGGTGGGGGTGAGGGGTGGAGCTAGGACATTGATAGTTTTGAAAAGCTTCCAGACAATTCCAACGTGAAGCCAGGGCTGAGAATTTCATTTTATGCCACTCTCTTGCAAAGTGAAAGTATTTGCAAATATTAGCTGATGAATTTAAAAAATTTTTTTCATGATTCATTTTCCTTTTGTTCCCTAAGCATAGATGATGAAGTATCTATAGCTTTAGGATGGGGCAGATAAAAACAGAAGGACAGAAAAGTCAGTGTTCAGCTTTGATTTTCAAGATAAGTTTCAAAAAGTATATAGCAGAAAGGATAGTTTTAAAAGCTAGACTTTGAATGGCAAGGACTAGGCACTTGAGAGAGAAAAGGTTTTTCTGGATTCCAAAATCTTTAAGTATCAAAAGTCAGATAGTGATGGACTCAGGCCTGGAATATAAGAAGTGAACCACAGAAGAGGATGGATTAAAGATATGTTGAGAGAGTCATTTCCAGCTATACAGAAATGAGGGTAAAAACAACAATGATGACCACTTTCAGGGGGGAAGGGTGGAGAGGTGAAGATGGGAGGGGATGCTGGTGGAGGGCTCAGAGAGAACTGGAAGCAAATAAGAGATGCACATCTTAGGCTGATTACCTGGTGTACTAGTCAGGGTTCTCCAGAGAAATAGAACCGATAGGATGCATATATGTATTTGTGTGTGTGTGTGTGTGTGTTATGTGTGTGTGTATGTGTGTTTATTTATTATTAATAAATTGGCTCACACACTTATGGAGGTTGGCAAGTCCAAAATCTGCAGAGAGAGCCAGAGAAGAGCCAATGTTACAGTTTCAATCTGAAAGCTGTCTGCTGGCAGAATTCTGGTAGGTGAGTGGATGCGGGGGCGGGGTGGAGAGGTGAGGGAGGGGTGGTCTTTTGTCCCATTTAGGCCTTCAACAGACTGAATGAGGCTTCCCTCATTATGGATAGCAAACTGCTTTACTCAAAGTCTACTCATTTTTTTTATTATGTTAATCACCATACATTACATCATTAGTTTTTGATGTAGTGTTCCATGATTCATTGTTTGCTTGTAACACCCAGTGCTCCATGCAGAACGTGCCCTCTTTAATACCCATCACCAGGCTAGCCTATCCCCCCACCCCCCTCCCCTCTCGAACCCTCAGTTTGTTTCTCAGAGTCCATAGTCTCTCATGGTTCGTCTCCCTCTCCGATTCCCCCCCCACTTCATTTTTCCCTTCCTACTATCTTTTTTTTTTTTTTTTAACATATAATGTATTATTTGTTTCAGAGGTACAGGTCTGTAATTCAGTAGTCTTACACAATTCACGGCGCTCACCATAGTACATACCTTCCCCAATGTCTATCACCCAGCCACCCCATCCCTCCCACCCCCCACCACTCCAGCAACCCTCTCAAAGTCTACTGATTTAAATGTTAATTTCATTCAAAACAAAAACCTTCACAGAAACCTCCAGAATAATGTTTGACCAACTATCTGGGCATCGTGACCATAAAATTAACCATCACACCTATATACACCCAATTGTGCATATATTATACCTCCCTCCTTCTGTCTCCTTTCTGCTCTGTCCCATTCAAAACTCAAGAGAGAAGAATATCTGCTGCCTGATGGATTTGAAGGACCAAATGGAAAAGGAATCCAGGAGACCACTCAGTAGACTGGAGGGCCTGGATGAGGATCCTCATATCTCAAAGCCTTACTTACTGCTAGAATCGTATTTTTTAAAAAGGATGGTATAGAAGTTACATATTTGATAGCATGGGATCTAAAAATGGTAGCACAGGGTCTTGAATGTTGTGGCTGCTAAATTAATGTTAGTTGCCCTAGAAATATTATAAAGTATTGGATTCATATCCAGTGACTAGTTGCTGTTAACACTCTTAAATCAGAACTAGATCGCAGGTGCTCTTTTGTATAGATGAAGGAGCTGAGGAGTGTGAAGTATGTGTGTTAAGTGTTAAGAGCAGGCGTAGGGCTGGGTATAAATCTTCCCAAAAAGTTTAAAGTATTGGAACAACAATGCATGATAAAACTCATTTGCTTTTTATAAATTTATTTCCTTTCATCAGTGGGCCATTTTCTATGTTTATCCATAATAATTTATGGAGGGAAAAAAGACACAAAGCTTTTTTAAAATGTGTTTTAGACAGATAATGGTTTTAAAAGCAGGAAAAATATATCTAGTCATTGAACAGGTATGGGCTTGCAAAAGGGAAATAAATGAACCTTTTAAAACACAATTTTTCATCAAAATGAGCTTTACTTTTAAAAAATGATGGCAATACACCCTGTGGATACTTAATATAAATTCATTTGAAAGGCATCCTAGATCTTGTTACCCAGTGATCAATTGCTTTGTCTTTATTTTTATTTAGAAAGCTGAAGAGAGAGGCCATAATTCTTCTGTATAATAAATACCAATATTCAGCTATTTGCTTGAATTTCACAGCTCTGTGTGAGAATAAATATACATTCATATTTGTTCCTTTTTTTAATATTTGTTCCTTATTTTAATCCTTTTTACAACAAAGGTTTGCTATATAATTAGGTTTCTGTGCTATGTAATAGGCAGAGGGAATATCATTAACTAACTCTGACCATATTGGGAATAGATTGAGAATCTGTATGAGTGGGATCTATAGAATTTAATTAAGATATTTTAATTGTTTATAGCAGATTTTTATTTAGGTGAAATTCAGCTTAATGTTTAACATGAAATCTATCAGCATATTTGTAGGTCTGTATGCAAACACATACTCCAATGTTGAGAATAAAGTGAGACCCACATGCTTTTTAAAGGACACTTTTGGACTCAAGAATACCAGAATCCTCCCTCAGAAAAATACCTCCTGTAATTTTCTGGAAGGAGATTAGTGAAGAGAACAATGACTAGTTAAACAAAATAACATTTTATTACAAATTAGGTCTCTGCCCCCAAAGACACTGACAAAGTCTAGTAAATTGTACTGGGATCTAGTAGACCTTACACCCAAGCTAGATATATGTATAGGCATCATCCTCCTGAGCTCAGATTTGGCATTTAGAAATGACTACTCCTATAAAGCAAAAAGCTACACCTGGCAGCTCAGGAAAACATGGAAACAAGCAAGCAGAAAAGAGCCTTTGCTTCACTGGTCCAGCACTAAGTTGGCCGGCACCACTTGACATGCATACCTCCCAGACCCGGCTGAAGTGTTTTGCTGAGGGAGAGAGTGGGAGGGGCAAAGTGTGCGTGTGTGTGTGTGTGTGTGTGTGTGTGTGTGTGTGTGTGTGTGTGTAGGGGAAAGGGAGAGGGAGAAAGGAGGGGAGAGGATGGAAGAGACTTGGAGAGGTGGGGGAAGGAAAAGGGAATGGAAAGGGAAGAGGTGGAGAGAGAAAGCTGTCAAGCGTGGAAGGAAGACAGTTAGGAAAAATAAAATCAAAGCCTCCTTGAAAGTTCCACCCATAGAAAACTCATCATAGTCCGTACTCTAGATCCAAGCAGTTCAGCCCTCCCTCCTTGGGTGGAGGGACAGGGAGAGCAGACCTGCTGGCCTGTGGTCTAACTGGTCAGGGGAAGGAGTGAGGTGACGTGTAGAAAAAAAGCCCAGAGCAACCCCAAAGCTAACCTTCACCTCATAGGGAAGTTCATGTCTCAGATTTTTGGTTTCCACAAAATATTTTTTCAGTCCTCTAACATTATTTCTTTAGACTCATGAGACACAATTTAAAAAAATTTTTCCAGCATTAGAGATTTAGCCTCAAGGAGGATATACTCAGATTTCACTCGTTCTCTCAATACTCATTGATGTTTAGTTTTTGAGGGGTATAAAGAGGAATTAAGATGACTCCTGCCCTTGAAGGAACTTGTATTTTAGACCTTGTCAAAAATAACTAGAATAAACTCTAAAGTGAAAAGTACCTTAAAATGCTTATAGTTCAAGGATGCTGAAAGTTTGGAGAAAATATATATTATATATATATATATATATATATATATATATATATATATATATATATATTTTAACAACAGTAGATTTCACTCTGAATTTTATAAAGTAATATAAGTTTTGGAGTGACCTTTTAGAAACTCCAAACAGAACTCAGAATACTTATTCTTTTGAAGAGGAAAAAAAATTCAAATAAGCAAATACATACCTGCATGATTCCAATATTGATGCATCTGCTCCCAAGCTCTAAAACTAATTAGAAATTTGTTTCCTATCTGCAATTAGCTTTTAAGAAGATGGGCATCCATTAACACAGTTTGGTAGTATAATGACAAGCAATTAGTGATAAATTGTTCTATTCTGGAAAGAAATAATAATTAAGAGTAGATGATTTCTAAAGGAATTAAAACATAACTTATTTTTTTTAACTTGCTAACTTAATTTTTTAAATTTGGTACAAAGAATGAGGTTTAGGAATCTTCCTCTTTTGGTGTGTGTAGAACTTGAAGAAAATAAAATCCTTTTTCTTACTTTGGCTCTTTCTAGTTACCTTTTCCCTACCCTTCCTCCTTCCTCCATCCTCCTCATCCCACAAATCCTACATTTCCTCCATAAATAAAAATAGAAAAGAAGGGGAGGGGAGGGGTAACTGGGTGATGGGCATTAAGGAGGGCAGGTGATGTGATGAGCACTGGGTGTTACACACAACTATGAATCATTGAACCTTATATCAAAAACTAATGATGTACTATATGTTGGCTAATTGAATTTAAATTTAAAAAAAAAGAAAATATGAGGGTACTTTCAAGAACCTGGAAGTTGAGAAAAATTCCCTACAAGATGGAATTAATAATACTTATCTGAGAGATTTAAACAATTGATTAGAAGCTGCAGAAGGCAGATATCATCAGTTCAATATAAGGTAGAACTTCCTACAGATTAGGATGGACCAAACATAATTTTCTCAAATGTTTATAATTCCTCAATTTTACCAAATGTGAACTGGAAAATCCTTTACCGGATGTTGTAGAGTTGATATGAGCATTCACTGGGGTCTGGTGAGGAGGTGGATTAGTTGATGTGTAAGGTTTCTTCATGCACTGAATGAGCTTCTCTCACTGAGATTATTTTCTTAACAGAGGAGTTATCTGCACTGTGCTCTCTGTCAGAAAGTTGTCCTGGCTACACACTTTAATCCCTGCCACTGTTTTGAACTGAGCCATACAGATAATCGTGAGCCTGCATACACATGCCATTTAGGAAAAGAATGAAATTGAGGCACAAAATTAGATGTGAGATGCTAAGTGGCATTAGGTCATTCCTTTTATGTCTATTGCCTCCAGTGTATTAGAGAAGAACTATTTCGGAAGAATGGATGTATCGAGAAGTTTTAGAATGGGAGCTTGTTGTGGTTCTGTTCAAATAAGATATGGCTAGAAGTCAGCCATCTTTTGTGCCTATGCACAAAATTCCCACAAATATACTCTATTGCTGATAATAATCCCTGTATATTTCCCAACATAGTATTTCCTAAGACAGTATGTCTGCCAGTCTGTTTAGGCCTTGGGAGAAAGTAACTCATATCTCTAGATATTATAGAAGGTGCAAGGAAGTATTACACAGGTCAAATGAGCAGATTTATTTGAAATAATAGCAATACCATTGTTGGACAAAGCTGCTGTCATTACAATGAGTGATAAACTCAATTTTAGGTTTAATGTTATTCAGTTCATTGACCTCCCTCCAATCAATTCCCCTCTGGCATAGGTAGGCATCACCAACTGAAGTCAACTCCCTCTAGTCACCCTGCCCATAAAATATGTATAGCTCTTATGACCAGAACATGAGATTGCAACCCTACACAGGCTATCTCTTGGGAATAATGTGATATACATCTTGATACCCTTACTTACTAGTGAGTCTAGCCATTCTTCCTCATAGCTACCCAGCACCTGGGACCTCTTAGCTTCCACATATGAAACCCATGATTTTCTTTGTCAGTTAGAATGTTTTTGCTGAAATAAACACCTCAACTCAAATCAGCTTAAACAATAACACAATTTGTTGGCTGTCATCCTCAATGTGTCATGCCCTCATTTTTTTGGTCTCTATTCTCACTACTATTACCCTTACTAAAGTTTTTAATACATTTCACCTGAACTACTGTAGTTGTGTCCTACCTGGTCATTCTGCCACCCCATTCATGGTTTCCTATAATAGACTTCATTCATTCAACATTTTGAGTACCTACTATGCTATTTGGGGAGGGGGGAGGCACATGATTGAATAGATTTCAGTCCTTAAATTTAAGGCGATCTATTTGTTGGGAAAGTCTGGGTTATGGTTACAGCATCAAATGGAATCACAGGGGTGGACAGCAGAGGTCTACTTTTTCTTGCTATACATCCTATAAGATGACTGTTGTTCTGCCCCATATCATATTCGCCACAGAACCTAGGCTAATGGAGCAGTCTTTATCTGGAAATTGGTCTGCTGGTATGGCACAAAAAAAGGAAGTGTGACAAAACACAAACTGGTTCTCAAAATTTCTGCCTGCAAGTGACCTATATTATACTTATATTTCACTGGTCAAATCAGGTTGCTTGACACATCTGAATTCAAAGAGTAGGGAAATATACACCTCATCTAGGCCTAGAGGACAAAGGGTATTGTTTAAGAGTAAAGGAATCAATCACATGACCTTAACATTTAGAGCAGGAGTCAGCAAACTACAGCCTGCCGCACACTTTTGTAAATAAAGCTTTATTAGGACACAACCACACCCAGTCATTACATATGATCAATGGCTGCTTTTGCACTGTAATGGCAGAGTTGAGGGGTTATGACATAGACCATATGACCAACAAAGCCTAAAATATTTATTCTCTAGTTCTTTACAGAAGATGTTTTCCTACCTTGATTTAGAGAAGCAGAAGGATACATGCATAAACCTCTAAAATGCAATGTATCCACTTTCTTATTTCATGATTACAGCCCTTTAGGGGGAAACAGGCAAAGTATACATGTAAATAAAAATCAAGTGGAGGCATTATTAAGAAAATGTGCCCTAAGACCAAGATTTTTTTAAAGTACTTTGGAACTGCAGAGGAAACATCTGATTGAAAGGATGAGGGAAGATTTTTTTGGAGGAAATAGTATTTGGAATAAGCATTGAAAGGAGGAAGGATTTTCTTAGGGGTACCCTCCAGGGAAAAGTATTGCAGAAGGAAGGAAAGACTTGAACAAGAAAGGTTTAGGGTATGTTCAAGGAATGGAGAATACTTGATTATGGGTTAAATGCTGGTATTTATGATGGATTATGAGAGATGGTACTGTTCCTGGAAACACAAAATATCATCTTGAATTTCTAAATTAGAACTATATTATTAGAAGATGCAGCAAGGGTGTTGAAAAGTGTTCAGGCTTTGAATCTTGCCTTTGCCATATAATAGTTGTGTGACCTACCTGTGTCACCTTAACCAAACTATTTAACCTCGCTGAGCCTCAGATATCCCTACTAATGAAATGAGAACAATTGGACCCTCATAGTTTTTTGAGGATATAAATAATGAATGTACAGTGTCTGTCCTGTGCCTGATACATTGTAGATGCTCAAAAATTATAGCTGTTATTATTACTATTACTCTTTCTAAGCCACTGTCAATCTGCTTTGACTTTTGCAGCCTGCCTATTCCTAACTGACATACACTTTCTGGTCTTTGTGCCCCTTTTCTCTTTCTTTCTCTAGCTCTCTCTCTTTTTTATGTATATAGAGGTTGAGAGAGAGAGGGAGAGAACACATGCACATGGGTGGGGGGAGGACAGAGGGAGAGAATCTATTGCAGACTTCTCACTGAGCCCACAGCCTGATGCAGGGCTGGATCCCACAGCCCACAAGATCATGACCTGAGCTGAAATCAAGAGTTAGACACTTAACTGACTGAGCCACCCAGGTGCCCCTTTGTGCCCCTTTTCATGTCATGTTTTCTGACTGATACAACACGCTACTATCTGCTACCTGTGGAAGTCTGTTACTATTTAACATCCACCTCAAATTATCTTCTTTCTATAAAGTCCTCAAAGGTGCTTCCCATAATTTAAAATTAAATCTTCTCACTTCCTCCCATAATATTTATAACATATTTTATTATATTTTAGGTCTTATGTGTGTGCTGTCTACTTTAGTCATTCATAAGATTCTTGAGGGAAGGAACTATATCTTGGTCTTGTTAGAAACTTTGTTATATAATTTTATAAGCAGTTTTCATTCATGGCAGGATGATCCAGAAAATATTTTATTTCATGCTAGGAAGCATCTAATTGACAAACCATCTTGGGAAAGTTTTAGTTCTGTGACTAAGTTGATCTTTATAAATAAGGAAAAATATAAGATCAGAAGTTGATCTAATTGTTGACCTTTCTCTAAATTTTGAAAGCATTTAAATTGAATTGTATTCTTTCTCTTTAATTTATAGGGAAGGCAGCTTTAAAATTGCATTTTTAAAATTCTCTGAACATAAAGAAGCTTTACCATTATTATTTTCTAAATGTTTAATGAATGGCGTGGGACCTTCCTAAATTTCTGTTGTATCAAAGTCACTAGTGACTGACAGAATGTTCAAAATGGAGAATCCAATGCATGTGGCTTAAAATCACACAGTTGTCCCCCTTCCTTTTAATAGGTTCATATATTTGAAGCAGTACTCTCAAAGTAAAAGACTTATAGCCTTGAGGCTGGAAAGATGAGTCCCTGGAGTATGGAGGAAGACTTAGAGCCTTTATTCATGTTAAATTTTTATACCATTACTTAAAGATCTCTCTTTTTAATGTTTAAAATGTACATTATATATTTCTCCAGTGTTTTATGTATAAGATTTCTTAATAAAAATTATATGTGTATGCTCAAAATTTATTTACTGTTGGGGTATAGAATTAAAAAAACTGGAGATCACTAATTTAAAGGAAAACTATATAAATATATATTATATATATATGGTAAGCAACAGCATTTAGTTATGCATCTCCTGTATTTATTAGCTTTTAGAGACAATGGTGATTGCTTTCTTTCTATACAAATTGCATTATGATATAATACACATTTTTGAAAAAATATTGGTTTCTGGTGGTGAAGAATCTTCTGGTAGCTTCAGGATTCCATCCAGCATTTTTAAGTTAGGCAAACAGGAGAACACTCTAAAACAAAAGTTAAAGATAAAAAAAGTAACTGTACTGAACAAAAGCATTGTCTTTCACTTACTCTCTTTATAAATGAGTGGAGTTTGCCTATTATTACAAGAAAGATGAGTGGCTATCATTTTATTCTGGTTTTTGTTTTTTTATCTTTACAATAGGGTTATAATAAAACACTATTTATGTTCATTGAGCTGATCACCTTGCTGTAGCTTGCCCTCTCCAGGAGCTACTATATAGTTCTTCAGATCATAAGTATAGATCAGAGAAGTGGGACTGCGTACAGTCTGTTTTTATAAGAGAATTTCAGTCCAGTTTTTACAAAGCTCTATAAAGGGGAAAAAAATGAAGGAATTTAGCCAAATAACCATGAGAGAAAGAATGAGATAATGATATAAGTGCACATTAGGAAGTTAAAAGTTTTTTTAAAAAGGAAGAAGTAAAGAAAACACATGTTGTTTAATGATAGTTAAGGAAGAATTCTGGCTGTGAGGTATAAGAGAAGGGGTGGGAAATATTCTTGTGCTGAGTTATTTTCTCTTGACAGAATTTCTGAAGATCACATTTCAGATTTACACAGTCACTTCAGGTTCAGGAAGGGGTCCTTCTCATCAACCCAGGTGAAAGTAGTCAAATGCCTAGCAGTGTTATAAAGCAGTGTTTTCTTTCAAGTGGACAGTTTTTCTAGATCTGGGTGTTCTGTGGGCTCATACCAGAGGAAATGAATGGCACTGGGATTTGCCCAGGATGAAAGATACTGAAACCTGTCAGTAGACATGCCATGACAACTAATGGTTGGTATTGACCTCCTTGGGTGCTCTCTTTGGCCACGTAATTTTCTTAGCACTAAATATTTCCTGCATATTATCTTATTTAATCCTCACACCAATTCCATCAGGTTTTTATCCTCCATTTTAAGTTACTTATCCAAGATCATAAAGCCTGTGGGGGACAGTGCAAAAATTAAAATCTAAGTCTTCCGGCCCTAATGTTCAGACTTATCTGACAGGAAACCCTAGCTACTATTTCTTTTCAAAAAGTAAAACTATGGTGAACTCAGATCACATTGACTTCTGAAGAAGAGTACAAGAGTTTGCCTGTGGGTGTCCCCGGACATGGGGCTGCCTTCTACCTACTGGGACTTACACTCTGAGCTTTATCAGTAAGTTTTTTTCTCTTTTGAACTGTGCTTTCTTCTTATTGGAGGATCTGAAACAAAGGAGGAAGGGAAAGACAGTCACAATTGTAGGTGACAATGACCAAGAAAGTCTTATACTTAAATAATTCTGATTATGTTGTAAAGGGACACCGAAGGTCTGGCCCAGATCCTGGACACAGAGATACCCAGGGACAGAATGAATGCTGTTATAATCCTTAAAGTGTGGATTTTGGCTAGGTGATTGAACCCAAATTTGGATGAACTTGGGACTTCAGTTTAGTTCCTCAGCAGAAGTGGATACTTAAATCCTTTCCTCATACTTTGAAATGACCAGATCTTTCTGTTTAAAGTAACCCGCTACTACCCAAGTCAATATAACCTGGCTTTTTATAGCTTGAATGCCTGTCTGTATCCACCTTGGACTCAATCCAACAGAGTTAACATTAGAAAATAGAAGAACCTCATTATATCCCTCATTCTCACATAATTCTATACCACATCATAAATTTTGAAGACAGATTTATAGTGAGACCTCAGGGCATATCAGATTTCAGACAGTTAATCTTAATTCTATTGTTGTAAGGCATCCTTTGAAGGGAGGCAAGTAACTGAATTGGGATCAAAATAAAATCCCACATATAAATTAACAAAACTAAAATGTAATACTAATAAATTGTCTTTATGACTAGAAATGTGCCTTTTTTTTTTTTTTTTTAAGATTTTTATTTATTTGCGAGAGAGAGAATGAGAGACAGAGAGCATGAGAGGGAGGAGGGTCAGAGGGAGAAGCAGACTCCCTGCTGAGCAGGGAGCCCGATGCGGGACTCGATCCTGGGACTCCAGGATCATGACCTGAGCTGAAGGCAGTCGCTTAACCAACTGAGCCACCCAGGCGCCCTAGAAATGTGCCTTTTTATGAATGATGTTGAAATGTCCGGCTGAACCTCCTCTGACTGTAGGAAATATAATTTTAAACTTCAAAATGTTATTATGGTTAAATATTACTTCAATTTTAAAGCAACTGTGTTGCTAGTTTTCACTTATGTAAAAGCAATTTGAGAATTTATGATCACAGAACATGAATTTTGTCTTCAGTCTATAGTCATGGGGGTGACAATGGCAGTAATAAGATTTATGTAGGAATAACAGAGATTAGAATTCTTATTTCGATAATTTTTTGTTGTACGTCAGAGTTTGAAGAGTCATATTATTTAGGCCTTGGAATATGGTTGTTGTCATGGGAAAATGGCAGTTTGAGAAAGGAAGGTAGTGAGAACTATGTCTTTTATTGAAGCTGAATGTAGATGAAAGATGTAATCATAGATCAGGTATGAACCTAGAAATGATCTAATCCTTTGTATGACAGATTCAAACTGAGACATGAGTTTACTTGTTATCTGGGGGCAAATACAAGTTCTAGAACTCAGTGGCTTGTTTTTACCCTTTAAATTCCCACAAGCGGTGCTGGGAATTAGCTAGGGAGAGAGAGAATTTTCTGCATACCCCAAGGTATACATTGCATTATTACCATTAGGAATGTTCCAGTAGTGACAAAAGAATAAAATGGTTTATTCTTCACAGGTTTTCAAGGACTTTCAACCACTGGGGTAGATTGAATCAGTCACTTCTTTGTGTCCATTTAATGGTGCTCTTGTGGCCCAAAGGAGTGAAAATAAAACCAGAGAATAGGGGTGCATGGGTGGCTTAGCTGGTTGAGTGTCCAACTCTTGATTTCAGCTCAGATCATGATCTCAGGGTCATGAGATCGAGCCCTGCATCGGGCTCTGTGCTGGTTATGGAACCTGCTTGGGATTCTCTCTCTCCCTTTTCTCTTCCCCTCCCCTGCTCACTCTTGCTCTCTCTCTCTCTCAAAAAACAAAACAAACAAACAAAAAACAGAGAATAAACAATTTATAAAACTATCACATGGACATTGATAGAAATCTGTACATAGAAATCTTTAAAAAGACATAGTATCTATTAAACATTATGAGAGAAAACGCATAGGATTTGAAAGTCTAAAATGAAGCACCTTTGTATATGTAAAGTCACATTATAAGAGAAGCCTCAAATTTTAAAGCAATCATAAATTAACTGAGAGAAGAGTGAATTATAGATTTTTTTAAAAAAGATCACTTCAGAGTTCTTTAGGTGAGATCAGAAGCATGAAACGTTCAATATGTAATAGATAGGATAAATATTTGCCAAGTGAATTTAAGCTCCAGGGGAACAGCTAGTCAAAGTATAACATTCAAAGAAGAACATAGACGACAAAAGTGTTTGGGGCCTTACCGTCTCCGGTAATTTGGGTGAAACTCACAAGGATTCCTCCTGAGAGTAAGGGATTCTAGTGGAGTGCACCATAAACTGGAGAGCCCAGTCAGAGATTCAATGTGGTTTTCAGCCAAGGATAAATGCTGTATCTGAGGTATCTTTGGCAATTGTTTGAAAGATGTGAGATGGTTTTTGTTCATATTTAAAACTCTGCATCTGGATAAAAAATATAAACACCCTGTCATTTGTCTCCTGAAGAGGATGGTTAACTACCAAACCTTGCATAGGACTAGCGTGCTTCATCTAGACCATAACCCCTCAAAGGAGTGACAGTGATATTTTCTAAAACTGTGGTTTGTAAAAGAAGAGAAATATTTATATCAAAATATGAAGAGAAAATAAGCCAAATATATGTGACTATAAGCTTGCTGAATACAGAAATCTGTTTTCTTTTCCAATGTATACACTCAGTACTTGGCAGAATAGTTGGTCCATGGTGTATTCATAATATGTCTCAAATGAAAGAGTGAATGGCTGCAATGAATGAGTGAATCTCAGCAATCTCATTGTTCACACAGATTCATAACAACTTATGAAGAGTATTGCCTCCAAGTAGTGAGATCAGTTATTTTTTTTCTATTTTTCCATACTTAAATTCTATATTGAAAAAATAGCATTTTGAATTAGAAAAAAGGCCTTTTATATATAAAAGAAAACTAAAAGGTATCCTTAGGAGAAGAAATGTGTGTTGGGCACTTAGGTTGAATACATTTTCCTGACATATCATGCTTCTCAATATTTTTGCCTTAAAGCTATGATTGTTTAAGACCATGCAAATAGAGGAAATAATTCAAATCTATCACTGACACCTTGCTTTAAGGAAAAATTCCTTTACATATAAGTTGGGATTAAATACCACGAAAGAAACACAGGGAACTTATTTATGACCTTGTACCCCACAAAGACACTTAGTAAATAATTATTGCTAATGCTAAAAATGGTGCTAAACAGAGAGAGAGTTTCCACGCAACCGTATTGGAAAAATCCAGTTTGAACTCCCCGACCCTGATTGAATTGTAATTTTTTCACATCTATTCTTTGGTAGCTTACTTTGTGTAATTTTTTCACATCTATTTCCTTGTTTTCTTCCACTCTCTCTCCATATGGACATTTTACACAGTCCTAATCATACACTTGATAACTTCGGGTTTTTACTCTTTTCCAGGTTACACATAATATTTTAGAAGCACTTTAGTGCTATGATGATTTCTAATTGAAAACCCAGCCTAAGCAGTTCCTGTGTCTCTGCCTCTCTCTCTGTCCTCCTATGAAATCTATTCTTTTATTGCCTGCCAGTCACTCTCTCATTTTCAATGTACATCCATCTCGGGCTCTGAGATTCACCCCATCACACATCCCCAGTCAGCAAGATGTTAGGGGTGAAAAGCAGCAAACCAAGTGTGGTGTTTTCCTTGGGGCAGAAGGAAGGAGGCGATGAATTACATACATCAACTTTTTTCTCCTTTGACACATTGATTTGGCAGTTGTAAAATTTGAATTGCAGTTACATAATTTGATACTATATATTCTATTTCTAAAGAAAGAAAAGCCAAAAGAATACATCTAGAGAACTGTAAATCTGGGGCAAGTCTTTTCTTTAATGATTATGGTTTCTCTCTCTTCTCTGTAAGATAGCAAAGATTTGGAGGCTTATTGATCTGGATCAGGTCAAGTTCAGGTATTTCAAGTACATGATCTTCTAGTTCAGTATTTCTAAAGTATGCCATGTGATTATTAAACATGTTTTTGTTGCATGTGTATTTAAATATGTATTAAAAATATAACTAATGTTATCACTATTATATCCCTAGAAGGGAGTCTGGCCAAACAAAAACAGAAACAAAAACCTGAATAAACCTATATCAACTGCCAGTGATTTTGATTTATAGTAGTGATATTAAGTTTCTTTTGAGAATTTTTATTTAGGTATTTAAAATTTTGTTATTTAAAAAGAACCTAAGTAGGGGCGCCTGGCTCGCTCAGTTGCTAGAGCATGCGACTCTTAATCATAAGCCCCATATTGGGTGTAGCGATTACTTAAAAAGAACATAAGTAAAATCAAATGCTATGCAAGTCTAGAGTTTCAAAGGGGCTTTGGAAATGACTGAAGATACCCAGGCACATTGCATATTCCTCCATCTCCTGACTGCTTTCCTCTCCTGTGTGACTGGGATGGTCTTTTTTAACCCATGCTCAGAGATGTACCTTAACCGGCTCTAGGATTTACCCTTCCTTCTTGTGGCTGCTTGGTTTCCTTCATCTCCTACTTCTCGTCACTCCACCTACGCATTGTGCCTGGTGAAGCAGACAGCAGCTCTCTACAAAAGGAGTTCTCAAGCGATCCTGAGCAAAAAGGCAGATTATCTTTAATGTCAGGAGTTTGGGATCTTTGGAAAACCGAAGAGTCCATATATTTTTAAAAACTTTTAGTTTGTTTCTGTTGTTATTCTGATGGGCTACCCTCACCCTTCCATTAGAACGTGACCTTGAAACCACGACTCTTGTTAACTACCTGTAGAGTTGGTCCTCACAGGTGCTCAACAAGTATGATTAAAAATGTCTACGTATTTATATAATGTATTTGTACCATGTAATTGCATTTCCAGTGTACAGTACAAGGGATATGGCAAGTTTTTCTGCCAGTATGATTCTCTGATTACAAATTACTCCTCTAAAAATTGATGATAATATTAATTTGGAAAGGAATAGATTTTTTTTTCCCTCTAAAGTGTGACATTTTGATGTATAAATTTCCCTTTTTGCCTTGCCCAGGTATCATTTAGCACTATTACCTTTAAGACCTGACCATATGGCCACAGTAGGTCCAGACAGTGATCCCATATGCCCAAATAGCAAATATTTGACTTCAACTTAGTAACTAGACAGGCTAAAGAGCAGGTACCTTGGCAATCTTACGGTACTTAAGTCCACCAGTGAATTATCCACTAACCAGAGGGTTTCAACTCGAATTAGTCTTCTAAGAATCCTGTTAAAATTCGCAACTTGATAAGGGTCCCCCAAATCCTGAAATGAAAGGTTCAAATTCTGAAGGGAAAAATAAAAAGTAAAAGCAAGTTCTTTATCAACTTTTAAAAATAGTTACTAATTAAAAATGTGTTGTATATGTAGTTTTTAAACCAGTAGTTTTTTGGTGTGCACACTAAAACACACATCCAAACACTCACAATTATGTGGCAGAAATTCATTCTCAAGGTAGGGGAGGTGAAAATCCTGACCTGATCCTGATTAGAATTACATACAAGATTGGAGGTGGGGAAGGCAGGATCCTGAAACTGATTCTGAAATTTTCTAGGGGTAAAGAGTGGAAGGGATAAAATTCTGTTTTGGAATTACTGATTTAAATGATTAGTTATTCTTAGCCTCCTTGGAAATACTCAAAAATCACATTTGAAAAGATTTCATCCCATCCTATCCCTGTGCTAACTTGTCTTCCATGTATTATGAAAATTATTGTTGTCCCCCCTTTTCTTCTTAAAGTAAAAATGACACCTAAAAATAATAATTAAAAGATTTCAAAGTAAGATACCATCATTCAAAAGATGGAAGCCATTAGTTTGTTTTAAAGTAGCTAGAGATACAAACGTAAAAATGACTTTACCACATTTAACAGATACTAGATATTTTATTTTTGCTTTTAACATCAGTCAGCTTAGATATAAAGAAAATTAGAGCCACTTTTGGTGGCAGCATTGCCCTGGTAAACTTTATTCCTAAAAGTCAACTTATTTCCACAATTTTGCCATCAATTTCTTTCTTTTTTAAATTTTTTTAAATTTTATTTTATTATGTTATGTTAGTCATCATACATTACATCATTAGTTGTTTTTTTTTTAAGATTTTATTATTTATTTGAGAGAGAGAGAGGGATAGAGCGCAAGCAGGGGGAGCAGCAGAGAGAGGGAGAAGCAGGCTCCCCGCTGAGCAGGGAGCCCGATGCGGGGCTCGATCCCAGGACCCTGGGATCATGACCTGAGCCGAAGGCAGACGCTTAACTGACTGAGCCACCCATGTGCCCCTACATCATTAGTTTTTGATGTAGTGTTCCATGATTCATTGTTTGCATATAACACCCAGTGCTCCATTCAATATGTGCCCTCTTTAATACCCATCACCAGGCTAACCCATCCCCCCACCCCCTCCCCTCTAGAACCCTCAGTTTGTTTCTCAGAGTCCATAGTTTCTCATGGTTCGTCTCCCCCTCCGATTCCCTGTCCTTCATTTTTCCCTTCCTACTTCTTTCAATAAAATTATTGAATAAAATGGCAATTCCCTTTTAAAAATTTTTGAATCAGAATAATTTACTACTTTTTTAAAGATTTTATTTATTTATTTGACAGAGAGAGAGAGAACACAAGCAGGGAGAGCGGGAGAGGGAGAAGCAGGCTCTCGCTGAGCAGGGAGCCCAATGCTGGGCTCGATCCCAGGACTCTGGGATCATGAAGGCAGACGCTTAACTGACTGAGCCACCCAGGTGCCCCAATAATTTACTATTTTAAAGAAATATAGATATCTCTCTCTTTAAAAAGATCATTAAGCTCTTAACATTTTTAGACATTAAACATAAACTTTGATACTTTAAGTTCCATTTTCCAAAAGTATAAAAGGTCTTAATTTTGAAATAAAACTTAAGAAATGATAAGTGATTATATCTATCTCTATATTGAATGTCGCCTCCTCAGAGAGGCTTTTTTTGGACCACTATGTTCCAATTAAGTTTTCTATGGTAGTTAGAATTTATTTAGCCCTTCTCTTAGAGTACAGTTATCTCAAGGCCAATTAAATTTTCTATGATAATTTATTAGGAAGGCTCCACTGGCCTTTACAATATATCCATAGTTTAAATGGCAGCTATAAAGAATAAATGCATATATATACTGAAATGATTGCCTCTAAAGGTAGTTCTGGGAATGGAGGTCAAAGTTTCAGGTATATCGTTTAAATTTTTTAAACAAATAAATAGGTGTATGGTTTAATTTTTAAGAGTAGAAAGTATCCACCCATTATATATGAAAATTTTAAATTAGTTTTAAAAAGAAAAGAAAGCACCATGCAGGGGAAACAATATTCTATTTTTACATCTTCCACTACCAAGATGTATAACCTTTGGCAAATCATGCCTTTCTGGACTTCCCTTTCCTTTTTGAAAGGAAGGGATTTAGAACAGACCCTCTCTGAAGCTCCTTCCCGCCTCCTAATGCCATAATGCTACAATATCTAAGGTCAATCTGTGAAGCAAAAGAGGCATCAAGAGGCCCCAGTGAGCAGGTTTTAAACTGAGTCTTATTTCCGGAAGACTTCCTAAATTCTTCACGTACACTTTGATCACTCCGAAAAAACAAAAATATTGGGATCCCACTCTGTTGCCAAGAAGTTGATTTACTCTTTTATTGCTCGCAACACATCCTTCCCAGTTATACCCTCAGTTCTCTTCCTACCATGACTGGAGCCAGCCGGAATTAGAGGCTTGAGGAACCTCAGCCCCACAGCTTTGTAGCGCCCCGGCTGACGGCTGACGTAGGGGCTGTTTCAGTGCTAGTGGCTCTGGCAGCTGGATCCTTTTCAGCTCCTGTTTTCACTGGTAAAAAGCTTTATTTGTTCCTGGATAGTTCTGTTCAGACCAGGTTGGCTGCTCCAGCTGTTCAAACTTTTTGGCTTACTGCATTGTTCAAGGGATTCCAGATTGCATCATAAACTCTGATGAGGAATATTGTCCAACATTTGACACTTATTATTATCAAAAGGAACAATTTCATTCTCAAGTATTTTAAACTTTTCCGAAGTTCAGCAATATTAGGATAAGATACAGGTTAGAAAATAAGAAACATGTCATGATGAAGAAGAGGTGAATAAAGAGGTGCAGAAGCCCAAACACTGCTAGTTTTAGAGAAAATGGCGAACGAATGCTTAGAGTTTTGATACTGCCCTTGGGGGGGGGGGGGCGGTGTCATAACTGAGTCAATGCCAAAAAGAGACCTTTTTCCTGTCTTTTAAGCTCTCACCGTGCAGTCCTCCCAGCTTTCTTGTAGCCATGTTTCCCATTTGTTTTTTTCAAGGACTCTTTTCCGAGCAGGCAAGGTACACTCCTCCTGTCTGAAGAGCAACTCTTCTGTGGAGGGTCCTGGGCAAAAATCACAAGGTGAGATCTTGGAAGTAGGTTTATGGTGGCAGGACTGATATCTTCACTTGATACTTGGCCAGTTGTTTTAATCTTCCACTCAATATCAGGATTGAGGAAAACATGAGTTGGCCCACATTATGCCCCAAGAGCATGAGCAGTAACAAAATAAGTTAACTTTTACCCCTACGTAAAGTATTTTGAGCACAGGTAGGTAAGAAAATCACCAATAGAGTGACTTTAGTCTTCATATAATTTTCTCTTTGGGGATGTCACTCGTGACTTTCCCTCTCTTTTGTCTCTCAACTCCATTAGCCACTTGGTTCCATCACTTCCCCCTTGAGAATCTGTCCCCCTCCTCTTCAATGTCTAGACCCTCGTATCTCCCTACCTGAACTGTAGCTCCTTTCTCCTGGATTGCCTTGTTTGCAATCATCTCTCCTTCAATATAAATGACACACATGGCCATCCAGCTTTCCTAAAACAGAGCTTTTGCCACACTCATGTGTTTAAAACATTTCAGAATTTCTCACTGCCTACCAGTTGGAGATGGAAAATCCCGGCTTGCCAAGCAAGGTTTCCCACAATCTTATCTCAGTCTCCATTTCCAAATTCATTTCCCGCTATTTCCCAATCCTGCTGTCCTCCAAATCAGGTTTGCACAAGATTTCCATGGTTAGGGAAAGGATATCCTGTCTGCAGTCTGAGGTTGGGTGCTAGGTGATTGTATGACTCCAGATGACTAATTTTAATTTTCTGCGCTTTAGTTTTCCATGTCTGCAAAAATACAGGGAAGACTAGAATCAAGAACCCAACATCAGCTGAATACGATGAGAAATTATGTTTGTTTGAAGTTCATAATGCTTTATAAAAATACTGATAAAATGTATTTTTCTCTGAGAAAGTACAGCTCTATTGTATTACCCAGGCAAACTTCGGTCTGTTGTGATGTTAACTGGACCCCTGACAGCAATCCTAAGCTTAGTGATTTCAGTTCCTTCCCAGTTCCAGCATCTGTGTTTCCATGAGTTCTACCTGGTATCATTTGTGCACCTTCCCCGTCTACATTTTTCTGGAATGTGTGATTCTCAGTTCAGAGGTGAAAAGAAAGAGTTATACTAAAGAAGAGGTTACTAAAGACATCAGGAACAAACTTTGCTTTTGTGACAGTCTTGTCTGGGCTCTGATGGGAGATAATGAGTCCATTTGTGAAGGATTTATGGAAGGCAATAAAAGAGTCCAATGTTTCATTATTTTGACACAAATATCAGTTCTTTCCTCAGACGCAGGTGGAAGCCGAGGTGCAACCTGAACTTTCAGGCATTTCTCTCATAATGAAGTGTACTGTTGCCACCCAGGAAATCACATAACCCTGAAGTATCCTAACAATAAAACATCCTTGTGTTAAGAAATTTTCTTCTTCGTTGATTAGGCTGATTGGAATTAAAAGTCATAGAATTGGAAAAACTAGACAATCATCTAATTGACTGGGTAGACCTCGGGCTCTATTGTCTGTAATACGACCACCCCCAAATTTGGTAGCTTACTTTGTGCAACAGATACCCCCAGAGTTATTAAACTCTGCCCTATATTGTTTGTTTGAGTTCTATCGATCTTCTGCTCTTTCAGTTATTTTTTTTAAAGCAGCTTTCAAAGATTTCTTTGAAGTTGGAAGCCAGAGGTCACTTCCACTGTGAGGAGTTATATTAAATTGGATTCTTTCTTTTAAAAACTCAGACATGGTTGATAATTGAAGATATATCTTAGCAGTTTAGAACTATAATCTGGAATCTCTGACAGCCCTGGAATGTTAGCTTTCTCCTGCTATCTCTGAATTTGTTCTTTGTCCCCTCACTGGATTTGTAACTCAGCAGCAGTGACTAAATTAACTTGCTGAGGGATTTTCAAGTAGAAAGCATCTATAGTTTAAAAGAATTCTGCCAACAGTTGGCTCTTTTGCTTCATTTAATTGGGAGGAGTTAAGTCAGTCTTGATCTGGCCATCAAAGCCTTGGGAAATTGCTGTTTATCACACATCAGATAACCTTTCTTCTCTTAAGAACTCTTCCCAGATGTACAACCGAGGCAACTGAGATGAACTGAAGTAGTTTTGTTGGGTGTTTCAGGATCTAATCTAGAAGGAGGGTAATTGTTATTAGAATGCTTTTGAGAAGCACTTGTTCTCCCTCTCACACATGCACAAACAAAACTTAAACAAAATGAAAGGCAATGAACAAGGGACATCTATGTTCTTCACAGTTCAAGGTGATGGGATGTTCCAATGTTTTCCATCCCCTAGACCATGCTCCATTCCTTTTACAACTAGTCACTTGGAGAGATTGGGTGTTGTTAATGGTCTATGGAAGGAAAATGTGCCTTATCTCTGCAGAGCGATGGTGTCCTCTGCATGACTGGCCACCATGGTCCTTATGTGGGATTGGCTTTGTTGACTGATGGCCTCAGCACATGACCTGGCACTTAAATCAGGGAAGCAGGGAGGCCATTGGACTCTCTTTACATATACTCATTTTCAGTTTACTCCTACATTTTATTCCCAATGTCTTCAGTTTGGCAGTTCCCTCTAAACTTCAACTCTCCACCCATGCTCAGAATACAATTTCTTTTTACCTCATTGGAGCACAACCATCAACCACCATACCACCACCACCACCACACACGCCCGCACACACACACACACACAAATGCCAAAACCCTTATTGTATCAATCTTTTCACTTTCAGTTCAAATTTCTTCCCTCCAAACTTCCTAAACTAGCGTTTCTCATACTGTGGCCCTCAGATCATCTGTAACAGAATTTCTTGACAATTTTACAATTGTCAAATTCCTGGGCCCCCTTCATACTAATTACATCAGATTCTTTGAGAGACAGTCCTGGAAAACTGCATTTTCTACAAGCCTCTGGGTAATCTGTCCCAACATTAAAGTTTAAGAACCAGCTGAACCCTGCCCACCTTGATCCCTGGTATAGCCATCTCTTCCTTTTTGCCTGTAGACTTCTTACTCATGTGACACACATGGTCTCCACTCCTTTGGTCTCCTTTCTTTCTAATTCCCCATAATTTCTGGCTCTTTGAAAAATATTCTCTCTCAGGTCCCCACAGGACCTAGAGAGTTTACCTCTAGTAGTACTATCTACTAATATTTTAAAAATAGGAGTCAATACTTAGCTGCAAACTGAGCTGACAGAGTTGAAACATAAGAACATATTTTACTCAATGTTTCAGAAAATGATGCTATTTTAACCTGCCTTTGTCAGCTGAGTTTGAGTGAAAGAAGAAAGGCATGGTGTGGTAAAGTAATGTCATTGAGAGAGGGAAATGAGCAGGTGAATATATAAAGCAACTTTTTCTAAATCAATATCACAATTGTACAATATACAATATGACGGCAAATCTGCAAATACAGATGGAAGATAGCCAAGATATTTGTTTTATAAAGACTAAATGGTGGAGCCAGAATTATGTCTAATATTATCTCATCAGCTTATGGGATATGCAAAAGAGACATGAGAAATGCATGGTGCCTGTTCTTACACAATATAGAATCTATTGAAAGCTACTTATAAAAAAATCAAACATTATGTATTAGGGTCTGCAGATAACAATTCTTCATACTGTCACACTAGTACACTTATAAAATCTGATAGAATGAAAAGGAATAGTAAAATATTGGTTTGTTCTACCGAACTTAAAATGCTTAGTAAAAATATAAAATGAAACTATCTGGTTTATTTAGATTCCCACTTGGTGTTTTAAAAACCAATGGGTAGAATTAAATCAGGTTAAAGTTATTCATTGAAGTGACAGTGTCATTCATGATCCTGAAATATTGTAAATAAACGAAAATTCCAGCAAAGATCATTGGTTAAATATATTTAATAATATCCATATGATGGAGAGATATGCAACCTTTAAAAACAACATTTTGGGTAATGTTTAATAACAGAAGAAATGCTCACAATAACAAGATAAGTGGAAAAACTCAAGAAACAAAATTATTTGTACAATGTTATAAGGAAGTATGTGTATATACTTTTCAAAAAAGACTAAATGGACATAAAAGTCACAGTGGTTATTTCTGGATAGTGGAATTACAGATTCTTTTTTATCTTTCTATTTTTCCAGGATTTAATACTGAACATTTATTATTTATATAATCAGATATATGAATGTGCTTTAAAGTGGCTTCACTAGCTATATTAGTAATTCTATGGTCTTGAAAAAGGAAATTTTTCTATCTCTAAGTAATATCTTTTTCCCCCAAGTAATGTTTTTAATCCACAAATAAAATCTACTCAGAGCACATACACAAAGATACACATATTTGTTCTTTACCTTCTCTTACTCTTGGGCAACGCAGTTGACTTCCTTGAATGTCATGTTGTTCTACCTTGTGCCAAGTGAGATACTTGAAAGAGTCTGATGGAAGCTTTAAAATAAGAGAGAAAAGAAATAGCATCTGGCAATATGTGATTCATTTACTTTTATGTGTAAAAGTAATACAAATCATTGCCAAACATTCAGCCAAATTGAACTCCAAGTACCTAACGGTGTCCTTATAGAAGTCACTTTAGTTCATTCTAAATTATATTTGATGGTAAATGACAACAGAAATACATATGTGTACCCATTCATGGATCCACTTTACCTCATGGATCCACTTTAACCTCTGATAAATCATCCTTTAATATTTATTGAATGTATATTAGGGGCTACAGATAACAATGCTTCATACTGTTAACACTAGTACATTTATAAAATCTGATAGGATATAAAGGAGTAATACAACATTGGTTTATTCTACCAAATTTAAAATGCTTAATAAAATTATAAAATTTATAAAATTACCTGGTTTATTTAGATTGAGAAACCTCATTCCATTTCCCACTTTATAACAGCTCTAATTGTTGAAGTTACTTTACTGTATAGGACCCCTAGCCTCTTTAACTTGCTCCAGTTGTGAAAGTTCTGCCTTTTGAGGCTACACAGAAGCCACACGTGTCTACTATGTTAAGTGTTTGTAACAGTTGTCATCTTCTTCCTAAGTCATACAGTTCTTACAGATCATGGTTTATAGATTATTAACTATCCAACAAGAACATATGATTCTCCTTGGGAAGAGTTCCAATTTATTGACATTCCTCTTAAAATGTGTAGCCAGTAGTGAATGAAATATTTCAGGTCTGGTCATCTTCCTTTTTCCAGACAGTTTATTACTGACCAGAATATGTGCCAAGACCATATTTGGGGCAATTTTGTATTGTTTACTATTATTGAAGTTGTAGTTGATCAAAATTCCCTGTATCTTATATAGCTTATGATAGTTTCAAGTTTAACACACCAAAAAAGGCATATTACTCAGAAAAGACCATTAGGTTAAATACACCACAGATTCGATCTCCAGTTAGCCAGTTTTGTACACATAGACAAACAGCCCCAGAATATTTGACATAAAGAAAAGTCATTAGAGTATTTGGAACAACTCCTTTCATCTCACAGAGCAGCATTTCACATAGTTTATGTTTTGCTTGAGCTGTAAATTTGTGTGACTAATACCAACAAAAAATATTTCCACCACTGAATAAGCTTATGAGGCTCTGGATTAAACCGAGTTAAGCATTCCTCTTTGTTACAGGACTACGCAGAGCCTTTCTATGCTAATATGCATTGTGAGTCTATACTCACCAAGTGTTCCCCTGGACTTTTAAATCATAGAACCTTTTATTCTTGGAGCAGCACACGGGTCTCATGCATTTTGTGAAGCAGAATTTGGAACATGCTGACTCAAAATAAATTGAAAAGAGGTGGCTTTTTAATAAGCATTTAGTTTTGATTTTTGATCTTCATTCCTTACTCACTGAGTGACCATGGTGGTGCCAGTAAGTATTTCAATGTCTTCATTTAAAGAGTAGAACTAATAACAAAAGCTCTCTACCTTATTAATAGCAACATGAAAAAGCTAATTAATACTTGAGCAATTCTTTGAGAAAATCTGAGGATTTGCTAACATGCTTTCAAGGAATTCACTCATTCTTTAGAAATAGTCTTTAAAAAACAAAGAAGCACAAATTTAAGGTTATAGAGGAATGTGGTCCCTGGACTATTCTTGGTCATTCAGTTCACATGTTTATGGAAGCTTTTTCCCCAACTTCCAATGTGCTTTTGGATTTTTTTTTCCTTGCTTCTATCATAGAATAAAAATTTCTTAGAAGTTAAGTTCCCTGGAGTTGCCACACCCCATTGCCTTTTTGTGCTATTTCATGATGATCTTACTGGGAAAAAAAGAACCTAACCTAAAGCTGTGTTTGAGAAGAAAGTTTCCATTTTTCAACTGTCATCTAATTTTGTACAAAACTGTTTGCTTTTTAAAGGAGGTATGTGGTTGACATCACAATTTCTGACCTTGTAGGAAAATGAGCCATTGCATTTTTTTGTTTATATTTCTGTAAGGTTGTCAATGTGCTGCAGTTGAGTGACTGTTGCTTCTTCCTAAAGGAATAGTGAATATTTGTGTCTTTTTGTTTTTCCTTTTTTTTTTTTAAGATTTTATTTATTCATTTGAGACACAGAGATACAGAGAGAGAGAGAGCATGAGCAGGGGGAGAGACAGAGGGAGAGGGAGAAGCAGGCTCCCTGCTGAGCCAGGAGCCCAATGTGGGGCTCGATCCCGGGATCCTGGGATCATGACCTGAGCCGAAGGCAGACGCTTAACCATCTGAGCCACCCAGGCGCCCCTGTTTTTCCTTTTTTAATTCTGATGGACCAAGTGATTAATCCATTGGTTCAATAAATATTTTCAAAGTTGGTGTGCTTCATTTTATTTCATTCATTTACTCAAAAATATATACTGTATTCTGCTGTGTATCAGGCACCAGGGACTTAAAGTTAAATAAAATATGGCATTTGTGCTCATTTTCTATCATTTGGGAGGCAGATATTTGAGTAACTCATCTGGATCCAATGTTGGATAGATGGAACAATGATAAATAAAGGAAAGGAGGGAAAATCACACATGGTTCCACTGAGATGGATTTAGGAAAAAGTCTTGGAAGTGGTGAGTTTGGAAGAAAAAAATTTATTTTGTGGACGAAGGACATTCCAGAAGGAAAGGAGATAAATCTTAGACTAGAGACAGAATTTGAACTCAGAGGGGGAGAGGAAGGCATGCCATTTCTGTTTTTGTGGTCATTACCTTTTCTATTCATCTCCACTTTTGTCTTCCTTCCTCCATTCCAGCTTCTTTCTATCTCCTCTTGGAGTTGGGACTGAGAGTATTAACCTTTCATTCCTCCCCAATTACAAGGGTAGATTTAAGAAGCTTATACACTTAATAAAAAATGTTCAATATAAGATAAAGTACGTTTTATAAACTTAGCCTTAGGTAAAGAGCTAATTAAGCATATTTACCAGGGATGATATTCCAGAATCCGAACGTGGATGAAATGTTCTGTTCCTTGACGGAGCTGACCAAGTGTGTGACTCACTCGGATCAGAGCAGGACGATGAACTAGACGGGCAAATCTGCCTGCTTGTGTTTCGACCTGAGGAGCTGAGCGAAAGAAAATGTTTGAAACGTTTATGCATCTCTTTTAAAATCTTTAACTGTAAATACCTTTGTGTATAACAGCAGCAGCAACGCATAATAAGCAGCCACTTTTCCATTTAGAGGATAATTGATGTCCTAGAAATTTACCTAGATGTCAGAAGGACTTTGACATCTTGTCTCAGCCCTAAGCACATTTTTATGGCTAATAGTCACTTAAGGCAGATTCTCCCCCCAAAGGCAAGAGGACCTAGTGGACTGCATGTGCTAGAAAAGTACATCTAATGGTACACACAAATGCACATGCATGCTTCTAAGATATGAATGAGGAGGTCAGCCCCCATAGGAAGACATCTTTCTTAGTGGAGCTCCAGCAGCTGATGTGGCCACAGCATCCTTAAACTCTCGACTGGTTTCCTCGTTAATCTGGCCCTTACAAATTTTCCCCAAACCTCTTATATTTCTACAAATTGGTGGGAAACAAATTAAAAAGTCAGGTTCTTTGATCAGTTTTACTCACTTTGGAAGACTATTCAAGCATTTTGCTTAGCAACAGTCCAGTGCTCTCTGTATCCCCATTTTTATGCCACTGAGACATAAAACGTCTTTTCTGCTCTCCTAGTAATTCTCTGGTCTATTATTCATTGTTTTTCTCACACTTTTCCATATCTCTTCAGTAATAGTTACAAGTTTCTCTTTCTGTAATTGCTGCTGTACATTATTTTAAGCCAATTTTAAAATAATTTCTAAATATTGCTTTTTCATGTTAAGTAAAATTAGACACCATATCTCTATTTCTGGCCTCTTTTTACTCTTGGTAGATCATTTTTCAGGCTCCAACAATCTTAAGAGATGACCTTCTATATTTTATGGCACAATTATTTTGCCTCCGTAGCAATTTTGCTTGTAAGAAACCACATGTCTCTTGTATGTGAGGTTGTCTTCATAAAGTACAACATAGAAATATCTTCTATTTTTCATGTATTAACTAAGCTGATACAGTAGAAGAGCATAGCCACTACATCATATTCCAAAAATAGCACTACCGTGTCATTAAAAAAATAAAACAACTGTGCCCTGTTATCAAAGAGAAAATTATTCCTCCATCGGCAACTAAAGAGCAAATCAAGAATTTGGTCTTAATGTGAAAAAGTCAAAAAATGTATGTCTTTCATACTTTTCCCACTTGAGCAATTCATTAATAGTTTGGATATTGTTTCTTGAAATTCCCAATGTGTGTCTTGCCACTTAAACAAATTAACAAACATTAGAAGAACAACAGCAAATTATGCGAAATTTATTATTCCCTGAGGCAGGTATATCCCATGATCGATAACTGGAGTTTGGCCAACAATCAGGGAGACAAAATTGGGAGAAAATGGAATAATATATCGGGATGAACAGAGGGTGAAAGTTTAGTTGACTTTTTGGTTCATTTGTCTTCATTAAAATATGCTGGGTGGAGGGGGGAAAGATGGCGGAGGAGTAGGGGACCCTATTTCAACTGGTCCCCGGAATTGAGCTGGATATCAACCAGACCACTCTGAGCACCCACGAAACCAGCCTGAGATGTAAGAAGATCTGGATCTCTACAAACAGAATATCGCAGGCGGTTGGTTTTGAGGTACGAAGCAGAGAGCCATGATTCTGCGGGCAGATATCGGAGGATAAACGGCAGCGGGGAGGGTGCCTGGACGTGGGGATCCTACACCGCCAGTGAGTGACAGCCTCGCGTGCTGCGGACGGGGCACAGACTCGCAGACCGGTAGTGTCGGGAAAGGACTTTAGGGCAGCCCCTGGGGTGGAACCCGGAGCGGCGGGGTTGCCTGCACGTGAACCGCAGCCCCCCGGACAGAAACCCGGAGCGACGGTCGCGCGCACGCAAACTGCAGCCTCCGATATGGAAACCCGGTGCGCCGGGGTCGCGCTGGTGAACTGCAACCCCGCGGGGTGGAAACCCCAAGCGGCAGAGTCGCACGCGCGCGAATTGGGAGCGGCTGGCGGTTTTAGAAGCACAAAGGGCAGAGACGTGCCCTGACCTGGAGGCAGCACTGGGAGCGCAGCGGAGGGGCGCGCAACCCGGGACGCTGCAGTTTATAGCAGCACGGACAGAAACGGAGACGGTGTGGCCTGGAGAGCTCACTGAAGAACAGACTGCGGTCTCTTTGCTCTGAGGCAGAGGGTTGGAAACGGTCTCTTCTGCTCTGACTCGCGGAAGAGACGCAGAAAGCCACCAGGGAAAGGCGCCAGAGAACAAAAGCCCCAAAGACTGATTCCCACTGAGCCCATCCCCCGCCACAGGAGCGCAGGGCAACTCCACCCGAACAGGGTTGCCTGAGTAACAGCGCGGCAGGCCCCTCCCGCAGAAGACAGGCTGGGAAAACAAGAGGCCAGCAACCCTAAGGTCCCAAGAAAACAGGTGCATCTTGCTTGGGTTCTGGTCAATAATTTCGACTCTATACGTTCCCTCAAACACCCATCAACAGAATGACTAGGAGGAGGAGCCCCCAAAACAGAAAAGACTCAGAGATTATGACTTATGCTGCAGATTTACAAATGGATGCAGATATAACCAAGATGTCGGAGATGGAATTCAGGCTAGCAATTGTGAAGACAATGGCTAGAATGGAGAAATCAATTAATGGCCACATAGAGTCTCTAAGGGCAGAAATAAAAGGTGAATTGGCAGAACTTAAAAATGCTATCAATGAGATCCAATCCAATCTAGATAATCTAACAGCTAGGGTAACTGAGACAGAAGAGAGAATAAGCGATCTGGAAGACAGTATAATAGATAAAAAGGGAAAAGAGGAGGCCAGGGAAAAACAACTCAGAATCCATGAAAATAGAATCAGAGAAATAAGTGACACCATGAGGTGTTCCAATGTCAGAATAATTGGAATCCCGGAGGGAGTGGAGAGAGAGAGAGGGCTAGAAGATGTATTTGAGCAAATCGTAGCTGAGAACTTCCCTAATCTGGGGAATGAAACAAACATTCGAGTCCTAGAGGCAGAGAGGACCCCTCCTAAGATCAAGGAAAACAGGCCAACACCCCGGCATGTAATAGTAAAACTTGCAAATCTTAGAACCAAGGAAACCATCCTAAGGGCAGTTAGGGGGAAGAGATTCCTTACATACAGAGGGAGGAACATCAGAATAACGTCAGACCTATCCACAGAGACCTGGCAAGCCAGAAAGGCCTGGCAAGACATATTCAGGGTACTAAATGAGAAGAATATGCAGCCAAGAATACTTTATCCGGCAAGGCTTTCATTTAGAATGGATGGAGAGATGCAGAGCTTCGACGACCGGCAGAAACTGAAAGAATATGTGACCACTAAGCCGGCCCTGCAAGAAATATTAAGGGGGGTTCTATAAAAGGAGAAAGACCCCAAGAGTGATCTACAACAGAAATTTACAGGGACAATCTATAAAAACAACGTCTTCACAGGCAACATGATGACAATTAATCCATATCTTTCAATAATCACTCTCAACGTGAATGGCCTAAATGCTCCCATAAAACGGGACAGGGTTGCAGATTGGATAAAAAGACAGGACCCATCCATATGCTGTCTACAAGAGACTCATTTTGAACCTAAAGATACATCCAGACTGAAAGTGAAGGGATGGAGATCTATCTTCCATGCCAGCGGACCTCAAAAGAAAGCTGGGGTAGCAATTCTTATATCAGACAAATTAGATTTTAAACTAAAGTCTGTAATAAGAGACACAGAAGGACACTATATCATTCTTAAAGGGTCTATCCAACAAGAAGATCTAACAATTGTAAATATCTATGCCCCCAACATGGGAGCAGCCATCTACATAAGCCAACTGTTAACCAAAATAAAGAGTCATATTGATAACAATACATTAATTGTAGGAGACCTCAATACTCCACTCTCAGCAATGGACAGATCATCTAAGCAGAAAATCAACAAGGAAACAAGAGCTTTGAATGATACATTGGACCAGATGGACCTCATAGATATTTACAGAACATTCCACCCTAAAACAACAGAATACTCATTCTTCTCGAGCGCACATGGAACTTTCTCCAGAATAGACCATATACTGGGTCACAAATCAGGTCTCAACCGATACCAAAAGATTGAGATTATTCCCTGCATATTCTCAGATCACAATGCTCTAAAACTGGAACTCAATCACAAGAAAAAATTTGGCAGAAATTCAAACACTTGGAAGCTAAAGACCACTCTGCTCAAGAATGTTTGGGTCAACCAAGAAATCAAAGGAGAACTTAAACAATTCATGGAAACAGATGAGAACGAAAACGCATCGGTCCAAAACCTATGGGATACTGCAAAGGCGGTCCTAGGGGGAAATACATAGCCATCCAAGCCTCACTCAAAAAAATAGAAAAATCCCAAATTCACCAACTAACTCTACACCTTAAAGAACTAGAGAAAAAGCAACAAATGACGCCTAAGCCACGCATTAGAAGAGAAATAATTAAAATTAGAGCAGAAATCAATGAATTAGAAAACAGAAACACAGTAGATCAGATCAATGAAACTAGAAGTTGGTTCTTTGAAAGAATTAATAAGATTGATAAACCACTGGCCAGACTTATCCAAAGAAGAGAGAAAGGACCCAAATTAATAAAATTATGAATGAAATGGGAGAGATCACGACTAACACCAAGGAAATAGAAAGAATTATTAGAAATTATTATCAACAACTATATGTCAATAAACTGAGCAATCTGGATGAAATGGAGGCCTTCCTGGAAACCTATAAGCTGCCAAGACTGAAACAGGACGAAATTGACAACCTGAATAGGCCGATAACCAGTAACGAGATTGAAGCAGTGATCAAAAACCTCCCAAAACACAAGAGTCCAGGGCCTGATGGATTCCCTGGGCAATTCTACCAAACATTCAAAGAAGAAATAATACCTATTCTCCTGAAGCTGTTTCCAAAAATAGAAACAGAAGGAAAACTTCCAAACTCATTCTATGAGGCCAGCATTACCTTAATCCCCAAACCAGACAAAGACCCCATCAAAAAGGAGAATTTCAGACGGATATCCCTGATGAATATGGATTCCAAAATCCTCAACAAAATCCTAGCTAATAGGATCCAACAATACATTAAAAGGATCATCCACCACGACCAAGTGGGATTTATCCCCGGGATGCAAGGGTGGTTTAACATTCGCAAATCAATCAATGTGATAGAACACATTAATAAGAGGAGGGAGAAGAACCATATGATCCTCTCAATTGATGCAGAAAAAGCATTTGACAAAATACAACATCCTTTCCTGATTAAAACTCTCCAGAGTATAGGGATAGAGGGAACATTCCTCAAGCTCATAAAATCCATCTATGAAAAACCCACAGCGAATATCATCCTCAATGGGGAAAAGCTGAGAGCCTTTCCCTTAAGATCAGGAACACGTCAAGGGTGCCCACACTCACCACTGTTGTTCAACATAGTACTAGAAGTCCTAGCAACAGCAATCAGACAACAAAAAGAAAGAAAAGGTATTCAAATTGGCAAAGAAGAAGTCAAACTCTCTCTTTTCGCAGACGACATGCTACTTTATGTGGAAAACCCAAAAGACTCCACCCCCAAATTACTAGAACTCATCCAGCAATTCAGTAATGTGGCAGGATACAAAATCAATGCACAGAAATCAGTTGCTTTCTTATACACTAACAACGCAACTGTAGAAAGAGAAATTAGAGAAATGATTCCATTTACAATAGCACCAAAAACCATAAGATACCTCGGAATAAACCTAACAAAAGAGGTAAAGGATCTATACTCTAGGAACTACAAAACACTCATGAAAGAAATTGAAGAAGACACAAAAAGATGGAAAAATATTCCCTGCTCATGGATTGGAAGAATAAACATTGTTAAAATGTCTATGCTACCCAGAGTAATCTATACCTTCAATGCCACCCTGATGAAAATTCCAATGACATTTTTCAAAGTGCTGGAACAAACAATCCTAAAATTTGTATGGAATCAGAAAAGACCCTGAATCGCCAAGGAAATGTTGAAAAAGAAAAACAAAGCTGGGGGCATCACGTTGCCCAATCTCAAGCTATATTACAAAGCTGTGATCACCAAGACAGCATGGTACTGGCACAAAAACAGACATCTAGACCAATGGAACAGAATAGAGAACCCAGATATGGACCCTCAACTCTATGGTCAAATAATCTTTGACAAAGCAGGAAAAAACATGCAATGGAAAAAAGACAGTCTCTTCAATAAATGGTGCTGGGAAAATTGGACAGCTGCATGCAGAAGAATGAAACTCGACCATTCTCTAACACCATTCACAAAGATAAACTCAGAGTGGATGAAAGACCTCAGTGTGAGACAGGAATCCATCCAAATCCTAGAGGAGAACATAGGCAGTAACCTCTTTTGACATCGGCCACAGCAACTTCTTTCAAGATACATCTCCAAAAGCTAGTGAAACAAAAGCAAAAATGAACTTTTGGGACTTCATCAAGATAAAAAGCTTCTGCCCAGCAAAGGAAACACTCAACAAAACAAAGAGGCAACCCACAGAATGGGAGAAGATATTTGCAAATGGCACTACAGATAAAGGGCTGGTATCCAAAATCTATAAAGAACTTCTCAAACTCAACACCCAAAAAACAAATAATCAAGTCAAAAAGTGGGCAGAAGAGATGAACAGACACTTCTCTGAAGAAGACATACAAATGGCTAACAGACACATGAAAAAATGTTCATCATCATTAGCCATCAGGGAAATGCAAATCAAAACCACACTGAGATACCACCTTGCACCAGTTAGAATGGCAAAAATGGACAGGGAAAGAAACAACAAATGTTGGAGAGGTTGTGGAGAAAGGGGAACCCTCTTACACTGTCGGTGGGAATGCAAGTTGGTACAGCCACTTTGGAAAACAGTGTGGAGGTTCCTCAAAAAGTTAAAAATAGAGCTACCCTATGACCCAGCAATTGCACTCCTGGGTATTTACCCCAAAGACACAGATGTAGTGAAAAGAAGGGCCATATGTACCCCAGTGTTCCTAGCAGCGATGTCCGCAATAGCCAAACTGTGGAAAGAGCCAAGATGCCCTTCAACAGATGAATGGATAAAGAAGAAGTGGTCCATATATACAATGGAATATTACTCAGCCATCAGAAAAGATGAATACCCAACTTTTACATCAACATGGATGGGACTGGAGGAGATTATGCTAAGTGAAATCAGTCAAGCAGAGAAAGTCAATTATCATATGGTTTCACTTATTTGTGGAACATAAGGAATAACATGGAGGACATTAGGAGAAGGAAGGGAAAAATGGGCGGGGGGAATTGGAGGGAGAGATGAACCATGAGAGACTATGGACCTGAGAAACAAACAGGGTTTTAGAGGGGAGGGGGGAGGGGTGATTGGTTAGCCCGGTGATGGGTATTAAGGAGGGCACATACTGCATGGAGCACTGGGTGTTATACGAAAACAATGGATCGTGGATCACTACATCAAAAACTAATGATGTATTGTACGGTGACTAACATAACATAATAAAATTAAAAACTATAAAAAAAATAAAAAAAAATAAAAAAATAAAATATGCTGGGTATTTTCTGCCAAAATGAAATCAAGAAACTAGATAATGGACATGGCTGAATCTTTCATCAGTGACAGTTGTCTTGTTACTCCAAACCCCAGTGATGGTTACGCAGTGGTAATAAAATAATCTAGATGTTTCCTTCTCTCTTGTTTTTTTTTTTTTAATCTGAAGTATGAGAAATGGTCATAGTTTGCTTATACAGTCTCTCCAAAGAAAGCACAGAGGAAACACAATAAAGTCATATAATGAAAGAATCTGACAAGAGAGGGGTGCCTGGGTGGCTCAGTTGTTAAGCGTCTGCCTTCGGCTCAGGTCATGATCCCAGGGTGCTGGGATTGAGCCCCACATTGGGCTCCCTGCTCAGCGGGAAGCCTGCTTCTCCCTCTCCCACTCCCCCTGTTTGTGTTCCCTCTCTAGATGTGTCTCTCTCTGTCAAATAAATAAATAAAATCTTAAAAAAAATAAAAGAATCTGACAAGAGAGATCCAGTTGATTGGGTTTTTACTGTACTTTCCTTGTGCAGTGCTACATGCTAAGTACAACCATTTCAAGATGAAATTCAGTTTAAAAATAACTGAAAATTATATCATCTTAGTTTACATTAGATGATTTTGGGATTTAAACTAGAAGACCTCTTCATGCCATTATCCTGATCACTACTAGACATTTATTAATAATAGAAGGTAATTAAAACTTGGTAGCACAAGTAAATAGGCTGATAACATCCCCAGTGTGTGTGTGTGTGTGTGTGTTTTCTTCCCCAGAATGAGCTGTTGTATGGTGCAGAGTTTCATCCATGGGCAGGTTATCTGAGAAGATTCTAACCAAGAGATGACTGGCCTGAGTGTCTTTCAGTGTGAAATCTTTCCTTAGGCTCCAAAGTCTAGTTGCTATCCCTCACATTCTCATATTGCTCCGGGCACCACATCAGGGTGCAGTGTCTGAAGGGCAGTGTGCTGGAATCTTGTGGTGGAAACCATAGGGGCATTCTCTAAATCTTCTTTGTTCTGTTACTTCAGAAGTAAATGCTAGAAGAAAATTGCCATGTACTCTAGAGCATTAATTCTGGATGAAAGGAGATATTATTCTAGCCTTTCTTATTTCTTTGACCATTCTTTATTTTCATTTTTTAATATGTTTAAATCCAGAATCCTTGTGTTCTCCCTGCCTATATTTTATCCATTTGTATTATGGGAATAATTGTACATCTCTACATAGTAGAGATGGTAATGAGGTAATAGAAATATTCTGGGGGCACCTGGGTGGGATTTGGGAAAAGTGACCTTGGCTAACTGAAAAATAACACTGAGCTTCTTTCCTTCCTTCCTAAATACAAACTTTTCGTGATGCAGCAATGAATATAAATGGAATGCTTAGAAACTGAGTCATACAAACACAATTCGGACATCCCTAGGTGTCTGAAAGTAGTCCCCTGGCCTTTTGTATGTGGGTGCCCAGCAATCTTTCAACTCAGGAGCTCAGCTTCTCCTCAGAAATTAGACCATCTGCCACTTCCTCCTTCATTCGCCTTACAAAGTTACATAATCACCAGCTTGACACTTTAATTAGACAGATAGCACCCATTGTGGCCGACACTTTATGAGGCGTATAAATTCGTGACTGTAAAGGACGTTACAGTCTTCTGATGGAAAGTGCTCATGAATTGGTAAGTTACATTATTGTTGCTTTTTATCCAGCAGTCTCAGCTCACCTGATTCCTTCTCGTTGGTCATTCTACACTTTTTAAAACCAAGAATAGATGGCCAATGCAGATAATGCCATCTATTTTAAAGACACTATAAATCACGGTTGACAAATGCTGTCCAGTTTTAGCCATGGCACCTCCTCTGTGGCAGCTTTATATTGGAGCATTAATAAAATTAATTTCTCTTTCATAAGGGTTTAGATTTGTAATTTATGATAACTGTTTGCTGCAGGCAGAAAGATTAAAAATGAGTAAACCAATATACCAACTAGACTGCATGTGTCTGGTTTTATTTTCTTTTGTGGAGGGGAGATAGGAGAGGGTTTTAAAAACAGCTTGATGTTATCTGAAATGCTGTTCTCATAAGTTCTACTACGCAAGGCTTAACTTTTGTTTTCAGTAAATAATAGCTGCTCAGATTTACATGTTCTATTAACTAGGGCAATTATTTATATGTGGTTAAGCGGAACAATCAGAATAAGAAAATCGGTATTAATGATTTTCCTTCATAACAACTGCACCCTAATAATGACAGAGCTTTGCAGTTGTTTAGAGAATTACGATCGCTTATATGAATCTAATTTGAATCCTAATGGTTAAGAGCTCTCAGTCATTTACTCATGTGCCTTGAGCAAGGTATGCCACCTTTCTGTGCCTCAGCTTCTTCATCTGTAAAATAAGAATGTTTATTATGTTATAATATAAGCAAAATAATAATGTTTATCAAAATCATCACCACTTCATTTGGTGACTGTGATGCATAATAAAGCCGTTGGTACAGTGCCCAGCACATAGTAAGTGCTTTTTTTTTAAGACTTCATTTATTTATTTGAGAAGGAGAGAGAGAGACAGAACAGGAGGAGGGGCAGAGGGAGAGAGAGAATCCCAAGCAGACTCCTGCTGAGCCCAGAGCTTGACACAGGGCTCGATCCCACGACCCTGAGACCATGACCTGAGCCGAAACCAAGAGTCGGACGCTCAACTGACTGAGCCACCCAGGCATCCTTAGCAAGTGCTTAATAAATGTGAGCTACAAAATCATTATATTTGTAGTAGAGGTAGTCGTCATCACAGCAGTAATGTTACAAAACAAACAACCCTATCAGTCAGAGTCTCCATCATCTTCTGAACATTAAAGATAAGGAACCGTCCACTAGAGATGCCAAGTGCCTTGCCCGAGGTACCAGCAGTATCCGCTCCTCGGATTCCCAGCACTTACAGCTCTTGCAGGGGTGACTTCAGTGACATGCACATTAAGACAGTCTCGGATGAAGTGGAAGTCTGAGTTAGTTACATAACCTGTAAGATGCCCCATTTTTTTTTAAAGACTCAGAAATTATCTTATTTTGCTGAGATTTCTCCCAAAAAAGCAGACCAAAGAAAATTTTTATTTGAAATTGAAGACAGAGGGGCACCTGGGTGACTCAGTCATTAAGCGTCTGCCTTCGGCTCAGGTCATGATCCAGGGTCCTGGGATCGAGCCCTGCATCGGGCTCCCAGCTCAGTGGGGAGCCTGCTTCTCCCTCTCCCTCTGCCTCTCCCCTTGCTTGTGCTCACTCTATCTCTCTCAAATGAATAAATAAAATCTTAAAAAAAAGAAGTACTCTGAATGGAATTCTCATAAAGTCAGAGGAAATCTGATGTGACCTCATTTCTGAAATGGCAAATCGGGTATACCAGGTTTTTAAATTTCTGATGGCTCGAAATGAAGTTCCTGACTAAACCCATAACTGAGTAAATAATAATATACCAATAAAATGTAGGGGTGGAAAACTTTCCCCTTCTTCTCTTTTAGGTTCTTTGGCTGGTCTTATAGTTAAGTTGACATAAGAGAAATTAACAGGAGAAAGCAAATTTAATTTCATATGTGTGGGAGCCCAATGAAAATATGAGACTCAAAGAAATGACCAAATTAGGCAACTTTATACCTCCTAGACTAAGAAATAATAAATTTTTGAAGAATTGACAAGTCAAAGAAGTTTGAGCTTGGTGTAGTAAATATTTGTTTGTACCCTTCTTGGCCCTAAATTCCCTGTCTCTGGTGATAACAATGCCTTCCACCCTCCTGATCCAGGGAGGATACCTTCGCATGGGAGATTTATTTCCTGGTTTCAGGAAGACAAAAGAGGATCAGAGTGTCCTTCTTGCACCAGCTATTTCTTAACTAACTTTATTCAAAATAATCATTATGCCAAAGTAGCATATTTTGGGTGGCATATTCTTCTCCCCTTCAGTGTTGCTCCAAAAAACTATGTGTTTTACAGGTATTCCAAAAGTATCTCCGTACCCTCAACCTGGAATTTTAACAAGTATATCTTAAATTATTTAGATTGTTGATTCTAAAACCATATAACAATATATTTGGAAAAAGCACAACTAGAATTGTCATTTCTCGTCTTCTGTCTGAATGAGTCAGATTTAAATTTTATGTGAAAAATTTAAATCTTTAAATTTTGCAGTTTTATACAGGATGCATTTTCATCCTGTTCTTCAGCTCCGTGAACATTCTTATAAACACAAATAGGCCCCCAAATTAAGGTACAAAAAAAGTAAAAGAACAAACTTCTCCAGGGGGAAAGCTTGTAAACTTCAATAACCAGTAGTGGGTTCACTGACATTTATAGAAGCATAGATATATTTAAATGCCAGAATCAATGAAGAGAAAGAGATTGAGATACCTCAGTGTTCCCTCTACAAGATGATATTTAGAAATTTTGATAACTTTATTGTAAACACTGCTACTTAGAAGGTTTTCAATGCTTGAAGAATGTTTTACTGTGCTATATGCTGTTATAATAGAAAATTCAACCAGTACACACTACAAGAGAGAAGAATAGACACACTACAGGATAATAAGGGATTGAGGTGGATCTTGTGAACAGGGATAAAACAATAAAATCCCAGATGAAACCGACTGTATATGAGGAAGGTAGTATGAATAAGACTCTCGTTTCGCGATGTGCAGAAATGTGATTGAACAAATAATAGCACTGAGAAATGTTTTTTTCTTTTGCTTTCTTTTTTCCTTCTCTTCCAACCTACTACCTACCTTCCTTCCTTCCTTCCTTCCTCCTTCAAAATTTAAAGATTAAAGTTTAAATTGTAGCTTGGACATCACTTTTTACACTGTATCTAAAATAATTCTATAGATATTTACTCATTTAAAAATAATAATATTGATCATAAATACCATTTTATACAGAGCTCACAAATAAGTCTCCTCTGGTATTGTGTATTAAAGGGTGTTAGCAAGTGGGGAAAAATAAAGTATATGAGGTTTCGCAGAACTTCTTACCCATTTAAAAACTATTATTTCACATGTACATTTCTCCAAATTATGACACAGTTTTAACATTAAAGTCAACAACATCGAGGCACTGTTTGGGATATACACAGCTTGCTAACAGAAAAGAACTTTGGTAAGGGAACTGCTTCAGTCTCTAAACCCCACACCTGATTCCTCTCTTAGCTGTAGGCAGTAAATGGAAGCTATCAATAAGTTCCATGTACTCATATGAAACCATGGTGTACATAATCCTGAAAATTCAATGTGCAAATGTCATTTTTTGAAAGATGAGAGCCAAGTTATGCACCAACATAAAGACAAAAAAAATTCAAGAAACTTGCAAACCCTCTAATTGTATATTGTCTAATAATTGGCATGTTTTGAGAAACATTTATGAAACAGCTATGCAATTTAAAAGTGAGGAAACAAGGATTGGGTTTTGGCCTCTTAATCTGATTTTTGGCTTTATTGAGCTAGTAAAAGTCCAGTTTTTGTGGTAATAACTTCATTTAAATTTGATTAGTTAGTAGATATTAACTAATATTAACTAATAACTAATAGATAATAGATGTTAACTAACAACTGTTTACTTTTGATTTTCTTGCCTATCTTTCTCCTGCAGTTCATGCATGCTCTCCCTAAGAGCCCTGTGTATTTATAGACATACCATTGGCTAAAACAGTTATGGCCAACCTCTCTCTGCCTCAATGACCAACTGAATTGCATTTGTAAATATGTTCATGGTGTTAGGAGAGAGGGTGGCATAGAGTTTGCGTCTCGCTCAAAGCAGTCATCATCAGTAATACACGTTGCATGACTTTATATTTTTAAATGAAATTTAATCCAGTAACCCTATCTAGGTTTGTTTTCGCTCAAGTAATGTCTAAAGTTCCTTTTAACATTTCGTTTTTCTTACCTTTCGGACATGTCTTGCTGGTACATAAAGTTCCTCTGGCCTTCATAAAGCTATTTTTCCAAAGACATTTTTCATCATGTTCCCAGGAGCGGATATGAGAGCTGTCCACCAAGAATCTGCTGCCTCTTTTGGGGGTCTTCCATGTATTCACTGTGACCAAGGAAACAAGCTGTTACCTAGCAACCTGGCCTTTCAGAAGGTATTGTTACCAATCTCTTAGAGCTCATCAAAGGAATTCTTGTGCTACTGGAGCAGCATAGCACTGAGCATTGTTTCCAGGGAGTTGTCTACATTGTGGTATAACTGAACCTTGACTACAGAAACATAAATGATAGCAGGGGGAACAAACCGCTATGGATCCCTGAAAACTTTGCAGTCTTCAGTTCCAGTATTTCATGAATTGTTTGCATCCAGCTTGGGTTTAGCCGAAGTGGTACTTGTGCACTATATCCCTCAGTATTTGCTTTTTTGCTTCTCTTCCGTAGTTTCAGAACTGGTAGAAGGAGCAAAAGGGAAATTACCTAACTCCTGCTTGAAACTTGCTCAGATAAAACGCCTTTGAATCGAAGACACAGAATTGTGCACAAGAAAGAATAATAGATTAATAATAGATTTTTATTTCAAAGCAAATATTTGCAACTTTTCATAGAAAAAAAAGAGAATATTACATTATACTGTATATTCATTGATTGGTCCAACCAGTTTGTTTAGAGTGCCTACTATGTGTGTAGTAGAGAACACCGTGAATTTTTAACTTCATGAGCCGATAAAACAAAAGTTCTCTAACTCTTTCCCCAAAATAGAAAAATGTTAGCTGTGTTTTTGAAGACTGAGAATTTGTTGTTTGCCAAAAGCACAGTAAACACTTCCATAGTCTTTCTTGCTTCAGAGAACAAGACATTTAGGGAACGATTTTATTCAAAACCTTGTTTCAAAAGAAGATATTTGGCATGTCTTGGAAAAAGCATCATGTTTATCTTTTCATTCCCTTTTTTCATGGGCAGTAATCCATCCATAGACTGAAAACGTTTCAGTAATCTTATGAATGTGTTTCATATCAAAAGAGTGAAAACATATTCTCCTCCGCATTTTCTGTTAGAACTTCAATTTTACATTCCAAATGCTTTAGGCTCAAACCTAGCATAACAACATTCCAAGTTAAAAATATATATATATAATTTAACATATTTGATAAAGATCCAGAAATTGATTTATTTCTATCCAGGTTAGTATAGCTTTTAAGGAACTATCAAATATCTAAAATAGTACATCTTTTTTTTTTTTTTCCATGAGAGGGGCAGAGATGCCAAATATCAGGCATCTCTTTTACCCTTGACTTTTCTAAGCATCCTTGGAATTTCCCCAAGTCAACACTGTAGACCAATATTATCCCAAAATGAATTAATTAAGGTAAGTAAATCACAACCTGTCTTAATTTATCTTTTTAGCTTTATAGCCCATAGTAACTACTCTGTTCTTCCACTTCCTCAAGCAAAAGCTCTGTAATACCCCAGTGGTTCATTTCTGACTTTGTCAGAATCCCTGGATCCTTCCTCTCCCCTAGTCTCCTGGATGATTCTCATACCGTCTCCTCTCTCTCTTCTACCTCATGATCTCCGACTCATCCTTATTCTCACCGGAACAATCAGAAAAGAATTTCCACTGGCACCATCATACATTCATCCACCAGTTCTCATTTACCTGCCCATTTGCTCTGCTTTCCCCACATTAACAGTTATGACTTATCAGTGCTTCTGTCTCCCTTCATGGACTAGATCCTATCCCTTCATCTTTCCTCAAGGCCATTGATCCAGACATTCTTCTACATCACTAATTTGTCCTCCCTACTGAATAATTCCCACAAAGATACAAACATGCTGTAATTTTTTTCCCATTTAAAACAGAAACAAAACAAAATGAAAAACATTCTTTGGCCCACTTCTCCCTTCAGCTTCCATCCCATTGCTTTACATCCATCACAGCATGTGGGAAAAGTGTTGGAAGTACTATGCTTGCTGCATCCAGTTCTCCTCCTGGTCTCTCCTGAGCTCATTCAAGTAATCTTTTCACTCCGCTACTGCACTGAAACTACATTTGGCAAGGTCACTAATGACTTCAAGTAGCTAAATTCAATGGCCAGCTCCTAGTCCTCATTCCTTTGATCCATCCACTGCATTTGAAACAATGAATTTCTCTCTCTTCTCTGAAGCATTCTCTTCATTTGGCTTCTAGGACTCCACACTCCACCAGTTTTCTTTCTACTTTATAATCTCCTTTGCTATTCGCTAATCCTCCCCCCACCAATCTCTTGACATCAGCATGCCCAGACCTCAGTCCTTAGACTACTCACTCCATTAATGATCTTATCCAGGCTCATGGCTTTAAAAACCATCTATATGCTAATGACTCCAAAATTTATAACTCTATCCGAGACCCCTCTCTCTGTCCTGAATCCCAAGCTCATGTATTCACCTGTCTACTTGAAGTTCCTCTTGGATATTTTATAGTCCTCTCAATCTTAGCATTCCAAAAATAAACTTCTAAATCTCCTATTTTAATCAGCCCCTTTCATATCCTCCATTTATTCAAACCAAAAATCATGGAATCATCCTCAACTACTCTCTTTTCCTTCAATGTCACATCCAATCCCAGATGAAATCCTACAAGCTCTACCTTCAAAATATATCTAGAATCTGACCACCTCTCACCTATTTCACAACTACTAGCCTCATGTGGGACCCCATATTTCTTAACAGTATCATTACAACAGACCCTCTATAGGTCTTCTGCTTCAGGCCATACCTCCCTACATTCTATTCTCAAACACAGAACCCAGAGTCACTCTGTTAGTGTACAAGTCATTCTTCTGATCAAAATACTTCAGTGGTTGCCCATTTCACAAAGACAAGATTAGCAACCTCACAATGAGTTACATGGCTCTGATGTATCTGATTTTAAAAAAGAAAAAAAGTAATATTTCAAAATTGAAAATAGTTTTGATATGTCCCCCAAACAATCAAGGTTTAAACTGACTAAAGTTCTTTGGCAACTCCGAGTGGTTTATGACAGTTAAGGACAGCTAAGCAGTTGGTACATGCTGTTAGAAAACTAACAGCACAGTAGTTGCCCTGTACACTACTTGATTTTTCGCATGCCAAACACAGTAACTAGAATATCATAGGCATGAAATAAGTATTTGCTACATCAACAGGGGCAAGTACAGGGTCTAAAGCCATCCTGATGACATGGAAGATGGAGTCAGTTCATAGCTGAGAGGTGGTCATTAAGCTGGAGAGTACTTCACAGTAATTATGGGGAAATGTGTGTGTGTTTACATAATGCATTGCTTCTGGAAAACATTTCAAGAGGCTTCTTTGAGTAGAAAATCACTTTCGTTCCCAACAAATTGACCTGGCAGCTTTAAAAAAAAGAAGTATGTATTTTCCAGTAATAGTATGAAGAATAGCTGATGGGGAAACCAGGCAAAATCTGAAAAAAAAAAAAATTCCATGGCATGTTTGTAACGTAGATGTATGGGTCCTGCCTCAAATTCCATTGTTTGCGGAAAAAATAATCATATAAAACGCCTTCGTTGGGGCACCTGGGTGGCTCAGTAGGTTAAGTGTCTGCCTTCGGCTCAGGTCATGATCTCAGGGTGCTGGAATCAAGCCCCGCGTGGTCCTCCCTGCTCGGGGCGGGGGGTCTGCTTCTCCCTCTGCTCCTCTCCCCCACTTCTTTTTTTTTAAATTTAATTTTATTATGTTATATTAATCACCATACATTACCTCATTAGTTTTTGATGTAGTGTTCCATGATTCATTGTTTGCGTATAACACCCAGTGCTCCATTCAATATGTGCCCTCTTTAATACCCATCACCAGGCTAACCCATCCTCCCACCCCTTCCCCTCTAGAACCCTCAGTTTGTGTCTCAGAGTCCATAGTCTCTCATGGTTCGTCTCCCCCTCTGATTCCCCCCCTTCATTTTTCTCTTCCTACTATCTTCTCTCTCTCTCTCTTTTTTTTTTAACATATAATGTATTATTTTTTTCAGAGGTACAGGTCTGTGATTCATCAGTCTTACACAATTCACAGTGCTCACCATAGCACATACCTCCCCAGTGTCTATCACCCAGCCACCCCATCCCTCCCACCCCCCACTGCTCCAGCAATCCTCAGTTTGTCTCCTGAGATTAAGAATTCCTCGTATCAGTGAGATCATATGATACATGTCTTTCTCTGATTGATTTATTTCGCTTAGCATAATACCCTCTGCTCCCCCCCCTTCTGCACTCTCTCTCTCAAATAAATACATAAAATCTTAAAAAAAAGAAAAAGTTTTTGTTTTCTTCCTGTAGGATTAAATTGAAGACAAATTGAAGTTTTGTCCTTTCTTTTTGCTGTGGGGTGAGCAGTTATGTGCTGGGTCTAACAGAGTTTTGAATACCTGGCCCAGCCCTGACATTATTAATAGATACTCAGCAGCAGAATGGAATCAATGAATTAGAAGTGCTCTGAGAGATTAGAGGTGAGAACTTGTTCTCCCCTAGAAAAGTCAAAGAAAATTAGACAAACCAAAGACTTTAGCAGCACACACTAAAAAGCAGACAAAGAGAGTTCTAAACTTAAACTGGAAGAAATCGTTTTTAGGCAACTGATAGAAATGGTTTTAGAACAACTGATAGAAAATATGAGATGGGTCAAGTTCATGTAATTTTAGATCTTTTTTTTTAAAATCCTTGCTTAATATGGAATCTCCTCACATAATTATATAAACATATACATATATATTTGCATGTGTATGTTTATATATATATATAAAATTTAGATTTTTTTCATGTAAAATTTAACTTATTTGAGTAGCTCCTTTACAAAGTCATATTGTAAAATAGTAATTTCCAATTTGCATATTTTATAAATATGCAAGCAAATTTCAAATTAATTAACTGACATTGAATTGATAATTTTTTATTTTTCAAATAAAGTAACTAAAAACAACAAGAATATTATATACTTTTGTCATTATTTCTAAAATGAAAAGATGTATTAGGTAACCCAAATAGGAAAAACAGTATTTTAAAATAAAGAATATTCCTTTAAATTAACAAAATATCTCCTTATAAAACTCTACTATGTTTTTTTTTTTTTTTCCCCTCATTTGCCTTTGGCTTAGCTGACACTAATTTGTGGAACAGTCTGTGGATCTTTGGGAGTCAATCTCTGAAATCCATTTTAGAGAAGGAAACAAGCTGCTTGAGTGTGCACAACAGAGTATAAACATCCTATTTATTTAGCAGATTTATCATCCTGAAACTCACAGTGGGCCATAGGGCATGTCATACTAATATAACTCATGTGTTATGGTATGATAACATCATGTGTACACGAGGGATTTATATGAAGTATGAAGAAGGGTTTCTTGCTTTCAGATAAATAATGGGATGAGTTAACAACTCAACTCTGGAGAAAAATATGAGTATAGAATTGTTCTGATAAAAGGTGCAAGAGATCAAACTAAATGATATTTGGGGTTGCCCCAAATCTGATGTTACAGTACTGCTGATTCTTGGAATATTAAAATTTTTCTCATATAGATATTATCTTTTTCGCCTAACACAAGTTAACTCATGAGTTCTAAAGATTTTTCTTTCTACAGTGTAAATGGCAGCTAGCCAAATGCCGATGAAAATTCACATTTTTGAATTTTCGTTTGCAAAAAAATATGATATGTGTCAAGACTTCTGCTTCATTTTGCCAGAGCCTGTTAAAATTATCAGTGTTTCCTGGTCATAATAAGTTGCTTCTTTAAGTGAAAGGAGATTAATAAATATTCAACATTTAAAGAAGCCACTGTATACTCTATACTTCTTTTATTGCACTCTAGTTTTTATCTCCAAATTTTGGTTAGTATACTCATGTTGGCATATATCACATCAACTTTCAAAAACAGCTTATTCCTAGAAAGGTTTAATGTTTTTGTCACATTTCTGTTTGAAGTCAATTAACCTGTTTTTGTTACTTTCCTGTTTGAAGTCAATTAATTATCAGTGAAATCATTGTTAAGTGCTTATTGACAATCCTTAATAATAAGACTCAATTCTGACTTTATTGTGTTGGATACCTTTTAGACTGCTACCTTGCTTTATGTTTTAATGTGAGATATCTAGTCTGGTTCTAGAAATAACTCTAAAAGCATGGAGGAATTTCACTGAATCTGAAATCATTTTAATTAACCAAAACTACCATGTAGCTTGGCAGCTCTGAGAAAAGTGATTAAAAAGAATTATTATGACAAATACCAAATAAAAATCAAATTATATTTATATTTTAAATCATCTATTCTTGTTTTCATTAAGGAACAGGATTCATTGTTCACTCTATTTTCCAATGGCAAAATTTGATAACATAAATACGGTGAACAAGGCAAAAATGCTGAATGGTCATTGCTTATTGAATCATAGGCTAAATCAAGTTTTTTGAAGAGCTTTCATCTAAACTTAAACTATTTTTCAGATTGGTTAAAAATTCCATCATAGTTCATTAAAAGGCATTTTAGCCCCTACTGTGTATGCTAGGCACTATGCTAGGTGACAGAAATACAAAGTAAACAAGCCAGATTTCTTTAAGGAAGAAACTTAAATTGTGAAGGTAAAAGAAGTAGTAGGAAATTATTAGCAAGAAAAGTACTGCAATAAAAGTAACTGTGGAATACTATGGAATCACTTAGAAGGGACACTTTATGCTTTAGGGTAGAGGAGTGTTAGAGAAGGCTTTCTGGAGGAATTGACATCTAGGCTGACACTTGGAGTTTAAGCAAGAGTCAGGTAGGCAAAGAAAAGGAGAGGAATGCTTCTGAAGAAGGGACAGCATGAGCAGAAGGCTGGAGGTGAAAGAGTGTTGTGGTTTGGGCATCACTGGTAGTTTAATGTGGCTAAGGTTTAAATGGGAAAAAAAGATTAACAAGTGAAACGATGAACTGAAGGCTCTATCAGAAATGAACAGAATCAGCAAGTAGAAAATCAGTAAAAACATAGTTGAACTTAACAACACCATCAATCAACTGGATGTAATGGACATCTATGAACTACTTCATCTAACAATAGAATGACATTCTTCTCGAGCTCACATGGAACATTCACCAAGGATAGACCATATTCTGGACCATAAGACACACCTTAACAAATTTAAAAGAATAGAAGTCATACAATGTCTGCTCTCAGACCACAGTAGAATTAAACTAGAAATCAATAACAGAAAGGAAGCTGAAAAACTCCAAAATACTTGGAGATTAAACAACACACCTTTAAATTGTACGTGGATCAAAAGAGAAATATCAAAAGAAATTTTAATATGTTTTGAACTAAATGAAAAAAGAAAACAACTTATTGAGATTTGTAGGATACAGCAAAAGCAATGCTTATGGGGAAATTTATAGCATTGAGTGCATATATTAAAAAAGAAGAAAGATCTAAAATCAATCACCTAAGCTTACACCTTAAGGAAGTAGAAAAAGAAGAGAAAAATAATCCAAAGTAAGTAGAAAAAAAGAAACAATAAAAATTAGAGCAGAAATCACTGAAATTGAAAACAGGAAATCAAGAAAGTCAATAAAGCCAAAAACTTGTTCTTTGTGTTTTTAAAAAAAATTTTTTTTTTATTATGTTAGTCACCATAGAGTACATCATTAGTTTTTGATGTAGTGTCCCATGATTCATTCTTTGCATATAACAACCAGTGTTCCATGCAATATGTGCCCTCCTTAATACCCATCACTGGGTATTAGAGGGGTAACACTCATCCCCTTTAAAACCCTCAGTTTGTTTCTTGGAGTCCATAGTCTCTCATGGTTTGTCTCCCCCTCTGATTTCCCCCCCTTCATTTTTCCCTTCCTTTTCCTAATGTCCTCCATGCTATTACTTATGTTCTACAAATAAGTGAAACCATATGATAATTGACTTTCTCTGCTTGACTTATTTCACTTAGCATAATCTCCTCCAGTCCCATCCCTGTCGATGCAAATAGTGGGTATTCATCCTTTCTGATGGCTGAGTAATATTCCATTGTATATATGGACCACATCTTCTTTATCCATTCGTCTGTTGAAGGGCATCTCAGCTCTTTCCATTTGGCTATTGTGGACATTGCTGCTATGAACATTGGGGTGCATATGGCCCTTCTTTTCACTACATCTGTGTCTTTAGGGTAAATACCCAGGAGTGCAATTGCTGGGTCATAGGGTAGCTCTATTTTTAAATTTTTGAGGAACCTCCACACTGTTTTCCAAAGTGGCTATACCAACTTGCATTCCCACCAACAGTGTAAGAGGGTTCCCCTTTCTCCACAACCTCTCCAACATTTGTTGTTTCTTGCCTTGTCAATTTTTGCCATTCTAACTGGTGTAAGGTGGTATCTCAATGTGGTTTTGATTTGAATTTCCCTGATGGCTAATGATGATGAACATTTTTTTCATGTGTCTGTTAGCCATTTGTATGTCTTCTTTGAAGAAGTGTCTGTTCATGTCTTCTGCCCATTTTTTGACTTATTTGTTTTTTGGGTATTGAGTTTAAGAAGGTCTTTATAGATCTTGGATATCAGCCCTTTATCTGTAGTGTCATTTGCAAATATCTTCTTCCATTCCGTGGGTTGCCTCTTTGTTTTGTTTACTGTTTCCTTTGCTGTGCAGAAGCTTTTTATCTTGATGAAGTCCCAGAAGTTCATGTTCGCTTTTGTTTCCCTTGCCTTTGGAGATGTGTCTTGAAAGAAGTTGCTGTGGTCGGGGCGCCTGGGTGGCTCAGCTGGTTAAGCGACTGCCTTTGGCTCAGGTCATGATCCTGGAGTCCCAGGATCGAGTCCCTCATCGGGCTCCCTGCTCAGCAGGGAGTCTGCTTCTCCCTCTGACCCTCCCCCCTCTCATGTGCTCTCTCTCTCCTCTCATCCTCTCTCAAATAAATAAATAAAATCTTTAAAAAAAAAAAAAAAGAAGTTGCTGTGGTCGATGTTGAAGAGGTTACTGTCTATGATGTCCTCTAGGATTTTGATGGATTACTGTCTCACATTGAGGTCTTTCATCCACTTTGAGTTTATCTTTGTGAATGGTGTTAGAGAATGGTCGAGTTTCATTCTTCTGTAAAAACTTGTTCTTTGAAAAGATCAACAAAATAAAAAATCTCTATCCAAGCTAACTGAGAAAAAAAGAGAGAGGAAACAAATTACTAATATCAGAAATTAAAGAAGGGACATCACTACAGATTCCATAGACATTAAAAGGATAAATAAAATAATAATAAGTACTATGAACAACCTTATGCCCTCAAATTTGATAAGCTAGGTGAAATGGACCAATTCTTTGAAAGACACAATCTGCCAAAAGTCAAACAAGAAGAAATAGACCCCCCCCAAAAAAAGTGAAAAAAAAAAAAACAGACCATTTGCCTAGGCCAAAATCTATTATTCAAGAAATTTAATCAGTAATTAATAATCTTGCAAGACAGAAAGTACCAGATCCAGGTGGCTTCTGGTGAATTCTACCAAACATTTTAGGAAAAAGTTATGCTAATTCTCTACAATCTCTTTCAGAATCTAGAAGCAGGGGGAATGCTTCCTAATTTATTCTGTGAAGCCAGCATTACCCTAATGCCACATGAGACAAATAAATTATAAGAAAACTACAGACCAATATCTCTCACAAACATAGATCCAGAAAGTCTCAACAAAATACAGTTGACCCTGAGGAATGCAGGAGCTGGGGTGCTGAGCACCCCACATGCCCTGCACAGTTAAATATCCATTTAACTTTTGACTCCCCAGAAACTTAACCATTAATAGCTTACTATCAACCAGAAGCCTTACTGATAATATAAACAATCAGTTAACACATATCTTATATATGTATTATACACTGTATTCTTACAATAAAGTAAGCTAGAGAAAAAATCATAAGAGAAAAAACATTTACAGTAATGTACTATATTTATTGAAAAAAAAATCCCTGTATAAGTAGACCCATGTAGTTCAAATCCATGTTGTTCAGGGTTCAACCGTATTAGCAAATCTAATCCAACAATGAAATGTATAAAAAGAATTATACACCACAACTAAGTGAAATTTATCCCAGGTAGGCAAAGCTAGTTCAATATTCAAAAATCAATTAAGGTAATCCATCACATCTACAAGATAGAGGATAAAAATCACACAGTCAAATCAATAGATACAGAGAAAGCATTTGAGAAAATCCAACATCATTCATGATTTAAAAAATGCTCAGTAACTAAAAAAAGGACAGTGAAGCATTTCTTCTGGCTGTAATTTAAATTTTAAAATCATTTTAAATAGTAGTATACTTTTATGGCAAGTTTGGTATTATACTTTTATGGCAAGTTACATACTTAGTTATTGTTTTTCAATTTAAGACATTAGATCTTCAGATTTTTCAGCAAAATATATAAACAATGATTAGATAGTTTTTTTTAGTCAGGTTTACTGAGGCATAATTTATACACAATAACTTCATATTGTTTGGCTGTTTGGTTCTATGAATTTGAAAAACACATACAGTCATGTAATCACTACTATACTCAAGGGGAAAGCAGTTCCATTATTCCCCAAATTCCCCTTGTGTCCCATTCTAGTTGGTCCCTTCCCCCACCTCCATTGATGGCAACTATTAATTTGTTTTCTGTCCCTAGAGTTTTCCATTTTCCAGAACACCATGAAAATATAACCATAGAGTATGTAGCCTTTTGAATCTGAATTCTTTCTTTTATTAAAATGCATTTGAGGTTTCCTTATTACTGCATGTAGCAGCACTTGTTCTTTTTCATTTCTGAGTAATAGTCCATAAGCAAATGGACATTTAAGTCATTACATAGACCCAGGATTGGGATTATTCACTTTTTAGGTCAAAGTGGGCTTTTAAGTTCATTTTATTTCATTGCCATGATTTTTGAAAATTGTCTCAGTCATCTTTTCCAATCCTTCCTAAAGTTAAAATTTATGAATAAGATTATGTATGTAAATGAAACAAAAGGCCACATTAAATTGAAAGTTAGAGGGAGATGGTTTTTCAGATAAATAATTTGGATCAAGGAGGGTTGTGGACAGTGGTCAGGCAGTAGTCAGGGAGGAAGGTGTCAGGGAATGGATGGGACTGTAAAAGGTCAAGTCTGACCTTTTAGGTAGCTGGGAGACTCCACTCCATTTCAAGGTCTCCAGGGGAAGCCTGGTAGGTACTGTGGAAAATAAGGATCATGACAGCATTCAAAGAATAATTAAAAAAAAAAAAAGGCAAAATCATGATTCTCATACAGATTTTTTTTTATTATATTAATCACCATACATTACATCATTAGTTTTTGATATCATACAGAATTTAAAAGGATCATATGTCAAGTATTTTTAACTCATTAATGATGAAATTGGTAAGAGGCTATAATCGGATCAAAGGGAAATCTAAAAAAAAGATATATTTATAAATTGGGGATATTAACATGAACGTGCAAATAGAGGCACAACTAGTTTCTTCCACAGTGATTAAGGGAAGTCAAGTGGATCTCTATGGAACAGAATTCGCATGCCATTTTATAGACAACAATGACTCTGCTTTCTATGAGTTATTTACAGTTTGTGGAGTTGCAAAATACTTTGCATCATATTAGAATCAGATAACACAGATAACCCTACAAAGGCCAGGCAAACTACTGCCCACTGGCCAAATCTGGCCCACAGTTACTTTTTATAGAGCCTGTAGCTAAGAATGGCTTTTATGTTTTTAAAGGGTTGTTAAAAAAAAAAAAAAGGCAAAAAATCAATAGTAACAAAGAAGAATAAAGAGCAGAGATATGTGTGGCCCTTATCGGAGAAGTTTGCTGTTCTCATATGTTGACCCTTCCTCTAATGTAGAGGTCAACAAAAGATGCCAGTGGGCCAATCAGGTGACTGCCCGATCTTTACAAGGTTTCACTAAGACAAAGCCATGTGCATTGTTCTACATGCTGTCTTTTTTGTGCTACAATGACAGAATTAAGTAGTTGTGATAGAGGAAAAACAAAAATCTTGACTGTATGGCCCTTGATAGGAAAAGTTTGACTATACCTCTCTACGTAATATGTGGTTCCTCAGTGGAACCCAGATTTATTCCTCGTGTGAAGATGATTTTTTCCTGTTTCCATGTTTTCCCTCTGGTTCTTTTGCTGGATTTATCTCACTTTTTCCTTCCTGTCATCCATGATTCTTTCCCATATGTTTCCCCTCTTTAAGTCTTTCTTTCTTTCTTCTTTAAATAGCCATATTGTGAAACTAAACTACAATATTTTAAAATAATTTATTGAAGGAATTTTTAGGTTCCTTCTTGAACCTTTAGGAAAACTATCTTCTTTAGTCTCACCACCTCCAATGCCCTAAGGGTCTAAGTTCCTTGGAAATGCCTTTTCACTGTGTTGTAAATCTGTGCCTGTGGTTCAGGGGGCAGTGAGTCACTGTCCCTTCAGGGCAAAAGAAGGGATATTTGTTTACATTTCAGTCAGTGAGCTCTGAGTGACTTAGTATAATCTTCTTTGAATAGCTGTTTACTCCCACTGGTATGGAGATAAAGCAAAGGGTGAAGTTGGGAATCGCTACTCAATGTGTAACATCAGCACTTTTTAAACATAAATGTTTAAATGTAATCTGATGTATAGTGCATCATAAATATAAAGTGTCAGCATTCTTAAAACCACAAATTCCCAAGCAGTGAAGAGTTTTGCAAGGCTGTTTTCTGACACTCTTCACTCTGCTGATTCTCTTTTGCTTCCCTAATTTCTTCCTACTGTACATGTCTTCAGTGTCATTTTTCTCAGGATGCAGTCCTTTATTCTCTCGTCTTCTCTTTCCTTTTTTTGTTTTTAAATATATTTCTTAAATATTTTATTTATTTATTTGATGAGAGAGAGAGACAGTGAGAGAGGGAACACAAGCAGGGGGAGTGGGAGAGGGAGAAGCAGGCTCCCCACGGAGCAGGGAGCCCGCCATGGGGCTTGATCCCAGGACCCCGGGATCATGACCTGAGCCGAAGGCAGACACTTAATGACTGAGCCACCCAGGTGCCCCTCTTAGCATAATTCTTGCTACAGAAGTCAACTATTTAATGAGTATTTATTAAACCTAACCCAAAAAGAAGTGACCATTGCTGAAAGTGTATAATTCAACAAGGATTGGTGGTTCAGAAAGACATTGCTATAAGATGAGCAAACAATTAAAATGAATATTGCTATAACTATATTCATTTATCTATATCTACCAGTTTACCTACCTTGAGTTCTTAAGTCTACTTTCCAGCTCTCTGAATGTATTCATAATAAAACAGCTACTTCATTAATTGTGTGGGTATTCTGAATTACAAATATAAAAGACATGGAAATTTCCTGAGCATATAGATTTACCAAGCAGCTATTAGAACAGGGCTAGTCTTACTGAGATGTAATATTGCCTTTGTTGCATTTAAAGAGATCTAGGTGCTTGTTTTCCAAAAGTTATAACAATTATATTTTATCACTTTTCATGTGTGATAGATGAAAGTACAATGTCATATTTATTAACAAAGGTAATGAAATGTCATTTAGATGTTCATTGGCAATCAGTCATCTGTCAACAAAGCATAATTGAATTTTGATTTTTGCCTGTGAGATTATTACAATTAAAGAAAATTAAATATTTTGTTTATGTACATTTTTAGTAGGGTAAATCAGAGGTGAAAGCAACAGAACAAAAAGATAAAAAATTCTTGCAGTTTAAGCCTTGATCTCATTCACTACCCAATAAAAAGTTTTTAGCCATATTAGTTAAATAACAAGATAGTATTTTATTTTTTTAATTGTATTTTTAAATTTTATTTAAATTCAATTAATTAACATATAGTATATTATTAGTTTCAGAGGTAGAGTTCAGTGATTCATCAATTGTATGTAACACCCCGTGCTCATCATATCTCGTGCCCTCCTTAATGCCTATCACCCAGTTACCCTATCCGCCCACCTTCTTCCCCTCCAGCAACCCTCAGTTTTTTTCCTATGATTAAGAGTCTCCTATGGTTTGTCTCCCTTTCTGATTTCATCTTGTTTTATTTTTCCCTCCCTTCCCTTATGATCCTGTGTTTTATTTCTTTTTTTTTTTTTTTTAAGATTTTGTTTATTTATTTGAGAGAGAGAATGACATAGAGCGAGAGAGCATGAGAAGGGGGAGGGTCAGAGGGAGAAGCAGACTCCCTGCTGAGCAGGGAGCCCAATGCGGGACTCGATCCCGGGACTCCAGGATCATGTCCTGAGCTGAAGGCAGTGGCTTAACCAACTGAGCCACCCAGGCGTCCCACTCTGTTTTATTTCTTAAATTCCACATGTAAGTGAGATCATATGATAATTGTCTTTCTCTGATTAACTTATTCTAGTTCCATCCATGTCATTGCAAAAGGCAAGATTTCACTTTTTTGATGGCTGCATAATATTCCATTGTGTATATATACCACATCTTCTTTATCCATTCATCTGTCGATGGACAACTGGGCTCCTTCCATAGTTTGTCTATTGTGGATATTGCTGCTGTAAACATTGGGGTGCAGGTGCCCCTTCATATCACTACATTTGTATCTTTGGGGTAAATATCTAATAGTGCAATTGCTGAGTCATAGGTAGCTCTAATTTCAACTTCTTGAGGAACCTCCATACTGTTTTCCAGAGTGGCTGCACCAGCTTGCATTCCCACCAACAGTGTAAGAGGGTTCCCCTTTCTCTGCATCCTTGCCAACATGTCATTTCCTGACTTGTTCATTTTAGCCATTCTGACTGGTATAAGGTGGTATCTCATTGTGGTTTTGATTTGTATTTCCCTGATGCCTAATGATGTGGAGCATTTTTTCATGTGTCTGTTGGCCATTTGTATGTCTTCTTTGAAGAAATGTCTGTTCATGTCTTCTGCCCATTTTTGACTAGATTATTTGTTTTTTTGGGTGTTGAGTTAGATAAGTTCTTTATAGATTTTGGATCCTAGACCTTTATCTGATAAGACATTTGCAAATATCTTCTCCCATTCTGTCAGTTGCCTTTTAGTTTTGTTGACTTTACTTTGTTGTACAAAACCTTTTTATCTTGATGAAGTCCCAATAGTTCCTTTTTTGCTTTTGTTTCCCTTGCCTTTGGAGACTTGTCTAGCAAGAAGTTGCTGTGGCCGAGGTCACAGAGGTTGCTGCCTGTGTTCTCCTCTAGAATTTTGATGGAATCCTGTCTCACCTTTAGGTGCATCTATTTTGAGTCTATTTTTTGTGTATGGTGTAAGGAAATGGTCCAGTTTCGTTCTTCTGCATGTGGTTATCCAATTTTCCCAACACCATTTATTGAGGAGACTGTCCTTTTTCCATTGGATATTCTTTCCTGCTTTGTTGAAGATTAGTTGACCATTGAGTAAAGGGTCCATTTCTGGGTTCACTATTCTGCCATTGATCTATGTGTTTGTTTTTGTGCCAGTACCATACTGTCTTGATGATTACAGTTTTGTAATAGATCTTTTTTTTTTTTTTTTTTTTTAAGATTTTGTTTATTTATTTATTTGACAGAGAGAGAGAAACAGCATGAGAGGGGATAGGGTCAGAGGGAGAAGCAGGCTCCCTGATGAGCCGGGAGCCCGATGTGGGACTCGATCCCAGGACTCCGGGATCATGACCTGAGCCGAAGGCAGTTGCTTAACCAACTGAGCCACCCAGGCACCCTGTAATAGATCTTTAAGTGTGTCTCTGTGAAGAATGTTGATGGTATTTTGATAGGGATTGCATTGACTCTGTAGATTTCTCTGGGTAGCATAGATATTTTAACAATATTTATTCTTCCAATCCATGAACATGGAACATTTTTCCATTTCTTTGTGTCTTTCTCAATTTCTTATGTAAGTGTTCTGTAATTTTTAGAGTACAGATCCTTTACCTCTTTGGTTAGGTTTATTCCTAGGTATCTTATGGTTTTTGGTGCAATTGTAAATGGGATCGATTCCTTAATTTCTCTTTTTTCTGTCTTATTGTTAGTGTATAGAAATGCAACTGATTTCTGTGCATTGATTTTATATCCTGCCATGTTGCTGAATTCTTGTATGAGTTCTATCTAGCAATTTTGGGTTGGAGTCTTTTGGGTTTTCCACATAAAATATCATGCTATCTGTGAAGAGTGAGAGTTTGACTTCTCTTTGCCAATTTAAATGCCTTTTGTTTCTTTTTGTTGTCTGATTGCTGAGGCTAGGGCTTCTAGTATGATGTTGAACAACAGTGGTAAGAGTGAGCATCCCTGTTGTATTCCTGACCTTAGGGGAAAAGCTCTCAGTTTTTCCCCATTGAGAATGATATTCGCTGTGGGCTTTTTGAATATGGCTTTTATGATACTGAGATATCTTCCCTCTATCCCTACACTGTGGAGAATTTTAATCAAGAGAGAATGCTGTACTTTGTCAAATGCTTTTTCTGCATCTATTGAGAGGATCATATGGTTCTTGTCCTTTCTTTTATCAATGTGATGTATCACAATGATTGATTTGCAAGTTGAACCAATCTTGCAGCCCAGGAATAAATCCTACTTGGTCGTGGTGAATAATCCTTTCAATGTACTGTTGGATTCTACTGGCTAGTATCTTGGTGAGAATTTTTGCATCCATGTTCATCAGGGATATTGTAATTCTCCTTATTGGTGGGCTCTTTTTCTGGTTTTGGGATCAAAGTAATGCTGGCCTCATAGAAAGAGTTTGGAAGTTTTCCTTCCATTTCTATTTTTTTGAAACAGCTTCAGAAGAATAGGTATTAATTCTTCTTTAAATGTTTAGTAGAATTCCCCTGGGAGGCCATCTGGTGCTGGACTCTTATTTGTTGGGAGATTTTTTTTTTTTTTAAAGATTTTATTTATTTATTTGAGAGAGAGAGAATGAGAGACAGAGAGCATGAGAGGGAGGAGGGTCAGAGGGAGAAGCAGACTCCCTGCCGAGCAGGGAGCCTGATGCGGGACTCGATCCTGGGACTCCAGGATCATGACCTGAGCCGAAGGCAGTCGCTTAACCAACTGAGCCACCCAGGCGCCCTGTTGGGAGATTTTTGATTACTGCTTCAATTTCCTTGCTGGTTATGGGTCTGTTCAGGTTTTCTATTTCTTCCTGTTTCAGTTTTGGTAGTTTATGCATTTCTAGGAATGCATCCATTTCTTCCAGATTGCCTAATTTTTTGGCATATAGTTGCTTATAATATGTTCTTATAATTGTTTGTATTTCGTCAGTGTTGGTTGTGATCTCTCCTCTTTCATTCATGATTTTATTTATTTGGGTCCTTTCTCTTTTCATAAGTCTGGCCAGAGGTTTATCAATCTTATTAATTCTTTCAATGAACCAGCTCCTAGTTTTGTTGATCTGTTCTACTGTTCTTTTGGTTTCTATTTCATTGATTTCTGCTCTAATCTTTATTAATTCTCTTCTCTTCCTGGGTTTAGGATTTATTTGCTGTTCTTTCTCCAGCTTCTTTAGGTGTAGGGTTAGGTTGTATATTTGAGACCTTTCTTGTTTCTTGAGAAAGGTTTGTATTGCTATCTACTTCACTCTTAGGACCACCTTTGCTGCATCCCAAAGGTTTTGAACAGTTGTGTTCATTTTCATTTGTTTCCATGAATTTTTAAAATTATGCTTTAATTTCTTGGTTGACTCATTCATTCTTTAGTAGGATACTCTTTAATTTCCACATATTTGAGTTCTTTCCAAATTTCCTCTTGTGATTGAGTTCCAGTTTCAAAGCATTGTGGTCTGAAAATATGCAGGAAATGATCCCAGTCTTTTGGTACTGGTTGAGACATGATTTGTGGCCCAGTATGTGATCTATTCTGGAGAACATTCCATGTGCACTCAAGAAGAATGTGTATTCTGTTGCTTTAGGATGGAATGCACGAATATATCTGTAAAGTCCATCTGGTGCGGTGTGTCATTCAAAGCCCTTGTTTCCTTGTTGATCTTCTGCTTTAGATGATCTGTCTATTGCAGTGAGTGGGGTGTTAATGTCCCCTATTATCGTATTATTATTGATATGTTTCTTTAATTTTGTTATTAATTGGTTTATATAATTGGCTGTTCCCATGTTAGGGGCATAAATATTTCCAATTGTTAGATCTTCTTGTCAGATCAACCCTTTAATCATATTATAGTGTCCTTCCTCATCTCTTATTACAGCCTTTGGTTTAAAATCTAATTTTTCTGATAAAAGGATTGCTGCCCCAGCTTTCTTTTGATGTCCATTAGCATGACAAATGGTTTCCCACTGCCTCACTTTCAATCTGGAGGTGTCTTTGGGTCTAAAATGAGTCTCTTGCAGATAGCATATCAATGGGTCTTGCTTTTTTATCCAATCTGATACCCTCTGTCTTTTAATTAGGGCAGTTAGTCCATTTACATTCAGAGTAACTATTGAAAGATATAATTTAGTGCCATTGTATATCCTATAAAGTCCCTGTTTCTGTAGATTGTCTCTGTTCCTTTTTGGTCCATGTTATTTTTGGGCTCTCTCTTCGCTTAAAGGATCCCCCTTAATATTTCTTGCAGGGCTGGTTTAGTGATCACAAATTCTTTTAGTTTCTGTTTGTCCTAGAAGCTTTTTATCCCTCCTTCTATTTTGAATAACAACCTTGCTGGATAATGTATTCTTGGCTGCATATTTTTCTCATTTAGCACGTTGACTATATCATGCCAGTCCTTTCTGGCCTGCCAGTCTCTGTGGATAGGTCTGCTGCCAGTCTAATGTTTCTACCTTTATAGTTTGTGGACCTCTTGTCTTGAGCTGCTTTCAGGATTTTCTCTTTGTCTCTGAGATTTGCAGACTTCACTATTACAAGTCGAGGTGTTGACCTATTTTTATTGATTTTGAGGGGGTTTCTCTGTGCCTCCCGGGCTTGAATGACTGTTTTCTTACCCTGATTAGGGAAGTTCTCAGTTATAATTTACTCCAATATACCTTCTGCCCTTCTCTCTCTTCTTCTTCTGGGATCCCAATTATTCTAATATTATTTCACTTTATGGTATCACTTATCTCTCAGATTCTCCCCTGGTCATCCAGTAGTTTATTTCTCTTTTTCTCAGCTTCTTTATTCTCCATCATTTTGTCTTCTATATCACTAATTCTCTCTTCTGCCTCATTTATCCTAGCAGTTAGAGCCTCCATTTTTTATTGCACCTCATTAATAGCCTTTTTTATTTCAACTTGATTAGATTTTAGTTCTTTCACTTCTCCATAAAGGAATTCTCTAGTGTCTTCTATGCTTTTTTCAAGTCCAGCTAGTATCTTTATAATTGTTATTCTGAACTCTATTTCGACATCTTACTTATATCCATACTGATTAGGTCCCTGGCAGTCAGTACTGCCTCTTGTTCTCTTTTTTGAGGTGAATTTTTCTATCTTGTCATTCTGTCCAGAGAACAAAATACTAAAATAGCAAAAACGACCCCAGAGAAATATACACTAATCAGATCAGAAGAGACCCAAAACCAAAAAAAATAAAAATAATTTAAAAAGAGAGAATATAATCTGACAGGTTAACAGAACAGAGCAATACACTGGATCCTGGGTGTATTTTGGTCTGTTTGTTAGAAAACTAGATCCCAAAATTGCAAAGGAAGAAAAACTTATTTATGTATGAAAATAAAATTAAATACTATGAAAGGATAGAATGTAACTGTAAAAATGAAAATTAAAAAACAAAAAACAAACAAAAAGAAAATATAAACAGAACAGACAGGTGAACAGAATAGAGCAATACATTATATCCTGGGTGTATTTTCGTCTGCCTGTTAGAAGAAACTACGTCCTCAAATTGTAAAGAAAGTAAAACATATATATACAAAAACAAAATTAAATACAGTGAAAGGACAGAATGTAATGGTAAAGACGAAAATTAAAAAAGATTTTTTTTTTAAAAGGGAATATATTCAGACAGGTGAGAAGAACAGAGCAATACACTAGATTCTGGGTATATTTTGGTCTGTTTTTTAGAACAAACTACATCCCCAAATTGTAAAGAAAGAAATAATATATATATTTCTTATATATATAAATATACATATTTATATATATATAAGTTTCCAAGGATATGAAGATAAGGCATCCCTTTACTCATTCCATAGATATTCAGCATCTTCTATGTGCCAGGCACTGTTTTAAGCCTTGCAGATACAGCAGTTAATGGACAAAGCTCCTGTGCTTATACAGTTTATATTCTGGTGGTAAGTCAAACAACAAGTAAACAAATGGGTAAGGAGTACATATACAGACAGGTGCTCTGAGAAACATAAAGCAGGGTAATGGTACAGAGTATACTAGCTTGGGGAGCACGTAAAAGATGCTATTTTAGGTAGAGTAGCCAGGGAAGTCCTCCCTGAGAAGACAATATTTGAATAGAGAATGGAAAGATCTGAAAAAGTGAGCAATTTAAAGGTTGAGTGGGGGGACAGGTATTCCAGGCTGGGGAAATAACAACTATAGAGACTAAGATAAGACTGAGATTGGCAAGTTTTCAGCAAAAAAAGGCAAAACTGGTTGGAATGCAGAGTACCAGGTTGAGTGTGGTAGGATAATAGGTCAGGAGGATAGGCATCTCAGATAATTTGATGAGTTTGGAGTTTATTCAAAATGTGCTAGGAAGCCATTACAGAGATTTAGACAGTGAAAATTTGTGAAATGATTCTCACTCCAACTGCTATGTAGAGAAAGAACCATGGAGAAACAGATGGAAGAAAGGAGTTAGGCTCTGAGGTCCTTACAGGAAATAAGTAGTAGTGTCTTAGATTTCTCCCTACATAGGTAGAGAGAAGTGGTTGAGTTGGAGATGTATTGTAAAGGTGAAGCTGACAGGGTTTGTGTTTGCTTTAGTTTGGGGGGAATTGAAGAAGAATCATCACAGCAGACTCCTGTGTTCACATGGTGAAGTGAATAGTGAGGGAAGACGGCTAGAGGAGACAGAAGTTCGTGAGGAAAAGTGAGATTAGCTCTAAGATACCCCTTATACATCAAAGTAGAAAGCCCCAGCGAGCAGTATCATATGTATGACTGGAGCTCAGAGGACAAGTCAGGGCTGGAAGTACAAATTTGGGAGTAATCTGCATATAGATGATATTTAGAGCCCAGGGACTGGATGACGTCATCTAAGGAAGAAATAAATAAGGGAAGAAGGCTTGGGGTGACCCAGGTCATACACCATCTAGAACCAATGAGGAAGATTGAGAACATACAGCCAATGATGTAGCAGGAAACCCAGAAAGCAGATCAGGCAGGCTTCATGGGCATGTCACCTGTGTGGCCACACGGGGCCTTGCGCCAAGAAGGGCCCATACTTGGCTGCTCAGCTGCCACCAATTCTTCATAATTTTATCTGTGAACTTATGTTTTGTAAAGTGAAGTCTGATGAGACAATGGAGCGTGCAAGCTGCAGAGGGAAGATAGTGCAATATGTATGTTCATAATTTCTTAACGCCCCATTCACGTTGATGATGCCGCATGAGCACAGAAGTCCAATGGACCCACAACGCTTGGGTGTTCGGTAAGACTCAAGTACAAGTAAGCATATTATACTGACAACAGAGCTAGTGATGGTGTTGGTGCCAACAGACTCAAGATGCCATGGTTTCTTTCAAACCAGCATATGCTTTTAGAGCAGAAAAAAGGCAATAGTGATCTCAGAATCATGAATAACCAAAGAACCCTATCATATCCTTTTTTACTTACCTTACTTCCCTGTATTAGCCAACCACTTACACTGAAACAATGACACAGAAGTAAAGGGAAAGGTAGAGCAACCCATAGATGTTTTCCCTTTCAGTCCTTCCTTACCTATCTCTAAGCCAGAGGTAGGGAATATTGGTAGACTATGTGAGGATCAAGAAGTAAAATAAAAACAGTTGCGTTAGTTTTGTGCCACATTTCCACTGTTCTGGGAGGAATGAAATATATACACATGTATGAGCTCATGTGTAATTATTATGACTTAAATGTTCTTATATTTTCATTTAAATCTGACATTGCAGAATATTAAGATGAACAGTAAAATTCATGCTGATAATTCTAATTGTAAAATTTTTCTATAGTCATGAACAACATTGCAAGCAAATAAAAAACTCCATGACAATTTCAGAGACAGTGAAGGAAAGGAAAAAGCTTTATAATTTAGTATCTTTTGGACATTTTTTTTTTGAACAAGGGAACCCTCAATTTCGTCTCGCTTTGGACCCGCAAATTATGTAGCTGGCTGTCAGGAGAATATGATGTCCTGGAAGCCAAGTGAAGAAAGTGCTTCCAGAAGGAGGGAGGGGTCTGCCAATTGTGTCTAATGCTGCTGAGAACTAAGTAAGGTAGGGACAGAAAACTGACCATTGTCTTTGTCTTGGAGACTACCTAATTAAAGTGAATTCTGTCAGTTCAGATGGTGACATATATGTATATAATGGTTTAATAATAGGAAAAATAAGCAGAGTGGTTTATACATTCTTATCTGTGATGTTTCCATTTAAATATATTAGTTTTATTTATTCTAATCGTATGTTAAAAACAAATTACCATTTGCTCAGTGATAAAATGGAATCGCCCTAGAACAGAAATAATTTTAGAAATATAATTAAATTACACACTTTTCATATCTTCTATTGAAGATTTTCTTATCTTTTTTTTCTGTTTTTATTTTTCCCCTTTACTTTGAAGATGCCTATGTTTAAAGGGAGTGAACTATTATTAGATCAAATTTGGTACTAAAAAATAGTTTTTTAAATAAATATCTACATCTCCTACTTTGTTATAATCATAAGAAAATAGACTGAATACAATGACTAGAACTTTGCCATCTCAATATTATTTCCATAAAAATAAATTTTCTAGTTCATGATATAATAGCGTAAGTCAGCCACTAGGTGGCAGATGTTACCATGGGCAACAAATCCTTTCATGAAAGGAAACTGGTTATAAGATTATGCAGAATTATGGTTTGCAGAAAAATAAAATTCTATTGATCCATCTTCTCCATCCACCCTGTTTTTAAAGAATTCATTATGGGGACCTGATTTGTATGACAGTTTTCCTTGCATAGAGATGTAAGGAGTAAAGCTTTTCCCTATACAGGTATCCCCCGCTTTCTGAAAGTTCACGTTATGCTGCTTTGCTTTTATAAAAACACCTCCATTAGTACCTGTTTTTGCTAACTAAAAGAAACCCAAAGATTTTCACTTTTAAGGGAAAAAGAAGCATGTTATCCTACTCTTCATTTTACACCATTTCAGCTTATGAAAGTTTTCTTTGGAATGCTCTACTTTTGGATAACAGGGGAAATGTGTACAAGACAGATGATTCTGAAAGCAATTTTGGAATCTTATCAACTACATAAAATATAAAGTAGAATCACAAAACTGGGTAACAAATTGCATTTAGATGACTATGAAGATGAATGGCAATGCACTGGAATGTTTTCAAGCAGGCCAAATGGATAACCTCATTGATCTTATATCTTGTGTCTTACAAAGAAGGACATGACGTAAAGATCACAAAACAAAGCTAATATATTTACTGTTATGTTAAACTAATTGTATCACATTAAAAAAACTTTGATATAGTGTTTGTTCATTTGATCACTATGTTAGTTAGATTCTATATTTGGCAATTCAAATCGAAAAGTATAGTAAGAAGGAAGAAACATGAGCTGGTAGAATAATGTTACACCAAAGTGTTTAATGTTATCCCCCAAATATAAAAATTGAATTTCAGAATCTGCTAGCAATTGTAATTCTAATTAAACAAATTCCTTTTGTGGAGTTACATGTTACTTGTATTTTGACTGATGACTTGAAATATATTTAATTTTTGTAAGTTTTTGATTTTCTTAAGTTAACATACTGATCTTTCCTTATGATAAAGAGATTTCTTTTCCATTTGATAATATTGTGAATATTTCATTTCATTAAGATAGTGATGGATATCCTGCAATTTTTCACACCAGATACTTTTTTTGTTGCTTTTGCAGGGTTTTTTTGATAAACATTAAAAGAACAGGAATTGATTAACATGATGGGAAATTTTGGAGTTTAAAAATAAAGAATCAAGGTCAGAAAATAAACCAAATTCCCTACTGGAAGTCTCCAAGACTCCTGAGACTCTCTCCCCCACTGGTTCCTTGACCTGCTCTCTCCTTGTTTTTCCTCCTCTCTCTGCCTGCCCCTTCTTTGTCTCTTCCCTGGGTTCCTCTTCTGCCTAATTCTCTAATTCTTTTGCTCTCAGCTTTCTCTTATCACTCCTCACTGTTGTTCTATATACTCTTGAACTTTTAATTATTCCCCCTATTTCAACCATAATGAAAATACTGATTCTGTCCAAATCCTAGGAGTCAGCATCATGTAGGAGTTATATTTAGGCTCTGGAATTAGGCTACCTAAGTTGAAATGCTGGTTTGACCATTTAATGTTTAGGTGATCTTGATAAATTCCCTATGCGCACTGTCTTTGTTTTCTATCCTGGAATTTGAGGATGAAAATAATCCTAATATCTTGTTGTTAGGATAAAATGAAGCAATTTGTGGGGCGCCTGGGTGACTCAGTCACTTAGGTGTCTGACTTCGGTGCAGGTCACAATCTCAGGGTCCTGGGATGGGCCCCACATCAGGGGCTCCATGCTCAGTGGGGAGTGGAGTCTGCTTCTCCCTCACCCTCTGCCCCTCCCCCCGCTCATGCTCTCCCTCTCTCTCTCTGAAATAAATAAATAAAATCTTAAAAAAAAAAAAGAATGAAGCAATTTGTGTAATGCCCTTAGCACAGTATCTGGCAAAAATAAGGACCTAATAAACATTTTATCTAGGGCTTTTTCTTAGAAAATAGAGCCACTGGATGTCTCCACTCAGATATCTTACAGAAACCTTGAGATGATTTATCCAAATCTTACAAATCAATATCTTACCCATCCCCTAAATCAGTTCTCTTTCTTAAATTCCTTATCTAACTTAACGGCAACAATATTACCTAATTTTTACCTAATCTCTTACATTTATTCAGTCCCTATATCCTGTTGACTATTTGTAAATATCACCTGGGTTTATTCCCTCTGGTTAATTTCTTATTTATTTATTTATTTATTTGAGAGAGAGAGCATGAACTGAGGGGAGAGGGAGAAGCAGGCTCCCTGCTGAGCTGGGAGCGACATGGGGCTTGATCCCAGAACCCTGGGATCATGACCTGAGCCGAAGACAGACGCCCAACCAGCTGAGGCACCCAGGCGCCCCCCTCTGGTTAATTTATACTCATATATTTTTTTTAAATTCTTTCATTCATTGAAGAAATACATTGTCAACTGTAATGGGATTTAAAGACATGCCCATGAACAAGACAGATGGTATAGAATAGGGAAGGCTGACATGAAACAGAAATTATAAGTAACTCCTTTCTTAGTTTGTCTCATCAGTAATTCCTCACCTAGATTTTCACTAATATCCTCCGATCTCTCCACATTCTGCAACTGGTGTCAAAATTTGCCGGATGTTTCTCTTTAAAGCACAAATCTAAATCTTAAAATATTAGCCAAGATAATCCAACAGCACAGTTTTTAAAAAATGGATATGACCCCATTGGTTTTATTTAAAGACTGTAAGGGTGGTCCGATATTATTAAATCCATTACTGTAATTCATTATATTATGGACTGAGAAGAAAAGTCATGTGATTGTCTCCACATATACAGTAGACACCCAAGAGAACATGTAACTCCCATTCACATTAAAAATACTCAGTAAACTTTCTTAGCATGTTATGGTGCATTTATCTCATCCCAAAACCTGGGGAAAGTGTAATTCAGTGTTTAAGGTTTAATATTTAATGTTGTAGTGTTTTTCCTCTGAAGTCAAGAACAAAGGTACCTAGTATATTCATAGCATTTAATATTATGTTGCAGATACTAACAAATGCAATTAGTCATGAGAAAGCAATTACTGGAATATGAATAGGAAATGAAGAGGTAAAACTGTATTTCTTAAGAGAAGATGTAGGGGTGCCTGGGTGGCTCAGATGGTTAAGCGTCTGCCTTCGGCTCAGGTCATGATCCCAGGGTCCTGGGATCGAGCCCCACATCGGGCTCCTGGCTAAGCGAGGAGCCTGCTTCTCCCTCTGCCTCTGCCTCTCTCCCTGCTCATGCTTTCTCTCTCTCTCTCTCTCTGTATCTCTGTGTCTCAAATGAATAAATAAAATCTTAAAAAAAAAAAAAAAGATGTTATTATAATCTGAAAATTCAAAAGAATCCATGGAAAAATACAGCAATCAATAAGAGAATTTAGTAAAGCAACGAATTATAAAATGAGGATATAAATATCAATAGTATTCATATGTATGTATATAGATACATACTTATACATATATATGTGTATATACGTACACACATATACATATATGTATAAACAGAAACAGAATGTAGAGTTGAAGGTAGGACCACATTTATTACAGAAAATAGAGAAAAGATAAGAAAACACTTGGACATAAACTTAACAAGAAATGTTCAGTACTTATAGAAGCAAAACTGTAAATTGCTTTTGAAAGAACTAGATCCTAATGAATAGAAAGACATATCAATTCTGTGAGGGAGAGAGAGAGGCCAACATCATAAAGCTGTCAGTTCTTCTTAACTTAAGGGCCAGGAGAAAAGCCATATCAGATTTTTTTAAAGTACTCTACGGCCTGTATAATTCAGTTTGATATTAGCACATGAAAAGGGAGATGGACTAATGGAAAAAATAGAAAATCCAGAAACAGAGGCAATTGCATAGGGACATTTAGTATACAATATATGTAGCATCTCAAATTGCTGGGTAAAAGACAAACTTTTAAATATGTTGTTGTTGTGATTACTGGATAGCCATATGGAGAAAAATTAAATTGGATCCATTTCTTACACCATAAGCCAGGATAAATTCCCAACAGATCAGATATTTAAATCAAGAGTAGGAAAAAGAAAGATGCATGTATTTGAAAAAGCACTTGTGAATTCATAAATATGACTCAAAGTCTAGAAGCAATGAGGGAAAAGATTGATAAAGTGCATTATATAAAAATTAAAAATTTTTTTCACAGTAAAAATATACTATCAGGAAAATTTTAAAAATGCAAATGATGGCCTAAGAAAAAATTTTTGTAAAGTATACCATAAAAGGTATACCAATGCATAATACAAAGGTCTTCCTAAGGCATAAAGAGTACTTCTAAAAATTAAGATAAAAAGGGCCATGAAACTGATCAGCAGAAAATTCACAGAAAAAGAAATGCAGGGGCGCTGGGGTGGCTCAGTCAGTTCAGGGTCTGCCTTCAGCTCAGGTGGGATTAAGCCCCGCATCAGGCTCCCTGCCTGTTGCCCAACCTCACCACACAGCAAAATGATAATTGTTGACTGGGTGAGGGGTACATGGGTGCTCATTACATACATGTGTATAAAAATCTGATCATGTCATTCATCTGGTTGAGCACTTCAGATGGCTTCCCATGGCCTATAGGATGAAGTTCTCACTTCTTAGCATGTCATTTAAGATGTTTTTTACAATCCAAGTTCCGCCTAATTGTAGAGCCTAGTCCCTCACTACTACCTAGCTCCACAACACTAAGCTGTGATCACACCAACAGTTTTATTATTCCCCAACCCAGCCATGTATTTGTTCATGTCCATGCCCCTGCAACATCCTATTTCCTTTGTCCAGAGTGCCCTTTTCTGTTCTCTGCTTGGCAAAATCTGGCCATTCTTCAAGACACACTGGAAGTTCAAGATTGAACTTTCCTTTGGAGCACTTTGCTTGCTCCTTTGAGTTCCCACTACTTTCTACAGGTGTCTATTGAAACACTTCTGCAGTATTGACCCTTCTGTGCGACTCTGCTGTGAAGATAAGGCACTTTCTTGCCCCAGTTGCCCTGTGCTTAGCACAATGCCTGGCCCCAAAAGGCATGCAATACCTTGTTGAATAACATAATATAATTTTTATGCACTTGTCAAAGAGACTTCAACATTTCCTATATAAATCTTCTTTCAGGACAGATATCAAGGGGAATAGAAGCAGGGAAATAGATGTCTTGTAGATCTTGTTTACTTAGCACCCTGAGTTTTGGCTATTAGTCAGGACTCTTTTAGTTAAGTGACAAAGATTCAATTTGAACTAGCTCTGCATATGGGCAAGTTATTTGCTCCTAATATCAAACCTTAGAAAGTAAATTAGGCTTCAGAGACTGTGGATTTCTCTCCGTCTCTCTGTCTGACTTTCTCAAACACACACACGCACACACATATGCACATGTACATACTTCTGCCTAACTCTGATTGTTGCCATCACCACCTTAAGCCTGTGATATCCATGAGGCGGGAATTAGTAGCAGTTGGCTCTGGGCTTATACTCATATAGCCTTGTAACTAGCAAAGAACAGAGCTATTTCCTGCCTCCAGTTAGAAAAATTCCATGAAAGTAGTCCAATTGGCCTGAGTCCCACATGTATGCCTAGACTAATTTCTGCAACTAAAAAGGCAGAGGATGTGATCTGGCACCATGCCCCATGCTGGGGGTAGTATAGTGTGATTGGCAGACCTCATCAGGACAGCATTTGGAATGTGAGAGGAGCAGCTCCCCAGGACAAAGATCTTGTCTGGGCATTCAAAGGAATAACTCTATGCCATACATGTGAAGAAAAAAAACAAGATCAAATATTGGAAGGAATGTTGTATAATTTTTATGATTAAGACTTTCTTATGCTGGATAAATAAATAGTGTAACTCAAATGCATGATAAAAAATATCGAGGGGCACTGGGGTGGCTCAGTTAAGCATCTGAGGACAACTCAAGTCATGATCTCAGGGTCCTGGAATCCAGCCCTGCGTTGGTCTCTGCACTCAGCGGGGGGTCTGCTTCTCCCTCTCCGTTTCCCTCTGCCCCTCCCCCTGCTCATGCTCACTCTCTCTCTCTCTCTCAAATAAATAAATAAAATCTTAAAACGTATATATTGATCAAAAGCAGCAGCTGATCAAGAATCTTGTTTGGACACTTTCATTTTTTCTTTTTTCTCCTTTCTAATTATTTTTAAAACAAGGATACATCTAAAGAGTCAAATTCTCTAACCTAAACTTTCTAAGTTTGATACATCTTACTCTTTATCAACCATATTCTCTTTGTTTTCTCTTTCACTGAGCCTATTTCCCCTAAAACCAAGTATAGTATTCCAAAAAAGGGGGAAAGAAATGGAAGAGAAAAAAATTTTTCTTATTTATGAGTAAGTTACTGCTGAAAGATGTTTTCAGAGTAAAAAAAAAAAATGGAGTGAGCAATTCCATGATATTCACTCTTAACCGAATTTTCCACCAACAACTGGGATGCTATTATAACATCACAACGTGCAGTATTAGATAATTGGGCTGGCTGGGCAAGATTACCACTAAACTGGGAATAACTCTGGGAACTGCAGTTAGGAAGCATCACCGTGAGATGTTTTCCTGCTGACATGGTAGCCCTAACAAACAGCTTTCTCGTGGTCGTATTTGGTCTGCATACATTTGAGTGCTCATTACGTGCAAAGAACTGTCCCAGGAACCGTGGATGGACAAGAGATAGTCCTCAGGAAGTTAGCCCTCTGTAGGAAGAGAAGTGTGCAAAACTGCTAAGGAGGATTTCGAAATAAACAACATTTCTTAAGCAAATTAAATTCTTTAGAGGTATATTTATTTTGTTTATCTGTATTTTCTGCTTTGTCTCTCACAATGAACATACATTTCAAGGATAATAAAACAAAATGAAATGAAAAGTTATTGCAAAATGTAGGAGGGTACTGTTCACTTGGCATCAAATAGATACAAATCCCATTTGTGCCAGTCACCAGCTGTGTGAATTTGGGCAAGTTGATTAAACTCTCTAAACTTTGGTTTCTTGGCCAGGAAAATGGAGCTAATAATTTTACCTATCCAATCAGGTTGAGAGTATCAAATAAGGTAAAATGTAATAAAGTGGTTAACACTATGCCTGGAATATAGAAGGTGCACGAAACAGATTACGTTCATTATTCTTGTTATTAATATGAAAGAAAATCTCATTTGAGGGTCGGGCAAACATAAAATCTAGGGACAAAATGTACCTAACCCAGTTTACTCTTTCTCAATATTTGCTTAATTATGAGTTCTCTAAACTCTTCCAGTTTAACACTGAACACTCTCAGAAGCTATGCTCAGGTTCACTGTCGGAGTCTCCGGGGTTTAGGCTGCTATTGTCTCGTGTTTCTTTCTAGCAGCAGGAACTGGCTAGAACTTCTGCCCTGTTTCATGAGAGCCTTAGAACTGAGTGAAACTCACCATCTTGTGAGCCCAACCTTGGGATTAGTGCAGTCTGCACATTTTCCTCTAACTGAATCTCAAGAGGGGAATAAATGTGACTTTTCTCTTTCTCCTCGTTCCTACAACTCTATATTTCAAAGGTATTCGGGGCAAAAGTGGTGAATAGTGACAGCCTCTTATTAGACTCTTCTCTGTTCTTTCCTCCACCCCCTACTCCTGCCCCCCCGTTCTGGATGGGCTCTTAGTGTTTCTTCCACATAATGAGGAAGTTAGTTGCTGACTCTCCTTCTACTCAGCTGTCCCCACAGTTTGCTCACTGCCAAACTGGGCTGTCTTTTGAGAGCTTCATTTCTTTCACTTGACTAAAATCTATTTAAACAACAACAAAAATACATTTAGTTTCATCTACTTCAGAGGTTCTCTGTTCAGACAAACTCTTGACTTAAGTTTTTCTTCTGACTCACTAATTTTAAAGTTTTAAAGATGGATGTTACCTCCTTAGATATACATCCTCGTATCCTTGTATAGAAATGCAACTGAAAAACATAACAGAACAATTTTCATTAACAGAATTCTTGGAAAACCGAGTGCTGGTGTTCTAAATATTGGTAGCTACCACTACTAGTACTTTTATTAATGAACATTTGGTGAACACTTGCTATGTATCAGGCAGGGTACAGGCATCATTTATTAATAGCCTATGAGTTGGTATGATTTTCTTTCCCATTTTGTAGCTGAGGACACTATGGCTTAGAGTGGTGACTACTTGGACCAAGGCCACCCACCTAGTGAGTGATGGAATCTGGAACATACTAATTAAATTGTGAAGCTAAACAGATTTTATAATTTACTCATATCAGACAGGAATGAAACCACTGAATTAAATATTTCCAATGTGTACTGAAGTCCTTTCACAAAAGCATGAATTTGTCCCTAAAATCTATTTGCATTAAATGAGCAACTTATTTATTAAAGTCGATTATTAATGAACTAAAGTATGATATTCTTTAAGCATAATCTCTGTTATCTACCATTCTGAGTTTGTGATCTTGTCAGATCACTATAGCATCTTAGCACTGGAAAGAATTTAGAATCTGTCTACTTCAGTGTTTTTCCAACAACGCCCTGAGATGGTCTAGTCCACCAGAGACTGTCTTTGAGGAAGGGGTGGAGTTAGCTGGCACACCTGGCATTGTCTGACTGCATAATTACTTGACCTTCCATGCAATAATAATGTTGAGATTATTTTAAACTGTGACTGTTTTGTAACTGGTTGGTGAGTAACAGTTCAGCAAATTTGTTGAAGCATCCACCAAACTGATTGAGTGCTTAAATTTTCGAACAGTTTTAATGGTAATGTAACTTTGGCCATATGACTTGCTCAAGGAAGGAAAACATGTCACTGTTGATGAGATTTATGTCCAGGATGTACAGACACCATGGATTTTCTCCGGCACTCCCAATTTCAAATATTCTGTTTTATTTTTTTCAAGGTCTGTTGAAATGTCTCCCACATCCTAGTTTATAGAAAAAATAATAACTGACTGAATTAATTCAGCAAACATTATGAAATGAACTCATCACAAAAGGTGATACCATGTAAAAGATGGAGAATCACAAACCAGGGGCTATCTGGCTGCGTAAAAACATCATGATTCTTCATGAGAATGCCTGCATGTCTAGCATATATGAGGCACAATTCATCATGAATGTGGTACTTTTCCAGTCATAACGTTTTGTAAAACCATGATAATAAAAAAGCAATATAATTGAGGTTGCAAAGAAAACTGAGGCAGTACAAGTTGTGTGATGGGATAATCATTATGTCCATTATGGGCAATTACTTTGTCTATGGTCTGAAGAAGTCTGGATTATATTGGAAGGGATGTAGTTAAAATTTCATATATTATGTGCCCAGGCAGAAAGCAGTTTTCACTTATTTGTGCAATGAATATATATATACATATGAATAGATACATAACTCCTAAAGGAGTTGGAGTGTGAGTGGTAGACACTGACTGCCTGGGTTCAAATCCTGGTTCTGCCACTTACTAGCATCTCAAGTTGGGCAACTCGCTTCACTTTTCTATTCCTTAAATCACTCATCTGTAAAATGGGAAAAATAACCAATCCTAGATCATATCGTTGATGTGGGGATTAAAGGACTTAAAATAGCACCTGGTACATTTAGTAGTACAAATACTGATTGAGTGCCTCTTCCAGGCACTGTTCTTTCTAGGGATATCAAGGTGAACAAAACAGAGAAGGCCCCTGTCCCAGTCTATAATTACATTCCAGTGCAGGAGAGAGACAACCGGGAAGCATACATTATAAATAAATCAGATAATTGAAGATTATGATCAAGTGCTAAGAAAACAATAACAAATTTTTTTTTAAATGATTGAAGTCACAGCATAGCTTGAGAATGATACTTTTGTTTTACTGTAAGTAATATCAGCATGCATCCATACAAGTATACGCGACTGACAGTGGGTTTTGGTGCCCCTTCACAAAAGAACTAGTGAAAATATTTTTCTAGATATATCCAATTAATATATTGACCTCTGTTCAACACAGGCTGGGCTCCTCTTCTTTCATATGTTCCCAGATCCTATGACACCTTCTCTCTATAGACACTCTATTTATTTTCAGGGCCGTGACCTTCCTGCCATCTTTGTCCGCACAGTGAGTTGCCACACAGTAACTGCTGAGAAGGCAGCAGAGTACTGCTAAGGAAGTTTTGCTTCATTCCCAATCTGTTTTTGCAAAACAGGCCTAGGGGTAAGAGCTTTGGCTAACAGGACAGGTCTTTTCTCTGTGCCTGCCTGACGCTGCCATTCTGACAGTCTCTCCCTGCTGGTCATATTGCCTATCTCTTGCCAGCTTCCTCTTGGTCTTTGCCCATTGTCTTCCGTGCGGCTGTGATGGGTTATTTAGCTTAGTTGGTCCAGAAGAATAGCTTTTTTACTGAGGTTTGAAATGAAAGTGATGTGGGAAACAGAGGCAGAAGAAAAATTATTGAATTTCCTTACTACTTACAGCCCACTGGCAGGTCTTTGAAACAGGTGGAGTGATATTCCCCTAGGGACTCAACTACCTGGGTGTTGACACTTTGCTAAGGGCAAAAGGCAATCTTGGCCTGACCCCCAGGATCCTAAGTCTACTTTAACTTACACAAATTCCTTTGGAAACTTCCTTTATCTCTACCCACCCCCAAGATACATGTTGGCAATCATCCCCCAACCATATGACCCACTAATATATATCTGAAGGGTCTCATTGAGTAAGGGACAGGTGGAGCTACGTAGGGAGTGATAGGTAAGGGGCTACGTGATCAGGCTCACAGAAATCCCAGAGATGCAGGGGTGTAAGGAAACCAGAGATAAGGGAACAAACCAGACCCCCCCTCCCCTGGGCACCCAAGGTGGGGTCTTTTAATGGCAGTTGCATTGTAACCAGACCCCAAAGAAGAAGTAAGCATTGCAGAAGTAAGCCATTAAAGGTGTTATCAGCAGTCCTTGCTCAAACCAAGACATCACAAGGATGATAAGGCCACAAGTTCCCTGGTCAATTCTAAATAAAAACTGTCAGTGGAGGCCCACATTAGCAACCCCTTCGGAACCCCTCTCACTCCTGAGAGCTTTTCCTGTATCCTTGCTTAATAAAAAAAAAAAGCAAGCAAACAAACAAAAAAAAACTCTTATCGATTTACTCACTCTCCTTTGTCCACGAGATTCATTCTTCACTCCATGAGACAAGATCCTCGTTCTCCCACTTCAAAAGCAGATTTCCCTCATTGAACAGAAAAGAGAATGCCATGACACTTCACATGTAACATCATTAGCCTCTCCTTGGCTGGCATGTCTCAGGACTTTACTGTTCAACCTTTTTGTGCCCCCAGATGATATAGACAACAATAAAATATACTGCAGTTGCTAGTGCAAAGTGGGGGCAAAGGATCATATCATAGTGTCTATTATTGGAAAAATAACTCTTTGTTAGACCATTTACACGATTTCAGGTTGAAAATATTTTGTCATGGAGTAGAAGTGTCTGATATCGAAATATTGTTATGTATGTAGCACTTATAAGAAAAACTGTCTGCTAAAACAATTTCGAACTATATGTCTAGAATCTGTGGTGAATTGTAAAGAATGGGTTAGTGAAAATGGAAGTCAATTTGCTAGTCCTATTTTCACATCAACGCTATTGAAGTATTAGCAGCAGACATTCAGGAATGTGCTCTCTCTGGGCATCCCCTCTCAAGAGGACAGATCATCACAACTTCCTCATCACTGTAAACTGGACCTTCAGAGAGGAGTATTGCTTAAAGTTTGTTTTCCCAATTTTAACACATTTGTATAAAGACCATTCATTGTCTGTGAGACTGAAGCATGCAAGCTGTATCTCAAAAAGCAGTCCCAAGTACCTAGCTGTCTATGCAGAAATCTCTGACTACTCAAGGTGTGTTTCCCAGCAAATAAAATATTTTTCAATTATTTATAACAAAGTAACACAAATCACACCTTCAAATTATGATAAAAACTTAGCTAAGATTTATTTTGCCACTCTCTGTTGTAAACATGTTAGCTATATGATTTTATTCTCACAATCCCTGTGAACTAAGTATTAGCATCCTATGAGTTCTTGTGATGGTTAAAGTGGAGCATGGAAAGCCATCACCAACAGAATTCTTAACGATTATGTTCACCACTAGCATCATTTCTAAAAGTGTGAAATTCAGGAAAAAATGCAGATTGAACGAACAATTATGTAAATAAGAGGTTTTGTTGTAATTCGCTTTCTCTTCAATGTCAAGCAATTCAAAGTCTAAAATAGTGTCCTAACTTTGGGAGGACATGATTTAGTGGGAAAGGTATTTGTCATTTGGATAAGAGAATACTGCGGCTGCTTTTTGGGTTTGAATGAATAGTTATTATAAAAACATCTTTATTGACAACCCTCCGTCTGCTATAATGTATTCTTTTTCATTTTGGACTGGTTGTGTTAGTAAAGGATATTTGTTCTACTTCAAAGACAGATGATGTATTGTAGGTCGTGCCTGCACTGACAAGGAGGTTTGCAGCTCTGACTGGTAAGTGAGAACCCACTGGCTGACAGGACCAACAAGACTGAGGCAAAGAACACAGTTGAAACTTTAAAAAACGTTTGTTTTGAACCAAGTCTCAAGAATATCTTTGCATTAGGGATTCAACTCTTAAGTTAGATTTCTTGTTCTCCCTGCCCCCATTGGCTCATTGTATCCATCCTTACTGAAATAATGGCAAAGGGATGTAGAATCCATGTCAGAAAGGCAAAGACGCTTGAGACGAGTCTGTCATTACTGTAGTTTTCCAAAGAAAATAATAACAAAATGTAGGCTTAGGGGAAAAAGTACTTGAGACATTTAAATAAGTCTTTTTAACCTAGAATAACTAATTAACAGTTACTTTTAATTGCCTTTATTACAATATTTTTTGTGTTTATGAATTCAAAATCTCTTAAATTCCAATTTTTTAAAGCTTTACCATAATTGAGCATCATCTGTTTTACACTGACTGTATTGAATAATAATTTAGGAAAGCATGCATGATTCAGAAAATTTGTTCAAGTTTAATATGGGTGGATACATTCAATATCGCATTGCTACAGGCACCAGAAATATTTCTGTCCTTCCGTGACAAGAAATCCTATATCAAATTGCCTTGTCTTGATTGCTAAAATAATGCATTTGAGTAATTCTATGCTGTACAATCACCACAGACCAGAACTCAAAACACAGCTTTGTCATTTACTAAATATCTGCTTTTAAGAACAGAGTGAGGGTGAGATCCAGAGCTTGGCTACCACCGCATTCAGTTCCTTCAAATGGCCAAATGACCAACAACTGTCTCCTGACCTCAGGGAAGAGGCGGACTTTGTGAGATTCTGTGGGGGGTTGTGAGACTCTGGTTGGGGAGAGGAGACTCTCTGCTATGAAGCAGGAAGGGGGAGGAGGACCTTCTATCCATAAAACAGCAAATTTCCAAAATGCTAGTTGAAATATATGCTGAGAGCATACATTTGAAAGAGGTTCCATTTTTTTGGTCCCGTGAATTTTTTTAAGGATCTATTATATTATTGAGACCCTAGCACTTTTTCTCGAACTAACTGGTTATATGAAGCATTTTTTTTCCATTTAATATTTGGTGTATTCATCATTAACCTGTTCTAAGGCTGAAGAGATTGTGTTTTATCAATGAAGCTGAAAAAAGTTTGTTTTTTAACTAATACTTAATTTATTAATCTCAAAAATAAAACTTTTTTTTTTTACATTTCCTTAACCAAATTTGTTTTTTTTTTTTTTAAGTTTCTATTTAAATTCCAGTTAGTTAAGATACAGTGTAATATTAGTTTCAGGTGTACAATTTAGTGATCCAACACTTCCATACAGCGCCCAGTGCCCAGCTCCTTAATCCCCATCACCTATTTCACCCATCCGCCCACCCACCTCCCCTCTAGTAACCATCAGCTTGTTCTCTATAGTTAAGAGTCTCTTTTTGGTTTGCCTCTCTCTCTTTTTTCCCCCTATGCTCATTTGTTTCTTAAATTTCAAAGATGAGTGAAATCATGTGGTATTCTCTTTCTCTGACTTATTTTGCTTAACATAATACTCTCTAGCTCCATCCATGTTGTTGCAAATGGCAAAATTTCATTCATTTTTTTTTTTTTTTTAGAGGTAGGGGGCACAGGCAGAGGAAAGGGAGAGAGAGAATCTTAAGTAGGATCCACACCAGCACGGAGCCTGAGGCAGGGCTTGATCTCATGACCCTGAGATCATGACCTGAGCCAAAATCAAGAGTTGGACACTCAACTGACTGAGCCACCCAGGTGCCCCAAAATTTCATTCTTTCTTATGGCTAATATTCCACTGTATGTGTGTGTGTGTGTGTGTGTGTGTGTGTGTGTGTGTGATGTCATCTTCTTTATCCCTTCATCAGTCGATGGACATTTGGGCTCTTCCCATAATTTGGCTATTGTAGATAATGTTGCTATAAACATCAGGGAACATGTATCCCTTCAAATTAGTATTTTTGTATTCTTTGGGCAAACACCTAGTAGTGCAATTGCTGGATCCTAGGGTGGTTCTATTTTTAACTTTTGAGAAATCTCCATACTGTTTCCTAGAGTGGCTACACCAGTTTGCCTTCCCACCAACAGTACAAGGGGGTTCCCCTTGCTCCACATTCTCACCAACACCTTGTGAGTTGTGAGGTGATATCTCATTGTAGTTTTGATTTGTAGTTCCTTCACAATGAGTGATGTTGAGCATCTTTTCATGTGTCTGTTAGCCATCTGGTTGTCTTCTTTGGAAAAATGTCTATTCATGTCTTCTGCCCATTTTTAAAAATTGCTTTATTTGTTTTTTGGGTGTTGAGTTTTATAAGTTGTTTATAGATTTTGGATACTAACCCTTTACCAGATATGTCATTTGCAAATATCTTCTCCCATTCCGTAGGTTGCCTTTTAGTTTTGTTGATCGTTTCATTCGCTGTGCAGAAGCTTTTTATTTTGATGAAGTCCCAATAGTTCATTTTTGCTTTTGTTTCCCTTGCCTCAGGAGACACATCTAGTAAAAAGTTGCTATGGCTGATGTCAAAGGGGTTACTGCCTGTGTTCTCTAGGATTTTGATGGTTTCCTGCCTCACAATTAGACATTACATGTCTTTCATCCATTTTGAATTTATTTTTGTGTATGATGTAAGAAAGTGATCCAGTTTCATTCTGCTGTGTGTTGCTGATCAGTTTTCCCAACACCATTTGTTGAAGAGATGGTGTTTTTCCCACTGGATAGTCTTTCCTGTTTTGTCAAAGATTAACTGACCATATAGTTATGGGTTCCTTTCTGGGTTTTCTATTCTGTTCTATTGATCTATGTGTATATTTTTGTGCCAGTACAAATGTCTTGAGTTCTACAGCTTTGTAATATAACTTGAAGTCTGGAATTGTGATGCCTCCAGCTTTGCTTTTCTTTTTCTTTTTTTAAAGATTTTATTTATTTATTTGAGAGAGAGAGAGAATGAGAGACAGAGAGCATGAGAGGGGGGAGGGTCAGAGGGAGAAGCAGACTCCCTGCCAAGCAGGGAGCCCGATGCGGGACTTGATCCCGGGGCTCCAGGATCATGACCTGAGCCGAAGGCAGTCGCTTAACCAACTGAGCCACCCAGGCGCCCTGCTTTTCTTTTTCAAGATTGCTTTGGCTATTCAAGGCCTTTTGTGGTTCCATACAAAATTTAGGATTGTTTGTTCTAGCTCTTTGAAAAATGCTGGTGTTATTTTGATAGGGATTGCATTAAACGTGTACATTGCTTTGGGTAGTATAGACATTTTAACAATGTTTGTTCTTTCATTCCATGAGCATGGAATGTTTTTCCATTTCTTTGTGTCATCTTCAATTCCTTTCATCAGTGTTTTATAGTTTTCAGAGTACAGGTCTTTTTTTTAATAAGATTTTTATTTATTTCTTTGTCAGAGCGAGAGGGGGAGAGAGAGAGAGAGCACAAGCACGGGAAATGCCAGGCAGAGGGAGAAGCAGGCTCCCCGCTGAGCATGGAGCCCTATGCGGGACTCGATCCCAGGACCCCGGGATCACAACCCGAGCCGAAGGCAGACACTTAACTGACTGAGCCACCTAGGAATCCCCAGAGTACAGGTCTTTTACCTCTTTAGTAATAGATTCATTCCTAGGTATCTTATGGTTTTTGGTGCCATTGTAAATGGGATTGATTCCTTGATTTCTCTTTCTGCTGCTTCATTATTAGTGTATAGAAATGCAACAGATTTCTGTATGTTGATTTTGTATCCTACAACTTTACTGAATTCATGTGTCAGTTCTAGCGATTTTTGGGGGGAGTCTATTGGGTTTTCTACATAGAGTATCATGTTGTCTGCAGATGATGAAAGTTTGACTTCTTCCTTGCTGGTTTGGATGCCTTTTATTTATTTTTGTTGTCTGATTGCTGAGGCTAAGACTTCCAGTACTATGTTAAATAACAGTGGTGAGAGTGGACATCCCTGTCATGTTCCTGACCGTAGAGGAAATGCTCAGTTTTTCCCACTGAGGATGATATTATCTGTGGGGTTTTCATATATGGCCTTTATGATTTTGAGGTATATTCTCTCTCCCTACTTTGGTGAGTGTCCTTATCAAGAATGGATGCTGTACTTTGTCAAATGCTTTTTCTGCATCTATTGAGAGGATCACATGGCTCTTATCCTTTCTTTTATTAATGTGCTGTATCATGTTGATTGATTTGCAAATATTGAACCACCCCGCAGCCCAGGAATAAATCCCACTTGATCATGGTGAATGATTCTTTTAATGTACTGTTGGATTCAGTTTGCTAGTATTTTATTGAGAATTTTTGCATCCATGTTCCTCAGGGATACTAGCCTGTAGTTGCATTTTTTTAGTGGAGTCTTTCTCTGGTTTTGGTATCAGGGTAATGTTGGCCTTATAGAATAAATTTGGAAGTTTTCCTCTCTTTTCTATTTAAAAAAAAAACAAAACAAAAACACACAAACCAAAAAAAAGCAGCACTTGGTCTTACCTCCTGAATGTTAGTTTAGTAGAAAGGAATATACAAGTAAAATGAAGAATTTACATATAAATGGATAAGAACAAATGCAGACAGAGGTTTGGGAAAGTGCCAGAAGTTTTACTATGAGCACCACACTTTACTTTGTGTGTGCCTAAATCATATGTGCAGCTAGAAAAGTGAAGGAAGAGAGATGACACTTAAAATGTGTAAAAATATTTACAGTAAGTTTAATGCAGCTTTCTGCTTCTGGGAGCCCCCCTCACCCCACCCCACCACTGCCCCACCATTACTAGAAAGAGTTAAATGTTCCTACTAAATATAGCACTGTTTCATAATTTGTCATTTATGTCATTTTATTTTTTGAGGATTTTAGAAATGAAATGTATTTAAAATGTGAACCACATCAATATAAAATCTAGTTTTGAATATAATATGTTGGCTTAAAATCTTACTGGATTATTGATTATTTATTTATTTATTTATTTGTCAGAGAGAGAGAGAGAGAGAGAGAGCACAAACAGGGGGAGCAGCAGAGGGAGAGGGAGAAGCAGGCTCCCTGCTAACCAAGGAGCCCATGTGGGGCTCAATCCCAGAACCTTGAGCTGAAGGCAGATGCTTAACTGACTGAGCCACCCAGGCATCCCTTGGATTTTATTTTTCAATACAAAAAAATACATAATATCGCCAGAAAGTGTTGCATAATTGGTAGATATAGCAGACATGCCTGTCTTTTTGCTACTTCAAATAGAAATTAATTTAAAACTTTAGCCTTCAATATAGTCAGTGACTTTTTTCTTTTCTTTCTCTTTTATTTCTAAAAGAATAAGCTGATGGTATCCACATTTTTATAAACTCTAAGATGCCTTTCCCATCTTTTCCTGTTTTATTTTTATCCCTTCTCTCTTTCATTGGAATATGAATGTCTTATTCGTTTTAAATGAGTTCATTGACCAACCTCAGTCAAAGGGGAAAAATGAGAAGATGGAAGAAATGAAGAAGAAAAGAAGCAGCAGGAGGAAGAAATACTGGCAGCCATTCATACGGAAATATCCACAGAATAGCTGATATGATCAACATATTTTCCACTACTGCAAATAAACACCACCAATAAGGTTTTAGACCATTGCTTTCCAGGTATTTTTCCAAGTAGTCTTCATAAGCAGATATGCAAATATTCTTTATTTAGACATAGGCATATTTCTCTATATGTCTATACTTTTCAATTAATGTATCATGGGCATTATTCAATGTCAATATATAAGTGACCATTTCTAATTACCAAATGGATGGGTGTACAGTAAATTATTTAGTGAGGCCCTTAATAGATGTTTATGGGATTTTTTCAATCTTTTTCTATGAGAACAGTGAATGAAGGCACTTTTACATATAGGTTTGCACAATTGCTTAAATGTTTTCTTAAGATAAATTTTAAAGAAATTAGGTTATAGGGGCACCTGGGTGGCTCAGTCATTTAAGCGTCTGCCTTCGGCTCAGGTCATGATCCCAGGGTCCTGGGATTGAGCCCCGCATCAGGCTCCCTGCCCAGCAGGAAGCCTGCTTCTCCCTCTTCCACTCTCCCTGCTTGTGTTCCCTCTCTTGCTGTGTCTCTCTCTGTCAAATAAATAAACAAAATCTTAAAAAAAAAAACAAAAAAGAAATTAGGTTATAAAAAGTGTATGTACTTAAAGAAAAAAACAAGCATATACATTCAAAATGTCTTCCTGAAAATCTGTACCAATTTACATCCTTACCATTAATGAAGAAATTTATTTATACACCTTTAGCATTGCTAAAATCTATTCATCTTTTTATTCTTCCTAGCAAATCTGTAGAAGTCTGGGAAAGTAAAAAGAGAAGAAAGGGAAAATGTCCACAAAATTGCTGCAGTCCATCTGTCTAAGTAGGACTGAGCTCACGACTTACATCAAATTTCAGTTTTTATATTTAATTTATCCTGGGGAAATTCTTCAACCTATTCTGCAAAATTCAATTTTCATTTATATTTGTCCACATCCTTTCATATGTGATTTGGACAGATGCAGGCTATTGAATATAATGAAAGCAACTTTCTCACTGCTTCCCTTGAGCTATTTTATAGTCCTGCTTTAACAAGCAGGAGATAGTCAAGAAATAATGAGTCAGCTATTTCTTAAAGATTTCACAGTTCTACATTCAATAAAGAAAATGTGAATTCCTGGAAGGTATAGTATTTGTGAAGTATTTAATGTCAACCCCTATGGAGGGCTTGGACAAATGCACTTCCCAAATCTCATAGGATTTCATGTTGTAGAATCTGCTCGTTTGCTGAATTCCCAAATGGGATTTGAGTATCACCATGTGAGTCGCAGGTTACTTTAGCAGGAAAGGGTATCAAAATATTTTGTAGTAAAGTTTAACTGTTGGCTTAAATGGCAACAATGTTTTTTTTCAGTTTGGAAGAGCAATGAAGGGAAGGCCTTGGTGCATAAAATCCTGCTTATCTCGCTATCTGGATTATGAATGTGAAAGGATATTACTAAAACCAAAAGCATAAAAAGGCAATATGATGTTCCATCTTTAATTTATTTACTTAATGAATCATAGTGATGGATATCCTAATGTTGAACCGTGAGATGCCATGGATTTTAAAATACAGAGATAAAATAAATGAATAAGGTGATATGACTAAAATATATTTAAATTTTAAGTACTTATTCCTAAACAGAAGAAAATCCTGTCTCAGAAAAGTTAGCCAGGATATGAAACATTAAAAATATAAAACTATTGCTGCAAAACCCGAGAATTGGCTGTTGGCAAGGATGGGGAGTTTGCTCAGGATGAAGGGACAGGAGCAAGTGAAAATGTCTCCTCTCCAAAGGGGTGGGAGGGGATGGGAGGGGACAGGAGGTGATGGCAAATTAAATATCTTGGTGGCTACAGCTACTTATTTTTATGTATTAATAAAGACACAGAGATTATAATTTTATTAGAATAGTTAAGTAAATGTTTAGGGGCATCATAAAATAATAATTTAAAGGTGAGACAATAGAAGAGAAACTTAACAGGACTAGCAAAAAGCTTACCATGATGAGCAAGAACATAGGGAGAGGTAAAAATAAAAAAAACTACGGGCACCTGGGTGGCTCAGTTGGTCAAGCACCAGCCTTCGGCTCAGGTCATGATCCCGGGGTCCTGGGATCAAGCCCATTGCTCAGCGGGGAGCCTGCTTCTCCCTCACCCTCTGCTGCTCCCCCTGCTTGTGCTCTCTCTCTTGCTATCTCTCTCTGTCAAATAAATAAATAAAATCTTTTTTAAAAAATAGAAAAACTAATAAAGTAAATATTACATACGATGAGAATAAAACCTAAATGTTAATCTTCACAATAAATTTAAATGAACTGTATCTCCCTATCATGGAACAATGAATATCAAATTGGATTACAAAATACTTACAATGTGTATTGTCTATAGGAAACCCACCTGAAATAAAATGAAGGTTGAAAAGGATGCACCAGAATCATAAAGGCAAATGCAAATAAAGAAGTAAGAAGGACTGACAATATTGATATATCAGATAAAGCAAAGTATGCAACAAATGCATTAAATGAGACAAAGGGGTTATTATATCATGATAAAAGCTGTAGTCCGAAATAAGGTCAATATCTTTATTCATCAGACACACAGCATCAAAATATGTAAAACAAAATCCTCTGGAACAATAAAGATAATTTAATCAAGTAAAGATGCAATGCATTAAAAATAAGGTCAGCAGACTCCTTTTCGAATATTTACAAACATATATATATATATATATATATATATATATATATACACACACATATATATACATATTTAAAGCATTTGTATTTGACTGACAGAGAATGTGCATTATTATCTTGTTACCAGAGCGTGTACAACTGTGAAATATATATTTCATCTCATAGAGAGCCACCGGGGCCGTAGTCTCCAGGCAATCCAATAAAATAGGAGTCAACAGCAAAATCATGACTAAATAACCGAAAGGACTCTTTGAAATAACTATTATGCCAGAGTAGTAATCAGATGGCTATTAATGGCAAATTAATTCTATGAGCATTTCACTTCAAAATCTATGGAATTTTGGCCTTGATCTTTTTTTTCTTTTTTTTAATCAACAAAGAAAACCAGAAAATTACCAGTTAAGAATTCAACTCAAAGAGAAGACCAAATTCTAAGAGATGAACTATTTTAGGCTTCTGGCTTGCCTAGTATATTTAAGGTCATACTACACAGAATTCATGAGGAGCCCTGGTAAGAATTCAGGCTGTTTTTGACAATTTCCCTCTCCCAGGCAGGAGCATGAGTCAAGGCCGCTCTGGTCCTGTTGGGGTCGGGTGGGGGGGGGGTCCTAGCCAGGAATAGGGAGGAGGCATCTCAGTCAAGTGTGGGAACTCTTAGGACAACACCCCATGTTGCCCACTCCTGAACAACTGGCAGCCTCAGCCTCCTTCCCAGTTCTCCTCGAGACTTCCTGTCCTGTCAGCCTTGCGGGTTGGTCGACAAGAACCTGGGAGAAGGCTCACCCGAAAGTGGGGCCTCAGGTGAGTCAAGAAAGGCCAGATGCTGCAGGGGGGGATTTAGGTATCAGGTCATTTAGGAAGAGCTCCAAGCACTTTCGTTCTTGGGGATCATCTACTCACTGACAGCTGGATGCACCCTTAGGGGTCTGGATGGTTCTCAGCAGGCTGACAGACATGGGGACAGGAGGAAAGAACACAATGTCTTCAGGAATGTCTGGGAAGCCATAAAACAAGGGGTAGCATTTCCTCCTGCATTCTCCCTTGCTCTCCCTGAATGAAGACAGAGTCTTTTAGGGTCACAATGCCATGTGGGCAGGTATGACGTTGGCCTCCTCTCTCTGAGCTGTGGTCCTGAAAGCTCTGAGCCTCCGGCCACAGAAGGAATAGGGCTGCCCCCTCTTTGTGCATCACATGCATCAAATGGGGCCTGAGCAAATGCCAGGTATCTACCAACAGGGCAGAGCCCTAGGTCAGGCCTGGAGCTTACCGTCACCTCAGAGGCTGTACATACCCCACCCAGTGCCACCTTCCACTAGTTTAAACAACAAGCTCTGAGGTGAGACAGAGGTTTCCCAACCCTTTGAAACTCAACAGATTCAGTGTATCATTCAGGGCTCTGTGGGAATCCAGGAGCTTGCTACTTGGTTTCAAGTCCTGGAGCATTAGCATCCCCTGGGAGACAAGACCCCCAGACGACTTGTGTGGGCATGCAGATTTGAGAAGCAATGCCCTACCAGACCATCTCCTTTCTGCCAAAGTTAGAATCAGGCCAAAGAAAGCTATGAAATTGTTTTGAAGCTGAGATCTTTGAGTGGTGTGTGGTTGCCAGATCTTTTTCTCTGGTTTACTTCCTGAAGAAGTCTTTAATGCTGGCTCTGTATGCATGAGTGAGAATCGCTGTTGGCACACACGGCTGGTTTCTCCCCCCCACCCCCCCACCCCCCTGGAGCCTGGAGTCTGAATCTCACTTCATAGTCCTCAAGGTTCTCTGGAGCTCTGTTGTTTAAAGAATGTAATGTGAATGCTACTCAATTGGACAGCAAAGGGCTTGCTCCTGAGGAGTGTATCCTTTTCAGAGCCCTGAACTAGTTAGTGCTCATCTTAGAAAAAGTCCTGGCATCATATTTTAAATTCATTAGGAAGTACCACCTTCCACTCCATACTTGTGTTTGTTACAAGACAATGACCTGTCAGATATGCGATGCGTCCCTCTCTCTTCTTCCAAAGGAAATAATCCTTTGTAAGCAAGCCAGGATTTATGGGTTTCTTGATTCAGAAATTAACTGCTCAAGAAGAGGCAATTTTGTTTGCTTTCTTATGTTCCTATGTTTGATTGAGGCACAGTCTATCACATTTCTATGAATGATTTCAACAATAATAGCATATACTTTCATCATTTTGTTTGTAATGAAGTATAGATTGATAAATAGTATATTCATCATAAGCAGTATTTCTAAATACCTATTATATATGCATGTTTCCTGAGGCAATTTTTAAAAAGAATTTGAAAAGTATCTTTTTAAATGTGGCATTTTTTAATTCCCCAGGGCACTCAGCTTTCTCGCCATGATACTGAAGAAATGAGTAGGGTGTTCTGTTTAACCAGCTGTGGTCTCATCTCTGGCGAGTTACAAAAGGGAAAAACATGGCTTCTCTCCAAGGATGTTACAGTCTAGAATAACATCCACAAAATAGAGGAAACTAAATATTGTTTGATGGCTGTACTAGGTCGCTTGAAGGTCCAAGAAGACAAAACCCATTGCTTGCTTTAGAAGTCTGAGAACACTCATACAGCATATGTGACTTGGACATTCCACATAGACAAAGCCAAGCTTTTCAGCGCATGTGAACCCTGATGTAAAGACGATATCACCCAGCACTTGTGTGCAAATAAACTACATAATGCCTTTCCCAGCATTTCTGATTTCATGTATCCTCTTCCTATTCTGGCTTAAATTTGTCATGAGGATATCCTACTCATGACAAATACACTGGTTAGAGACCAGGGTCCAAGTCATGGGGCTGGGAATAGAGAGAACCTGTAGGCCATACCAGGACACACATCACACACACACAGAGAATGAGGAAAGCTGAGGTGAGGATTTTGATAGCACAATAGATCTTCTGATGATCAATGTAATCCACATCCATTTAAAAAAAAAGAAAGAAAAAGAAAATATAGAAAAGTAATAAAGAAGCTTTTTGATTCTAATATATTAATCAGAAATCATTGCTATAGGCATAATTTACCAGCATTGTGTGTGTGTGCGTGCGCATGAGCACGCATTTGTACTCAAATACAAATACATGTGTTGGCGTACTGCTGTGAATTTTGGGACTGACCGAGGAGGTGAGAGCAGAGGGATAAGGAAGATACAGTTTAATCAGTCTCTTTGGGTTGAAATTGCTTTGTCTTGCTTCGATTTTCAGTGCTATCATTTTGATATATGGTATGAAAAGTTACCCTCTTTAGCACCATTAAGTATTCGCTTATGTTGTCTACCCTGTTCTGATGTGAGGTTTGACAAAAGCGCATGCTGAACAAAATGGAAATGACTCCCTTAGGGTTACCTCATGCTCTTTGATTCAGTAAGCAAATGAAAATTGGGAGTTACTCAGTTATTTCTTAAAAGGCTTCAGATATCTATATCTGCTTCAATATGAGAAAAATGTTAGGTCCTACAAGATGTATTTCTGATGTAATTAATATAAACCTTTTCCCTGGGCTTATACCTCTCTTAATCCCAAATCACCTATGTATTGCAGAATAGGACTGCTTGACTGAGAGTTTATGTCTTAAAGACATTATTCTAGACCCTGTGTGAAAGAGAAATTTGTGCCAGATATGGGTCTTGATTTATAGAACTCGCTATATAGAGTGGGAGATATGAAGCATATGGAATATACGAATGAATTTCATGATGAGTATAAATTTCAGGAAAGAGCAGAGGCAACTTGCCTACATGTTTCACTAAGGAATCCCAATCACTTTCAGATTCTCTCGAGCATCGTGTTCACCAGGAAACCTTCCCACTGAGTCCTTAGTCTAGGCTAGAGACCCTTTCATGATACTTTCATTAAAGTATGCATATCTCTTTCACTTCACTTAACTCCATTTTTTCTTGTACTTCCCTTTTCTAGACTATGAATAAATTGAGAGCAGGTAATATGACATTCATTTTTGCATCCCTGTGAAATAGTACCTGAGAGAAAACAATTTAATAAATGCTATTGGAATGTATGAAATCAAGAGAAGTTCAGAAAGGCAACTGGAAGGAATCATTTTGTTTTGAGATACCAACAAATTCTTTAAGAAATAAAAAATTCAGAAAGCAGTTATTATATAGAGTAGAATTAAGAAAAAAATCCAGGGGCTCAGAATGTTGTGGTATTGAGGGTACCCTTTCATTTGCAAATGGGATGCCTTGATTTTCCTCAGTCAGCAAAACTTGATTGGTGGTTTAAGAGATAATAGAGTTATTTAATTTTCTTAAAGCTGTGATACAAAATTCAAAGAAAAATTTTAGAAACTAGCCTTTATTTAAATAAGACAGTCAATCTGCAACAACATTTCTCTTAGAATTTTTAAAACAAGTGGTTTTCTAAATAATGGAATGGTCTCTAATTATTTAAGAGATTGTCTCTCCCAACCTCTTTTTTGTCACCTACATCGCCTTCCCTCTCTACCACCTTTTAAACTTACCTTTTAAGACGCAAATATATTTGTAATAAGCATTCAAGAGCAGTGTGAAGCAGTTTGACTGTGGGAGGCTTTCAGGGGAAGAGAGTTATATTATTTGAGGAGGTCAAAAGGAATTCATAATATGCACATATATGATTCATAGGCAGATAATCAAATCTTAGCCTGAGAAACACATTTCAGAACAATCCTGGAAGAGTAGAGGCTAATATATTTGGATATAAAATGGAATGGTTTCAGTGTACAATATAATTTCTATCATCTTAATCAGATCTATAAGGACATGATTATACTGCATTTTTATGCTCAAGTTTTTCATAAGCTTTCCTTGGAAGAATTTTTTAGGATTGGGTTGCATTTTCAGTATTATTTTTAGCCTTATTATCTTCATTTTCAAATTGAAACCTGATTTTCTTGAGATTTATTTGGATTACAGTATTCTATTACAGAACCTAGTGGGGGGAATGTCTTAGAGTTGTAAGAGACCTTGCAGCATTCCTAACCTAATCCTGGACAAGTTGAATAGAAAGACAAGTACTTGTCACAGTTTTGTGAAAAGAACATAAATTTTGTATCAAATAATCTTGACTGTTGTCCTAGTTCTACCACCTACCTTGTGGATTTTCTGTTAAGTGGGAATGAATTAAAATCATTAATTACATGAATTAAATAAAACTATTGGATTAGATTAAATGTTTTAAGTATTTTGATTGAGCACCTATTGAGTTAAATATTCCGATAGAATACGCACTCCAGTAAAGCAGGATTTTTTATGTTTTTCAGAGCCTGGAAACAATGCCTGGAGCATAATAGGTGTTCTATAAAATGCTTTAAAATCAATGGGTTTAAAAAATTAGTTGCTCTGAAGAAATAAAACATTTTTTTGCATTAAAACTGTGCTGAATATAATTCAATTTTGAATAATTTGGAGTCAATATTATGATTTCCATATATTCTGATATCATTAAAATGTTTTGATTTTGAGGTGCCAGAAGGTCATTTTGGAGGTTCTGGTTTTATGAGTTGATGGAAATGGATTTTATTGGGCTTTAACCTCCGCTTTAAATTTGTTCAAATTTAGGCTTTGTATTAATGTGAGGCTGTTCTTGTGATTCATGGGAGAAGACCAAGAAATATGATTTCATTATAGGTAGCAAAATTTTGGCAGCAAACTATCAAATAAATTTACTTATGAATCTATCCAGCCACCCATCTATCCATAATATTTCTGTACTGGAAGCTGGCACAGTGGATGAACTGGGAAGTGTATGGTGTAGAGTGATTCAATAAAGTCGTCCTGTTTAATATTTATTGCGCCCCCCCCCCCCCCGTGTACTAAGCAACACACGGAATACAGATTAGATCACAGTTCTCACCTTCAAAAGTTAGACACGAGCACCTCGTAAAGTCTCTGTAGAATGAGGCAACTTGCCAAACCAACAACAACAAAAATAAATTAAAAAGCTTAAAAGGTAATGACTGCAGTTTTACTCTTGATTCTTGACTCTTTCTTGCTCAGTCTGAAGAAATTAATCGGAAACAGAGCAGATGGGGCATATCGAGCCTGTGTTCAGATACCAGGCCATTGAAAGTAGACCCATCCATCTGCGAAGGGTGACACTGAGCTGTCTTCATGGAAGAAAAGCTTGATTTGGGTTTTAAGAGATAACAAATTTCATCGATTTTTGTAAAAGTTGTGATACAATGTTTAAAGAGAAGTTATTCTGAAAATTTGCCTCTATCTAATTAGGCAGTAACCTGAGTTAGAAAAAAATAGTGCTTTCAGATTTTTTTTTTTTTTTTTGAGAGAGAGAGTGAGAGAGAGAGAGAACAAGCAGGCAGAGCAGCAGGCAGAAAGGAGGGAAAAGCAGGCTTCCCGCTGAGCAGAGAGCCAGATTCGGGGCTTGATCCCAGGACCCCGGGATAATGACCTGAGCCGAAGGCAGATACTTAACTGACTGAGCCACCCAGGCACCCCAGATATTTTAAAACAACTGAGTTTCTAAATAATTGTTTAGTAAGTAAGGGCATATTAGGATGTGGTATTTCCAAGCCTGTAGAGAAAGAAGGAGACCTGCTCTTGGCATCTTCCCTTTCACTCAATTGTCTAAGCCACAAATATATGTATAATAGGAAGTTGGATTTATTCTATGCATGTTGTAAAGAACCCTTGTTAGCTTTTGTCACAAGATAATCTATAATAACATAAATCACTTTGTCTAAAATGGCTTCTAGACACTTGGCATGAGTCTAGATCAAATTGAGATATTCTGTAATTATAAAATAAATACTAGATTTTGAAAACAGTGTGAAGAAAGGAATGAAAATTATCTCATTAATAATTTTTTGTATTGATCACATGTTGAGATATATTTTGGATACATTGGTTTGAAGTATATTATAAAATTAATTTCAATTATTTTATTTTATCTCTTTTAATATGGCTACTAAAAAAATTTAGAATTGCATATGTGGCTTACATTATATTCCTATTGGGAACCAGTGTTGAATGAAACTTTTCCTGTTGCCCTGAAATTGGTTTCTAGGACCTATAGATAAGGACAAGAAGTTCTAATTGGCCTCACATTCCAAAGAGAACAGCCAGAAATTGGGCTAAATTGCCCTCTAAAATGTGGGAGAACTATTTCTGCTACATCCCAAATTCAACCAAACAATGACTCCCAAGAACAATGTTTATAGACAAAAGCTTTCCCCACCTCCTTGTGTTCACAGTCCATCCACCCCCACAAGTCAAGGGGTAAAGTTTAGTGGTTCAGGATTGGGAATAAGAGCTTGAGGGTCCTTGAAAGAGATGGAGCAATGCATTTTACTTTTATCCCTGGTTGGATGCTTGATCAGTTACGGGATCTGGGGACCACTCTGGTGGAGCATCAGAGTACAGTGGAGAGCATGTTGAATCATTGGGAAAGTTTGATGGGTATACCCTGAAGGTGACTCTTGAACTGGAACATGGAGGCTGGTCTCTCCTTCTAGTCTAGAAATGTATGAAAGCAAGAAGCTTGCCTCGAAAGTTTGCTTAGCCAAAAAGACTATTCTATAATTTGCCTGTGAAGAAAAGCCAAAGGGAGGAGGATCATCATCCCCAAGTCCTGTGGCCCTTAGAAAGAATAAGAGGACCACTTTGATTGTCATGGCTTCATGCAAAGGGGCATGGAGGTTAGAGGAGGGAGTAGAAGCTATAGGGTTGTCCAGGCATCCTGGCCAACAGAGGGGCATTTCTCATCACCAAGAAGGTTACACTCCCTCTTTTCATTTTTCCCAGTGCTGCTTGTATGTGTTTGGTGGAAGTAGGGTGATAGTCAAGTCAGGGTAAAGCCTGTTGACTGTTTGTTTTATAATATTTTATAAACTTTGCACTGGTCTTCACCTATGAGTCCTGCTCCCAAGCACTTAGCCCTGGTCCCAACATGCTATTACATACTCACCCATGTCACTGTCCTACTCAAATGCTATTAATGGTTTCCCATTGTCTTCAAGACAAAATCCTAATTCCTTAAAAGATCAAAGTTGTGGCATTTGGTCTTTACCTATCTTTCTAGCCTCTCTTATCTGTTAACCTCAATCTTTCTGTGCTTCAATCAGATAGAACAAGCTGGAACTACTTACCTTTACTTGAAATCATGTTTTCACTCATTCAACAAATACATATTGATTACCTCTTATGCATCAGTCACTCTTCTATGCAATAAGGATATAGTAGGTAAATCAGACATTCTTCCTCCTAACACAGAACTAATGAACAGGATATTTTTTTGTCTTGGCAAATTCTGTCCCTGCTTTTTGAATATGCTTCTTTCCCTCTTCCACCACAGATTAAATGTTACCTTCATTGTGAAGCCTTTCTTAAGATAGAATTTATGCTATCTGGCTTTGTACCTTGTATTTACTGTTTGATGGAATTCTGTCTCTATTACTTGATTTTCTCCCCATGTAGCCCGAGTCATTGAAAGGAGCTATGTTCTATCTATCTTTGTATTACAACATCTGGCACTTTATGGCTACTTAGAAAAAAAATGTATGCTGAAATGCCTCAACCTTATTGTCTTTTATTTAATTCTTTCTCTCTTACTTTTGTATTTTTCAGAAGTTATATAACATCCAGAGACTTCGCAAGCCAAGTTTAGTTCAGAACAGTTACACAATCAAAATATGCTTTAAAGAAGTCTATTCCAAGTAGCATTGGTTGAACGATTTAACATATTTCTTTCTGTATCTAAACAGTGAAGTCATTCCTGTCTTTTGGGTAAAAAGTAAAGTACATTAACTCTCCAAATTATTCTCAAAATTAAGGATAAACAGCTGCTATCGTTTTGAAAATACAAAACTATTTTGACCATCAGAGGCTCATTTCAATGCATACAAAAATAGAGCTATATATAGCTAACACAGACTTGCATGTTGCTAAGTTATAATCACTGAGTCACTGATTAAGGAGTGGCTTACATCTGGGACTTGTCTTGAAAACAAGATTTTTCACCATCAAAATGGTTATTTCCCTTTCTTCAGTATTTGATAAAAACTAAAGTAATACAAGGTTTCAAATGGCAATCTGTGACACTTTCAAAATTGGCCATTAAATTTTATTGATTTACTCAATATGTAGGACTAGAATAAGAAGATACTGGTTGATTGGAGCCCTAGACAACCTCAGAATTTATAAGACACAGAAACATCAGAATGATCTCAAGCATCTGAAAGTGGCATCAAAAAGTGAGGGTCTCAGCCTCCACAGCACCTGGCATGGTATGTGGGAAGTAGAAGCAGTGGGCAAGATGGGACTGCAAGGAGGAACTCATGCAATAAGGTAGCAGTAATCTGTTTAGTGCCAACAGAATGATGGCCAAGCCAGGAGAAGACAGGTGGATGGATTATGACATAAGACCAACTATCTGCACATACCTCGATGCCTCTGCTCTGTTCATGCCCCCTGCTTCTCAGCAGCAACTCCAGAAAAATGTCAGGAAACAAATCCTGAAATAAATGAGATTTATTTTTACCACCTGGTACAATGGGCTTGAAGTATAAATCAAGCTGCATTATAGCAAAAAGAAATTACATTTCTTATATATTTGAGTTTAGGAGCTGCTATGCAAATATGTTGTACTATATTACTGTGCATCTGTATGTATTTCTGAAGGACATATTTATAGAAGTGAAATGCTGGCTCAAAATTTATCTTTCACATTTTGGTAGGTACTACCAAATTGTCCTCTAACGTTATATATTTTGTTATTTTTCTAATGACGATGTGTAGAAGTGTCCTTCGTGTGATGCCTTTGCCAATATTTATCAATAGCTCCTAAAGATTCATTTACCTAAAATACCTCTTTTAGTTTATTCTCACAGAAATATCTCTTTTGGTTTGTTTCCAGAAGGCTTTGCCCAGAGATAATTGCATTTAGCTCAATTCCATTCCAATCCAATGTCATTAATTCATTTTTATCATCTATTTCCTTTGCTTTGAAGACATGTTGAATAGAGGTGGAGGACAAGAGACTAACATTCATTAAGTGGTTACTTCGAATTGGGCACTTTACAATTAGTACTTCTCATCCTAATAACATTATTTCAGTGGTTCTCAAAAGTGTGGGCTCTAGAGAAGCAGCATCATCATAATCTGGGACCTTTTTCAGAAATGCAAATTCTCAGGTCCTTCACTAGACCTACTTAATCAGGAATTCTGTGGAAAACCCAGAACTCTGTTTTTTCTTTTTACAAACTCTCCAGGTAATTCTAACGTACCCTAGAACTTGAGAACCACTGCATATACTCATCTCATAGATGAGAAACTGAACTGAAGAAGTAAACACCTTTCTCAAGGTTACTCAGCTATATAAGGTTGACCTGACTTCAAAGTCAGCACAATGCTTTTTGTGTGTGTGGAGGTACATTTTAATAGGTTACAAGTGTAAGATGTGCTATTGGGGAGATAATATGGCAAAGCATGATAGTGTAGAACTTTGAGAAAGCTAAGCAGCAGGAAAAGCTGTAGATAATCATTATGGTCAGGCAGACCATAATGAGACAGAGAACACCAGGGCTCCAAAACTGGGAGAGAGAGACAGACTTTGCCAATATATCAGTTGGGACTGAAATTGACCTTGGGTTGGCAATTTCTGTTATTCTCACAAATATGCCAGAAATGTGGAGAATAATCAGTATGCAGAGCATAAGCCCCTGATTTGTGGGTTAGAATCATTGTAGTGCTAATAATGTAGCAAAAGACAGGGGCAAAGTTGGAGAAGACAAATTTATCTTATGCTAGAATTAGGGCATCTTTGTCAGAGATGATTATTAGTCACTGAAATGTTTGTAGGTTTTTGTTTTCTTAAGGAGAAATACTGCAAGTTTCGTGGTAAAAAGTTTGGGTCACGGAAGTATACGGGAAATAGAGGGAAAAGTGCTTTCATTTTGGCAGAGGAGATAGTTCACTGTAATTCATTGTTAAATAAAAGGAAATAAGTTCTATGAGATGCACTTTCCCTCACTTGCTTTGCTTGCTCACATAGAAGGACAACTCAGACTGTATAAAGGGAGTAACTGGCTACCATTCATTTGATTCAAGAATGTAACCTTGAAAATGGGGTTCAACCAATGGATCCATAAATTCAAGGGCCCTTTGAGTCTGGAAGTAGGGTAAAGACAACTTTGACTTCTTATCATATACCTGAGTACAAAGGCAGGATTTTTCTTTTTCTGCCAAATCACAAAACAACTAGAAAAAAAATTGACCAACTTAGGGGAAAGTAGTGTGGGTATAGCGTGTAATGCGTGGTTCTCATACTTTAGGAGCATCAGAGTTACCTGAAAATCTTCTTAAACATAGGTTCCTAGGCTGGACTCCCAGAGTTTCTGATTCATTAGGTCTGGAGTGGGGCCCAAGAATTTGCTTTCCTAACATGTTCCCAGGTGAGGTTCATACTGAGAAACCCTGGTGTAGGGAAAAGAGTTTGGATTTGGGAATAAGAACACCTGTGTCCCTCTCCAAGTCATTACATGTGATTTCTGAGTACCCTTGGACAAGTCACTTAACCTTTCTGATTTGAGATGTCTCCTTTGTAAGTTATGCATGATGGTAATAACAGCAACTTAATGAGGTTTCCAGAATGATTGGGAGGACCAAATGTGATGATGCAGAAAAATGTGAATGTTGGTTAATAATGCGTGTGATGGTCAATTTTATGTGTCAACCTGAGTGGACAAAGGGATGCCCAGACAGCTGGTAAAACATTGTTTTTGGGCATGTCTGTGAAGGTATTTCCAAAAAGGATTAGTATCTGAATCAGTACACTGAGTAAAGAAATCTCCCCTCACCAGTGTTGAGGGCTCTAACAGAACAAAAAAAGCAGAGAAAGGGGAAATACTCTCTGTTCTTGAGCTGGGATGTCCACCTTCTCTTGTTCTTGGACATAGCAGCTCTCATTCTCAGGCCTTTGGACTTGAACTGCATTATATCAGCTTTCTTGGTTCTCCAGCTTGCAGACAGCAGACTGTGGGACTTCTCGGCCTCCATAATCTCATGAGCCAATTCCTATAATAAATCTCCTCATATATATATAGATATATACCTATATATATCTATATATATCCTATTGGTTCTGTTTCTCTGCAGAACCCTGACTAATACAGTGTGTTTCTTCCTCTTTATTTTTATAGTTAAAAACAAAACAAAACTCCTCCATCCACAAATTTATCTCCAGATGGTTCTGCCTTGTTTTTCTCAGGCTGATGTAAGCCAAAGTAGGTGAGCAGTCTATCACAACGATAAATTAGAAATTCTGGTAGACAGCACTGGTAGCTTACCCAGTAGCCACCTCTTCCTCTTTTTCTTGTTCACAGAACATTAATTTTGTTCAAGGATGAGGTAGCTTTGTGCTCAAGGAATAAGAGTCCTTCCCCTAGCCTGGGTTGTGAATAATGGTTGGTCTAAGCCCATCTTGGTAACCTCAGCTTTTTCTCACATGAATAATGCTAAAAGGGTCAAATTTACATTTACATTTACAAATTTTACACTCAACTTATATTTATTCAGTACTAAGCACTATTCTTGGTGGGGAGATAAATGTACAAGAGTAACTATTAGTCCCAAATGGGAGGCCTATGTTGAACAAATAATAACACAAATCATTTCTGCCATGAAGTAAAAGTACTGTGCATAGTAAGACTACGTAATTGGAATCCTAGCTTATTCTGGGTGAAGCAAGAGGAAAGGGGTGTCAAGGAAGATTTCTGTAAGTAAGTGGCACTTCGGCTAAGAATTAAGGATGATAGGAGCAAAAATATTTCAAGCTTGTATAAAGTCTGTGAATGGGAAGGAGCTTTCTACATTACACAGATTGGTGATATCAAATGTGGTCAGATCAAAGAGGGAGTTAGAGGTTATGTTGGGCATTTCAGACTTTAGCTAAAAAGAATAAATGGGAAGTCACTGAAGGATTTTAGCTTGCAATCATAAGACAGATTTGCATTGAAAAAAAAGTACACTGACTGCCCATGAAGAATGAACTGAAAGGAAATCAAGTGGGCACGTGTGAAGCCCATTAACAAACACCACAAAAAGAGATGGTCACAGCTTGATCTAAAGCCACTCTATCCAATGTGGTCAGCACTAGCACTACTGAGGGCCTGAAATGTGGTTTGTCCAAATTACAATGTGCTGAGAAGTATAAAATACACACCAGATTTCAAAGACTTAGTAAGAAAAAAGGAATATGAATATCTTATTAGCAATATTTTATATTAATTACACGTTAAATGACAATATTTGGGATATAAATTGAGCCAAATAACATGTCTTATTAAATTTAACTTCACCTGTTTCCTTTTACTTTTTTAATTTGGCTACCAGGAAATTTAAAAGTATATGTGTGACTTGTATGTGTGGATTACATTGTATTTCATCAGACAGTGCTGATCATAATGATGACAGTGCAGATGGAAAGAAGTAGACATATTTGAAAAGAGTTTCTGGGACTAAATTGACTAATTTGACAATTTACTGTAGAAGAGAAAATTATCAAGGATCACATCTCTCTTTCTGGTATGAATAATTGGATGGAGACATCATTTCTTGAGATACCAAAGAGAGGAGATGTGCTAAGGAGAGTATGAGAGACAATGTGTTCAGATTTGGTGGTGTTGAGTTTAATGTTCCCTGGAAAAGAAATCTGAGCAGGACATACGAAGGTAGGAGTTGCTTTTCTGTGGTAAATGGAGCAATGGGAGTGGTTGGGTTCACAGGGAAACTGGTGGTTTAAAGAAAAGAGGAAGAGATTGAGAAGGAGCTGCCAGAGGGATAAGAGGCAAACTAGGATAGTGTGTTATCAGGAGAAAAGGAAGGTGATGTCATCATATCAAAGACTACTGAGACAAAACCAGCAAAATGCTGATGATTACTAAAATTCGGTGATGGACATATGGTTGTCCATTGTTCCTATTCTCTCTACATTTATGTGTATTAAAAATTCCTATAATGCAAAAATGTTGTTGAGTTTTCTGGAGACCTAGAAAGAAAAGGGCTGAAACATGTTCTTTGAAACATGATGATTCAGCCAAGTCATCCATAAATTTCTATCACAATTAAATTGTACACATTTATAGCTCAATTAATTAAAAAATACAACAGATGTAGATCTTAAAGCTCAGGGAGGCTTGTCCAATGAAGGAACACCTTATGTACATCCCCTCTTCCATGGTGATAACTGTAGAATTTCATGTAATTTGAGAAGGGAGAATATCAAAAAATGTAAGTACTTATTGTCCACAGGTGAGAACGAGGACAAGAATAAGAAAGTTTGGATCGGGGTGCCTGGGTGGCTCAGTCGTTAAGCATCTGACTTTGGCTCAGGTCATGGTCCCAGGGTCCTGGAATTGAGCCCCGCATTGGGCTCCCTGCTCAGCTGGAGGCCTGCTTCTCCCTCTCCCACTCCCCCTGCTTGTGTTCCCTCTTTCGCTGTGTCTCTGTCAAATAAATAAATAAAATCGTTTTTTTTTTTAAAAGGAAAGTTTGGATCATATCCTTTGAATTTTCATCCTTTCCACTGACCCAAAGAAGGAACAAGATATAGAGGTATAAAACTGAGATTTCAATCAATTGGATGATAACACACAGTAGCTTAAATCAAGGATAATATATCCTAGCTTTGCAGTTTCCTGTTATTAACATTTTAGCCAATGAAGAGTCAGTATTGTCTAAGTCTTTGTGCTTGATATATTGTAACTGCTGTGATTATAAATTCAGTTTCCTGGGATTTTCATTTTGATTATAATGATTCTAAATGTCAGGAGTCAATAGATCATGCCTCAATATTTTTTGTCTTCTCTAGGCACAAGTAGGCTAGAATTCTAAGAGCAGTGAAAATAAGAAAAAGCAATAGTTCAAGTTATATCAATTGCATTAAAAATTTTAACACAATGTTAACTGTAGGAAAACTTATTCTTAAAGTTCTTTCAAAACCCTTAAGAACACATTCACTTTGATGAGTATAGTCATGTGTAAAATTGTTCAATCACTATATTGTACTATATTGTTCTATATGTCAACTTTGTGTCCTGCACCAATAAAACTTTATTAAATAGAAAATTACAAGAAAAAAATGTACTAGAAATATATCTTTTTGTGAAAAAATAATATTTTATTTGCCTATAGCAAGAGAATAGAAAATTCACCAACAGGATATATGAGAATAAAGTATTGAAAAAGATTCAAGCTAGCAGGTTAAGTCTGACTAGTCAATGAATGTCTTTGAGACAGCTGATCAACTATTTGTAATAATCTATAATAAAATAGAATAAGATTCCTAGCACCATATGCTCAAATATACTAAAATAAACTCCATATGTGTTGAATGTCCAAATAGAAAGTGAAACAGAAATGCTAAAGATTACATAAATGACTATACATATAAGCAGAAAACATAAAGGGAAATATTGATAGATTTAACTTATACATTTCAAGACAGTAAAAATACTCTGAACTGAAAGGAAAGGCAAACACAACATAGGGAAAATAGTCACAATGTATAAGAAAAGGTGAATATATTTAATACAAAAATCTTATTGAACTATAAGAAAAAAGGATAAATGTCTGGCTAAGATACAGGCAAAGGTGTGAAAAGGAAATTTCCAATAATAAAAAAAGTAAAATTCAATTTTATGTAACTATTAAAGATTTTTAAAATAAATGCTACTCTGAGAACATGGGCTCTCTCATATTATGTCGATATAACATAGTATCTTTTGGGAGAGCAATTTCAAAATATGCTTTAAATCTAAGAAAACTGTGTATAGTTTTGGCCCAGAAACTACTTATAAACTATATTTTAAGGAAATTATCATGGCTAGGTATAGAAAATACATGTAGAAGAACATTCACTAAAACATTACTTAAAATTATTAAAACTGAAACAGCCTGTATTTCCTGGAAGGAAGGATTGATTACATAAAACATTTTATAGAAATACAATGAAATGTCATTCAGGAAAGATGTAAGAATGAATATTTAATATTCTGAAAATATATTTACAATATAATTGTTTTAAATGGTAACAAAAAGTATTGTCCCATTTCCCATACAGAGGACTATAGAATACACACCAAAATGTAGAAGTGGCTATTTCTGGATGGTAAAATTATGGTGATAGAATAATGAAAATTTCTTCTCTCCTTTTGGCTTGTCAGAATTTTTTTAAGTGAGCTCTTATTTCTATTTTCAATAATTTACTTTTTAAAATTGTGACATAGTTCAAATATATAGAAGAGTATAAAGGATAATATAATAAACATCTCAGAACTGGAAAGTCAACGTGCCAGGTCTTAATAACATTTTACTATGTCAATTTCAAAGGTTCTTCTCTTCTCTTCTCTTCTCTTCTCTTCTCTTCTCTTCTCTTCTTTCTCTCCTCTCCTCTCCTCTTCTCTTCTTTCTCTCCTCTCCTCTCCTCTCCTCTCTTCTCTTCTCTCCTCTCCTCTCCTCTCTTCTCTTCTCTTCTCTTCTTTCTCTTCTCTCCCCTCCCCTCCCCTCCCCCCTCCCCTCCCCTCCCCTCCCCCCTCCCCTCCCCTCCCCTCCCCTCCCCCTCCCCTCCCTTCCCCTCCCCTCCCCTCTCCTCTCCTCTCCTCTCCTCTCCTCTCCTCTTCTCTTCTCTCTCTTCTCTTCTCTTCTCTCTCTTCTCTTCTCTTCTCTTCTCTTCTCTTCTCTTCTCTTCTCTTCTCTTCTTCTTTCTCTTCTCTTCTCTTCTCTCTTCTTCCCTTTCTCCCCCCTTTTTGTTATTTTTCAGAATTAAATAAGATTTGCACTTCAAACCACAAGAAAATAAGAAGGTCAGGAGTTACTTTTGTACCTTAAACAACTTGAAAAAATTAAATGATAGGAAAAAAGCACTTTCTGACATTGAACAAAAGGCTTTCAGCACTGGGACCCTAGAATCACCTCTAAGTTCTACCTAGAGGGTAATTATTGGTCTGTAGGACAGATAGATTTGATATCTTCCTCCCTCGGATGCCCTTCTTTGATCTCATTTCTAGTCTTTTCTCTCCATCTCCACTATCCTAAATTTGTTATCAATCCACAGGTTTTCATATTTTTCCTATGTACATCCATTTAGTACTATATGGTATTGTTATATATGGCTTAAAATTTTATAGAAATGGTATCAGATGTAAGCGCCTCAGGCGCAGCATTGTAAACACTGTAACATTTCTCCCTTCCCGCCCACTCATCTGCCTGTTGGTTACTTGATGGCTAACACTATGGAACCACTGGCAAAGAAGATGTTTAAAGGAGTTTTAGTAGTTGCACTTGTGAGCTTTTTTGGAGCACATTATTTGTTTAATAAGACGAACACAAGCCAAGATTTCAGGCAAACAATAAGCAAGAATTTCCCTTCATCTTGGAAGTTTATTACAAATCCATTGAACAGTCTAGAATGTACAGAGAACAAGATCAAGAAAAATGGTTGAAGAGCAAAAATTAGGACCAGTCATCAAATTCAGCCTCCCCTCTAAGCTGTTTGAGACCTTTGTGGGGGAGAAGAAAGATGAGCACACCACATTGTAGACTTCTGGCCCCACGGAACAAAACAGGAACTTTTCTGGTTTGCCAAGACTTACAATCATTTCCCACACACTATGCAAATCCCCTGCTTTTGTTTGTTGCTTTCCTTCTGCATTTATTGTTAAAGATTACTGTTTAACAACTAAAAGACTAGGACAAGAAAGAAAGAAAAAAAAGAAGTGGTATCATATTATATACATATATTTTGCTCAATACTATGTGTTTAATTTTTTTTTCACATTAATCCCTGAAACTGGCTTATTTTCTTTAGCTGATACATATTGTTCTATTGTGTGAATCTGTGATAATTGACTCATCTATTCCTGTTTTGACGAACACTTAGTTCATGTTTTATACAATAAGTGGATATCACTTTTAAAAAAAATCACAGAAGTTATTAAGATTATTGAGCAGTAGGGGCGCCTGGGTGGCTCATTCGTTAAATGTCTGCCTTTGGCTCAGGTCATGATCCCAGGGTCCTGGGATCGAGCCCTGCATCGGGCTCCCAGCTCAGTGGGGAGCCTGCTTCTCCTTCTCCCACTCCTCTTGCTTGTGTTCCCTCTCTCACTGTGTCTCTCTCTATCAAAAAATAAAAAATAAAATTCTTAAAAAAAAAAAGATTATTGAGCAGTGGTGAAAAACATTGCATGATGGATTCAAAAAATACATTTGGCTTCAATATCTTATAGGAATTACCTGATTTTTCCATGAAAATGCAAATACCTATGGATGAATTCTCCTATAGAGATAAACTCTGTTTAAATTCATAATAACTTAAAATTTTTTCATCTTTAATTTAATTTAATTTTTTTTAAGATTTTATTTATTTATTTGAGAGAGAGAGAATGAGAGACAGAGAGCATGAGAGGGAGGAGGGTCAGAGGGAGAAGCAGACTCCCCGCTGAGCAGGGAGCCCGATGCGGGGCTCGATCCAGGGACTCCAGGATCATGACCTGAGCTGAAGGCAGTCGCTTAACCAACTGAGCCACCCAGGTGCCCCTCATCTTTAATTTTAAAAAACCCTTTACTATCTGAAATACTAAACAGAATTTAAAAGAAAAAACAAAAACCCATTTTAGACTCTGTTATAGAAGTTTCCCAGGCAATCACACATCTGGCAAAAAAGAAATAGTTTAAGCCTTTTTTAAAGGTCAACTGAATTTTAATGTACAATTCACCACCAAGTTGACATAGAGCTACTTATTTTTCTGAATGCAAAAATAGGACTAATGCTCACTCCTTATCCTAGGGGCCTGGTACATAATGGACAGCCAGGAACTATTTATTGAATGAATTGATATTGAATATATTGATTTTTGGCTTGAAAAAAAATTCCAGGACAGGGCATGTTGGTGTCAAAATGTGGAAATAAGGAGTGCGTTTTATAATAAGGGGTGTGGGCAGAGGCAGAATATATATTTTAAATTTGTATTTTCCTAGAAATCTGAAACATAAGATTATGATAGATTAAAATGGATTCTTGTCTGCTTTGCTGGCCTTTTTATTCAATACCTGCCAGAGGACATTAAGGCTCTAGTAAAGAAGTATCCGATGACAGTATATTGACAGAAACATCAACCCTCCCTTTAGGGAAGTATAGGTATGTATATATACATATCACTATATACTATATAGGCCATCCTTTTATTGGAAATTTCAAAAAGTTGATGTTATATTAATTCCTTAAAAAACGAATAGTTTCAATTTTATCATTAATTATTTCCTTGTTGTTTACATTTATTCTTATTTTCTTCAGTATACACTCATATATCTTAGCCATACCTCAGGTCACAATTCTTGGCAGTTAATGCACACTTACCCTCTCTGAAGTATCTTTTATCTTCTGTTAAAATAGTGATTAAAATGGAGAGGTAATTTTGAAAGGAAATAAAGCATGTCTAACTAACTGTATGGATGGAGCCACTCTTTCAAATGTATTGAAGAAAATTTGCTACAGACAAATTTGTGAAGACATAGCATTATGTTTTGTGCATTTAATTTTCATTTATTCATTTGCTCCATAATATCTTTGAGTGCCTAAAATGGGACACATTTTGTCATAACTGTACTGACTGCTTGATAGTCCTGAGCCCTGGGTTCTAACCATGACACCACAACCAATGAGCAGTTTGGTGCACTGGTTAAGAATCCGGGCTCTGAAGAAGGAGCCTCCAGGACTTACATTTTAGCTGTGTGCCCCTGAGCATGGTATGCAACTGCTTCAAACATTCATCTGCTCATTCATAAATAGGGTGAAAATAACATCTAGGATTGTTTTTTGAAAAGATATTTATTTATTTATTTGACAGAGAGAGAGACAGACACAGAGAGAGCACAAGCAGGGGGAGCAGCAGAGGGAGAGGGAGAAGCCGACTCCCCGCTGAGCAGGGGGCTCGATCCCAGGACCTTGAGATTATGACCTGAGCCGAAGGCAGACGCTTAACCGACTGAGCCACCCAGGCGCCCCTAATATCTAGGATTGTTAAGAGGATGACATGGTACAACGTGTGTACAGCTCAGTGGCCAGTACATAGAGAGGGGACAGTAAATTCAAGATGATGACGAAGTTGATAATGATGGTTATGTTGGGCAAGAGCTACACTCTCTTTGGGTCTCTGCTTCCTTGACTGTAAAATGAAAGGTTAAGAGCAAATAAATCATGGTTGGGCGCCTAAGGGTCGCTCTTAGCAGAAAACATTGGTACCCCCATTGCCTTAGAGTAAACTATGCATTCTGGGAAGTCTTTAAGTGCAAATACACAAAAAGAACCATTCTGTTCCTGAGATGTACACAGGTTAATTTTCCATTGTGTTTGCAGTGCCCATCTATGACTTATGTCAAATTGTAGCAATATTTTCTTTAATTTAACATAGTGAAATAAAAAGTGGTCTTGGTTAGAGTTGAAACTGCAAGGTCACCACTGAAGGAATGGCTGATTATATTTCTTCCCACTTTCAAAAATTTAAGGTCTGCCTTGGAAACATACACATTCATAACACGAAATACATTACTACTTGATATGTTACTCATAGTATTTACTGAGTCTATCACGATTTTAGCACCTAAAAAATAGAAAAATTGGGGGCACCTGGGTGGCTCAGTCGTTAAGCGTCTGCCTTCAGCTCAGGTCGTGATCCCAGGGTCCTGGGATCGAGCCCCACATCGGGCTCCCTGCTCGGCGGGAAGCCTGCTTCTCCCTCTCCCACTCCCCCACTGCTTGTGTTCCCTCTCTCACTGTCTCTCTCTCTGTCAAATAAATAAATAAAATCTTTAAAAAAAAATTGAAAAATTTATTTTTGAAAACTATTTTTTAAATATATGGCTCAAAGATCATATTTGATGACCTGTTATTTTCCTATATTCTCATGAAAAATTATTCTATTTATGTCCTTCTCTTATAGTATTTGGGGCACATAGTTTTGTTTTAGACTATTGCTTGTATTTGTTTTTGCTTGACATTTTGGGTTTCAGGGCTTTATCTGTTCTGATTTTGAAATTTATTCTCAGAGTTGATTTCGTATATTGATAGCTTGAACTCAGTTTATCTCTCTGGGGGAAAGTGCACACAAAACTGCTAAATTGCTTGCAAGTTTTCACTCATCTGCTCTGTTATCATTTAGAGCTTCCATAGCCTGTTATATTCTCCCAGTATTTTAGCACTGTTTTAATTTGTGTGATGCCTGTGAAGGGAGAATGCCATAAATACCCCCAAAGTAGGTTAGTTTATAAAGGATCGGTAAACATCTTGATTTTCAAGGGAAAATAAAGGCCCAAACTACACATCAGAAATAACAGGTAAATATATTTAAATAAATGCAGTATGAAAACAAATCTAAAGGAAATGTTCCTTGCAGCAGAGGAAGGGAGAGGCTAATCGCAAATGTTATTTTTTAAAGAATGCTTTAATAGACTCCTTTTAAACAGTACTTTTTCGAATGTATTATGTTACTTACAACAAAAAGTCTCACATTGGCACAGCTCAGTTAATTCTGACAAATATCACAGACCCTGCACACAATCATAACTGCCTGTGTACATGTCCGTCTCTCTCCCGGCTCTTTCTACAACAGTGTAAGCTCTCTGGAGGCTTGCGGCTGAGCCAAGCTCACTTGCTTCTCTGTGCCCCCGTAGAGCCTGATAGTGAATAGGAAGGGATTTGTTAAGAATTAATAAATAAGTAAGCATTCATTAATAGGATAGCCCATTATACTGCCTGGCTGCTTTTCTTAGTGGATCAGACCTGTAAGAGATGACGAGGTTAAAGATAGTCAGTAGCCCTCTGGCCACAGGCTGAGGGGGTGGGAGGTGATCCAGCAGTCAGGTCTCTTTTTCAGTGTAGTTCTGAGCTCCTCAGAAAGAGACAATCAGGAAAAAAAAAATGCAATGTCCTGGGGCAGACTGGTCCAGAAAACAAAAGGCTGCTACAAGTATTTGGTTCTTACAGTCAGAAGTGGAGAAGTGGCAAAAACCTAATCAATACCTGGTAGTTGACCCACTGGGCCTGTGCAAGGGGGCTGATTAAGGGGCCAGCATTTGAAAATCCCTCCTGAAAGTAAGGTCCGGCATTATTTAGCCGTGTTTGGTGAGTGCAACCTTATAGAGATCAAGCATTAATTTAGAATAAATGTGTCTGCTATTGGGGACCACACTGTTACCTAGGATAAGTGTATTACAGTGTATTATTTTAGTAAAATGTCAAGGGAAAAAAGTGGAAAAAAATGAAAAGGCATACAGCATACTTACGAGAAGAAATTGGTCATATATATGCTCAGAGAAGCCACAGTACGCTAACTGCCACGATAAACAGACTTGACTCGAGCTACTTAGCTATACAAGTTGTAGTGTTTGCTCATGCATTGGTTAAATGGGTGTTCTTGGTCTCATGGCTCTTTTGGACACCTTTTCTGCAAGTGGTAACTCAGGAAACCAAGCTCCTTCCCTCTTGGAGTTCTTCTAACTCCTAGGGCCTGAGCCCCTCTCCAGATATTCTACATCTAGCCAACAGGTAAGGGGAGAGAAAGAGGTAGAGGATAATATAATGACATACATATGTCCACTCACATACCTTTGGCCAGAATTTAGTTACTTGGCTGCACACAACTGCAGGGTAAGCTGGGATATGCTGTGTGCCCAGGGGAAAAAGGAACTAGTGGTGAAAGGCTTTTTTTTTTTTTTTTTTTGCCACAGGGCTGGGTCTGTCTTTCCCCTTCCTATCAACTGTTAGGTTTGTTTTATTTGCTTGTTTGTACATTTGGACCACCTTTCCCCATTTCCCCCACTCTCCACGTCTGGCCTCTGGCAACCACCAGTCCATTCTCTGCTTCTATAAGTTCACTTTTTCTAGATTCTACATATGAGATCATACAGTATTAGTCTTTCTCTGACTTATCTCACTTAGCATGATGCCTTCAAGTTTCCTCCATGTTATTGCAAATGGCAAACTTCCCTTCTTTTTTATGGCTAATTAGCATTCCATTGTGTATATATACCGCATCTTCCTTATCCATTCATCCATGTGGACCCTTAGTTTGTTTCCATGTCTTGGCCATTGTAAATAATGCTGCAGTGGACATGGGGGTGCAGATAGCTCTTTGAGACAGTGATTTTATTTCTTTTGGATATATATTCAGAAGTGGGATTGCTGGATCATATGGTAAGCTATTTTTAATTTTTTGAGGAATCTCCATACTGTTTTCCATAATGGCTGCACCAATTTAAATTCCCACCAACAGTGTACATGGGTTCCCTTTCCTCTACATCCTTGCCAATACTTGCTATTTCTTGTATTTTTTCTGAAAGCCCTTCTGACAGGTATAAGATGGTATTTCACTGTGAATTTGATTTGCATTTCCCTGATGATTAGTGATGTTGAGTACCTTTTTTTGACCTGTTGGCCATTTGTATGTCTTCTTTGGAAAAATGTCTATTTATGTTCTCTGCCCATTTTGTGTGTGTGTGTATCAAATTTTTTTTTAAGATTGATTTATTTATTTTAGAGAGGTGGGGGAGGGGCAAAGGAAGAGGGAAAGAGAGTCAGTTTCAAGCAGACTCCACACTGAGCATGGAGCCTGACATGGGGCTTGATCCCACAACCCTGAGATCATGACCTGAGCTGAAACCAAGAGTTGGCTGCCCCACTGACTGTGCCACCCAAACACCTCTATAATTGTTTTTAAATTTAAAAAAATCCAATTCTCTGAAGCAAATGTCTTCTGTTTGATAGTAGCTGGAACTTTTGCTTTAAGAAGAAGCCATAGCAAGTGTCGGGCCAGACCAAAGAAGCCAGTTGGGGTTTCAGGGTGGATAAGAATGACTTGGACCTCGTTTGGGTTGCCAGTGTGTGAGTTTGTGCTCCAAATAACAAGAAGCTGTGCAAAGGATATAAACAACACCAGGTGTGGGTGGTTGGGCACAGTATTCCATACATCCCTTGTAGAAGTTGTCCAAGAGGTGGTGGTCCTAGTGACATTCATAGATGGAGATCTACTCAAGACTGGAAGCGCATTAGGATGTAAACTTGTTTCTGTCCATTCCCAGCCAGGTCAGTGCCCGGTAAAAGCTTAGATGTCCAAGTTCTGGCCATAAAAATTCTTTCTGTGCCAGCACTAGAATAATCTCCCTTACCTTGGGAGTAAACATCAGGGCCATCGATGCCTGTACTGAGGTTCTCCACAGATAGTTCTAACTGTGCCCTATCGCAGGTGAGAAGTCATTTTCCTAACTCTAGAGACTACGTGGCGGCGGGGGGGGGGGGGGGGGGAGAACCTAAAAATGCTTTACTAATGGGGAGAGAACTTCTAGCTGACCAGATAAATTCATAGGCTTTACTCTATCTTTATTAGCCATCAAAGTGATTCGCTAAATCTTTTCCTTTCTCACAGGCAAGTGAATAAGCACTGGGTAAGCACCTTTTTTTGCAGTAAGGTATGTGCAAAAGCAAACAAGTATAGAATTCAATATGAATATGCAGCCACAGCAGCATTACTTCAGAAAACACCTCTTTAGAAATGTTTTCTATCTTCAAGTGAATAATTTCTTACATTTCTTTCATGTTAGCAATGTCATGCAAATTAGAAAATGATTGGTTTGATTAATTAAGTAAATTTATCAAGCTGAAAAGAAAACTGAAGCCATGTATTTTCTCAGGTTTTCTTTCAGGACAGAGAAAATAAATCAGCATATCAAGTGAAAAAATAACCACCTGAAGATCTTTGTTGTCTCCTCTTTGGGATTTATATAGAACTAGACCTCTTTAGCCCATGTTCTGAAGAACTCATTATGTCATGTATGCCCCAGCTGCACCCAATACGAGCTTCTATCCTCATCATCTGTTAATACAGTTGCCTTCTTCAGCTAGGTTTCAAGACTTTAAGAGTCTGTTGGCTCTATGTCTTTAAGAGTCTGTTGGCTCTATGTCTAATTCATCTTTGTATCTTTAGTGTATGTTAAATTAACAATTCTTAAGTGAATACATATGGAAAAACTTTAGTAAAAGGAAAACTGATCACCAAAGTTACAGATAGCAAAGGCTTTTACATACCTAGTTATAACGATTTCCTTTTTGAAATGTTTTCACGGAAACACTCTTTTTTTAAAAAAATTAAGGGACAACTTAAAAAAAAATTGCCTCCAAATCCATGTATGCCAGACAATTGTAACTGTCATCTAAGAACTCTGAATATGACATTGTTTTACACATTCAGAGACATGGAAGAGCTTCCTTTCATAAATGATATGTTATTCTCTACCAGTAATGGTAAAAGCAATCTTGAAAGAACCAACTAAACACTTTTCCCCATGATTTTGTCACTATAGTTGAAGTAGGTTTATAGATGCCCCTTTCATCTGTGTGCTTTGACTATAGGACAGGAATCAGAAAAAGACTTTCAATGAGGAAATTAATAAGAATGGGTAGTTCAATTACTATTTGTGTCTCAAGAACATTACCCATTACCAAGCAGGATTTTTCTTTTCCTTTTTTTTTTTTTTTTTAAATAGCCCAAGCTGTGTTTTTCTCACAATTTTATCTCCATTCTGGCTGGCAATGGAAACTTTCATAGACATCGAAGACATCACAGAATGGGTCTAATGAGCTTCTGCTGGATCTTTAACCTGGAGTTTTTCTTTCCGAAATGTCCAAAGTATCATTCCACTTCAAATCTGGATCAGAAATTGGCTAGATGAAATTGTGTCATGAAATGAAGATGATTTTCTTTTTCAAAAGAGAGGAAGTTTCTTATTCTATTCTATGAGACTTGCCATTTAATGCCAAGGGTTCACCCCAGGGTGTACTTTTTACAGTTATGTGTAGATCTGAAAAGATAGACTGTAATGTTAGCAACTGTGTTGTGTCAATTGTGAGGGTTTTTCACCTAACTTCTTTAAACATTGAAATAAAAATGATTATTACCCTTATCCATTTATTAGGATTACAGTGACATCTTGTGGCATATCATTTTCCCTTTTAAAACTTGCTCAGGTAAGTATCTAACACTTTAGTTCTTGCTAAAGCATTTTAGCGCTATGAATGTAATTTATACTGGTGAAAAAAATTCAGAAACCACTACTTGAAGTAGAAGCCAAATGAACAAAATACATTTCACTTCATTTGCTTCAAGTAAATATTTTTGAATAATTTCAATTGGAATGATATTTTGTTTCAAAGATCAACATCTAGTATTTATTTTAAACTTTCTTTCATTGGCATCATTAGGAGATAGGAAACACCCAGAAATTGGCTTCAGTGTAATCCATGTAAAGACAATGAAATTAAAAATTAAAAGTCTGCTTCCAAGGAAGTGTGGTGTGATCATAGCTTTTGCAAATTGTTAGACCAGCTAATTAAAACGATCTTATTGGAGAAAAGACTTTTACTGAAAGAGAAAAAATGTTTGCAGGGCAAAATGAAACCTCTGCAATTTAAATCTGGTCGTTATCAGCCTCCTCGTGGACTGTCTCTAATGAGCATGGACTGTATGTAAAGTGAGAATGTTATTAAGCTACATTAAAAGATGTAATTTTTTTAGAAGACAAACTGGATCCAACATTCCCAACTCTTCCCCTGCCCTCATAACACAGACATGTTTCGGTTATTAATGTTCACCTCTATGTGATGAAGACCAGAAACAATCTTCTTTCGGATATTTTTTTAATGACCAAGTTTACCCACTCCAGGTACTGTAGAGTCATTTTGCTGAAAGCAGGTATCATTTGCAGGTAGCTTGTGAATATTTGCTTTTCTACTTCTTGCTTTCCTCCCTTACTTACCCCTCCCCTCTTTTTGAATTTGAACTTCTAAATAACCCTTCTAATAGCCGATAGAGGCACTCTTTTGGAAATTATAGGTGAAATTTCCACCTGCTATGTACTTTAATACATGTGATTCCTTCAGAAGCGTTGATGTGAATAATGTGCTATTTCATCCAATTCAAGACATAAATTGTAAGACACTCCTTTGTTTTATGTATTACTAAGAAAGAAAAAAAAATCATTCAAACTGTGGCACATTGAGTAGAATAAATGTTTATTTTAAACTCATTCAAAACATTAAGTATCTTTTAGACTTATTTAAATAAATTGTATTATGTGTCATAGTTATGTACATTTTTAAATGAAAATATGCAGAATCAATGCAAAGTAAAGCAAAATACAATGTTTCTAAAACACAGAGTACAGATCCAAGTCACTTTCCGTGCAGTGCTTGATGTCCGTGTTTGCCCACACTGTTGTCCTCTATGCCCCTAAGAGCATTGGTGACACAATCGTGCCCAGACTGCAATTTCTATCTCTAGAACTTTCTTCTAAGCTATCGACAACTATTCTACCAATTTTGAAACTGGCACTTTATCTTACAGAAAAAAAATCAATGAAAGGTTTTTAGACAATAACCAGGATTTACGATGCTCTGTCAAATAGTCATTATTCTTTGTTCTCAAATAGTTTGCTAACTGAAAAGCCAAGGGATTACTGCTAGATGATCGTCATGCAACAAGATTACTACCTGCATAAGCAACGCATCTATGTCATGGCTGCCACCTTTACCAGCCATTGTGAGACACTATCAATCACTCCATTTTCGTAAGTGTTAAAATGTGAGAAGTTATGTGCCTTACAAGGTCTGCAATACGAGACTGTTAATGCTAATAGCATTCCTTGAGTGACTAATATGTGTCAAATACTTATTATATTCCTCATGCGTATTATATCATTTAATCCTTAGTACAATCCTATGAAGTAGATGTTATTATTTGAAAGTATAGATAATACAACTTGTTCCAAGGTCATATATCTAGTAAGTGGCAGATCTGGTGTTTAAACTCGGTTCTCTCCCATATCACAGCCTGCGTTTCTCCCGTAGCTATCTGGTTATAAATATTTAAGCAGAAAACACCCGAAGAGGGGGGTCACTCAATCATAAAGAAAAAGATAATCTCTCCATCCGCAATTTTCTTTGAATAACAGATAGAGCAAAGAGCAATTGTGTGAACAAATGTCAGATTTATGTATCCATGAATTATCACAAAACTTTCAGAAAAGGAGAGAGATGAAACATTGTCTCCTATTTGAGGAAGAGGAAAAAAAACTGCTACATCAGCTGGAAGCTGTGATGACTGCTGAAGAAACATTTTCTGGAACATGCCATATGTCACACATACCTACTTTATTTCTCCCCAGTTAAACAAAAAACTCTGCAATTTTCAAATAGAGGAAAGGTTCATCTATACTTAATGTATAATAAAGGGTGTATTTGGACAAAGGACAGTACATGTTTTATTTGCACTGGTTTTATTTTCATTAATTAAACATCCTTTTCACAAATATATGGATCTTTGTCTCACCAAAATCAGAAACCAGTATGAACAGGATGCACTGTTAGCGCTTAGCTTATTAATGTTAAACTATCTCCTATACTTTGAACCAAAGTAATTATTAAAAAACAAATAAACTGATTCTTCTGTGGAAAACTCTCTCCGTGTCTTCATGAGACACAGATTTTTTTTTTTCCATAAGCTATTTTTATGTGCATGTCGAGGCTTCAACATTCCTTCAAGAATAACTTTGTTGGCAGACTTGAAACAAAGTGGCTGGGCTAAGTATCATATTCTCCATGTTTGCACTCTTAGAAGAAAGCGTAGGGAAAGAGCTCCTTGATATTGGCAATAATTTTTTGGCTGTGACACCAAAAACACAGGCAGCAAAAGCAAAAATGACATGTGGGACTCCATCAAATTAAAAAGCTTTAGCATAGCAAAGGAAATCATCAACAAAATGAAAAGGCAACCTACAGAATGGGAGAAAATACATGCAAATCACATATTTGATAAAGGGTTAATATCTAAAATATCTCCAAAGGAAACAGAATCAGTATCTTGAAGAAATATCTGTACTCCCATGTTTATTGCAGCATTATTCATAACAGCAAAGATATGGAAACAACCTAGGTGCCATTGATGTATGAATAAAGAAAATGTAACATATATATTCCTTTGTAATATATGTACATATACACATATATACAAATAAACAAAAGACTATTATTCAGCCATAAAAAAGAAGGAAATCCTGCCATTTGCAACAACATGGATGAATCTGCAGGACACTATGGCTGAGTGAAATAAGCCAAATAAAGAAACACAAAGATTGTATGATCTCATTCATAATGTGGAATCTTAAAAAAAAAAAAATAGTAGAACTCATAGACTGGATATTGCCAGGGGCTGGGGGGTGGGGGAAATGGAGAGACATTGGCCAAAGATGAACAAGTTATACGATGAAAAAGTTCTGGGATTCTAAGGTACAGCATGGTGACGGTAATTAAGAATACTATATTGTTTGCTTGAAATTTGCTAAGAGAGTAAATGTGATGTGTTTATCAATTTGTGGTGACTATTTCACACTGTATATGTATATGAAATCTCATTGTACACTTGAAATATACACAATTTTGTCAATTACACCTCAATAAAGGTGGAAAGATTTAAAAGCAAAAGATTTATAATTGTTGTTGATTTCTTCCCAAAATATATATTCAGAGAGAAAGAAATTTCCATAAGCTGTGTACAATGTGTGTGTGTGTGTGTGCATGTGTGTGATCAACTACACTTTTTAAAGGAAGAGGAACTGAACTATGAGATGTTACCTTTTTAATAGAACAGAAGATACTAAAAAAATATAAACAAAGTCAAACAATAGAAAAAACCTGGTACTATCAAGTATTCTATTTTTATGCATTCCACAGACATGCTAATAACAAGGCAGAATCCATTTTAATTTAAGGGAGATCTAAATTGTATTGAAATATGTTAAGGTAAACATTCTGGATGATAGAGTTTAATCTTACATTGGCTAATAAAAATTGCATTTGGGGCATTTTAAAATTCATATGCTCATCTAATGATGTTTACTCTTCCTTATAGGTAACTCATTTAGTTGACTGATGGACATACAGATATAGCAATGTATGTAATGCTTAACAAGTAGTGATATGGTAACGAAGAATATCACAAACTCTGAATATCAATACTGAATCAACAACAGTTAGCCCAATCTGTGTACATTATAAATGAAAACAAGAGCACTGTTCTACAATAACCTCAGCTTTATGAATAAACTATAAGTCTTCTGAAAACACAAGCTGTAAAAGATTCAGTGTTAAGTATTGTGTCCTTGGGTATTCATAAACTTTTTGTGCACATTGCCTATAAATGTCTCTATATTTTTAAAGAATATATTTCAAGTGTTCTAATATGCAGAGGAAGTCTGCATTTTTCCATAGTACGTACATAAAAAAGAAGCTTTAGAATAAAACCATTTTTTCTCTTTTTGTGTAAGTGCATTGCATTTTTAATGTAGACTACTAGCCCACCCCCAAATCTCTCCAAGTTGTATGAATATTATACAGCTTTTCTATTTCTACATATAAAAGTATCAAACATGCAAACCCTGTGTTATGTGGAGTTTTGATACCAACCTGAGTCCATGTGCCAATAGCAATCACATCACCTGGGAGCTTGTGAGAAATGCAGAATTTCACGTCCCACCCCAGACCTACTAAATGAGGATCTGCACTTTTAATAAGATCCCCCAGGTTACTCTCTTACACATAAAGTTTAAAAAGCTCTGATACTTTACGATACTTTATTGATTGGTCTAATTTTCTATACATTAACCATATCTAAACAACTACTATGTAAGTAAGCATTCCATGTGTATCCTTTATTTTTGTGATATTTAAGATTTAGTGTGTAACAAAATCACCAAGGAAACTTGTTAAAAACATAGATTTTCAAGTTTTTCCCCAGAGTTTAGAATTCAGTAGGTCTGGGGTCAAGCCTGGTTTCCCCAAACAATTACTCCCCTGAACAGAATTAAAGTTAGTGATACTATCAGTTCTTGTTGACAGCTCCAAATCATAGCAAAATACCTAACACACAAGAGAGAGAGTCACATGCAAATTGTCTCTGTTAAGTTCTGAAAATGTTTCAAACTTTTTCTGCAACCATTAAATCATAGAATCAAAAATGTGGTGTCAAATGGGCCTGGTTCCGTTCATGGAACCTGATGAAATCATTCTCCTTCAGCAACTTCCCCCACCCATCTCCTAGCCCCAAGGAAGATCATTATCTCAGCCAAAGGGTAAGTCATTTACTGGAGACCTTAAGAAGTGGGACCCCACTGGAATTGACTACTTCTTGTATTAGGAAAAAAGACGAATAAATTCTGCAAAGTACTTACTATACTCTCTGGGGGTCCCAAACACAAATGCATCCAAGAGCCATCAGGTGACCAATGGGAGAAACCAGGACTGTGATACCCTAATTGCAGACATTCAAGTTCAAAACACAAAAACCTTCCACAAGGACAAACAAGAACCTCTCTGAGGGCAGCATTCAGCCCCTGACCTGCCAGTTTCCAGCATCTGCACTAGTATGGTTTTTCTCGTTAATTTTCTGGCGACCTATTGAAGGGCATATTTTTATTATTAATTTGCTCATATGGTTTATTTGGGGACTTTGGGGAACTTTGTTGTAATTTGGATTTTACTAGCAGCACCAAAACATGGTGATATACCAGGTTTCTAATCTATATCAGGCCGCTGAAGCCCAGGGAGTTTTTAAAGACAGTAAATACGTTATAGCCATAATCTAGGGGTTTGCACAGTCCTATTTTTTTCTATCAAGTTTTATCACAGAGCCTACAGAAGATGTTCAGTTTACATTCTTGTATACTACACTATATACCATCTCTGGAGAAATAGCAATTAGAAATTTGGAGGAGTGCTTGTCTTCATCTGACCTGTTACTGCTTTATTACGGTAAGCATAATAAATAGTGCTAAATTGACTTCACGGCTTTGCTTTTGCCTGATTATGAAAGATTTCAGATGTCCCAAAACATCACCATTTCCAAATTTTACCTAGAATTATCCTTATCCTACAATTTGTAAAATGAAAACAGAGTTGTTCACATTATCAATATGCACTTTTATTTTAAATACCAGCACAGTGGACACAATGACACCACGGGACTATTACCTCAATAATACTGAGAATATTCCTTGGCTTATGATTTACGTACATTGTTTTACCTGGAACTATTTTTAAATATTATCATAAGATATACTGTAAAACACAAATCTTAAATATACCAGTTGCAAACATAATGTGTTTAGTTACTATTTTGCATATGAAATGATTTAAAGTTCCTCAAAATCATGTCCACTTGTGTTCATTGTTTCAGGATGCATGACTCGGCCCATGAACAGGACTGTACCTGCATTGGGTTGGAAGTGAACAAAACAGGGTGTGAACAAAAAAATGGGATATTTACTTTCCTTCTTGCTTACAATTAGCAGTATTCTAAAAATAAAAATATAAATAATTCTCTTTTTAAAAAATCATTTGAATGTTAGAAATTATCTGATAAGTAATGTGGAAAAAATGCTCTCAATTTTAAAAAAGTTATCTCTTTTTGGCCTATAAATAAAGTTCTGTTCTCATAACAGACTTACCTGTTCTCCTGTTCCTGATAAGAAAGAAAAATGGATGGTCGACAATAACTTGAGGGTACAGCACAGCCATCCTACTAATTGCAATCATTCCTACAGTGCAGGGAGAAAGCAATTACATGTCTGTGGATGTGCAGAGACTAATGAGTAATTTCTCCAAGACCATCTACATTTAATGCAAAGGCAACAATTTACAGGAAACAAAATTTTAAAGACTTTAAGAGAAAAAATTGTAAAGGTGGTAACATTTCTACTTGATCTTTAAACACACAACACACACACACACACACACACACACACAGAGTTTCCTACCTCCATTCCACCAAAAATACTAGAAAAATTTATTCTGCCTCTTACAAAATTTTTATTCTCAGTTTCAGATAAATACATATGTCTTTACTAAAATGACCTTTGAGCTAAGGAAAGGGGGAGAATTAACAAACACCCCAAACAAAAAACCAAGTTTCCTTATATTCCCAAATCATTATTTCCTTTTGTATAAAATGGGGATTTTTACATAGCAAGTCACCAGACTTTGAGTAAGTGACCAGAATGGTGGTGATGAAAGGGAAAATTCAGCAGTAAGAGAAGCATGATGTTTCCTACAGCTGGGAAACTGCATTCCCCTGAGATCCTTATTATAGGATAATCATTTTATACTTGCTGCAGGGTGATTCATTGTCAGGAAAAGGTCAAGATTAAATTATGTAAGATTTTCAGCTTTCATGATGCCCCAAGACCACTGTGTTTCTATTTCCTCCTGAAAACACTGTTTTAACTGGTGATATCCTTTTAGTGGACAAATTTATGCAGAAGTTAAAAAAAAATGATAGTTTACATTCTACCAGAGGAAGGAAAAATCCTACTAAAATTTGAACATAGCAGTTGAACATGAGATTGAAACAAATCCAAAAAAAAAAAAAAAAGAGAGAAAAAAAATCATTGGAAAAAATCATTCTCATTTAACTGGGGAAATCAAAACATTCAGAATAATCAAGGACATTTAACATTTTGCTTTGAACACATGATTTAGGTCAAAATTTTAGAATTATTTATTTAAAATTATTTTATCAGCATTATTCAGTTAAAATTATTTATTACATCTTTTTATGTGTGTGCTTTTAAAAAATCAAAACTTTTGACAAAATTAAGAATTAGTTTCCAGGGGTGCCTGGGTGGCTCAGTCGGTGAAGTGTCTGCCTTCGGCTCAGGTCATGATCTCAGGGTCCTGGGATTGAGCCCCGTTGGGCTCCCTGCTCAGGGGGCAGTCTGCTTCTCTCTCTCTGTTTGCCCCTTCCCCCCTCTTGTGTTCTCTCTCTATATATCTCAAATAAATAAATAAAATCTTAAAAAAAAAAAGAAGAACTAGTTTCCACAAGTAGTTAGGTAAGAAGAAGAATGTTTAAATGGGCGACAGGAAAATATTTAAAATATTTAAACAAGCAGTGCAGCGGGGAAATCTATTCTACAGAGCCGCCAGTGTCCTCCTGCCTCTCATTAGATGTGGGAGTTACTCTGTATCGGGGCACTGCAGTTAAGTGCATGCTTCATATTCTATTTAGAAAATTCTAGCTGGTTCAGCATTAGCTTGATTTCTAAGTTAGAGCAGAGTCAGTTTTTTTTTTTTTTTTTTAGCTTGGTTCTAAAAATGGCCCCCACTCTTCACCCAAGATTGTTTTAAAAATACAAATCAAAAAAAAGGTGAGAAGATTGTAGAAAATTCTAACTTGGCACCTGAGGTTGCTGCAGCTTCTGAGCCTTCTTCATTAACCTCGATGAAGGACTTGTGAATTGCTTTGGAAAGGAAAATCTCCTTGTTATCTGCAAAAGAAAAAAAGAGAGAAAAGAAGCATTTCTTCAGTATCAGAAATAGAGGAGCATTTTACCCTTTATTTAAACAGCTTTGGAAAATATAAGTGACTTAAGGTACTGATATAAAAAGAAGCGATAATGTTGTCAGACTATATTATGATTTCAGAGAAGCCTTGAAGAAGTGTTTTCTGATTTGTCCTTATTTTATATTCTCTTGTTAATGTTTCCTTTCATTTTTATTGATAATTTTCCCATTGTTTATTTCTTACATTGCCAGAGAAAGCAGAAATGTGGCTCTGTTTTTAATAGCAACTTCAAATTAGTTCATAACTCAAGATAAAAACATTTCACACATTGCACTCTAATCTGAAATTTTAAAGCACAAAATTAAAACAGGTAGAAATCCACATATAATCAGAATAAGATATTTTTAAAATCTAATCTCTAATTACTGTGATAATAGAAATATCCTTGGCAAAGAAAAACAAAATCGACTTCTAGATTGTAGAAATGTGAAATTAAAAGAGTTACTTTCCATTCCAGTTAATTGGCTTATCTAAGTATTCACAAACATGCTTTATCCTAAAGTCAGAGGAAAGAACACATTTTCAGTGTTAGGAGGGCTCTTTTTCCCTTAGAGTTGTCTTTCTATGTATGCTTACTTTTAAATGAATGGCTGTTATGGGCTGAACTGTGTTCTCTCAAAATTCATGTGTTGAAGTACTAGCCCCCAAGACTTCAGAATATGACTGTATTTAGAGATAGAGTCTTAGGTTAAAATGAGGTCATTAGGACGGGCCCTAATCCAATATGACTGATGTCCTTATAAGAAGAGGAAATTCGGACACAGAGAGAGAGGGAAGACCATACCTGATGGCTAATTTTATGTGGCTGGGCCAGGATATCTGTACCCAGATATTTGGTGAAACTATTATTCTGGATGTTTTTTGCAAAAATGTTTTTTTGGATGAGATTAACATTTAAATTGGTGGACTTTGAGTAAAACAGATGAGGGCCTTATCCAATCAGTTGAAGGCTGTTTTTTTTTTTAAGATTTTATTTATTTATTTGACAGATGGAGAGAGAACACAAGCAGGGGGAGCAGCAAGGAGAGGGAGAAGCAGACTCCCCGCTGAGCAGGGAGCCCCATGTGGGGCTCGATCGCAAAACCCTGGGATCATGACTTGAGCCAAAGGCAGCTGCTTAACCAACTGAGCCACCCAGGCGCCCCCAGCTGAAGGCTTTAGAACAAAGGCTGACCTCTAAGCAAAAAGGAATTGTGCCATTTGACTGCCTTTGGACTCTTCCCTCAATCTCCAGCTTGGCAGCCCACCCTGCAGATTTTAAATTTCTAAAGTCACAAGTGTGCCAGCCAGCTTCTTAAAGTAAATCTCTCAGTCTCATTGTCTCTTTCTCTGTAGAGATGTAGATATCTCTCTCTATATAAACACACACACACACACACACACACACACACACACACACACATCCTGTTGGTCCTATTTATCTGGAGAACGTTAATACACTATAAAAAGACAGACATCTACACGCCAAGGAGAGAGGCCTGAGAAGATACCAAGCCTGAAGACATCTTGATCTCAGATGTCCAGCCCCCAGAATCGTGAGAAAACAAGCATCTGTTCTCAAGCCCCCCAGTCTGGGGGGGACTTTGTTATGGCAGCGCGAGCAAACTATGCAATAGCTTTCAGTGTTGAGTTTCCAACTTTTGTCCTCAGATTGAAACAAAATGAAGAGAAGATAGTTCAACTACATAAAAAGAAAAATAGCACAAGGAAGCAAGATACAAGATTATTCAAGTTTCTGCCACCACCACCCCCAGCCCCCTTTTTCCATTCCAGGAGGTCAAATTCAAATTTAAGATAACCTCGTTGCTGACGCACCATTCAGTAAAAGCACAGTGCATTTCTTATTAGGCTACTTAGTAAGACTTTGTCAGGAACCAAGTCCTATCCACAACATACATTTTCCTTTCAAGTTTTCCAAAACAGGTAGTTATACTGATAGGGAATAATGTTCAACAACGTTTTTGGTACATCTCCCGCACAGCACCTGCTTATTTTGAATAAAGCCCCAAGACCACTGAGTGGCAACTCTGAATACACCTTTAATAGGGATACGACTTCCTCAGCTTCTATTTGGTATTAAGATATAAGCATTGCATTTTGAAATAGTCTGTCTCACATATTATGACATTTTCTTCTAGAACGCATTTGATGACTAGAAGAAAAATAAAAAGCAATAGAGCTTTTACATTAAACAATTAAGTATAATTAGCTCCCTCAAATCCAGAAGACTAGTTTTTTTTTCTTCAACAAATAAAAAGAACAATATAAATTGCATTAAGTAACTAGTCAGATATATTTAGCTGGCAAAACAAATACATGAATTCCAAGACAGTAAAATATATTAACTATTTAGTAGTTAACTGATGCTGTGTTATTTTCAGATTCAGCTACCCATTTTGTTCAGTCTGCCAGTGAAGGTGGGGTCACGCACCAAGAGCCAGTATTATGGCCCTGAATGCAAAAGTGACAGAATGTAGTGCCTAAAGGGTAATGAGTGTCCACCTTGCCAGCTAAGCCCTCTTTAAATATTCTGAGGGGAGTTCTCAAAGATAGAATGATACTTTAGCCATGTCAATTTGCACAGGAAAACCGCCTCCCAGCTCCTGAGCCTGATCTGTTGACTGCACTAGACACCTTGAAAGAAGGAATCTCATCCGTTCAACGCTGGCTTCTGACACAAATGTGCCCTCTTTCCCCAGTCATCTAACCTCCTATGTGCCCTCATTTGCCCCCACAAAATGGTGAGAGGCTGGGGAGGAGGTGAGAGGCTGGGGAGGAGGTGCCAAGGCACCATGGCAGATAGATCAAGAAAGCAAGAATGCTGAGCATTCTTCCCACAGAGCTAGTTATTTAAAAGATCATGAAATGGACAAACCTTCAACAAGATTCACGAAGAAGAGAGATTACCCAAATAAACGATATTAAGACAAAAGAGAACATGTCTAAAGATAGAGAGAATTTTTAAAAATCACAAAAAATACTTTGTATAATTTCCTGCAGATAAATGTAAAACAGCTTATGAGGTATAACCTATTTACTATGAACTGCATGTATTTACAATACAAAAATTAGGGGTGCCTGGGTGGCTCAGCTGTCAGGCATCTGCCTTCGGCTCAGGTCATGATCCCAGGGTCCTGGGATCGAGCCCCGCATCGGACTCCCCGCTCCGCGGGAAGCCTGCTTCTCCCTCTCCCACTCCCCCTGCTTGTGTTCCCTCTCTCTCGCTGTGTCTCTCTCTGTCAAATAAATAAATAAAAGTAAAAAAAAAAAAGAGTTACAATACAAAAATTACAATACAGGAAAACAAAAATATATTTTACAGTCCACACCACTATTTGGTTAAGATTTTTTTTGTGTTTTTTTTTTTTTTTTTTAAAGATTGTATTTATTTACTTGACAGAGAGAGGGAACACAAGCAGGGGGAGTGGGAGAGGGAGAAGCATACTCCCCGCTGAGCAGGGAGCCCGACACGGGACTCGGTCCCAGGACCCTGGGATCATGACCTGAGCTGAAGGCAGACATTTAACCAACTGAGCCACCAGGTGTCCTCGGTAAGTTTTGACATATCTGTGAACCCCCCTCCACAAATAAGATACAGAATATTTCCATCTCCCCAAAAGGTTCTTGTGCTTCTTCATGCAGATAATTTTGAAAATAAAGAGATTTGCCATCAACCGGACAATTTTATAGAAATGTATAAATTATAAAATTGAATGAAGAAAAAAATAGAATATATGGATAATCCAGTAACCATTAAAGTAGTTGAATGAGTAGATGAAAATTTCCTCCTTCCTCAAAATTAAAGAATGTGAGCCTAGGGGCACCTGGGTGGCTCAGTGGTTTAAGTGTCTGACTCTGGATTTCAGCTCAGGTCATGATGTCATGGTTGTGAGATCGAGCCCCGCACTGGGCTCTGAACCAGGCCTGCTTGGGATTCTCTCTCTCTCTCTCTCCCTCTGGCCCTCCCCCCAGCCCCCTGTCTTAAAAAAAAAAAAAAAAAAAAAATCCAAGCCTGGATGGTTTTCTAGGTGATTTAACCAATCCTTCAAGGAAAAGATAGGATTTTCTATTATAAATCCATTTTCAACTCTAGAAAGAGAATGAAAGCAATCTAAGTCATCTATGGATAGTCTTACCTTGATATTAAAATTGAACCAGGGCAGTGTAAGAAAAGAAAATCATAGGCCAAGCTCACCTATTAATGTAGAGATAAAAGTTTTTTTTTTCTTTTTTTTAAATCAGGATGTTAAACCCAGCAACATATGCAAATACTTTTTTGAAATGAGTTTCCAAGGGACATCACAGTGTATAACGGCACAGCAGTTGAGAACGGCTCTAACTGCCTCCATTTCACATCAAGCTTTCCTCTGGGATGATCTCATCAGACAGAAGCCAGTTTATGCCTCTCCAACCCTTCTTAAAACCCTGTCTCCCCCCTCGTGCTGGCTCTGCCTCCCACCTTTCCTTCCATATACTGTGTACCTGCAGACCTAGGGTACAACGTGAGGGTCTGTGAGGCTGCCCCTGCGTCACTCATTTAGTGTGCTTCACCCCACCCCCTATGCTCTGGGTGATTTGAACTGCAATCCCTAAGCATACCACCCTCGCTCACTTCTGTGTCTCTGCTTCCCCACAAACTCCCTCAACACTTTACAGTCGACCTAATCTACTTCTGAGGCTCAGCTTCAAGCCCTAGCAGGCCTCTTCTGCTCTCTTCTGATGCTGTTCTCCACCACGGTAGAACGGACCACTGTCTCCTACTGAACCAAGGCTCTGATTCACATACAGCCTTGATGCTAGATCATATTTGCATCTCTCTCTCTCTTCCCGGACTGTCAAATTCCTGAAGGCAAGGATTGTGCCAATGCCCTTCACGTACCTGGTTTCTGGCACTTGGTGGGCCTCATGACTGAACTAACCTAAGAAAAGAGAGTTTGCTGGTAATGTGTAAGCTTCCAGTATTTAACCTAGCATGAACAGGAATTTAGGAATTGTTGAATGAAAGGGACTAGCTATTTCCTAGTGTAAGACTTTGGAGGTTGTCCCTCTATGGGCACCATGACCACAATTCTGTTCACAAGCGTGGCTATAAAGTTTATTCTTGTAATAAATAGAACATATGACACTAATCCAAAAGTAGATACTCTAGAAAATGGATGGACAACAGCACTAGGGTGGGAAAGAATACAAAGGCCACACAGGCTAAAAACTTAAAAATCCAATCGAGTAGAAGAGCTAAGGGAATGGGATCCAACAGACCGGTCATCATCTGTATTTCAAAGACAGCAAAATAAAGATTGAATCCAACGTTCCAACTCCCAGGAGTGATTAACTGCTACACAATGGACAGCAAATATCTGCAGATGTAAGTGAGACCTCAGGACTCTTAAGTTGTAGAAAACCACCACCCCTTTAGATATACCAGTAGGAAGAAATGTGACAAATAAATCACATCACAAATCCTGAGGGGAAAAAAGAAAATGAAATTTTTTCTCTTGGGACAAACTTCAAGCAGTCACATTCAAATATAAGCTGAAAGTGGTTTAAACAAGAATGGGTCTGCTGCCCCGATCGTTTCGTACAGGGCTTCCTATACTTGTCCTGCAATATTACTCATCCTGATGTAATTATGTGCCAATCAAGGCCATCTTTCCTGCTGGGCCGTTCACCTACTCCTTAAGGGCCTGGAGCTTGCTGGTCCAATTTATCTCCTCCCTGCAATTCTGTGCACACTGCCAGGCACCAAGTAGGCACTCAGATATTTGATGAACCAGAATGGGAGGGGAATTAAGGAGTTTACACTGATGAGCCCATCTTATCGATTAGAGAAAGTTCATTGTTCTCTAAAAACGAAAATAAATCAAAGACAAAGCTACATTCAAAAAAAAAAAAAAGAAAATCCATGCACTGGCCCCAAGCAGTCTTCCTCTCTGGCCACAGCAGAAATTGCTGCCAAATGTCGGGTCCTGCTTTCCTCTGGGCAGTGAGGAGCCGGGCTTTTCACAAAGCATAAGATCGGAACGGGGCCAGCAAACCCTAGGTTTCCCAGAGAAGAGCTGGGCAATAATTCAAGCTCTTCTGAAGAAAGCAGGGCAAAATACGAAGGCATTCATTCAGTCACTGAGCAAATATTTATCAAGCACTCTGTTCGTATGAGATTGTGCAGGGCACCAAAGGCTCCAAGTATCTGTGATTCACATAACGTGGCTGGCAGGGCGGCCACCACACAAGTGCGTGGCCCCCGCTTCCTCTGTGGCACTGTTCCTAAACACAGCCAATTGAAATAGATTTCTGCGTCACCAAGGCCATGCTTAAAATAACAAAATGAAGAGAGTTCCATAACAGAACCCAAGAATACCAAAAGCGGCTCTGTACTTGAGTTGCTAAAATATTTTTAGCGTCAGCCCCACCCATGAACTTTTGAAAGGTTTGTAGAATTTGAGCTCCAAGGTAGGAATCATGTGGGTTTGTTTGTTTCTCTGGAGAAATGTTGTGATAGACTAGCGATTCATTCATTCATTCATTCATTCATTCATTCATTTGGGTACTAAGCACATCCTGTGTGCCAGACATTACTGATATACTGGATTTACTATGGTGAACTAAACAGTTCCTTCCTAAGAGGAGGAAAGCAAACATTAAGTAACAATGACAATAAAAAAGCAAATGGAGAAATGGCCAATTTCAGGGTCTGGTTAAGTGTTATGAAGAAGCAAGATGAGGTGATGTGTTGGCTGGTGACAAGGGCAGGGAAGAGGAGCTACTTGACTTGAGGTGTTGGGAAAGGCATATCTGAGAAGGTCAACTTGGCTGAGACCTAAGGAATACAAAGGAGCCTGCCACGGGAACACCTGAAGGTAGTTTCCAGCAGAGGGAAAAGCTAGTGTAGAGGCAGATACAAGCCAGGTGTGTTCAAGGACCCAAAAGAAGGCCTGTGTGGCTGGAGCGAGGCTAGTGAGGAGGGCCAGAGGTTTGAGAGAAGCCTCCACACTTGGAGCGAGGTGGGCCCAGCAGCCCTTCCTACCACACGCACCCACCCAGCATCTGTCCCGCTCTCCACACCACTTGGGGCTCTGAGGACAGAAAGTCATCTATGTATGACATAGCCCTGGCTTCTGAGGAGCTCTGAGATCAGAAACAGGTATGTGAACAAACAATCTAAGGAAAGGGTAGAACATGTGATAGCACTTTGCACTATGACAGTCTGGAGACGGGAAAGTAAACCATTTGGAAGGGAGAGATATCAGGGAGAGCTTCTCGGAAGCGGTGCCATTTGGGCTGGTTCTTGAAGGATAAGTAGAAAAGGGAAAGTCAGAGAGTCAGGGGAGGGCATTCCAAGCAGAGGACTGTACTTGTGAAGTGAGACCAGCAAGCAGCAATGACTTGAAGGTCCATCTGGAGCCTGGTTACATCATAAGGAGGTGGGGAGTGGCAGGGGATGCACTTGATTTTAAGAGCTTGGACTCTGAGGCTGGAGAGCCTGGGCTTCCTCCAGAAGTAACAGGGCACCTCTGCTTTGATTTTAGAAGATACCTGTGCCAGGGGCTGTAAAGAGTGAACCAGATGAGCAAACAGCTAGGGGCAGGAACATCAAGTTTGCTAGCTGTTACAATAGTCCAGGCAAGAAAGGAGAGGGGAAATGGAGGTATGGCTCTGGAAGAGAAATACAGTCCTCTGGCTTACAGGTGCAAGGAGAAGCAGAACAAACAAAGGCAGGATGGAAGAGTCAGTCCGGCATAAATCTAAGCACTTGAGTCTGACCTGAACGTGACTTTTGCTGTGTCTTCTTAATTCCTTTACTTTATTGGCTCCTTTATTAAAGCTCGTGCTTTGTGCTGAAGGATTTAGTACTCTCTTTCTCCTTCCCCTTCCACCTTCCAAGAGGATTATCTATTAATCCAAATGCTGACAGTCATTCATTTCCATTACAAAAATAGCCCTACTCTATAACAGGATCCTCGCTGCAACTAGATGAGCATTTTAAATCGAGCCTGAGAAGAAAATGATTCTCAGCACTCTCTAGATTCCATGTTTATTGTATAAATCTTTGCTGTGTTTTATGTTAACGGAATTTAGCGTAAAAAGCCATGGACATCAAATTGAGATGACCAAAAATAAGCACAATAAATACAGAGCATCTCATCTTATTCATTTCTTCATTCAGTGAGTACTAGGCAGAAAGCACAGAACCGTGTGCTTCCTGAACACACATAAGGATCAATCTTGGCAGAAGATATCCAATGCATAAATAATGATAATATGAGGTCAGATGTGATATGCAGCATAAGAAAAAGTACAGAATGCTGTAGAATTTACGAAGGAGTTATTACTTCTGGTTGGTGTAATCCTGTGGCTTGATGAAGCTGGGGATATCTGTGCTGCAGATACATTCAGGAGATATTTTGGGTGGGAGAGATTATAAAGCTGGGGCCCTGGGGAGACGTGAGGTGCAGCAAAAGCTGTGTGCAAGGAATCAGCCAGAGTTAAGGCTGGAGTGAGCTGAGGTCTGAACGCCCTGTGGAGTAGCAAACAGTGCACACAGCAGAATGAAGGGAGGCTTTGAACGGGAACTGGGATGATCTGAGAGCAGGTTTTAAGGTGATTAATCTTGGCAGTGGTAGCGAAGACAGATTAGACAGAAAAGAGATTGGAAACCGTTTAGGAGGCTATTGAAATCGTCTGGGGCAGCAGTAGTGAGAGTCTGAAATAAAGGTGGATGCCATGGGATAGAGAATGAAAGAGTGGATTCAAGAGGTCTTAGCAAAGGACTCTCAAGTCACTCAATTTTTCCAGAAGCAAGAAAATGTGGAGCAGGGTTGTTTTTCCACTGCTAACTCATATTTGCTATTTTTAAAGAAAGATAAAATTTCATTGCATAATTTAAGAATGAGTACTGTCACAATAGTACTGAATTGTTTCCTGGGTGCTTTTGAATTTACGAATTCTACTATGCGATTTTTAAAAATTTTTCCCCGTTTTCAAGTAAGAGTTTTAATTGAAGAAGTAATACGTGCACAAGGCAAAATCCCAAACAGTGCACAGTGATAGACGAAACAAAATCTCCGCTCTCATCTAGGGGCCTCTGTTCTGTATTCTAGAGGCAACCATTGTTATCATTTTCTAAGACATTATTCAAAAATGTTCAATGCATTTGAAAGCTTAAATGCATACCTATATTCTCCCCCTCCATCCTTTGAACCAATACGCTCCCATTCTGCCCGTTGACTTTCTTTTCCCTCTCTGCCTCCACAATGCTTTCTCTAGTATGGAGTTTCTTGGTTCATCACTATTGACATTTGGGGCTGGATTATTCTTTGTTGTGGGGTGTGTCCTGTGCAGTGTAGGTCACAGGAATGTAGAAGCATCCCCAGCCTTTACTGGATAGGTGCCAGGAGCCCTCCGCAGTTGTGACAACCCAAAAGGTTTCCAACTATTGCCAAATGTTCCCTGGAGAACACAACTGTCCTGGTATGTCCTGAACACACTGCTCCAATAAAGCATTTCTATCCTGCTTCTTTTTATTTAATCCAACTGTTTATGTCTTTCTCCCCACAAGTCTGTATCCTTCTTTAGAGCAGGTATGATATCTTAGTCATTTCTTCATTTTTATGACCTAGTCCTGTGCTCACACCAACTGACTCACGAAGAGTTATTAAATGAAAGGAAGAGACAGAGCATTGAATGTAATTAATGTATATCTGAGACACCATGAAATTATCCCCATGAAATTCATTAAGGTAGAAAGTAATAATCAAATACATGCTAATAATTTTCCTGGGTTCTTGTAGGGGTTACTAAGCATCATAGACACTTTAATCAGTGGGGTTTTCACATCATTTGGAGAGGCAAAAACCTAGACATGTGAAAAGGACACCAACCATGTGGGGCAGAGCATACGGTGCCCAAATGAACGATGCAGGGAATAAATACTTTCAAATCTAGCGAAAGCAGAGAGGCAAGTTTTATTGTTGTGTCACTGGTTTTTGAATGAATGATTCATAAATTAATGTGTATGTGCGTGTGTATGTGTGAGAGAGAGAGAGTGACTGAGAGAGCAAGGGAGAGAGAGAGAGGGAGGGAGGGAGGGAGAGGGAGAAAAAGGAAGTATTGTTTGGGGTGGGCTGACATGCCAAGGCTACCAAGGTCTTGGCAAAACTAGGGAGTTGAGAATGAAAGAGTTCCCACTGAAAGCTTGAGAAGCTGACTTTAGACCTTTCATCAAGTTATCCTGAAGACTTGAATTGGGTGGTGGTTAAGGATGGCCAATCCTGGATTTCTTACTGATGTTTTAAGGAGTTCGATGTTTCAAGAAATGTAATGTAGAAGGTGGCTATGAAGAAACCTCTTGTCTCCTTCCCTCCCTCGTTTTGCTCCCTCAGTGGACATTGACTGTGTGCCAACTAGGTGTCAGCCAGGTGCCAGGCCCCAGGAATGCAGCTGTAAGCACTCTGAGAAGGATTCAATTCTGACTGAGGTCTGCTCGAACAAACAGAGCCTTCACACATGGACTATGTGAACTCTGAAAGATCCGAGTGGTATTTCAAATTTCCAAACCATCTGCATTCATAATATGTATTTATTCTCTATTGTCTCTGGACATACTAAAGGCAATTAAATATTACGTCATAAACCTCCCACATATGTCAAAAATTTTAAGCTACACTGATCACAATAATTGATTTACCACCGCGGCACGACTCCCTCAGGACTGAGAAGCTGCAGATACTCTATGCAGGGGAAATAACTGCCTAGATGTTTGGGTGAGACAGTGAGGAATCTCTAATAAAACAGAAAATAGAGCCACGGCAAGAAAGTGGAATGTAATTATCCAGCTGGAATTTGGCCAGTATGGTAGACAGATTCTCTCAATTCCTGAGGAAGGGAACATAAGAACTTTAAATTACACTATGCTTGAGCCATGAATATATTTCTGACTCAAGCACAAAAATACCCATTAGCTTTTGAATATCCACCAGTCCTACCTCCTTGACAACCCCACTGAAAAGTTCAGAGCCCTAGGAGCTTGGATGTGAGCCCTGAAAACCTTTACTAGGGCAAAATTTGCATTTCTCTAGTGGACAGGAACATTTATGTAGTAGACAGAAAAATTCTACTAGTGTTTTGAGATGTCAGTTCTCTAATTAAGGGGTAAAAGTTGTGGTATCAAATACATGAACATCATCTCATTGCTGAGTTCTGCTTGGAAAACCATCTGTCCAATTCTAAATCTGGGAGGGCAAGGCATTTTTTGATTATAAACTCCTTGAGAATTTCCTGAAAGCTATGAACCTATCTCCACTCTCTTTTTTCTTTCGTGTGTGTGTGTGTGCATGCAAAGGCGTGCACACACACACACATGTACGTGAGTGCACACCTATATGCAATTTCCGGGGTAGAGCGCCCACTTCACCGAACTCAATCCATGGGTCCTCATAATCCAGGTTTAGAAGCTATTATTCAGTCGGCTTGATTTTCTATAGGCTCTTACTTCAGGAGAGGAAAACTAAATTCTCTCCCGTAGCATATGAGCTGCTAAAGAAACTTCTATGCCTCAGCTCTCTCTGGTTGGAGAGTTGGGTCCAATAAATTGCATATATAGAGGACTTAAACACTGAGTTCTTTTTTATCTTGATCTCAGCAGAAAATAGATTCTTTTATTTTCCATATTCTATAGAAATGATAGAACATCATTATATAAGCTAAGTCTTAAACTCACAGGTACCTTATTTCAATGATAAATGTCTTGGGGTTAGATGCTTAAAATATTTCCAAAAGGATTTTACATATTCTAAGTACTTAATGTTGCTAATATGTTAATGATTTTTACCCTGAACAAATTAGGGCATCTGAATCCAATAATTCAACTAGGTCCCCCCGCTCCAGGATTTTAAAAATAAATTACTCAACACCCAATATGCCAGGTGTATTTTGAAGTTACTTCTTCAAAACCGCTCTTTTCTTATTGAAGACTTGAGATAATCTTTATATCATCTCACTAGATATTCTTTTAAAAAGTGGTTCTCACAGCAGGCATGCATTTATCCTCTCTTCCTTCTTTCTTTCCCATATAATTTACTGTAACTGGACATATTGAGGTATTAAATCAACATGTTTATTGATTATCTACAAGGCATTGTGTCAGATAGGATGGGGAATCTAAAGCTGTGTAAGACAGGTCTTCTGGAGAGTATCTACTGTTGAAGATAAGACATGGACCAGAATAATATAAACTTGCTGTTCTCACTGTTATTTATAGCTTTGTGTGTAGAAGGTAAATCTATTTGTTATATTTATATGGCAAATGATAACTTTATTTTACCTCAGAACTCCATAGCAGATAGAGAGGGTTTGACATCATCACTTTTTTTTTAATTTTTATTTATTTATTTTCTTAAAAGGAACTAGAAGTTTAGTGACTGTTCCATAAGGGGGCAGCAGGAAGGACAGCAGAGGGGAGGCTGCTTGCCAGGAGGCAGTGGGCAGGGGCTGCTTCTGAAGGAGGAAGGGGAGGAGGTATGAGGACGTATGGAATTTTCCCTTTTTTGGTAACTGTGCCTGGTTGCAAGTAGCCCATTGGTTAGGTAAGGCCTATGGATACTTTGAGGTGGGCCACCTGATGTGCCTGTCTACATTCAGCCAGGTGGTCACTGTGGGCCCTTCTGCCTTGATCAAGTTTTTATTGGTCAAGCCTGTTGCCTGAAAGCGGCCTCTACATCTCCCCCCCCCCCCCGCCCCCCGCCGCACAATTTCAACCCTTAAATCTTTAAGGTGCTTGAGAACATCATCATTTTTAAAATCTTTCATGAAATAATAACATTTTTTAAAAATTGATGTTTATTTCCTACCAGACAAAGCTGTCAAATTTGCATTTTTGATGAAAACTTCAGTTATTCCAAGAGCCTTCAAAACATCTTTTAAATCAATTTCCTGTTCCACTGTGAACCTGGAGAACACAGAGGGGGAAAAGCATTTAGTTACGGCATTTTAAAAGTTTTTAGTTACAGCATCCTGTTACCTGGGACAAGAATAAAATGTTGGCTATGTTGACTTTAATGGTAAATTATACTAAAACTGGCTTTTGACTGCAAGTGGTATTCGATTGTGCTTATAAAAAGAGGAGACAGCAAAAAGAATAATGTATCAGAATAATATTAAATTATTAAGTAGGAACACTATTTGATGTGGACGCAAAACTGTAATATATAGGGTGAAATAAGTGTTTTGAGGTCAAGGATGTCAAACCTGTAAATGGGTTGCCTTCAAAATCGTGTGACCCGGTAATAGATTTGATTTTTTAAGCTGTCAATGTCTTATCAAACATTTATCCAAGGCATTTCATTCTTTTCTTAGTGTCCTTACTCAGCTCCCTGTGGAAAGGGAGAGCCAATGCTATTGTATCCAATTGCTGTATCATGGATACATCTTACATTTCAACTCCATACACTCAGAGAAAGGAAACATAAGAGCTATTGTGTTAATAATATATATCTTCCTGGTTACTTTAACCTCCAGGACCTAAGCCTGTTTCCTTGGTACCATCACAGAATAGATGTTCATCAACAAAAGTGAATTAAGGATTACATCTTAAAAACTGTACACTTTTACAATTATATTAGAGATTTTTTTTAAGCAAAAGAATAACAAATTTGTATTTTTTGTTCTAATGGGCTTTATGAATTATACATAAATGTGCATCACATTTGCAAGAAGAAATAAAACATTACTTAAAACTGAAATGAAAATAAGTACAGTGGTCATGAGCAGAATATTAATTAAAAAAAAATGGTTTCCACAGAGAGCCTCATTGGTCCTAATATAGAGTCTTTCCCAAACCAGTGAATTGTATCTCCCATCTTTCTAGTGAAAAATACGGAGTAAGCATGGCTGCATTAACACACAAATGCAGTTTTTTTAAAGCAAAGGTTATTACTTTTTTATAAAAAGTGAGAACAACTAGAAGTAAATGTTTCCTTTTTTTCTAAGATGTTGCTTCTTGATCAATAAAGATCATAAATGTAAGTTTTTAGGCAATGGGCTATCTCCTTAAAAAAGCTAAGTTTGTGACAGTCACAAAACATTCCATTAGCATCATTTCTGATGTCTGGTTTTAAGAACGACAAGGGAATGGTTGCTATAAACAAGACTCAGACATCAAGAGGAATAGTCAGGGGAAAATAATTTTGGCAGGTTCATGTTTATGGAAAATATGACAAATAGAGAAATAAATGTATAGCAAACATATTAAACCAAGTCCTGAATTTTATCTGTATCCTCCACTTTTACTTGGACTTAGCACAGTCTCTTTTGTTTTCTACAAAAAGCAGATGTCGGCTGTGAAAGTAGAAAAGGGGGATGAGTAGGGAAGTATGGAATGTCTCAAAGAATACATTCCATGGCTTGATTAAGGTGTTTTGCGTGTGTGCTTTACATTTATTATTGATTGATTGATTGATTGACTGACGTACCAAAAACTATTCCAAGACTATAACAGATTAATTTAAATATCCCTAAAATCCTTGGAGGTCAGTATTATTATTATCCTCAGTTAATAGAAGAAGAAACCAAGGAAGAGAAAGATGAGATAACTTGACCAAGGTCATGTGGCTAATAAATGGCAGAGGAGGGGCATGGATCCAGGTCGTATTCTGTATGTCCTAATCCACCTAAAATAGGAAAGTGAAGGGAGAGATCAGTAGAGGATTCTTTGTATTTCTTAAGAGCAACCTGGTTTGTTTCACACTTCTGAGGTTTGCTGTTTCAGGTGAGGATGGTAATTTAGCCAGATTGAATTTGGGCAAGTTCCGGATTTGGCATGTAGAACATGACATTAATAATACCTGCCTCATGGTATTGTTGAGGGGATTAAATAAGGTTTCTAGAGGTCTTTTTTTTTTTAAAGATTTTATTTATTTATTTGACAGAGAGAGAGAGAGAGTGACAGGAAAGGGAGGAACAGGCTGGAAACAGGCTCCCTGCTGAGCAGAGAGCCCAATGTGGGGCTTGATCCCAGGACCCTGGGATCATGACCTGAGCAGAAGGCAGACGCTTAACCCACTGAGCCACCCAGGCACCCCCCTAGAAGTCTTTAAAAAAAAAAAAAAAAAGATTTTATTTTTAAGTAATCTCTACATCCAACATGGGGCTCAAACTCACAACCACGAGATCAAGAGTTGCAAGCTCCATCAACTGAGCCATCCAGGTGCCCCAAAGGTTCCTAGAAGTCTTAGGATGGTGCCACTATGTAGGAGGCATGTAATAAAGGGCAGATTGTATTGATAACACTCACAATATTGCAGTTATGTATAACATTCACGTTATTATAGATGTTAAGGTGTTTTATATTTGCATTTTAGTAGTGGTGGAGTAATTTGATTAAATAGCTGTTTCATCTCTGCTGCTTTAGCTGTAAATTAGTCAAATACAGTATCTTTTTTTATTTCAATATCTGTAGTATCTGGCATAGGACAATACACATAGGTTGAAGGGAAGAAATCTAGGTGACCAAAAAAAAAAAAAAAAGAGAGTGTTTGTTCAAAGTTGAAGATAGGATGTGAACAATTTCCACTTATCCATTTCCCGTCTTTGTTTCCTTATCAAATTACGGGAAATAGCTATTATCCATTTACTCTTTCTTCTTAATATAGACTAATATGCATATAAATAATCATTATCATCTCCCATACCTGAGGGCTCACTATATCCCAGACACTATGCAAATCCTTTTACATATGGTATCTCATTTAATCATCCCTATGATAATGTCACAGAGTCCTGTGAGATTATGTATTGTTATCTCTATTCTACAGAAGAACAAACTGAAGTTCAGACAAGCTAAGCAACTTGCCCTAGTCACACAGCTAGTGAGTGGTAGAATGAGGATATGAGCTGAGGTCTGTCTGACCCCAAAGTGCCCCACCACTAATAACTACAATTCTAACAGTGGCTATTTAAAAACAATCAAACAAACTATAGGTAGATTTTACATTTTGCCCACTGAATTTAAAAATAAAAAGCCACAACACTGCTTTTTTAAACCCAAAAGGCAAGCCTATTTTAACAATGTAATCGTGCATTGCAACTTTCTGAGTAAGTTGAAGAGGTATGTTGAGGGCAGAAGCATGAGACTCAGGTGTGGAGAGCAAGTGTTAGAAAAGTATAAATATATTTTACATATAAGGAGATTTATTCACCTTGTAAGCAATTAAGAAACTAATCAAGACACCTTCTGTAGAAAAACCTAATAAAAAACACTCATGTTAAAGAACAAAATCAGATGGCTTATGTATTAGTTTTCTTTTATAAACATGAAACTAAAGTGCTTTATTTCTAAGACAATCATTTCAAAATAACAGGATGGTCTCTGCTTACAAAACAGAAAACCACTCTATATCTGTTGATTTCTAGCACTCTGATCACAAATGACAAATCTGAGACTACAAAAGTCAGAGTGGAAAGATACGGCAGCCAGGTACCTCTGCATTCCAAGTATTAAGATATTTGATTTTCATTTTAAAACAATCTTCTTGCACCTTATACAACGAAGAGGGTAATGTTCATCAGAACAAGGTTTTTAAAAAATCTTACTGGAAGAAAAGTATATATAAAGCTACCCATAGATTAACATAAGGTGAATACTAGGACTTAAAATGTACACTGAAAATAAATAATAATAGTGATAATAGGTAATAACTATATGATGCTTACTCTGTGCTAGGCATTATTCTAAAGTGCTTTTTAGATATCTTACATATATTTTTTATCTATATTAGCCAAACTGTTTTTGCTACCATGAATAAATTGGAAGAATATCTGGTAATTTCATTTAAATCTTAGAAATGTATGACTGTGCATTAACCATTTAGTATTTCACTGGATTTATGATATCACATAGGTATAGCAATTTTACCCTCTCCTGAATAGAGTTTTGTATTTTGGATAAAAATACAATTTCAATTCAGCATCTGATTCCTGTAGGACTTATTGTTTGGGGGAAAACTAATAAAAATGCAAAAGTAGTTGTCCCTTCTCCCCCCCTCAACATACCCTATACCTTTTAAGAAAGGCATTTAAAACCTATATGCATAAAATCTAATATAATAGAAAGTAACAGTACCTGTGGAGCAGGACAAGAATGTGGTCAAATTACAGAAATGCAAAGTTGCTGTTTCAGAGTAATATCTCCATGCGAATAAATCTATACAAACATTTTAAGACAGACACTTGAGTAAACCTAGGAAATGGCTATTAAAACATTTTTACCCTTGCTAAAATGAGGTCACAAACATCATTACCTTCATTGGACATTTAGGGGATCCTAATACTGTAAAATGGAAGGGGTAGATCATTTCCTATTGATCATTACCTACACATAAGTATTTGAAAACAGTCAATTTCTTAAAAGGGGAAACCAGATCTGTGGGATCTAGCTATTTAGCCTTGCTCTCTATGCATTAACCAGGCAGAGGGAGAGTTCATAGAACTTCTGGAGAAATGGATACATGGTAATTAACTGTGCCTAGTTTAGTATCAGGCATTAATATGAGCAAGCAAGCTAAACTATTTCATAATTGAAGAGGATCTCTTAGAAAATGAAAATTTAATTTTCTTCTGCTGCCACGTTCAATTTCTCAGTGGACAGGACCTGGAGGCCACATTTTCTAGTGAATATGGTTGAATTAGAATATGTGATACTTATTAAGCATTCATTTAGGATTCTGTTAAAATACCCCTAAATAACTTTGCATCCTCACAGAATTGAAGCATTTGGACATGCTGCACTTAACTTATGGAATTTAATAAGGGAAGCATTAACACTGTACTGAATTTCTCATTTTATCAAAAAGAATTTCTTTAAAAATATACAGAGAAGTACACAATATCAATATCAGGCAAAGAAACATGAGAAGAGTATTTTAGGCCAAGGCAAAAACATGCATAGAGACCCAGAGGCAGGCAAACCCATGCTACTTGTATGTAGCATAGCAACAAGCACATGGATAGTACATGCTACAAAGTGTTTGTTGTGGTGAGTGGCCAGACGCAGGGTTGAGAAGAACATCAAGGCCCTGCATAGATTTTATTATTTAATCCACAGGGAGAATTGTAAGCTTTTTCCTGCTTATTTATGGTTGCATCTTGGCACCGAGCACGGTAACTTGTTTGCGCTTCTTCCAACAATGTGGGAGATTATTTTCTCTCCAGCTATAATCAACTTTAAATATTAATGAAATACAGAAGACTGCCAAAGCAAATGATATTCAGAGATGATCTATTGAGAAATCTTCTAAAATGAAGCTAAGAATATTGAGTAGGATCTGAAACTAGGTCTTGGTAAATAGTACTGAGTGAATCGGTAAGTGAGCTTGTGTCTCTGGGCAGGATGTCATGAGTACAAAAGACTACTTTAAAAAAGGAGAAGGGAGAAAAGGAGAGGAGGGAAGGGGAGGAAACAGGAAGGGGAGTAGGGGGAAGAGAGTAGCTAAGACTTAAAATTCAAAGGCAGTGGCCAGAGTTTTCCTGAGTCGGAACCTACATTGAGATCTCTCCCTCCGTGCTATCAGAAGGAGTCCCACAGGAGCCTCTTACCTGGGCAGGTACACTTCCACTTTTTGTTTCTTCACAGAGTTTGCCCATTCTTCAATCAGCTGTGCTTTGACCAATGGCTCCAGAGTGGCCAGTGGAACTTCCTGTCTGGACAATGCCAGCATCATACTTATCTCCTCTCCCTCATAGGGTATTTCTAGGACTTGGTAGATACCACCAGCTTCATTGGAGCCATCACTAAATTCTCCTAAAACAGAAAGAAAGGTGATAAAAGGCCCATATTCAAGCTCAAATAAAAGGTTTAATTTGTTATAACTCTCTTCCAAAATAGTATATAGAATATAAGAAATTCAGGCATCTGAGAAAAAAGGTTTTTTTTGTTTTTTTTTAAAAGGTCCTGAAATCCAGTGAATCTTCAGTCCTAAAGAATTTATTTTATTTTAGAACCCCCAGAATTATATCACAATTGTTATAATATGTTCTATAGACTTACTTTTTATTTTTAAATGAGATACTTCAAATGAATATATAGTTAAAGAATATCTTTAGAAACGATGGTAAGTCCTGGTTAGAAAAATAAAGCCCTAGATCCAAGTAGTTGTAATTCATATTTGCCAATACCCACCTGATTTCTAAGAAGGGGAAAATTGACTACGTAACACCTGGGACTTTATCATTACCACAGCTAGAAGTTTTGAGGCCAAGATAGCATAGGCAAAATGAAATCTATTACATTCTACAGTAGTTATCCACAGTAACTGTGGTGCTTAAGACCTCCAAATTAAGTAATGAGGTTAGTAAGGTAATGGGCTTTCTGTTCTAATAATTTAGCTAAATTCACCAGCCTTCCATAAAAAAAATAAAGAAGTCTTTAAAAAAAAAAGAGATCCTGCTGCTACCTCAAAATTTCCCCATTTTCAAAAAGAAAATGTAATGCTTTTGTTATGAGTATTTTCCTATAACTGATCTAGGTCCTTTAGACCATTAAACATTTTGGTTCTCAAATATAGCGTGTAAGAATACAGTCCATTGTACTATTCTCAGAGGCAAAAATGCCAGTTTATACAGAAGTACTAGCAAAACATGATGTTTTATACTTATATTCATAAATTACTATTTTAAAAGTGTTTTTCCCAAGTTTTCATTTAAATTCCAGTTAGTTAACACACAGTATAATATTAGTTTCAGGAGCAGAATTTAGTAATTCATCACTTCCATACAAAAACTAGTGCTCATCACAGTGAGTGCCCTCCTTAATCCCTATCACCTGTTTAGCCCATCCTTCCACCTACTTTCCTTCTGGTAATCATCAGTTTGTTCTCTATAGTTAAAAGTCTCTTTCTTGGTTTGCCTCTGTCTCTCTTTTTTTTCCCCTTTGCTTGTTTGTTTTGTTCCTTAAATTCCACATGAGTGAAATCATAAAAAAAAAAAAAAAAAGAATACAGTCCATTGTAGTGTGTAAGAAGGATTAACACTCTAAACTTCTGAAAAGTCCAATGAAATATCTTTGAAAATAATGCCAAGGATATTGAGTTGTATCACAAATCATAGACTTTCAATAAACGAAACTATGAATGAATAATTATGTCTAACCATACATACAGTCTGAAAGCAAAATTTTATTTATTTATTTTTAAAGATTTTATTTATTTGAGATAGAGAGAGACAGAGAGGGAGGGAGAGAGAGCACAAGCAGAGGGAGCTACAGGCAGAGGGAGAAGCAGGCTCCCAGCTGAGCAAGGAGCCCAATGCGGGACTCAGTCCCAGGACCCTGGGATCATGACCTGAGCCGAAGGCAGACACTTAACTGACTGAGCCACCCAGGCATCCCTGAAAGCAAAATTTTAAAGAAATGCTTGTAATTCAAAAAGTGGTAAGGAATCCAAGCAAGAGCAAAGTGGAACATATGGGTCACTGACAACCACCCCAAAGCCAATAGCTTTTTGGAGTAACTCAGAATGTTCTTATACAAGGTCAGGTGTTTACCCATGAATAAAGCCACTCTGCAGGTGTAATCAACTTTATAATTTAAAGAAGTATATTAGAAAACTGTCAATGCATATAATATTCACTTAAGACCTAATTAGAGGCCTTTGAAAATGGAGCCAAGGAAATTGAATTGTAGCCCAAACAAGACTGACAAGACATTTGAGTAATAAATGCTTCATGTTCTTTTTTAAAAATTTATTATAGTGTAAGAAGAGAGAAATAAAAGCCAGAATGTCTTACCATAATAAAATTCCCCTTGTTGATACATCATTGGAATTTGGACTTCACTTTCATCATCTTTAGTGAAGGAAAAGGTTCTAGTATTTTCAGGTCTAAATTGTGACTTCCAGTTCCCCTTGAAATAGATAGCATTGATGAGGGCCAAATGAGTGCCAGCGTCAAAATCCCTTGGGGATACCAAATCCTTCAACAGACCTATTCAGGAAAAAACGAATAGACAAAAATTTATATTAAATTTGAAGGTGAATGGGGACCAAAAGATTATCAAACTACCATCTGATAGAGTAATCCAGAAAAACTGTATACCACTACCAAATTTACAATAAAAATTAAAAGTACCTTGCTTTCAAAGGAAAAATGTTATACACACACACACACACAAACACAAAATTACAGATTAAGGGGATCTAAAACACACCTACCTTCAATAACACTGGTGGGATCTTGACGCTTGCAGAAACTATAGAACCAAGTACAACAGAATCTCAGGCTTTACTACTTTCTAATTGTAATGATGTATGCACATCTCTTAACACAGAGTAAGCATTCAATAATCATTACTGAGTTTATTCTTGAACAATGTACATGATTAAATTGGCAACCAGTTCAAAAATTTCCCCCATATATTGGATATCTTTCCACTAAATATAACAACTGCATTCGACTAGGTGAAAACAGATGAGTGAAAGCCAATTGAACTAGTGATGCCTTATTATCTATCATTTGAAATATTCCTTTACAAATCTATTCTCAAAGATACTGGGTCTTTGTTGATAGCTAAAAATGTTTAAAAAGATTTTCGAAACAGCTTGTAATCATTCAATCTATTCAAAGTGGATTATTATTCTTGACTTATTCTTTGAATGTTAAAATACAAACATAAGTTTATTTTATCCTATGTTTTAATGTCATAGTTGAAAAAGATAGGACCAAAATTTGTATTCTCTCATTTTATTAATGATAGCACTTCTTTAGGTGCTTACAAAGGTGCCTTGGAATTTTTGGGATTATAGGACATAGGGCATGTGGTCAGGTTTTTTTGTTATTGTTCCAAAATAAAATATATTAGATTGACATTATTTGGGGAGTTTTGACAATATGAATTAATTTAATGAACATCTGCAATCTACTTTCAACTTGGCTTCATTTTTTAAATTCTAATTTCAATATTTTGATGGTAAAGTTAGAAAATAAAATGGTAAAATATGAAACATTTGGAAAGCGTAAATACATTTTTAAAGACTAGATTAGAAACAAATTTTATTTATTTTTTAAAGATTTTATTTTTTTTATTTTTTTACACCCAATGTGGGGCTCAAACTCATTACCCCGAGATCAAGCATCACATACTCCACCAACCAAGCCAGTCAAGTTTAGAAATAAGTTTTAAAATAAATGTTCAGATTAGAAATAAATTTTAAATTAGATTAGAAATAAATTTTAAAATAAACGTATCTCTTTCTCATTCTCCACTTATTTGGGCTTAAAACGGGCTGCTCTTTTTTTAAGAAACCCTATACAATTTTTTTGATTACCAATCAAGTTCTGTTGTTTAGAAGCCCAACTTTGAGGGTGCCTGCCTGGGTAGTTCAGATGGTTAAGATGGCTAAGCATCTGCCTTCAGCTCAGGTCATGATCTCCAGGTCCTGGAATTGAGCCCTACATCAGGCTCCCCTCTCAGCGGGGAGTCTGTGTCTCGCTTTCCCTCTGCCACTCCCCCTACTTGTGCTCTCTCTGTTTCTCTGTCTCTCAAATGAATAAATAAAATCTTTTAAAAAAATAAAAGCCCAACTCTGATTTTTAACTCTTTCTTATATTCTATTTTAAGTATATTTTTAAGTGGCCCACCAACTGCCATCCTAATTGGTATCTAACTTCTTAAACAAGTCAGCTCAAGCAAAATTCCATATAGTAGTTAAGATTACCATGCAGAGGAAAACCATGATTGGAGAGACAGATTTCAGACTGATTTATCATAGTGCCTAAATTCTTCACATGCCAAGAGATTTAAGTTCTTTCAAAAATGTTTATTCATAAGCAATGCCTCTAAAAAGACTGTAATCTATACAAAATAATTATTAGATACTCAACTAAATGCTAACATTCAAAAATTCAACTGGAGTGAAGAGAAAATAATTTCAGAAGTAGAAGAGAGTTAAAACTAAGCCACTAGAGAAAGAAAGGAACCAAATGACATACTATTTGTGTTATTCTCCACCCACTTATTGATATGGTTGGCCACAGCTATGTTTTGACTGAAGTCCACATGATTTACTTCTGCTTTAAAGTATTTTTTCAGCATTTGCAAAAATTCCTCATTGACATGAAATCCATTTTGCACAAAGAGGGAATTGGCAATTTTCATCACATACTGGCTCTCTTTAGCAGTTACCATGTTAGAAAAATCCTTCAAGAAGGAAAATTCGTCACCTGCAAAATGACAAACAATAAGTTTATTAGTGGAACAAACACAGTGAATGATCACGGGGATTGGAAAAGCACTAAAAAACAGCAAGGAAGATTGATGAGACAGGGGCCCAAGGGAAGAGCACTAGTTTATTCCCCATATCGACATGACTAGGAGGTTCCAATATTTGTGCCATTTCTAGATCTTCAAATTAACTTTGAGTATTATGAACTGGTATTATTTTTCGTTTTAATTGATGTCTTGGTAGAATCTATAGAGATTTTTTTGGTTGTCTCCTTTTAAAGTACTTAGGTTATTCTCATTAAATTGGTCTTCATTTTATAATTAATAGGAATAAGAATTAAGCTTAATTACCTAATTTAAAAATCAAAATATTCCTTGAAATTTTACTTTCACTGGACTTTTTTGCCTTATAACTAGAAACATGCCTTAGAAATCATCGAGTTCTTAACTTTTTAATGAGTCAATTCTCATGTATATTAAAAACATTAAAATAGAAATCATACATCATGTCAAAATGATTACAAAAACCTTTTGGCTACAAACTTTCCCCAATACATAACATTTTCATAATAATAAAACATTTCAAAAAAATTATTGGATGCTGCTTAAAAAATGAAGATACAATTGGTTTTAAGCAAAAATTTCTAATATTCCTAGAGAATCATGTTGCTTTTCTTCATAGCAGTTATCACAGTTGTAAATATTCATTTATGTGATAATTGATTGATACATGCTTCTCCCTCTAGACTGGAAACTCAGTAAGAATCATGTTTGATTTTATTTGTCACAGTGAGTTTTATTTAAATAATAATAATAATAAAATCTATAATTTCCTTAGATTAACTCAGCTAAGGATACAGCAAGGAGTTAATACCTTCCTTGGGTTTCCTGATGGTTCTCCTAACCATACCATCTCAATGAGATCACTTTCTCACATTGTGTGAATATTGCTACCTGTGGCCTAAGACAACATAACTGAGTTGAAAGTTAAAGTCAAACCACCTTGAAAAATTAAACCTAAGGACACTCACCATTTTTCAGGCTGTCATATCCCATTGAATGACGGATTTCTTTCAGGGTAGAACCTTGGGCCCCAAGTTCCATCATTCCCATAGCAAAGGTAACACTCAATGGAGAGAAAAGAATATTTTCATCCTCCCCAGTGGCTCGAAGATGGTTATACATATTCACTGACAACTCAGCAATGGTCTCATCAGGGAAAGTGGCCCCTAAAGCCAGACTTTGCAGAACCAGCAAAGAGAAGAGTACAAGGAAAGCCATGTTGGGAGAGCTCAAGCCTGAAAAACAATAATTTCCATATTAATTATTAATTATCTCTGACAATGGAGTGAAAGGCAAAAAATAAAATAAAAATAAGAATTATTTCTTGCAAAGTTGTAAAGCAAACCAAATTTCTAAACATTTACATTGTTAATATCTCCTAACAAAAGCCCCTTTAAAGGATATGTTGGGAGATACTATTTTTAAAAAGACAATTAATAGTCAAATGAACAAATAACATTGCTAAATTCTGAGGATATTTCCAGGAACAGGTAGCCCTGGTCCCCACCTTCATGGGGTTAAGAGTATGTATAGCTACATATATAATGGAAAATTTAGACCATGTTTGGTGAGGCGAATGTATCAATTTTTCATATCTTCACCATATATATTTTGGTCATGATTTTAAAACAATTTACTCTAGCTTACACTAAACTACAAAGGTCCAGGAAAACTATAATGGAAACCAAAAGATATTTACAGGGTTTAAGATGAACTAGTGAAGTCAGGCATTGGAAAATGTCGCTCTACTCATTCACTATAATTTATAGAATTAATGCACCATGCAACTGGGTTGCCAACTGGCAGGAAAAGATCAGACACACACCTGCCACCGGCCCTAGTTTATTCAGCCCAGGCTGCAGAACCCACAGGAAGTGGTAAGCCAGAGAAACACGTTCAGCACATCCTTGTGCTCTTTTCTCTTCCACTGTGGCTACCTGTGAGGCTGTTACTCCTAATGGTGATCTCTGGGCAGGGAGGGGCCTTCTACCACACTGTCCTTTCATACTTGGGCTGATATTACCATTTCAGCTTATACCAGAACACGATGCTTCTATTTCAATGAATATTTCTAAATACGAGGCTTATCTGGTTCTTGAGCCATTTTCTCTTTGGAAAAGAAAGTGTCAGTGCCAGACATCTCTGGTTGATAGTTCTTCCTCCTGGCGCGCCAGTGTTCCCGAAGCCCTGTCCACCCACAAACAGCACACACTGACCAGCACACAGCTGGGACAGAATTTCCTTTTCCCTTGTATTCTCCCTCTTTGTCACTGCAGGCATCTAAGAGCTGAACTGCCTAGTCAAACAATTAAGCAGCTTACTTGTTGATGACCTTCAAGGAAAAAAAAAAAAACTGTCATGAAAACAACATGTAAAGTGATACTGAGTGAACACATTTGGAAAATTGTATTTCAACGAGCATGGAGCATTAACAATCCCCTTTCCTCAGTTAACAGAAGGCATACACATTTTACTTAAGAGCAAGGTGTTTCTGACAGGGGTTTGAGTCAGAATGTCCTCCTCCCTCCTATCGCGTTTTTCATTCCAACTTCTGGAGAGCTGCCTATTAGTTTGTAAGTCCTTCACATTTTAGGGTTCAGTTTTAGGGATCAGTTTTGTTTTGTTTTGTTTTGTCTGAGAAACTCCAAGCACTGCTGTCATCCCTCTGCTTTTGTATTAAGGTTTAGATCATTCTCCTTTGTTTAGGAAGGCAAGGCTCAGCCTGCATGTAAATACGGACTCTCACAACCCCTGCTGTGGGACACCCCGCTGTGGGAGATGGGGATGGCTGCCTGTGGGAGATCAAGTGCACTGCTGCAGAGCAGCGTCTGTGGTGGGACTGAAGCCCGGGGCAGAGGACACAGCTGCCCTGCCAGCCGGCAGACTGGGGCCATCAATGCGAGGCTGCCTCGAAATTTCCACCCCCCCGCCAGCCCCCCTGCTTCTGTACTCCAGAGGACTCCAGGAAAAGGTGGAAGCAGAATAGGGGAACTTTCTCAATCTCTAGATTCAGATGGAAATTTAGCAGGTACCCTTCTAATTTGAAAGAGACCCTAAGATATAACCGGTATTTAATACTTAGGATGTAACACTGGTTACTAGAACTCAGAAATCCAAGTCAGACTCAAAGCCATGCTCTTAATCATGACACTATACTGCTATCTGACATACCCTACAAAGACCCAAAGCTGGGCCTCATTACTTTCGTTTAATGTTACCTAGTAGTTAATGAAGTTCAAGTCACTCTATGGGAGTGGTATCTGTCCCTCAGTAACATGGCTATTTGGAAACCATTGCTTTCAACATGAGTATCAAATTTTAGGTGAACAAAAAGATTTCATTCATATAAAACAAAAACCAACCTATTGCCAACCAACAAGCATTCTAGAAAAACAAGGTCAAGTCTATCATATTCATCAGCATTTTTATTTACAAATGAATGTGCCATGAGATAAATAAGCTAACACATGATGTATGACCTTTGGCAAATCACATGCCTTCTCTCAGTCTTAGCTTCCTCATTCATGAGATGAAGATGCCAATTTCTACGCCACACAATTTTTTTAAAAAGATTTTATTTATTTATTTGAGAGAGCGAGAGAGCACAAATAGGGGAGCATCAGAGGGAGAGGGAGACACAAGCTCCCCGCTGAGCAGGGAGCCCAACTCCACACAATTATTGAAGATGTAAATGAAATAGTGCATGTTTGAAGCACTCATTTTAAGCTACAAGCGTACTAATAAAAAACATTATCATTAGAGAATATGTTTCCTAGGTTTGTATATTTGCTGTCAAGGAAGAGGCTCTAGAACCAAAATGAGTATTTTATTCTTCCTGTTGGCTCATCTAATGTAGCACTATTAAATGCCATTCATTCAGCCAAGATTGAAAGAGGTACCATGAAGATACCCAAATGTATAAGCACGGGATCTTGTCCTCAAGAAACTCACAGCATTGTACAAGAACATGTCATCTATTATAGTGGTTCTTCTCTTTTTTAAGAAAAGAGATTCTTTTAAGAATCAGGAGAAGGGTAAACAATCTCTTCAGAAAATGCATGCATATGTCTAACAGAACATTACTTTCACTGGCCGCGATATTTACTGGCCTCAGGTTAAGAACCCCCGATATTTACTGGCCTCAGGTTAAGAACCCCCTGGTCTGTAGCAGATGGTCCAGATGCAGAAAGAAGCAGTGTTTGGTGGACCTGCAGCTTACTGGGGGAAAGCAATGTCAAAACTACTAATGTATCTTCAGGCTTCTGGCAGAATCCTGGAAAACACAGCCGTATGTCTGTGAGAAAGGGCTCTTCCCAGGGTAGTGGGCAGCAGGCCACAATTTACATGCTCTGCTGGGGAATTAGAAGCATTATGGCAATGAATGGTGGAAGCGAGTTATATCAGGAAACTCTTTAGTCAAGATTTAAAGAACTCTGTTCTGGAAGCACGCATTTTATCTATACTTAAGTGATCTTTCCTTCTTTTAAAGGCAAAATGTCCAGTGTGCAAGAAAAAAAAAAATGGCTTCTGCCAGACTGGCCCAGCCTTTCTGATTCTACCTATCCCACCCCTAGCCCCTGGCTCTTTCACCTCCGCTGCCTCCGATTACTCCTTCTGAGGATTTTTTCTGGGGAGAAGGGAAGCTTCCCCCTTTTTCTACCTTCTAAATGGGGAGTGTTCTCCAGGGTTCTATTCCTGGCCCTCTTCTCTTCTGTGTACTGTTCTTCTCGTGCCTGCTGGTGAACTTCCCTCAAAACAAAGATACTTCAACTATTATCCCTGTTCATATTATTCCCCAGTAAGTAAAATTCTAGCTCTGGCTTTCTTTTTATCTTAATTCCTGATGTGCATTGCAAATTGTTTTGGGAGTGTCTTAGTCTTTGATTCTTGTCAGCACTTCAAATTCAAGGTGACTCAAACTGGGCTCCTTGTTTATCAATCAAGCCCATTCTTTTTTTTTTTTCTTCCTTTTTTTCTTAAAACATCAGAGTCCTTTGACTCCTCTCCATGTCCCTTTCCCTTATGTTCGATGAGCTGTCAACACTTATTCCATACTGTGCTCTGGACACTTCTACCCATTATCCGATGACCATTTCCATAGACCTTGTGGCAGTTCTTCTTAAGGGCTCCACCAATGACTTCCATCCGTTCTCTGAAGCCCAGGGTACTGCCCTCCTCAATCCAATGGATGCATAGTCTCCGGATGAATTGTTTTGAATTACTCTTATGAACAGGTATTCCTATATTTACAAAACCTCAAAATCTTACTCATGCCTGTAGAGTAAAGCCCCAAATCTTTAGTCTCACATTACTGTGATCCAACATGTTTCTACCCACTACTCCCCTTCAGGGATCCTCCAATTCAAGCCAGACTCCTTTTTGCAGTACATATCCCAGAATTTCTGTCTCATGGTGCTGGCTTGTGTAGTTCTCTTTCTGGAACTACTTCAACCTGGTTCCATATGTTCAAATCCTAACCACTCCTCAAGGTTCTGCTCCACTTCCATTTCCTTCATGAATACCCTCCTGGTTCTTCAGTTACAACAGCAATTTCCCCCTCCTCTGAAATGTTGGCACATTTTATCTCTACCTCTCCAACAGCACATACCACTGCTTCCCTCTATTACAGATAATTCTGTACACGAGTAGGCTGGTTTCCTCAGCTTTTTGAAGACACAGATAGAAGTGCATTCCTCTTTGTCTATCTTAAAATAATCAGAATAAGCACTTAATACATTACATATCGTAGGTACCAAATATTTGTTGAATGAATGTAGCTCGAGATGTACAGGCTCACGAATGCTGCATTGGAAGGAATAGCAAGAGTAGCTGCTTCTCCTCAATTCTCAAAGCTAATTTAATCTTAGTCCACAGGTAGTGGCTCATTTCCATTTTTTATTCCCTTTGATAAAGTGTTTCCTTATTGAGTCTGAGACCGTTTTTCCAGTCTGACAAAGTGGTACTGTCACCAATGCTGGCCTAATGCAACGCCTGGACATGGGATGCATTAACAAACAAGTGCACCACCTTGAAAAATCACAAAAGGTGCTACCCAAATGTTACTGTATTAACATTAGTCTACAGAATGCCAGGGCCCCACCATTAATCATAATAACCAACACATTCTAAAATGAATTACTCTCACATGGAGCATTACTTTGTAGATTCATTATTTTCAAGCTACTGAATAAAATGCCTTTACAGAAAAACAAGGGGCCGCAGGACCAGAGTAGTAGTAGATTGTGCTGTTGTGCTAGAAAAGGCAGAAGTAGTTGAGCTACTAATAAATTGCCATTAACTCTTGCATCTCTCCTTTACGTGGTCGGATAGGTTTTGGGCATGTGTATGTGCGTATCCTGCTCTGGCAAACACTTCATTCAAACAGGCCAGGGAATTAGATCTTATAATTGAGGTGTGAGTGATCACAGAGTGGAAAGCTAGCGTAATAAGGAAGATTTAAAAAAAAAGCTTTCTTAGTAGTTAATCTTATTTATAGAAAGATTGATACTCATAAATGCAACTTGTTGCTTTTTTTTGGATAGCGCAATTATTTGAAATGTAAAGAAGATGGTTTCGTAATTGTGAGCTAAGTAAAAAAGGAAGGTATTCTTTAGAAGGTGAAAAAAAATGGCTGAGGAAGATCCTTTCAACAACAACAACAACAACAAAAAAAAAAAAAACAGCCATACAAAATAACTAAGGAAAAAATGCCTAAAGCAAAGAACACTATCTTGAATCACTCTGGCGTATTAATTCTCAGAATTTTGCATGTAGTTATTTTTTTAATTGAGGGAACCAATATAAGGTTGCTCAATTTTTATTTTATTAAGCAAATACATTGGAATGGGGGCAAGTTTAATAAAAAGAATGCCTCTGACAATCACATAAAAGAATGAACATTTCATCATGAAAAGAAGACAGTTCTTCAAAGTGGATATGTTTGAATTCATGGTTTCACTACTTTTTCTTTCTTCTCCCCCCCGCCCCACCCCCCATGGGTTGGCACTGAGTGTTTGGAAGCCACTTCTCTAAGTTTGGTTAGTACCAGTTCACTTGGTGAAATTTGGAACAGGTTGGTCTCCAGATGTTTGTTCTCTGATTTACTAAGAGAAAGGGTTGACCTAGATCAGCAGCAGTGAAGCTGGAAAATTTGTCAAAGAATTTGTCACACACAAAAAAGGAATCATGACCGGGATGCCTGGGTGGCTCAGTCAGTTAACTGCTTTCGGCTCAGGTCATGGTCCCAGGGTCCTGGGATGGAGCCCCACATCGGGCTTTTTGCTCAGTGGGGAGTCTGCTTCTCCCTCTGCTCCTCCCCCTGCTCGTGCTCTCTCACTCTCAAATAAATAAATAAAATCTTTAAAAAAAAAAAAGGAGTCATGACCTTGTGAAACAACCTGTACTTTAGCAACCTGTAATTTAGCACAGTTCCTGAACTGCAACATATGTAGTGTACCTCCCCACCCCCAATTTTAATTCTTCAGAAATTAGAATAAATCTTATGATCAATGTCCAAAGAAACCAGTCGATCTCAGAGATGCAGCTGTGCCACTGTGATCATTTCCTGTGTAAGCGTCATAGCCTGGATAAGTGTAAACTTTTGGCTACTTGTTTATCCTTGTTTCCTCAGTCGACTTATTTTCATTGGTGCTGCCTCCCACAGTCGAATTTTTGCTTAAACTTGGACCCAGAATTGTCCTCAATAGCACTGTATTGTATGGCAGCACTGAAAAGAAAAAGGGCCATGGACCCGCGAACAGAGGGGAGGATGTAAGTTTACTGTAAGTGATGCAAGCATTTATCACTTGAGAAATGAACCAACTGATTTTCTTGTAACACAACAACTGAGTATTTTACAAAGGATCCACGAATATAAGACCCATGTATGTAAATGAATTTGTGCAAGGAGATATATCTCTTGTCCTTGGGATATGTACAAAGGAACTGTCTGTTGGATGCCTAGCAGCACAATTAGAGGCAGACGAATTTGCCAAATCTCTCAATATAAATCATAGTGCTTTCAAAGTGAGGAAAGGTGAATGACCAATGCATGCTTTGTGAAGGACTACTGCTCAGGTGCTAGGCTGTCAATAGCTTCCTGGTAACTTTCAAATTAGCTGTATAAATGTGTGGAGGGGTGTGCAGGTGGAGTAGTCAAATAATCAAATGGAAATGGAGAGAATACACCAGTAGTCTTTGAAATGCCTTAAGATTATATTTTCAATCACAAAGGTGCTAAAAGTTTTGATCAGAAAATGCATTATGAAAAGTATCATGTCATGTGCCTGATAAACAATGGCCAGAAGTGATTCAGAAGGATGAAAAGAAGGCTCAGACTTAAAATCTTAGTTATTAAGGGCATAATATGCTAGCGTATAAAGATACTCCATTGTGCTATATTTTAAAAAGAACTGTACATTTTTCTCCTTAAAATGTTCTTTCTCCCTAAAAAGAAGATGCTACATAAATTGAGATATATTTTAATACCAAGGGACCAGAATCAAGGAGATAAAGGAGTGCAGGAGGTTTAATTCTGTAATCACGGTATCTATGAAATTATGATTCTTCCATCTTTTCCTCTTTCTTTTGCTTCTCCCCCCAGCTATCTAGCCCACTGTGATTCTTTCCATACTCTCTTACATTTTGCAAAAAACCACATCTTTATGTCCTTTTTCCTGTTCTATTGAATCAAGCAAAAAGGAAAGCTTATCAGGTATCTCTTAAACAAGGAGTAAATGGCCAGGTAAATCAAAGGGACAGAACTATGGAGAGAATAATTTACAGATATGTAATTTACCAGAAAGAATTATGAAAGACTTGAAAATGCCCCAAGATGATTGCTGGATGTCTTCAATGAAAAACTAGGAATTATCTAGAACATAACCTTCCGGGGTATCTGACTATGAGTTTTGGGCCCTTCGTTGTCTTTGAACAACTTCACCATTCTCCAAGTTGAAGATAATTGATAGTGATGCAAATGATTCTTGTCTATATAAATGCACAGTGTACATGTATGATTGAATGCAATTGATTATTGCCCTGTGGATATTGACCAGTTCTGCATCTATTAAGCAAATGTGTTTCAGTATTCCTCATGAGTTTATATATTCATCTGCTTTTTGGATTCTTTAATGAATTGGTTGTAACAGCTTACTGATTCTCTCATTAGTTAATGAGCTAAATAAAATCTCTGATATCTTTTCATTTTATATTTGTTTGAGACTCAAGATTATAACCTTTTAAAAATAATTATCCTTTAACTAATTTTAAAAATCCTTACAGTTAGAAATTTTTCTTTCAAAAAATGTTTATTTTCATGGGATAATCTGATAATCAGAGTAGGAGGGAACTGGAATATTAGTCTTTTCTTAATCACTGAATATTCCTTAATTGTTGGTTGAATTAGTACTATACCACTGGTACCCCAAAATGATTTAGTAGAACTCTGTGGCTTGGAACTACTGATCACATAGCAGCTAGCACTGAGCTGGCGGTGCTAGAGGTCTAAAATTCTTCGGTATTTTGCATGCATCCAAGAGGAAGGTTAGGCCTGGAAGAGACTATGGTAGTCTGCTCATTTAGGGACTAAACAGTCCTGGAAATGTTGAGAAACAACCAAGGGAAGATGTGCTAAAACTCCCCAGAATTTTTAAAGTGCTTTGGTAAATATAAATATATTAAGTCTGAATTCCTCAGACTCAAAGGGGGAGGCTAATTGGAATGAAGATGGACCGTGACTCACAAGAGTTCCTTTCTTTGCTGATACGCAAGGCTTCCAAGGAGCTTTGGTGATTTTTTGGCACCAAACATCCTCTAACTAGTAGGAGATAAGGGTTATAAACTTTCAAGAACATTTCACAACAAAGATAACCTCTTGAGAAATTGTTTGACTTAATAAATAGATGATGAATAAGTAAGTCTCTAGTCAAACATTTTCCCATGTTAGGCTGTAACAAATTTCTAAAATCAAAAACCAAAATACTCAATTATTCTGTGTCCTTTAAAAAGTTAGAAAAATGCAGTCCAACAGAACTTTCTGCAATGACATAAATATTACATATGTGTACTGGTCCAATAAGGTAGCCATTTGCCACTTGTGGCTATTGGGTATTTGTAGTGTGGCCAATACAACCGAGAAACAAGTATTTTAATTTTATTTAATTTTAATTAATTTCAATAGCTATATATGGCTCGTGGTTACCATATTTGACCATGCAGAGTTAGAAGTAGGCCACATAGATCTACTTTTCATAACATTGGTTCTTGACCAAATACAAGTGTTTAAAACAAAAACAGAAAAAAAAAAACATAGGTTCTTGACCTAATACAAGCGTTTAAAACAAAAACAGAAAAATTAGTAGCATGAACTCTATAAAACATGTCTCCTTACATAAGATGTTTTATTTAAAAACATACTCCTTTTCTTCAAGAGATCTCAATTGATAAAGAGGCTCCATTTGGAATTCCAAAGGCTTTTGATTAAAGTAGGTGACTACTGGGAAAATAAAGGCGATGCCAACAAGCATCAGTGAGCTGGCAGATCCCAGCCCTCCTGGAAACGTGACTTGGGCTTTTCCATAAAGTGGTAATGAATAATTCTGTTTGGCACAAGCAGGGAGACTTTGTCCTTGCCAATGAATGACTTCCTTTGGAGTACTGTCAGGAGAGCTAAACAAGTGACCCACAAGCCCTAAGGCAAGATTCAGGGAGTAGTTTCAGAGAGATGGGTTAAAAAGTCATCATCAGTCAAGGTCATGTGCGGCTCAAGGCCATTTTGGAAGAAGCCAGGCATTAACGGTCTTAGCTTACCCATTAATGCTTTAAGAAATCCCTGCTGATTGCTCTTACCCAGCCTATGGGCTTAGCTGTTTAAAAGACTGCAGAATGTTCCTGCGGGAAACACCTTGACCAGACCCTCATTTTACAGGTGAGGAAACTGAGTCATCTGTACTGAACAACTTTTTGTACACAAAAGATATTTAATGAGCTACTATAGATACGAAAAACATAAACTTTAAATGTGAACGCAATACCTAGAATTTAATTTACTCATTCATTCATTCATTCATTCATTCAATAACTACTTATTCTTGACAACTACATACCAGGTCCTGTACTAGGTGCTAGGGATACAGAGGATAACAGGATGATGCAAACGATATGCTTTTGTGGTATTTTCCTTCATGTATTAGGTATATATATTTAAAGAGATCTCCAGCTTTTTATTCAGAGTTTTAAAAATATTGGAATTTCTAATAAATAAAATCTTTAAAAAAAAAGGGGGGGGCGCCTGGGTGGCTCAGTCGTTAAGCGTCTGCCTTTGGCTCAGGTCATGATCCAAAGTCCTGGGATTGAGCCCCGCATCGGGCTCCCTGCTCAGCGGGAAGCCTGCTTCTCCCTCTCCCACTCCCCCTGCTTGTGTTCCCTCTCTCACTGTGTCTCTCTCTGTCAAATAAATAAATAAAATCTTTAAAAAATAAATAAAAATAAAAATATTGGAATTTCTAATTTCTCAGTATTAAAATATTGCTTGTGTAATAAAGTTTTTAAAAGCTGGCTATGTCCCTGAAAATCTGAAAATACTCAGATATAAGGTTGCTTCTCAATTACTTTGGTAATGGAGGGAGTATTAGCCTAACTTACCCTCCAATCATTCGTTAATGCTTGAGTATATCCTGAAGGGCTGGGAAAGGAGGTAAAATATCCAGAGAAATTATTTAAAGAAAAAATTCTCCCAGGAAGACTTTCAGAGCGTTCAAAGCCAGTTTTAACCTGTCTTGATAATGCAGTCAGAACTGTAAATACAGTATTGTAATGTGATGATACCCTAACAAAGGACAGTAGTAGTCAGGGCTGTTGGCCATACACACCAAAATAGCCCAGATTCAAAGCATTTATTTTTGTATTAAATTATATTTGGGTTATATTTATGGTGTTTCTTGTCTTTCTTTTTTGAATTCTCCATCTCTCTGCACTATTTTACTGTCTTAGCTTTAAGAGCCCTCACAGCTGTTATTCTTCTTTTAGCTTTAACCTCTTGCTTTATTTTATAAGATTAAGTGTGAGGGTTTGAGGACATCCCTAAACTCTCCTGAGGTGAAATGCATAGTTTCACTTTGCCTCAGTGTCTGTTGAGACCACACAAAGCTATTTTCTTATCTTGGCTAATAACTATAATATTCCCAAGACCCAAGTGTTCTTTTAGTAAAATGGTGTAGGCTCATGGGTTTCTTTTTCTTTTTTTTTTTTTTTGATTTTTTTTTTTTTTGATTTTTTATTTATTTCTTTGACAGAGAGAGACACAGCGAGAGAGGGAACACAAGCAGGGGGAGTGGGAGAGGGAGAAGCAGGCTTCCCGCGGAGCAGGGAGCCCGATGTGGGGCTCAATTCCAGGACCCTGGGATCATGATCTGAGCTGAAGGCAGACGCTTAACAACTGAGCCACCCAGGCGCCCCTCTTCTTCTTTTTTTTAAAGATTTTATTTATTTATTTGAGAGAAAGAGAGAGTGAGAGAGCATGAGCAGGGGAAGAGGTAGAGGGAGAAGCAGACTCGCCCCTGAGAGCAGAGCCCAGCGTGGGGCTCCATTCCAGGTCCCTGGGATCATGACCTGAGCCAAAGGCAGATGCTTAACCGGCTGACCCACCCAGGTGCCCCTAGACTCAGGTTTCTGACACCAAGATGATTATAGAATTATTATATATATATTAACACTAGGCTGAATTTTGTGAAATTGCCATTTTTATAAGTCAAAGTGGTCAAATATTGGCATGCTCATATGCTTCAACCTACTATTTAGTGAGAATTTACTGTGTGTCAGGCTGAAGATTAGAATTTTTGTATGCTGTTTTGCTACCTTTTATTTAATACAGTTATTTCAGTGTTTTGAAAAGGCATCATATCTCACATTTTTAAAATGCATACTAGTTTAGAAATCTGGAAAAATTTATTATGATTTTCTTAGAATTCTTTTCACTTTGTGGTAGAAATGCTAGAAACTGATGGAGAGAACTCTCTAACTGACACAAAACACAAACTTAGGTGGCTCTTTCTTTAAAAGAAAAAACAAAAAAATACTTGTGGCTTACTTACTGTACCCTGGGGAAATTAAGTTACCTACATTATTTTCTAGACAGTCTTTTGCAGGACTACTATGGTGAAAATGAAAGTGAGAAAGAATGTGTCAAAAAATAATTTTACTGCTTTGTTTTTTAATACTCCTATAAACAAAAAAATACAAAATTACCTTGATATTGACTAATGTATTAATGTTACCTGAAAATATCCACCTGTTAAGTCTATTTATAAACCTGCCACACACACATTGTAATAGGGGGATTTCTAAAAAAAAGTTTGGTTTCCTCTTCCTGTTCATCACTGTCAGTGTCTGAAAAGGCAACTTGTAATTTTTATTGCAGAGTGTGGGCAAACAAGTAAAACATTAAGTGGATATAAAAAGGCTCCATGAAAGTATTCTGGTTACATTTCCCTGTAATTTTCAGAACCACATTTACAATATAGTAACAGCATCAGAAAGTGTGTAGAAAGATGAATTAAGGAAATAAGCCAATGTTAATGTCAGATAGGAAAAAAAAAAAGAGAGAAAGAAGAGGAAATTTGGGGAGATAGTGTACTTCTCCAAAAAGCAGTTTCAAGCAATCTAACTAATAATCAACCCCTCTCATTTTCAGAGATCTGGAGAGACATGGACATAATTATTTTCTTCTGAATCTCTTCTAAGTTTAACAATCCTCACTGACAGGAAATTGTCCCTTATCAAGCTCCTTACACAGCAGCTCGAGGCTTTTCCCGTCATTGGGTGGGTAAAATGGGAGGGATATTTTATGGATCTTATGCTGAGCACTAGCACTCTCTACCCTGGCACCCTGTGAGAGTGTGTCGCTCTCCTTAGTTAACCACTGAAAGATCGCAGAAGCGTCATGGTGAAATGCAGGCAAGGATGTTGGCTTTTCACTTGGGGGGCCGCTTCTTACACGTCTTAAGCATTATTGAAAGTTAAAGCTAGGTGTGTCAGAGAAATTACAGAGAATATTTTTAGGACTCCAAGATATGTGTCAGGGTCTTTCTTGCAAATGACTTGTCTATAAGTAAATTAGAATAAAATGAAATAGTTCTCTCAAGTTGACTTTTTAAAAAATACATACAGATAATTGGCCCTGCAGAGAATGACTGAATGATGGGCATCAGGTTGATACGAGCCTCATAGATTTTACACTGAAACACATCTATAGATCTATCTTTTAAATATACAGTTATAGTTCCCAGTAAGAAAAGCAATGAGAGTCAAAGCTCAACTTGAGTTAAGCTCAAGAGTGGCTACCCAAATAGGATGGGATATGCTGTTATTATTTTCTCATTTCTGGTATTGCTTGAGAGTCTACATGTGAGAGTCTGGGAGCTTGAAGACTAGGGAATTGTTAATAAAATTCAAGAATATGCTAGGAATATCTAAATTTCAAAATGAAAAGAGAAATTCTTCCTATAAAATAGATCCTCTTACCTCAGTTTTCTCCCCAGAGACCAATTAATTCAGGGACTTCTAGAGCTAAAATCATATAATGAACTAATCATTTATACATAATAACAAATTATTGTTAGTCTTCATAACAAGCTCGAAGGTAACCCCATTTTGCAGATTAAGAAACTGAAACTTAGTGAGTTTAAGAAATTTTACCATGTTCACACAGCTTACTAAGGAGTAAAAAGGGGATCTGAGCTTTTATCTGAAGGCTTCAAATCCCATGCTACTTTTTTAAAAGATTTTATTTATTTATTTGAGAGCGAGAGAAAGAGCAGGGGAAGGGGCAAAGCATGAGGGAGAAGGACAAGGAGACTCTGCCCTGAGTCAGAGCTAGATGTGGGGCTCGATCTTGGGATCCTGAGATCATGACCTGAGCCGAAATCAAAAGTCGACCGCTTCCACAACCGAACCACCCAGGCACCCCCCACCCCACCCCATGCTATTTTTGCGATGCCTTGCTGTCCCAGTTGGATGGGATTTAGAGGTCACTTGATACACTTCTCATACTGAATGCAGGAATTCCCTCCACAAGACTGACTCTGCTCAAATTCCTTGTGTGTACGTCAGCTTTGTGTTTGTGTGTGTACATGTATGTGGGACATCTCAGCGTCTGACTGGCTTCCATGCTGGCAAGATAGCTCATAATGCTCAGATGAAATCTCACTCCCTTTAACATATTGACCCTACGTTTGCCAAATAACACTACAACAGGCTTTGAGTATAAAATATATTAATTAGGATCTTAACTTGCTATATAGTATATTACAATACTTCAACTTCTTTAATAAAAAAAAGCTAAATTGGTAAAACGTTCACAGACAACAAAATTCAAAAGTTATGAAAAGGCCTGTAGTGAAGACCTCTATCTCCTATCCCCTCGTTAGCCAATTTCTCTTGGTGGAGCCAACCAATGTTACCATCCAGACATACCTTATGTATAATACAGTATATATAGTTCCCTTTTTCTTTCTTCCAGAAATAGTAACATAATATACATCCTATATACACTGTTTTGCAACCTCATTTTTTCAGGTAGCAACATATCTTGAAAACTATTTGCTATCATACATAAAGAGCTTCCTCATTTCATTTTATTTTATTTATTTATATTTTTAGCAGATTCACAGCATTTTACTGTATGGATACGCCGTAATTTACTCAATTAGTCTCCTACCAATGGGAATTTAGATTATTGCAATCTTTTGCTATTACAAATAATGAGGTAATGACTAATTTCAGAAATATATCATTTCACAGATATGCAATTATCTCTGCAGGATAAGTTCCTCGAAGTTAAATTGCTAGGTCAAAAGGCACAAGTACTTGTAACTGCCCTCCATTGAAGTTGCATCATTAAAAACCCTAGGAATATACTTAGAAAGAAATAAAGAAGAAGTATACGAAAGAAAAATTGAAATGCTGCTTAAAAATAGACACAAAAAAAAACTAGAATGTTTCATCTTTTATGGAACACTCTTCCTAAAATAAGGACAGATGAATAAGTTAAACAACACCCTAGGGTTACAGTTAGCAAGATCCAGGCCATGGGAAACTCCACAGTACAACTGATTCAGTTTCAACAAATAAAATGCAGGAATAAAGGACAGTGAGAGCTGGGAGGCAGGAAGCCATGGCTTCAAAGAGACTTGAGAGACATATCAATAGATTGCAATGCCTGGCCTTTATTTGATGCTGGTCAAAACAAACAAACTTTAAAAATTATATATGGTATTATGAGACAATGGGGGAAATGACTAGGATAAATGGAAATGGACACCTTATTCTTAGATAGGAATATTCAAGATCATAAAGATACTATTACTCTATACATTTAGTGCAATTTCAATAAAAATAGCAACCTTTAAAAATTAGACAAGCAATTCTAAAGTTCACATAGAAAAATATTAAGCAAGAATAGCAAAAAAAAAAAATTCTGGGGCAAATATAACAGTGATGAGATACTAAAATGCATTTTAAAACTATAATAATTAGAAGAGGGTGGTGAGAAATATAATTTAGTATATGATAAAACTTGGCATGTCCAATCAGTGGAGTAAGAGATCATCCAATAAGTGCTAACTGGTGTTGGAAGAACAGAATATCTACATATTAAAAAATAAAGAAGATAAGTGCTTTGTACTTTTAATCGAAATAAATACCAGGTGGGTCAAACTTTAAAAGTAAAAGTCGAAGCTTTGGAATTCCAAGGAGAATTCCTGGGAACTTACAAATATATTTATATATAAGTATACACACATACACATATATTTTCCATACATAAAACATGTATATATACATATGTATGTGTGTATATGTTACATTTACATATACATATGTTATGTGTATATATATGTATATGTACTGTTTAAATATTTAAAAAAGTATTACACACACACAGTGTTGAATTAGAAAAGGCCTAAGTGTGACAAAGACCGGGAGCCATTAAAGAAAAGATTAATATGACTATAGGCAAAAATTAAAAATCTTTACAGCAAAAACATGAGTAATGTCAAAGGCAAGTGGCAAACTAAAAAATCTTAAATTACAGATAAAATGATAATTTTCCTACTTTATACAAGACCTGTATAAGTCAATAAAACTAACAAAAATCCTATGGAAATTAAGCAAAGGACATGAATAGATCTTTCACCAAAAAGCCCTTAAACACATAAAAATATGGTCAAACTTTTTGATAATTATCACTTAAAAGTAAAACTACACTGAGGTACCATTAGTTACATACCAGATTGATAAAAGTAATATTAAGGCCTTAACTCTTAATATTTAAGAATGACCCTAAGGCCATCTGACTTGTAGAAAAAGTGGTTGGGGCAAAAAAACAGTAACCTCTTAGAAATCCTAGAACACTCCAGTAATCTCTAGGATTAGTGTTATGGTTCTATCTCACACAAAGCTTATGACATCAGATGATCTCTCTAATCCAGAATGCAATGGAAAAACTAGAAGAAACAAAATCTTTAAGTTTTTAAAAACAGTCAAAGATAAAAATCCATAAAAATACACATTTTTTTTGAAGCTTGTATACTTGACTCAGAAGGGCATACTTTGGTCCCTACTCTTGAAAACTTACTTTTATTCTATATACAATCCTAACATAAATGTTTGTTTTGGTTTGGTTCCCCATCTTTAGCAATTAAAAGAAAAAAAAAAAATAGAGGGCATCTGGGTAGCTCAGTCGGTTAAGCGTCTGCCCTTGGCTCAGGTTATAATCCCAGGGTCCTGGGATCTAGTCCTGCATTGGGCTCCCTGCTCCTCGGAGGGGCCTGCTTCTCCCTCTGCCTCTCTCTCTCTCTGTCTCTCATGAACAAATAAATAAAATTAAAAAAAAAAAAAATAGAGGAAAAGACTTCTGGAGACAGGCACAATGACTTTAGGAAGAAGCCACAAAAAATGTTCTACAATCAAAGAAAACCTATGCAGATCTGACATAAAGACTGAAAGCCGAGGATGATTTACTATGGGCACATTTCCTATGAGAATCATGGTATTACTGCAGCACCCAGTGTAAGATATTCATGAGGATGCCCTTCAGCCATCTCAAAAATAATTCTTACTCTGTTCAGTACATCCCTCCATATGGGATGTCTGATATATGTCTGATAAACTGCCATGAGCCATCAGAAACAAAATATTGGGATATTTACCAAGATACATTTCATTTGTCTGGAAAACTCAATTGTACAGTAAAACAAATTTCTCCTGGGACACAACTAACCAGTGATATGACTGTAGTTTAAAAGACAAACAAACAATAAATTGTCATTGGTGTGCTTTTGTTTTTTAACCCACAGGTCAGATTTTCCAGGCTTCAATAATTCTGAATTGAATAAAACCTAACTTACCTTGTGATTACTTACTAAGGAATAGTTCTGTGGGTTTATGACCTTATCACAGAACATGTCGTATTTCAAAATTACTTGCCTTAACGTAATGATGTTAATGAAATGAAATTACGTTCATATTTGAATCTGCATGGCTTAATAATGGCAGTAGTTAGCATTGTCTGTTGATGGCTCTCTGCCGTGTCTATGGTAGGAAGACTCCATTTTCAATTTTCTTTTTTGGGTTGTGCTTCTCTTTGATGTTCCTCACTTTTTAGCAATGAACATGGATGGCATTTTAAAACTCCTCAAGTATTTTTTTGCAATGAAGCTACTCTACTAGGCAACAAAAGATGTCCTCAGAGGGGCAAGTTACTTTAAGACTGAGAATCTCGTAGGATTAGATAGTGTGTGTGTAGCCTCTAAGGATCATTAATATCATTAATGTGAGGCAAAAGTCCCAGACTAAATGGCTTCTGGGGAAGCATAATTTATTCAGAATGACATGACTCTAAAATGTTTTTATAACCTAATATTAAAAAGGGAGCTAATAAAACTATTTCTCTAAATCAGCACTTCCCAGTGTGTGGTCTGGGGACTTCCCTATCAGAATTTCCCAGGAGAGGAGGAAAATGCAGGGTAGGGGCCACATCACCAACCTCTTGGATCAGAAATTCTAGACATGGGCCCCAGTGTGTTTAAAAGATATTTCAGGGGATTGTTTGACATACCCAAGTGTGAAAACCAAGTTGGTAAGATACCAACGAGGATATACAGAGTGCTAATTAAAACGAGGCATTTCACAAGCCAGCTCGTTTACTCCTTTACAATGTGTTGGGCTGCTATGTTTATTTAGCGCATTGCTTGGCCTGTCTGCCCTCAATATTTGCTGAATGAATGATTTATGTATAATATCTCCACTCACAGAGGAGCAAATTGAGACTTGGAGAGGGTAGGTAGCCTAAGACCACTTTGTTTATAGTGAGTAGAGACTCAGGGCTGGTATCAAAGCCCAGGTGGTTTTCCCTCAACAGCGCTACCTTGTTGTGGGTCATTGGATTTGTTTGTAAAGGAGACCTATATCAACTTAGCCTGTTAACACTCAAATCCTCAAAAATCCCTGTGGTGGAGTTTATTTAGAAAATATAATAAGTTATATAATATTTTAGAATGTGATAAATATCCTGGGGTGGAGGGGTGGGGACAACTCAGCAAAATGGGATAAGAGAGTGGGAGGGTGATGAGGCCTATTGCAGGTTTTTTTTTTTTTTTTTTAGTTTCAGAGGTAGAATTTAGTGATTCATCAGTTGCATATAATACCCAGTGCTCATTACATTAAGTATCTCCTTAATGCCCATCACAGAATTAATTATCCCTCCCCCCATCTCCCCTCCAGCAACCCTCAGTTTGTTTCCTAGAGTTCAGCATCTCTTATGGTTTGCCTCCCTATTTTCATCTTATTTTATTTTGTAATAAAAAAGATGAGGAAGGCTTCACTGAATAGGTGAAGGGCCCCTTCAAGCTCCTGATAACTAGAGCCAGAGACCAGGGTTTAGCAAGAGCATATGCCTGAGGAAGGAGTGCGTCTGTTTGGTCCCAAGATCAGCAAGAAGCCAACCCAGGTGGAATGGAGAGGGCAAGGAGGAGAGTGGGTGGCTATGGAGGAATGGGAAGAGAGGATCTAGGAACTAAGCAAAGACAGCCCCTTTGAAGAACAGAGAAATCTACCAGTAGCTGGATGGACACCAGTCAGGAGAGGGTCTACTTTGTTTGCTTGTTTGTTTGAGGTACAAAAGAAAACAGGATGCTCGTCTTCTAGTAGCAATGCTCCGAGAGAGGGGGGATTGATGATTCAGGAGAGGGCACTGTGGAAGGGGAGAGAGGATGAGCACCTGTGTTGAGGTAGGGAGTGGCCTTGCATAGAAGCACAGATAATTCATCTACAGACACAAGGCATAAGGCAAAGTATGTGGGTACCAATGCTTTTAGGTGGGGAGCTGTGGTAGCAGGAGACTGTGGAAGATTTTTAATGGGTTCCCTTTTCTCCATGAAATAGGATGCAGGGTCATTAGCTGAGAACAAGCAGGGGAGCAGGTGCGAGAGAACCTGCCTTCAGAGCATTTTTTACTGAGCTTACTTGTATATAAGCACTGAACTTGGTACTTCTGCTTAAACATATGGAAATATCTTATGCACATACTCTTGCCAAAGCAGCGTTACTCATCTTTGGTTAGAATTAGCTTGGAAAGTAAACTGTGCAAGTAATGAATTTTGAAAATAAATTAATACAGATTGAAAACCTTCTTGTCTGCTCCCACTTGTACTGTAAATTTATTCTCTCAAAGTTATTTCATGTTCTGAATGTCATTGAGGAATTTAGTAGATCACTGAGCTGCACCCCAGAAGTGGGCTTCTAACCATAATTTAATTGGAAGGGTTGTAACTAAGTTTCACCATATGGGACTGCCAGATGTAACCAATGCAATATAAGTTTGAAGAAGACATTATTGAGTGTGTCTAAGCACATTTTATAAGCAATGAAAGCTATCATTTATGCAACAGAAATCACTCTAATGTCTTATGAAATTAGGACATCAGTAGAATATGTAAGTGTTAGAGGGTTAATGTAGATCAAGTAATTTTGGTTGAGAGATAACACACTATTTAAAGACAAACATTAGTCAGATAATACAGGTATTACTCACCCCTCCTGCACCCTAACACATCAATCAAATTTGTAAGGCTAACATGGCTTACAGTTTTTATACTAATACAGTTAATGATACACTTGGAAGCTGATACAGTTGGGACTTTAAGTTTATTAAGCAGAATATCTGGGCAAATTCCTCAGTCATTAAGTAGAGGCCCACAAAATTTTTAATCTGGGCCAATGAATAGTTTAACATGCTGAAATTGCCACCCCTGAACTTTTAGTTTGTTCTTTGGACTCTTCAAGACTTAAATGTGTTGTAACTCCATGGTTAATCTTGCAATGAATAAACTTATAACAAAATCGTGATCCCAAAAGTCTATTACTCACATACCTAAAGGCAGGCTCAGAACAACAACAACAAAAATCATACCTGAGTAAACCATATAAGCAGCACTGTTTTCCCTCTGCTCTGGGTTAGGCTGAAGAGGGCTCTTGTACAAGCGAAGAGTTCATTGGCACTAATTGTGTATCGGGAACTGTACTAGTACTAAATCTTGCTGAAATGCAGATGCATATATCCTGTGTGCTATCAAAACAATGGCACTCCAAAGCTAAAGATTCAAGACTATCCACCATTCAGAGATTAATCCTCTGGTCTTATTCTCCCTGACTTTGGCCACTGTTATTTGCAGAATTGTGGTGAATAAAACATAAATGTTCACACCTTAAATCATCATGATGTTGAACTCATCCCCTGCAGAGGCTAATGAGAACATATGTGTGAAACCAATGAAGGAAAGGCAAATTCAGATCCTTTGAACTGTATAATCTTTGGTCAGATTAGATAAATACAGGAGAGATGTTCCACTTAAATAATCCATACAGTTTAAGCAGATTAAGGATTTTAAAGCAGTTAAGACCACACACGTGCGCGCACATGTGCACCCCGCCCCCCCCACCACCACACAATTCAGAGCAAGACTACCAGAACTGAAGAATCTCCTGCTGCCAGCCTATGAATTTTCAACCCAGGAATAGTGTGGGAGGATTGGAGGCCTGACTTATTCTCTGGTCAGTTGCCTTCCTCTGCCCTGGTGTCAGGACAGCTTATGATGAGTTCCAAAGCCAGGTAGGTGCATCTTCTCTTGACTTCAGTTATCTAGCTGGTGGCTGGCTCTTCTCCTACCAGAACCATTATAACTTTAGTAAGATCTGATTGATGGCACCACACAGAGGAGTTGATGAGGCTAACCAGCTGGACTACGGGGATATTCAGGCAGCAAGATGAATTTAGGCTTGCCAGTGAAGCAGGATGTAAGTAGATTCTAAAACAATCCCCAGAACAAAGTCAATATGAAGAAACTGAAGTGTACTTTTCAATAGTCTGTAAGTGGCCTTTCACTGGTGCACGGGCACTAAAAGTTTACAGAGAAGTAATAAATGGGACCTCGAGGATACTGGGGTTCAAGGCCAATTCTTTTGTACTTGCTGCCATCTTTGGAGGCTGAGTTACTACGGTTCCTGCTTAGAATGATATTTCTAGCCCTTTCCCCCTGGTTAACTTCTATTGCTTCTTCATAACCACCTCATTGAAGTCGGCCCCCCAAAGTCATTTCCATTTTTGTATGCATAGTGTTCAGTACAGGGTTTTGACTAGAAGATTCTAAATAAGTGTTTGTCGAATGAAAGAGAGTAATAGAGAAATAGCTATATTTATGGAATATGAATGAAAAGAAACTGGATTAAGAGTAGGAAGACTTGAACTTGAGTTATAACTGTACCACTCACTAAGCAGCAAATCTTTTCCTCTTGCTGTTTCTAAGTCTATTAAGTAGGAATAATAATGCCTTCTCCATCTTCTTTGTGAAGCGGTTATGAGAACAAAGGGGCTATAGTGAGAAAAACGAGATCTAACAGAAACCTGGCTCCATAATGGGCAGCCTTAGGCAAATCACTGAAATGGCTGGCACGTATTTCGTATTTCAAGTGTGGATCAAAAAACTTCTCTATCTCTTAGGCTTCTTTTATAAAGGGCCATTCAAATATCAGAAAGGGTTATGGCCTTTTTATTTATTTTAAAAAATATTTTTAAATTTTAATTTGAAATAATTTTAGACTTATAAAGACATTGAAAAAAAGTAGGGTTCCCATATACCCTTTACCTAGTTTACCTAGTTTCCCCAAATGTTAACATCTTACTTATAACTGATGCACAATCATCAAAACCAGGAGATTAACTTTGATATGCTACTATTAACTGATGTATAGACCTTATTCAAATTTTTTCCAATTATTCCATTTTCTTTTTCTGGTCCTGAATCCTTTCCACGGTCTCACACTGCATTTAGCTGTCATGTCTCCTTAGTCTTCTCCTTTATTTATTTATTTATTTATTTATTTATTTATTTATTTATTTATTTTTGAGCGTGCACGCATGAGAGAGAGAGAGAGAGAGAGAGAGAGCATGTGCATGCACATGAGTGGGGGGGTGCGGACAGGGGGAGAGGGAGAGAGAGAAGCCCATGCAGGATCCACTTCCAGTGCAGAGCCTGATGCAGGGCTCAATCTCATGATCCTGAGATCATGAACTGAGCCAAAATCAAGAGTTGGACACTTAACCAACTGAGCCACCCAGGCATGCCAGTCTCCTCCAATTTTTTTAAAAAGTATCTCGTGGGTAGATATACTAAGACTGCAAATATCCTATTTCTCAGCATGTTTTTGGCCACTAATTTTCACATCCATTGATTATTCTTATCTGCAACAGTTAACAGGGTGTTTGTCAAATGGTGATTTTTCTACTTCCATTATTCTTTGTACATTCATTAATTGGAATTCTACTGTAAGAAAGAGCTATCCCTTTTCTCTCATTTACTTATATATTCAAATTATTTATTTGTATCAGTATGGATTCATTATTTTATTCCATGGGTTATATAGTCCATCACTATCATTTATTGTCCTTCTCAGGTTGTCCTAGATTTGCTATGGCCTTTTTAGATGGCTCAACTCACACAAATCAATGCCTTGCTAAAAATCAATCTACCCCAAGAAATGCCTGTTTGGAGATGTGGCATATGATAAAAAATTAAAATGTATAGCTGAAAAAAAATGTCTGGGGTATCAAGGACACAGGGATCCAGATACTAGCAGCTCCAAAAATGAAGACGAAAGACCTATAAGGATACAGAGGTTCAGGGTACTGAATATCCTAGACATTTGTACTCTAGCTGGTGATTTACCCATCTGGCAATTGACAAGAAGGGTGTGTAGGGACATTTATATCCCTGGTTCATCTGAATATACAGAGGCTGGCAAGAAGTATTTAAAGATCAATAACTATATCTTATGGTGTGTATGTACTTATGTGTGGGTGAGAGAGAGAGAGAAAGAGAGACAGAAAGAGAGAGAGAGATTATTACCAGTTTAGGCTACTTTAATGCAAACTTTTTGAAAACAGATAAAGCCAGTCTTGAGTATGATTTGTGTAACATAAATCCCTGTGCAACAGAGAGTTGATCGTGTTTGTTCATAAAGTTACTTATTAATTCATCACACACTTATATTTTGAATGTTTAATATGTCCCTGGCACTGTGCAAACACCATGGATATAAACAATTACATACTGTCTTTAGTGACCTTGAAGTTCAGTGGAACTGAAGTCCTTTCAAAAAGCTGAGATGTTCCAGGTGGTCCTAGAAAAAGCTCTTGGCTTTATCAGTAAAATAGGAGGGTTAGTCTTTGATCTTTAAGATTCTTTTCGGCAGTAAAGTCATTTGATACTGTGATTCACTGATTTGATTATTTAAAAATTGCTGTTTAATGTGCCTTTCTCTCAAAATATCCTAATCAGTAATAGATGCACTTTTCTCTTTAATAAATCCTTTGTAGCTGTTTAAATACTTAATCTCACAGAGCTGATCCCCTTTGGGTGGAAAACCTCATTTATATACAGCCCTGGACTCTATTTTTCACACAGAGGTTCAGACTTGTGACATGAGAAAAGTCAGTGGAGACTCAGAATACATTATTTTTAAAGTCAGAGGCAGACGGTTGGTTGCGTATTGCAGTTACTTAGTTTTCTTCTTTTGATTAATGGAAATCAAATAGCTAATCTAAATAATTATAGTGGTAGACTAGAAATTGCTTTCATGGCTATGACTGCCATATTAATTACAAGGGGCATTTGCTTATCTGCCTCTTCCAAAATCAGAAAGATGACTTATCCTATGACTGATGGCCAGATACACTCACTTGGAAGTTTAATTTTTTAAAAAATTAGAAAAACAGTATCACCTACTCATTTTAATAGCAAGTAATAGCTAGTACTATAATCTCAGAGGTTACAGAGAAGAAAAGTAAAAAACAGATGAAAACCAAGATATTTTTAAAAAGACGATTTATGTCACATCAAATTCACATTTTATATTTGCTACAACTCCAAGTATGAACAGTGATATTGGTCTGCATTATACAAGGTTCCAGTCCTAACCACAGGCTTCTTGTAGTTCCCTCTCTCCCTAACATGTTAACCTAAAATAACGGATCTTTATATAAAGCATAACAATACATCAATGAGCTCATTTGAAGGAGTCTAATGCTGTCATTTAATTTCTTTAAAACAAGAACTTATTTTCACATGTAAATTGATTTTAAAATATTGAATCTATCAGCATGATTGGTTACTTGCCAACTCCAAATCAGAGGTGAAGCTGTGTTGCAGATAAAAAAAATCTTAACTTATTCTAAAACGAGGTCAGGTTAGAGGGATTACAATACCATGTGCTTTCTTTCAGTTCCTTAATTAGGAAGTGCTTCCAAACCACTGTCCTGAAAAACATTATGGATTAAAATGTATCATTTTTTTTTTAAAGATTTTATTTATTTCTTTGACAGAGAGAGACACAGCAAGAGAGGGAACACAAGCAGGGGGAGTGGGAGAGGGAGAAGCAGGCTTCCCGCTGAGCAGGGAGCCCGATGCGGGGCTCCATCCCAGGACCCTGGGATCATGACCTGAGCCGAAGGCAGAAGCTTAACGACTGAGCCACCCAGGCGCCCCTAAAATGTATCATTTTTCCCTTTACAGGTACACTTATGAAATGTAGATGGGGGGGTTATATGTGTAATGCTTATTGTGAGAGGTATGACCTAGTAACCTGCTAGACTTGAAATATTAAAGCACAAGCGGAGGAGGAGTAGAGTTGCCGTATGAATATATCTTGACAATATTAGTTCCGACAACAGAATGGCTCATTGTGCTGCCTGAGGCTGCAGGAAAGTCATCAAAGATGTTTGTGAACAGCAGGAAGGGAAGAAAAGAAGTAACTCAGGAAGGCCAACGAGGTTAGGTGTCAGTCACAGGCAAAGAGAAAGTGCTAGAGGGAATCCAGGGGGCACACAACTACTGGAACCTGGGGGTGGAGGCTGGGGACAGGACAACGTCAGTTTAACCTTGAAACCCATGGGTGGGCAGGTATGCAGACCAGCAATGAAAGACTGAGAAACCCTAAAGTGGAAGGAAATGAAAGGATTTAGTTGTTCAGATCTGGGAGCACTGCAGAGTGGCAGCAAGAAAATGACAGACGGTACAACTGCAGGGAATCGTAAGGATGTGTTCAGTTAACTTCTCTTCTTGAATCTAGCTCTACCAGAAGTAGTTTTACTTCTAATGGATTCATCTGATTAGTGACATTCCCAGGGTGTCCCAAAGATGTGCAAATTCAGATTTTGCACTGTGGGTTTTCTTAAAGCCAGGTCATAAACCTTTATGTTATTCTATGTTGACATTTAAAATGTTCAAATTTGAACAGCCTCCATAGACTATAGAAAGAAAAGCTTTATGCTAGAAACAGCAACTTATGAAAATATGTGCTCCACAGAAGTAGGGCACTTTGAATTGCCTAAATATTTCAATTGCATAAATAATCCAACTGCTTGTCAACATTTTACAATTATAGACCAGTAGCGGGCTTAAAGAGGAGCTTTCATCTATTCTGATTGTCGAAGTCGCGTCTCTGTAGCCAGGGGTCTGGCTGGGATGTGTGGCTCTATTGGCTGATGAGTTCCCACTGCCCCAATTTCTGGGATTTATGGACATCCTGTGGTGATTCTAACCCTCATCCCTCTCTCTTGCCTGGATTTCATGCCTAATTAACTGACATAAAAATGATTGCAGAGCTCACAAATGCTTAAACTGAGATAAAACAAAGGTAAATGTGGCATAACTGAGTCTCTTCCGATCGGTCCTTGGAAGTATAAATAGTTCCCTTGAAAAAGGAGCTTGAAGTAAGGTTCATACATGATTTCAGAGAGGAAGAAATCTACTCTCTTCCCTCCTTTCCCCCCTTTCTAAGAAAAAATTATGGACTAGCAACTGTCTTTAGGATTAAATCCAAGGTAATAGATCCAGAGGAACACTCTACCAAGCACACATTCTGGTATTTCTCACCAAGAGAAAGACAGTAGCACTGCTAAAGAATCATTGCAGTTCCATACACACACACACACACACACACACACACACACTTTTGACTAACAACATTAACAGCCTTCTGACATACAGCCCTCATTTATCAGATATTTCAGTGACACTGGTTCTGCCTAGTTCTGCCTAGAACAAAGTGTTTCTTAACCTTTGCTCTAGCACACCCGAGGAACAGAATATGTTCAAGAATAGCCACTCTGTAGTAGGCAGTGGAGGTGAGGCGAGTGAAGTTTAGGTAGTTTGAAAAGAGCCTCAAAGGTTAATGCACCCATCTCACTGCCCCTCATTCTCAATCTTTGTGGGAGCCCAGAGCTTTAGAGAATCAGTGGTGTAAAAAAAAAAAAAAAATCAGAATTACATTTTGAAGAAGATGTTAGGATTTCTGGCATTTAGGGAGTAGCTGCTATGTACTAGGCACTTACTATGTTTGTTTTTTAATTGAACCCCTTGTCATTAGACAAGAACTTTGCAAAAGAGGAAACAAGTTCATTCATTCAACAAATATTTATTAAGCATCTACATTTACCAAGCACTTTTCTAGGTGTTGGGGATACAGTAGTGAACAAAAGAGACAAAGTATCTGCTTTCAAAGCTTATAATTTAGGGCCTCAAATAGTTGTGTTAACTCACATGAAGTAAAGATGAGATTTGGGAGCAGCCCGTATTCCATGTACTATATACCATACTTCTAGAGGACTGTCATATCACAACCTCTTCCGAACAACCTGGTCTTCTGCAAGTACAAACATCCAAGATAGACTGTTCTTCACTTTAAGCAGGTACCATCTACTATGTTCTGGGCCCTCACAGTGGTGAGCACAGCAGACAAGGGCCCTGCCTCACGGAGTTTACACCAACCAAATAAATATACATGCAAATATCTCACTGCAAATTGTGTTAAGTGCAATGAATAAAACATACTGTGCTATATGAAAGATTCATGGGGGCCTACTTCTTATTGGAGAGGGGATCAGGCAAGGCCTCTCTGAGCGAGGATCATGTAGACTGAGGGCTGAAGGATAAATAAGAGTTAAAGAGGGAAGCAGTATTCCAGACAGAGGGAATAACATGAAGGCTCAAGGGCAGGAAAGAGCTTTGTGACTGTGAGGAACTAAAAGAAATCAGTAAACAAAAGGGAAAGAGGAGTCCAGCTTAAGTAGGTAGGAGCCAAATCATATAGGGCCTTGTAGGTAGCAAGGAGGCTGCATTTTCCTAAAATGTAGAACAATTTAAGAAGCTGATATTTACAAAATGGATTATAGGGAGTCCAGAGTAGAAGCCTAAGGACAAATTGAGTGGTTATTACAACAATCTACGTGAAAGGAGATAGTAGCTGTATTGATGTAGGTAGAAAAGGAGCAGACAGATTCTGGACATTCTTACTAAGAGAGAGACTGGACAGGCCTTAGGTAACAGAAAGGAAAGATGATTTCCAGGGTTCTCCTAGACCACTTGGGTGGGTGAGGGTGTCCTTCTCTAGATGGAGAAGGTTGGACCAAAAACAGAGAGGGTTGAGAGAAGGTCATCAGGAATTGTGCTTTGGTTAGATAAATCTGAGATGCCTACATGACATCCACTTTGGGAGTTAAGGAAGCTGTTAGATAAACAAGGTTAGCGTTCAGAGCACAGGTCTGGGACAGATATATTTGGGAGTTGTCAGCACATTTCAGACTATCAGATGGATGAGATGTCCTGCGAGGTGTGGGGGAGATGGCCTATGGCGAAGCTCTAGGAAATTCCATTATGTGTAAGACTTGGGAGGATAAGGAGAGAAAATTATCATCCATGTGAGAACAGGGCCTGGCAAAAGGGACACAAGGCATGTTTATTACCCACCTAGAAACAGTTTCTCTTGAAAAACACATTCCCAGTTTGGAACAATACTATGTAGGTTGGAATAGCTGATATATTAGGTTGAACCATGTGAATTGGCTTTTTTTTTTTTTTGTTAGGTCAAAACTAGTCAAATCTTGGCAACTTCATGAAGTTCGACCTAATACAAACACAATTTGGAAAAAAAAAAACAACATTTAAATCATGGGATAGTATACAGTCCTAAAATGTTGCCCTTTCATATATGAAAAGTAATCTTTTGCTTACATTAGAGGCTCCTCTATTACCTGAGATATTACAAAAGACATTAAAACAAATCATACACACTAATGCTATATACCACTTACCCATTAGTTCTACCCTGACAATCAGGCTGACAGCCTGAAAATGCCATTGACAACCTATCACCATATTCTGACTGTTGAGAACCCCAGGAATCCTATTCCCTGGTAAGCACATTCAGCAGGGTAAGCACTTGCAATTTCACACATCTCCAATTTTCTGTCTGGCTTAAAAAAAATCTCTTCACCGAGTTGTCAAGACATGTGCCCTTCTGACAACTACACTTTTTTTTAGTTTTGCAGTTTTCTCCCCCTCTCATTTATATCAGGGAGGGTTTACATTGAATCATTGTTTATCTGTCTACACATACAAATTAAATAGTAAACAGTCAATTAAACAGTTTATTGGAAGTAAACAGGCTCTGAATAGGACTTAAGGGCCTAACAAATAAATGTAACTTTCACAGCAACAAATTTGGCTGGGTGTGAAGCTTACTTCCTGGGTTGTAAGGTTTGGTGTTTTGGTAGGAATTCTGGATCCATTTGATAAATGAAATCTTTAAGGTTTTCATTTATAACTTATTTTGATGGGAATTCTGGATCCATTTGATAAGTGAAATCTTAAAGCTTTTCATTTACAACTTATTTTGATGGGGAGAAAGAAAACATTTCTTAAAATATTAGCTGGTATACTATTAAACAAATACAAAAAGAGAAACTTGTGTTGTCAGCCTTACAACCAAATGCTTGTCTTCACTTGTATAAAGATAGCAATTACTCTGGTTTGTTATATATGGTTACTGATTCTCAGGGATGGATTGATTACTCATGCTAGTTAGCTAACTGAACGTCATGTTCCTATAAGGGTAAAATACATAATTAATATTTTGTGGCACTCAGAAAGCAGGTATCAAACCAAAAACTAAAATTTTCCAAATAGGGTGACATAAAAGGAAGGTGATATGAATATAAACTAGAGCAACAACAAAAATTTTAAGACTGAAAAAAGAGGAAATGAGAATTTTAAAGTTGACTTCTTTGCTTTGAAGGCAAAGGGAAATTTTTACATAGTCATGTATCAGTGTCTCAATAAGCCATTACTTTTTATAATATGAACCAAACTGAATGCAGATGAATAAATACAATCCCCTTAAAACAAACAGATTTAAATGCTTCAGTAGATTCATAATTGTTGCTATCTCTTTAGGTTTCTAAACTTACATTTTAACGTGATAAAAAAACATATTAAAATTCTCCCATCTTAACCATTTTTAAGTGTATGCAATTGATATTTTTTGAACAATTATTCTCTTATTTCTCAGACTCATGACTTTCTTAGTCATTCTTCCTTAGCCATTCCCCTTATCTTATTCCAGGGGTCACAAACTGAAATGCCTACAGAAGCCAGGGGCGTAAGGTAAATGACCCTAAGTAGCCCCATATAAGATAAAAGGGAATGGTGGTGATTGTGGAAAACTGGTATTCAAATACAGTAGACAGACACAGACACACACAAACACACACACAACTTACCTGTGGGCTGACTTCTGACTTTTTTCGTAATCTCTGCACAGTAGCTAATACAGGGACAAAAACTGTTGTGTATCGCCCATTTTCCCTGAATCTCCATTGTCATTACTGCCATTTCTGGGTCAGTACCTTGCCTCTGCTTCTTCCCAAGTCCGTTTCTGTCCTCTCTTTATTCTTTACGTTGTATGTTTACTTGTTTCCCTTGAATCCAGATCTGATACCAAGGCCATATTTTCTTTCCCGTATTTTAATTCTATATTTTAATTCTACACAATCAGGATAAATAGGCTCATGGCTATTAAATGTTCAGTATGGATTACATCTTTACCAATATAAAATACCTTTTTTTTCCCCCACCAAATTAAAGCCCTTGCCTTGAACTCTATCTTGTTTTAAAAATATGGCCACCTTATATTTTTAAATTAATTTTTGTCTATTAGTGCTTTGCCACCTTTTGACTTTAAACTGATATCATTTTGGGCGCCTGGGTGGCTCAGTTGGTTAAGCGACTGCCTTCGGCTCAGGTCATGATCCTGGAGTCCCTGGATCGAGTCCCGCATCGGGCTCCCTGCTCGGCAGGGAGTCTGCTTCTCCCTCTGACCCTCCCCCTCTCATGTGCTTTCTCTCTCATTCTCTCTCTGTCAAATAAATAAATAAAAATCTTTATAAAAAAAAAAAATAAAAAAATAAACTGATATCATTTTGCCTAGCTTTGTTTCTTCTAAAAACTGATAGTTGTTTTTTTTTTTAAGATTTTATTTATTTGTCAAAGAGAGAGAGCACAAACAGGGGGAGTGGCAGGCAGAGGGAGAAGCAGGCTCCCCGCTGAGCAAGGAGCCTGGGATCATGACCTGAGCCGAAGGTAGCTGCTTAACTGACTGAGCCACCCAGGTGTCCCTAAAAACTAATAGTTTGATTTTGTTTTTCATCCAGTGTGGTAATTTCTACCTTTCAATAAAAGACTAAATCTATTGGTAATTATAATATATGTGTTTAGCATTTTGTCATGCTCTTTTTCTTTTTGCATTGATCACATTTCTTTCCTATGTTCTGAAATATATATTTTCTATGAATGTGAAAAAAAAATGTCTACTGAATCCATGATTTACACAGTAAGGCATTTAATTAGCTTTCTTATATAGCCTCCTGTTTTTGAAGTGATCTGAGGTATTTGATCCAGAGTATTATTAACTTTTTCCTACCATAGGAATCTTATTTCATAAGAATTAATTTTAACATCTTGTTTTAAAACAATAGCAGCCACTATATAAATGTCATTTGTTTCATTATTTCATAGTCCCAATCTTGAATTCTTGATTCTCATTATTTGGCAAGTAAGTATGCATTTTTTGTTGTTGGTGGTGATGGTGGTGGTGGTATGTGTGTCTGCCTTTGTATGACTGAGACATATTGTTCTTGTTCTTATGAACACTGAATCATAGCCCAGCTGGATAAGCAGTTTTTTTTTTATTTTTTTTATTTTTTTTAAAGATTTTATTTATTTATTTGACAGGGAGAGAGAGACAGAGAGAGAGAGAGAGCACAAGCAGGGGGGAGAGGCAGAGGGAGAAGGAGAAGCAGGATCCTTGCTGAGCAGGGAGCCCGATGCGGGGCTTGATCCCAGGACCCCAGGATCATGACCTGAGCCCCAGGCAGACGCTTAACCAGCTGAGCCACCCAGGCGCCCCTGGATAAGCAGTTTTTTTTTTTTTTTTTTTTTTTAAAGATTTTATTTATTTATTTGAGAGAGAGAGAATGAGAGACAGAGAGCATGAGAGGGGTTAGGGTCAGAGGGAGAAGCAGACCCCCCGCCGAGCAGGGAGCCCGATGCGGGACTCGATCCAGGGACTCCAGGATCATGACCTGAGCTGAAGGCAGTCGCTTAACCAACTGAGCCACCCAGGCGCCCCTGGATAAGCAGTTTTGAATCATAAACTTACTCCATTGCAATTCTGTACACATTGGTCTATTACCTTCCATTACTAAATGCTGCAGAAGGAAAGTCTGATGACAAGCTGATTTCCACTCCCTTTATTTTTATTTGCAGTTCTTTAAGGTTCACGCTCCCCTTCATTTTAAAATAAAAACTAACAAATGAAAAAACAACTTTAACAAAGTGTGGCTAGATCTTTGTCTCTGTCTCTGTTCATTAATTTTGCCTGGTGTTCTGAGATTAAATTATATAAAATGAGACTATTTCTCTATTTTGTCTGCTAGTCTGGGTTCCTTATAATTCAATCTTTCATAACTCTTCCCTATATATTTTTTTTCAACTTTATAATATATAGTTGGCCTGTGAACAGTGTGGGAGTTAGGGGCTCTGACCTCTGTACAGTAGAAAATCTGTGTATAACTTTTGACTCCCCCAAAACTTAACTACTAATAGTCTACTGTTGATCAAAAGCCTTACTGACAACTTAAAACAGTCAATTAATACATACTTTGTATATTTAAACACTGCATTCTTTCAATAAAGCTAGGGAAAATATTAAGAAAATCATAAGGAAAATGCATTTATAGTACTGTATTTGTCAAAAAAATTGACATATAAGTGGACCTGTGCAGTTCAAACTTGTGTTGTTCAAGGGTCAACTGTATTCACATTTTTACATGCACATTTTTAAGGTATACAGCTTAGTGGGTTTTAATGTATTCATTAAGCTGTACCATCACCACTATTTAATTTTAGAACATTTCATCATCCCAGAAAGAAACCCTATAACCATAAAATAAAAAAAATTAAAAAAAAAATAAGTGACTCTACATTTCCCATGTCCCTTGGCATTATCTGTCTTTATGGATTTGCCTATTCTGAATATTTTATATAAAACATAGCCTGTTGTATCTTGTTTTACTTTTGTTCAGCCTACTGTATTTAAGAGACATTCATGCTGTAGCATCTATCAGTTCTTCATTCCTTTTTATGGTCAAATAATATTCCATTGATGGCTATACAAATTCATTGAGGGGCAGTGGGCTGTTTCTGTCTTTTATTTTTTAGAAGGGGAGGAGGGAGAGGGAGAGAGAATCTTAAGCAGGATCCATGCCCAGCAGGGAGCCCGACACAGGACTTGATCTCACAACCATGAGATCATGACCTAAGTTGAAATCAAGAGTCGGATGCTTTACTAAGGCACCCTAAACCACCCAGGTGCCCCTGTTTACACTGCTTTTTGACTATTAATAATGGTTCTATGTAACATTCGTGTACAAGTTTTTGTGTGGACATATTTTTTCAATTCTATTAGGCATATGCCTAGAGTGGAACTGCTAGGTCACATGCTAACTGTATGGTTAACATTTTGAGTACTAGCCAAATTGTTTTTCGGTGTGGCTGCTCTACTTTGTAATCCCTCCAGGAATTTATAAAGGTTCAATTTTCTTTACATCCTAATACTTGTTATTGTCTGTCTTTTTTATTTTAGCCATCTAATGGATGTGAAGTAGTATCTCATTGTGGTTTTGATTTGCCTTTCCCTAGTGACCAGCATTATGTATCTTTTCATTTGCTTATTTGGAGAAAGAAATGTCTATTCAAGTTCTTTGCTTAATTTTAATTGGGTTGTCTTTCATTTTTGAATTATAAAAAAGTTCTTTATGGTCCTTTGGCTGTAAGTTTCTTCCCAAATATTTGATTTACAAATATTTAATCCCTTCCCGTGGTTTGTCTTCTCACTTTCTTGATTGGGTCTTTTGAATCACAAAAGTTTTAAATTTGATACAGTCCAATTTAGATTTTCTTTTGTCACTATGCTTTTGGTGTCATATCTAAGAAACCGTTGACTAATGCAAGGCGATGAAATTTACTCCTATGTTTTCTTCCAAGCATTTTACAATTTTAGCTCTTATGTTTAGGCCTGTGATCCATTTTGAGTTACAATTTCTGTACATGGTGTGAGGTAGGGTCCAATTTCATTCTTTTGCAGGTGGATGTCCAGTTGTTTCACTATTATTTGTTGAAGACTATCCTTTCTCTTGTCAAAAATCAATTGACCATAAATTTAAGGGTTTGTTTCTGGACTCTCAACGCTACTCCACTAATAAATGTATGTTTGGGTACACTGCATTTTCACGTAAGTTTTAAGATTATCTTGTCAGTTTTTTCAAAAAAGATCTATTTCAATTCATTGGATCTGCAGATTAATTTAGGAAATAGCAACGATATTGAGTGTTTCAATCCATAAACACAAGATATCTTTCAATTTTTTTAGGTCTTCTTTAATCTCTTTTAGTGATGTTTTGTACATTATTTTATGTTTTTGGTGTACAAGTCTTGTACTTCCTAAGTATTTAATTTTTTTGATGCTATTTTAATTGGATTAAAATATTTTGGTTTTGGATGTTCTTAATTTTTTGGATGTTCATTGCCAGTATATAAAAATACAGTTGATGTTTTTATCTTATATCCTGCAAACTTGCTGAACTTATTAGTTCTAATAGTTCTGTGTGTGTGTGTGTGTGTGTGTGTGTGTGTGTGTATGGATTTTTTAGGGTTATCTATATACAAGATCATTTAATCTGTGAATAAAGATAGATTTACTTCTTCCTTTCCAATCTGGATGTTTTTTATTTCTTTTTCTTGCCTGACTATGCTGGCTAGAACCTCTAGTACAATGTTGAATAGAAGGTGGGAGCAAACATCCTTCTTATTCCTGATCTTAAAGTAAAATATTCAGTCTTTCACCATTAAGAATGCTGTTAGCTGTTGGGTTTTTTATACGTCCTTTATCAGGTGGGGAGATTCTTTTCTATGCCTAGTTTGTTGAATGTTTTCATCATGACAATGAGTTGCATTTTGTCAAATGCTTTTGTGTCTATTGAGATTATCATGTGCCTTTATTCTACTAATATGGTATATTACACTGATGGATTTTCATGTTAAACCAACCTTGCATTCCCGGAATAAATCCCACTTGATCATGGTATATAATTTTTATTTGTTGCCAGATTTGATTTACTAGTATTTTGTTGAGGATTTCTAAGTATATATTCATATTTTCTATTTCTTTTTCTGTTTTGGTAGTTTGTGTTTTAGTAGCAATTTGCCCATTTCATCTAGGTTATATAATTTATACCATATAATTGTTCACAGTGTTCCCTAATAATCTTTTATTTCTGTAAGACTGGTAGTGATGTCTCTTCTTTAGTATATTTACTTTTAAATATCATTTTCTTCTAAATTCTAATAAAGTATATTAACTTCTTTCTTAATTGACTGGCATGGCTTCCTACAATATTCAATATGCTGTTCACTCTTAAGTGTATTTTAAAGATTGGGCTTTACTTTTCCATACATTGAAGTTGTTTCACTTTTACATTGATCACATTGTACCCATACAATATTTTTTGCAACACTTGAAAATGTTTTACAATTAGATGATACCCTTCCCAGTTTCCTGAACATTTATTTGAGCAGTAGAGAGTACTTAATGAGTTTTTAGTTTTCATTTGAATTAAAAGTTATAGTTCACTTAAAATAATAAATCATAACAAAATAAAATCTAACATTTAATAAAATAACATTTATGAACAGGCCAGGTATTCTGCAATGCACTTTGTGTGAGATCTTATTTCATCAATATAAATAGCCTTTGAGTCAAGTTACAGATTACAAAACCAAATTTGAACCCAGTTTTGTTTGACTGCAGAGCCCACATTCTTAACTAGTAGTTGACAAATTTTTTAAAAGGGCCAGATAGGAAATAGTTTAGGCTCCGGGCCATATGGTCTTTGTCACAATGACTCAACTCTGCTGTTGTATCAAGAAAGCAATCTTCATAATATGTAAACGATGGGCATAGCTGTGTTTCAATTACCAAAAATGTACTGTGCCAGCAGGCCACAGTGTGCCACACTGTGCTCTTAACCAACACACCACACTGCCCTACTTCCTCCTCAAAGCTGTCCCAATTGCCACATTAGATCAATTTTCTTCTGCTTCTGGATTGTTACTATAGTAGCTGTTGTAATACCAGTCCTAAGTCACATATCCTTGTTTTTATATAAATGTGTCTCACAATGTCTTCTGTTGTTAACTGAATTGACAAAAGATTATGCCAAGGAATAAGTGACTTTATACATTTTGTTGTATCTCTCTAAGGCCCCCAACCCCATACTACAGATTGTAAAAGTAGTTTAATAATTTATATATCACTCTATCTGTAGAATTTTGATAAAGCCACTCACTTGAAATCACACGACAGAAGTGTAAAAAATGAAAAATAAGATGTTGATATGGAAAAGTAGACAACTGTAATACAACCAAGATTCTATGGTCAACTTCTTTGATTATGAGGGTTTTTTATGTAGAAAAACTATGTATTTGTTTCCATTTTCTTAATTTCCACTTTTTCCTCAGACTTTCCTAACCTCAAGGAATCAGTTTTATCAAAAAATCAGTTTATCAAAACTGTAAGTCAAAGATGTTTCCTTGTAAGAATTAGTCAAAATTTAGGTATTAATTACTGTATGGATGTTGATAATATTTTTCACATTTAAGGAATGAGTAATAAAATTACTCATATATCCTATAAAAATAGGATTAAAATTTTTTAGAGTGAGCTCCTCTCTATGAAACAATGGCTTATTTTGCTTTTCCAGAGCTAAACAAATCTTTTTTAAAAAGAATCTTAATATTCAATTGTTCTTTCATTTGTTCTCAATGCAGGCTACATGGAGAGTCTTTGACACCTTGAGGTTTAAAGTAGTTTAAAGTAGACAGAATCATCCTTTCAAGTGTTATTATGTCTGTAATAAAAAGTATAGGACAAGTATTAAATGTGGTACGGGCCAGATGACCTTTAACCAGAGAAACCATCAGTCTCCGATGAATGCCTTTGCTCAGAGACTTGAAGTTTGGTAGTCATAGAAGTGAAAACCTGGGTGTAAGAAGGTTAGCATTTTCTAACCTGGGGAAAAACAACAACTAAACATGAGGCAGAGTCAGTTAGAATGAAAAGAAATACAAGTTAAAGTTAACATGGTTTTAATTATCAGACAACAGCTACTATGAACTGGTTACCCCCAAATCATTCTCAAACCACTGTTTCCCTGCTTTATCCACCACAACGGCCAAAAGTTCTTGATACCTCAGATTATCTTAAATAAGTAGGGCCGTCCACATGCTAGGGGCCAGCAGGTCCACAGTAGACATTTGCAGAAGGAGGATGTTAGGAAAGCTATTATTTCCTGATTAAAAGAGAAATATTCAAGACGTACAGCCATTCGTATTCTTCCTGCCCTGAACTAGAATATGATATCTGGATCAGCAGGAATATCCATCTTGCAGCAAGCATGAGAAAAAGCATGAGGACAAAATCCTTACAACATGGAGCCTCTAAACAAAAAGTAAACCACTACTTCTAGACTTCTTATTTTGGAATAATAAATCCCTATTGTTTTATGTTATTGTATGTAAAACTTGAAGCTGAAAGCATTTCTAATTCATACATACTATAAAACTTTTTTTAAATTGTCAATTACTTTTGGGCCATATGAGTAAGAATTTGCTTTCTCAGATAATCTTGATAGTAAGATTTCTTCTCATTCAAAATGTTTAACTTTATATTAGTAATTATTAGCTAAATCTGTTATAATAAAAAAACATGAAGAGTTATTATTAGGCCTTTATGATTTTAGGTTATCAACATTTTATTTTTAATATAATTTTTAAAAGTACCCTGATTTAGCAAAAGCAAAAATTATACCATTGTTATGTGGCTATAAGGATACTGGTATGACCAAAATTTTATCCAGTATTATATGTCAAATGACTTATAAGATATAATTTAACCTGCTTTGAACATAGAACAAGTAATTTAATATTTGTAAGCAATTTAGGATACTTTGTACAGGTTTCTTAACTAGAAGGCTGACTGTATCTAAAAAACATTAATTGCTTCAATGATTTTAGATTGCTTTGTGAAGTACACAACAATTAAACGAATAGCAAAATTATACATCATAATACAGTGTTTATAGCACACTACCAAAAGGTGGAAAAAAATAGAGTTTATGAACTCTTCAAATGACATAGGGTTTAAAGACCTCAAATAAAACTAGTTAGTTTTTCAAAGGAAAATTTAGGTCATCAAGAAAATGACAGAAGCAATCCAATGTGGGCAACATATCAAAAATACTCCAGTGAGGGCGCCTGGGTGGCTCAGTTGGTTAAGCGACTGCCTTCGGCTCAGGTCATGGTCCTGGAGTCCCTGGATCGAGTCCCGCATCGGGCTCCCTGCTCGGCAGGGAGTCTGCTTCTCCCTCTGACCCTCCCCCCTCTCATGTGCTTGCTCTCTCATTCTCTCTCTCTCAAATAAATAAATAAATAAATCTTTAAAAAAAAAAAAAAAAAAAAAAAAAAAAATACTCCAGTGAGCTGTTTTGGGCCCATTCAAAAGAAGCCAAGATGCTAGGAGGGAAATGGGCTTCAAATTGTTAGGTACTCATTAAACTGTTAGATTGTGCAATAGGTATCACTTTGTGACGCTTGAGTCACTGTTATTGAGAACCCTGGTATGAGATATATCTGAGAAAAACAGTACACTTAGGAAAATGAGATTATTAAATCAAAATAAATTCCATCTGCTTTCCTTCCCACACTAAATTAGGATCTGTGAAGAGCTCAGAAAGCTCCTTCCCTAGGCAGAACCAGAAGGAGGTCTTGAATCAATGGCTGGAGTTAGAGGTACCATTCAGCAGTTTTAATGTACAGAAGGCTAGCACTGAGCACTGTTAATGCCAAATCTCAGAATTCATCCCTTCCCCATGCTTGCTCAAAGATGACAAATACCTGTATAATTTAGGATTAAAAAGCCTGAATCAGGCCTCCCAAGGTAACCATTTCACTAAAAATTGAACACTTAAGACCAGTTAAATTTTAGTTAAGATAAAGCCTTATGTTACATTTATCTGTTTTTCTCTAAGTATTTCTGTGTCAAGGAAAAACAAGTCATAGAAAATGTGCATATGAATGTGTGGGGAATGTTACTTAAAAGTACATCTTTAAGTCAGCAAAATTTTAGAGGCAAAGAGAAACCAAATTCCAAAAAGCATGCAATTAATAAATTTATATCTAAAGTACACTCATATGCAATGTTGCAATTAATAGCAATGTTTGCTTTATTCATTCACAAAGTCAAGAGTAGACACCAATATTTATATTTAGCTCTATATAAGCAACTGTTGTGGGCAGAGGGCTGCATTTGGTGCTAAAACAGATGTCTAAGGAAAATTCACCTTTCTAGTTGTACTTGTTTGTGAACAATGTAAAATCATGTTTCATTATAGGTTGTCAAATATTTAAACAAATTGTTACCAAGTATGGACTTTATATAAGGCTCTTAAATAGAAAGGCAAATGAAACTCAGTTTTGAAGTTACTAAGCATCTGGTGAGGTAGACAGTTATGAACTCAGCTAACTCTATACAAGGCACAATGCTAAGCATGAAGAGTAATGCCAAAGGAACATGAAGAAGGAAGGTTAATCAATCATCAATTCTAAGCCAATTTGGATCTATTTGTATGCTGAAAAGAGGTTAAAAAGCAAAAAAAAAAGGCAGTTAAATATCTGCTGTTATTAAATTTACTACTAAAAAACTATAATTAACTCAAATTCTCCAGGTCTTATAATAATGAAAGGAAAATCACATTTGAATTCTTCATTCTAACACTAATCAGATTAATTTGTTTCTGGAAGGTTGAATGCTAAAGACAATAAATGCCCAACTCCACCTGTGCTTAAACACAGTCTGATTTATTTTCTTCTTGTTTTTTTTTTTTTTTTAAAGAAATGATTAGAAAAATGGAAGAACAAATTTAGTTTTTATGGAATGAAATATGTGTTTCATGAGTAAACTTCAACAAAGGTATCCTACTTAGGTAAAATGGTGTTGAGCCATAGGCTTCTCTGGCTAGAAAATACAGACCTTGTTTGCCACCAGTGGGAGAGCCCTTTCCCCTCATCCATATTCCCTATCTCTGGCATGAATTTAGAAATGTTGGCACACAAAACTGTAGATCAGTCTTCACAGCCCACACAATCTAAATGAAATTGGGCCCAATGGACACTTTTGCAAAGGCCAACCAGCACAGACATTCTCAGAAAGCCTAATGTATAGTAATTATTCTGAGGTCAACTTAACTCTTATCTATCAAAATGCAAAATGTCTCAATGTGTACATTAAAAAAGTCTTAGTAGTTTTAATTCAGTAAGTGGCTATAGGGCCACTTCTTTATGCTGAGCGTGACACAGGATGCTCAGAACAAGCAGGAGATAGGAAAGAAGTATGTAGTCTCCAGGAGCTAATAATCTAGTTACTTAAAACATACTTACCGAACTTTAAGGACTAAATTTTGAAAACATTAGAAGATTGAAAACAAAACAAAAACAAATCCTTACCTTTGTATAATAATTAATCCTGATCCCCCAAAGCACTCTTTAACCTTAGAAGTTTGCTGTAAAAAGGGGGAGGGGGGTGTTCTTGTTCATTTTTAGTGTCTGGTTCAAGGATCTCTGTTATGAAGGGGGGAAACACCTTTTAGGTTTTTACTTCTTTTTAATATTATGTCCAAATAATTCATTCAATTAGAAGTGAATGTATACACAGAGGATCTTTTTTGCTTTGCTTTAATAACCCATGATTACTCAAAATCTAATGAATTAATGTCAGTCTGACTCCAGTTTAAAATGACAATACAGGAAAGTACTGTCTCCCACTATGGGTATTAGGCTTCTAGAAATGATTGGGGAAAAAAGGCCATGGAACCACTTACATTTAACAAAACAGATCAAATCTCTTTTCTCTCTTGCTAAAACAGTTTCTCAAACTGTTTATCAAATAGTACTTTTCATATCTATTCCCTTCTATAAATCACCCTCCCAACACACCAAAAATATCTGATCTTGAACCTTTAAGTCTCACTCTTTTGTGCTGCATGCATCAGTGAATCCTCCTGTTAGAATGAGAAATCCACGCTACTCAATTATTTTCACTCAATAAGCTTAGAGTCATAATTTTGTATAAAAAAGTTCAAAATATATTGTAATTTGAAATTAACCAAGTCTTTTGGCTAAAGAACAGTGATCCCCAGAGTACTGTCCATTCCAGAGAGGCATTCTGCACTCCGTTGGTTTTCTTTCTCATCATATCATATGCTCACTAATAGCCATACACAAATAGTAAAAATCAAGGGCAGAATAAATAAGATGCTTTTAGCCTAAGTAGTGCTTTACATAAAATTATAAACTGTCACATAAAGAATCACCTCAACACCATAACATACAGTCAAGAAGTCTTCAGATTATCTGAGATTTAATATGAACACCAATTTAAAATCTCTTGAGACAAGTTCAAGGTAACAAAGTACTATATATTGCTAATGATTTTCTCCTTTATAAAAACATGCTTTTACTGCCAAATGATATAGGAACCCAATCTCTTTCATTGATAAATTAAAGAGGATCCAAATCTTGGAAGCAGGCAAAACATCCAGTGCTTTAATACCACAAACTCATCCACTCCTAATGAGATTCTATCCTTTATGATACCTCACAGCAGAAGACCTAAAAATAGTTGGGATTCAAAGTACATCCGAATTTCAACTGTTTTGATATTTTTTTCTATCCCATTTACTTGATTATTAACTGATTCCCAACTCTTTTAATAAAGGCTCTTTGAAAGAACTTCATTACCAATATTATTATTAATTATTATTATTACATGGGGTAAATAAATTAGTGACAGCAAGTATTCAATTTCACAAAATCAATCAGTGGCAGAGACTAAGAAAGATTCTAAGACTCTGACTCAGAACAATCCACTTAATCACAAATAACAAGGGTAAACACAATCTTTTCCAAGCCTCACAATACTCTAGTACTCATTTTTTTCCTCCTAAAATCATTTACATAGGGTCTCATCAGCTACGTGGATTAATAGATTCTCCCGTGATATAGCAAAGATAAACTTGGATCCTTACCATGGCTAAGTTTACTGGTTACTGTTGCTTTTCTTTATTCTAAGCTCTTTGCTGCTTCTAATACCTGATCTGCTTGGGGACAATCTAAAAGCAGCTGTTTTTCTAAGATCTGTCCATCTATATATTTCTCTGGTGTGTAAGAATGTGGCAGGGGGTGCTGGAGGGGAGGAGTAAATACACTGATAAGTCTTTTAGGCTTATCAGTAGTAGCACTCAGTAGGACAGAACTTTAATCTATGAAGAGAATTCCTTCTGGCCATTTCTTTTTTAAAAAGGAATTTTGTGTGTGTTACAAAAATAAAATCCAAAAATCCTAAGTAAATGAGAAAAGCATGAAAACAAGGAAATAGAAGGTAATTACTCCATTGTATTGATCCTAGTTTAAAAAAAAATACAGATTATTTGCAAACCCTGGAATACACAATTGTCACAAGAAAGCATTTCAGAGCAAAATGTGCTGCAATATGCTACTGTGATTAAAAGCCATGCAATCTGAAAGACCTCTGTAACAAAAATAAAATGACTAGCAAAAATAGCTATTTACATACTTTTCTAAAAAGAAAGGCTGCAATTTTGTGATAGTTACACAAAGGGAGGTGTGACTTTCACATTTACCTAGTATTAAAACATATTTTCATCCACAGGTATTTAATAACATTCAAAGAAATTGCACAAGGTTTAATACCAAGAATAAACTATGATTTTATGATACTATTACATGTGTTTTAAGCCTAAACCCATCACAACACATACTAAGGGTAATCATTTGGTACACACTCCCTAAACAGAAAAGATCCTCACAGTTTTTCTTGTACTTTAGTTTTTTAAATTGTACAAATATTACCAGACCCAAATGAGAGAATAAGGAGCAGCAATGAAGTACACCGTATGTTCCCACTGTAGGCTGAGTCCTGGTCTTTGTTCCAATATTCTAGAGCCAATGGAAGGAAAGCTAAGTATCCATCCATTAAAACGTTTTTACATTATTGCTGGCAAAGTTATACTTCTGACAGGTCTAGTCATCTTGATTATTCCTGCCTGCATTTGCTTCCTTAATACAAATCTCTTTCAATTTTAGGAACCTGCAGTAAACCACCCTGGAAAACAGGTCGGTAGCAGGACAATCAGATAAAACAACGTACAGGGTAGACACTGAAGAATGCAAAGTTATTTTCCTAGTGAAAGAGTTCTGAAGTAATTCTATATCAATGACAATTTTTTTTTAAACCAGCTACGCACCTATCCAGATATCATCCACCTTATCCTCAATTACCAGGGTTTCCCTCAATCTTAAGATCTCCCAAAACAGTTTTAATGGTATAACTCACACCAAAAACACTAACCACGCCCTTTATACCCAGAATCAAGCCACCTTTTGCTTTTTCTCCCCCTACAAAGTCCAAAATGTACATCTTTCATCTAAAAGGGTTCGCACCAGTTCCCTAACCCGAGTCAGAGACTCTAGCTGTGCCTTGACAGAATTCCTATTAGAAGACGCTTTCTCCCATGCAGTGTGAGGACGCCCAGAAGAGGCACCCACGCTTACCTCCCACACACCTGCAACCCCTGGCGGGATGCTGGAGCTGATGTCGGAGGACTGCGCTCCGCTCGGCTCGTGCTCCTGCCTCTCGCCTCTCCCGGGAAACTAGAGTCCAGACTGCGCCTCCGGCTGCTTACAGGGACCCAAGCTCCGCCTCCCCCTCCTCTAGTTGGCGAATTCGGCAGCTGTTGCTCCTCCCCCTGCTGTTCCTGCTGCTGCCCCGGCTGGTGGCGGCGGGAAGCTGCTGCCCTAGTACCTTCCCGCTCCCGGCACTTCTGCAGCTGTTCTGCCGCTTCCCTTCCCCTGGCGACCCCTCTCTCCTCAGTCAGTGGCCTCACACCTGGAGCTGCCTCCTGCCCCTCCCGGGCGCCCCCTCCAGAAACCCAAGCTCACACTATCCCTTCCCGACGACCCTCAGGTCTGGCCGCTTGGTGTGCCTGGGGCTTGTCCGCTTTCAGGAAAGCTGCTCCTCCGGCCGGGACGCATCCCCACACCGCTCCCTCTCTCTACGCCGGCGATCCCCCCCATGCTTCCTCCCCCTGGTGCAGCGTCCACAGCTCTGCCACCCCACGTTACCCGCCTCAAGCTCTCCCCCCAACCCCCTTCCTTCCTCTGCTCTGCTAGCCCGCCCCCACAATGGGTGAGTCGCCTGCAGGGCCGACCCAGCACCCTGATTGGTGCAGGTGAGAGCTGACCCCTCCCTTCCTCCTCCTTTCGAACACCCTCTCTCTCGGTCTCACCTCCTCCCGCAAAGGCAGGGAACTCTCTTACTATTGGCTGGAAGTGTCCCCACCCATCGCCTTAGGCTCTACCGCACAGCCTGCCGGGAATTGTAGTCTTGCGTGTGCAGAGATTGCGGACGACGGCTGCGAGTGGGACTACGAGTCCCCATAGGCCCCTGCGCGACTCCGGCTGGGCAGGATTCCGGACAACGCCTGGTTCCTCTCGGGTCCTTCCGGCGTCGCCGGAGTGAATTGATCCGGGAGTTGAAGAGGGCTCCAAAGGTGGGAAGTGAAGTCAGTGTCTCAGTTGCCGGTAAGGTGTGGGTCTTCTATCCCAGTCTCTGTAGCCCCGAGCGGAGCAGAAGAGGTGTGGGGTCACACAGGGGCCGTGGCTGAGGCACTTGGGCTTGGTTCTGGCAGGCGGAGCGGACGAGGCTGGGAACGGGGCCCTATGGGCGTAAGCGAGGTTACCCTACGCGAGTGGCGTAAAGCGGGTTTGTAAGTGCTGCCTGCCCTGCTCGGGCCTGAACGCCTCCAGGAAGTCTCCTCTAGGTGGGGGCGGGAGGGGAAGGGTGAGGTTGGCCTCTGGTGCCCCTGGAGAAGGGAGAGGGCGGATGTGTCTGGGGTGGGGTCCTCCGAAGGTGTGGCTTGGGGCGGGGAGATGTGGCTGCTGTTTTCCCCTGCTTTAGAAGTAGGATAGGGAAGGAGTGGAGGAGGGGAGGGGCGCTTGGGAGTCTGCTCTTGGGGTGACTCAGGTTATGCCCTTTGAAAGAAGAGGAGAACTGTAAAGGAAGAGTCAATGTTGACAGAGATCTGCGGATTCAGTTCCAGTTTCATGATGTGGCCCTTCTAAGGAGGTAATTTTGCCTCTAAGCAGAAAACCTTAATCTTCTTAGGTGTAATTCCAAAGGTATCTTTACACCCGTTCTGTTTTTAAAGACACTGTTTTCGGATGCCTGTGAGAAACTGAGGGGATAAGTGACGTGCCCAAGGTCACACACGTAGGGACTGATTTTAATCTAATCCAGTTGTAATCCAGTTTCTGAATGAGGGCTGCCGCACCAGAAAGAAAGAATAGGGAGGTTGGTGGTTTTTTGAAGTGAGTGGGGGAAATTGCAAAGTAATGCATTTTATGTATTTCTGAGAAGCCCTTTAAAGAGTTTTTTGAGTTGGAGAAATTCCTCAATAAAACAAGGACACACTCTAACTTTTTGGAACAATAAGTGAGTTTCAGCCTACTTATTACGGGTATACTAAGTGACGGACTGTACCACCATTTCAAACGGTAGATAATGAGATAGGAGAATGTAAAAAAATATATCCCATCCTTACATTTAAAAGGTGTTCCTTTTCTTCCCTACCTTAGGACTGACGGTTTTTCCTATGATTTTGTAAAACTGACAACAGTAGTATAGGAATTCTTTCACAGAACTTATTTTACACGTTTTTCAAGTAATAATAGTATCAAGAGAATTTGGTGTGCTCATTACTAGAAAAGAAGTTACTTTGCATTTCTTGGACGTAACATGACATTTTGTTGATTTCTGTTTACTTTTCCCCTTATTTTCTTGACTCCAGTGTGTGTGTGTATGTATGTGTAAAATCATCAAGCGCCTACTTTATTTTTCTTATTTTTCTTAGCATTATAAATGACTTTTAATTCATCCTATTTTTACTAAAGAATGGGAAAGTTGGACATTTATATTTTATATTGAGAAGAAAGCAGTATTCTTGTAACATAACGGTCTTATCCTTTATAATTGTTAGGGTGACCATTTATAGCTCATGAATATTACTGGATCTTTAATAGAATTTTAGGTGTGTTTTTTGACATCAGGATTTCTTTTGTGATAAGTTTATATACAACAATTCAGTATCTGCTGATAGCTAGTAGTTAATCCTGGTTTACTGTTGTATAAGTTGACCATATGCTGCTTTTTGAATGTACTCTGCAAATATTAACAGTGTTTAACTTTTGAATGTAAAAACGCTTTCTAGGATCATATATTGTATATTGCTCCCCTATGATTGAAGTTAAGATGGTCTGGAGATTAATATAATGTTTAAAATAGAGGTATGATATTATAGAATGAAGTAGGAAGTATAGGAGTAACATAGCACCATGAGTAATGCAGTACACAAGGAAGGAAGACCAATTAAACAAAATTACGTGGGGATAACTGGCTCCATGCTGTATTATAGGAGGAAATGGTAGTTTACATAGAGCGTAAACTGAACATGAGTTAGTGATAGTAAAGCAAGAATGTTAATGTGTTTTCTAGATGGCAGTGTAGGCATTTCCTTTTTGTTGGGGGAAGTGTGAGATGAGTTCTCTAACTTTTGGCATGCAGCTTTAAGGTTGTGGAATGAGCTTTTGAATTAAAAGTCAGGAAGATTTGGAAATAAGTTAAATTAATTTAATGCACTTGTTCAGTGTGTGTTAGTTTTTGTCCTGGGTTCAGTTCTGTCATTACTCTTCATCTCTGAGGCCCATTGTAGTTTTGGTATTTCATCTCTATTGTAAAATGATGGAGTAAGGTTGTTACTGTATTTACAATCTTTAAGTCACACTGTGGTCACTTTGGATCTCTGCACATTGAAGAATTTAGGGTTCCCAGAGTTATGTGAATACTTGTATTTTTAAAATAGTTAGCAGTTCACCAGTATCCACATTTGTTCTCATTTTTGGTTTTGCAGGAGGCTTGTGTCAGCTTTTGGACATCATCTCTTACAGGACTTAGGATGTCTCCCACATGCATCTGTCTTTGAGGGTAGAAGGTCATGAGAACAGGATTCTGTATTATCATTGCATTCCGAGTAGGTAAAATAATTGAGTACCTGTTTACACAGAGAATGAAGAAGTTCAAATTGGCCAAGTGTAAAGTCATGAAACTAGTGACTGGTGGTATTAAGGCATAAGCCAGATCTTCTGACTGTAGATCTTACTATTACAGAATAAAGACTCAGTTCCCAAAATTATTTATTTTACATGAGAAAAGGACTTAAATGACTTAAGTATTCAAATTCTTTTACCCTCATACACTTTTTAATGCTGACAGTTTATTCTTTGCCTCCTTTCCAGCTCTCCACACTTACTACCAACCTTTCTTATTTACTACACCTTTCAGTTACTACATACATAAGTTTCTTCCTGACTTGGGAATCTTTGTACATCATGTTCCATCTCCCTGCGGGACTGCTCCCTGTCTCCTTCCTAAATCTGATGAACTCCTAGTTATTTGCAGATCTCAGTTTAAATGTCATTCCTCAGGGGAACCTGTCCTGACCTTCTTTGACCCTTCCTTCCTAAAACTAGAACTTACTATAGTAAGGTCCCAGTGTATCTTCACCAGCTTTGTACATCTTTGTAGCATCATCACAATAGGAACTTAATTATTTCTTTACTTATTTGATAAACGTCTGTCTCTCTCACTAGACTATAAGCTACCTGGGTAGGACCCTCTCATTTGTCATGTGCCTTACCTCATTACTTAGACAGTATCTGGCACAAAGGAAATTTTCAGTAAATACTTGCTGAATGAGTGAGTAAATGATTGAATGAATGAGTGCATTCATGCACAGTGCCTCCAGCATTGCTAGGGATGGAGATGCAGAAGTAAGTAAAACAGACTTGCTTTCCTCCCTTAGATGAAAGGACTTATGACAGAAGTTTTATGATATAAATTGTAGAAAGATGTTTGTTCTTTTTGGAGGTCTCTTAAAATCAGGATAGATCGTTTTCTATAGGGAAATGAAAAAGGAGTCATTTTCTGTTACAGCAAACTTTGTGTGTAACACAGCATTTTGGAGACCTTATCACTGTCCTGCTTTTTGTGAGCAGCATTCGTTGTAACAAAATACAGATGTGGAGGAAACAAACTTTTAATGGATTCTATACTTCCTAATGTGATCTCATTTTGTCCTGAACAGAATTCATGCTTTTTTTCTTTTTTCTTTGTTGTTTCATTTTGTTTTTAAACCATGGTATCTTCTTTTGAATTTTACTTTTAATATCATCTGCTTTAGACAAGGTGACTTTGTAAAATGGAGTCATGGTTGTTTCAAAGGAGCTTATATTTTGGGCTTCTTGAAAATTTTCATATTTCACTGGGTCTTAAGGTAATACCTTATTTGCTTTAAACTTACTTATGAGACTAAAATGATCATTATTTTAAAAACATGCAAACCAAATTTCAGGGATAAATTTGTGTTAGATTTTGGTTGTGAAAACAAATTCAGTAATCCTTTGCAGTACTGTAATAATCGCATAGAATAAATTGAACAGCTCTGAGTTGCTGTAACCTTATATGCTTTCATGAATTCACCAATTCCCTCTCTCACAAGAGATAGTCAAAAAATGATTGCTGGCATTTGGTTTTAAAATTTGATAATGCTCCCGGTTTTTATTAATAATTGTTAAGTCTTTGATAAGTCCTAAACTTACTTTTTTTTAAAAAAGTCAGTTTTTGTGTTATTTTTTATTTTTTTATGATCTTTTTTACCCAAGAAATTCATATTTACCTAGTATAACTAGTATATGGAGAATAAATCTGAAGTACTGCTTCTTACATGTTTTTGGATCATTAGGGTCATTATAATAGGTAATGTTACTAAGAGTTTTAAGCTAATTTCATGGTAAATAAAATTAGAAGTTAAGTAGTGTGAGGTTTTTTTTTTTGTATATATTACTGCATTTGAAATGTTATAGAAAGTTGCAGTCTTAAATATTGATTTTTGGGGGGCACACACACAGTGTAACCAATGAAAATACCTTTATTGCAGCATTTAGAAATAATTTATTTGCAGAAAGATAAGCAATGTAGTTTGGTGGTCCATTTTTGTAGGAAAATGAAAAATTCAGTTTTTAAATTTTAGCTACAAAATTAATTGCATCTTTGATGTAGTGTAGTATTACAATCTTATTTTCAAAATCATCCTTATATTTTTGGTTTGAATAACCTTTTTTTTTTTTTTTTAACTACCCAAAAAGTGAGTTGAATCTATTCAGTCTTAATCTTACTTTTCTATGGTTGCTTAGAATCAATTAATTGTTGCTATTTAAAAGAAAGAAAAAAGAGGATTTTATCAGCAAGCTTATGAATTATTGGGTAACAGCAGTGCAGCATATTAAATGGTAGTCACTACTGTTTACTCAGGCCAATCCCTTGGAAATAAGTTTACCAGAAGTAAGTATAGATTGCTTAATAATATTTTGGCTTATTCATTTGTCAGATATTTATTGAGTATATATTACGTGTGAAATTACCCTAAATATTTAGAATGAGCTGGGATATAATCTGATTGTTGCATTTATTGAGCAGTAACTCAGTGCCAGGCATCACACTAAGCATGCCACATGATGTCATATAATCCTTGCAACAGTCCTATGAGGTAGAGGCACTATTATCCCCAACTTAAACGGGAGAAATTAAAGTACAGAGAGTTTAAGCAACTTGCCCAAGGTTATACAACCAGTAATTGCTTGGAATTAGGATTTGAATCCAGGCTGCCTCACTCAAGAGACCATATTTTAAGTCATTGCCATAAAAATGATGTAATGATTGAGGTCTATTGGAGGGCAGTTAGATTTAGAGTTGCAGTTAGAGAGAATTTTTATATTAGATGCTAAGGTCGGTATTGCAGGCAAAAATTTCTTACATTCAAACTTCCTCGAAAAAATCTTGTAGGGAGTTAGCACATTGGAGACTAACATAACTTTCACCCAGCCAGTTTTTCTTTAGCACTGGGATAGAATTACTTTTCCTTTGAGTAGTAGGTGAAGCATTTGACTTGTTATTCAGAGTCCTGTTGGAAAAGAAATATGTGTAACACAGGAATCATAGTGAGGGACACAGTACCTCTCACTATGAGCACCTCACCAAAGTCTGGCAGGGGGAGGAGCAGATCCATGTCTGTCCTGTCTTTCATTTTGGGGCTTATGTGCGTGGAATGGATTTATGATCACCTTTGGATTTCAATAGTTCTCTTTTTTGTTTTCTTCAAAAATGTTAGGCATGCGTGTTGAACTTGTGTACGATAAGTATATGTGTAACATGAGGCAGGTGTGCTTGAGGAGTTATGCAAAGTGGCAGCTTGACGTGTTGTATTTCTTTATTGTTCCTCTTCCCTGCAAGACCGCACCACCCTCAAGGGCATGGACTCTTCTTGACTTTTCATCACCACATCTCCACCTAACACTTGCTGACCTAGACTGACTATGCAGAGTACTGCACTAGCTACTAGGAAATAGAAAAAGGAATAAAACTTCTCTTTGATGCGTTTATCATTTAGTGGGTAGAAGGGGAAGGGGATGGGAAGACTGTTACACAGGCAGTTTTTTCCTGGTTTTTTTTTTTTCTTTTTATCTTTGGACCTCTTTTACCCCCTTCCTTACATATTAATGTACTTTTGCATGCACCAATTCATTTGATAATTTTGGGTCAGAGCTAATAGAAAGGGAAAAAAATTATAGTTTCTCTAACTTACCATCTGGTCTCTGGTACTGAAACACGCCTTCCTGCCTCATTCAACCATCCTGTCTTCAGGATGAACTGGAACTCTAGTGGAGATTGGAGTTAAGGAATGACAAAACCCTAAGATGTTACACCCCTGCCGCCATCTTAGACTTATGTAAGGTTACTACCACAAAAGCCAGTTGGGAATGGTAGAGGAGTCAGACCTGGCCTCTAGGCTGCAACTGCTCCCTATACCAGTTCACAATGTTGCAAGGTTTAATTAAATTCCAAAGAACTTTGAATTTTGCTGTGATCTCTTATTCAGAAATATATATGCTTTCTGGATGTCTTTATCCATAATAAAATTGGCATTCTGGCAGTGTTGTCAAAACTCTAGATTTCTGGGGTCCTATCTTAATTTTGGTTTGCCTCCTTAAAAAATTACAGTTTTGAAAGGAAGGCTACAAGAGGAACTATATATACAAGCAGATATCCTCATTTTTTGTGTGTGAATGTGACTAATAGCATTTGTATTTGAGATCAGGAGCTAAAAGTGAAGTTAAATGCTATCATCAAGATAAAACCTTGTCCTTATTAGCACCTAGTTTTAAACAAATGACCCAGTGAATTTGTTATCTAGAGCTAACAATTTTATCAACATTTGAGTGCCTTGTGGCCGTGTTGGTGCAAAGAAATTTTGTAAGTAAGGTAAAGAAAATACCCATTGCATTTGGTAGAGGAACTTAGGCAATTAAGAGTCATTAAGATAAATGGTAGGTATTATAAGTGATACAAGGCAGGGAGGCCTAGCCCATGTGGTACAGTCTCCTTAAATTGTACCTTCAAGCATAGGGAACATAGGAACAGTATGAAGGCTTAAATTTAGTTGAATTTCTAAGGGATTTTAAAGGAAAGCTTTAGCATTGTATTGGAAAAATTAAAACGGGAGATCACAAAATAAAAAGGAAAATAGAGAGATGTACCTCAGACATTTGATGAGCCACTAGATTAAGAACTTAGAAAAGATGAACATATTCAAAGGTTGAATTTGTTTCCTGCCCTACAACAAATGTTTTCATTTAAATTTTGTTCAGACTAGGATTTAACAAAAATTTAGGCATTGGAATAGGAAAATTGAGGATTGTCACAACTAAAAAGATGTACTGTTTTCTCCTGAATTACTTGTGCAGAAGTATCTTAGAAGCCGGTTGTTGCTACTTTTATTGTTCCTATTTCCTATCAGGTAATTCGGAGGTAACAAGCCCTTTGATTTTGTTGTCAGCTATTTATTGTCCTATGCCCTTTTATGAATTACCTTGAATCATCTTGAGGTCTTTGGTTGCATCTTTATTTCAGTCTGCTACCCAGTCTGCTTCTGGGCCAGTTTTCTCTATTAAAGTTGATTTATTTACATGAAGAGAATAAAAAGTAATTTTAACATAAGCTTGACAGACAATTTTAAAATTCACTTATTGACCAAATTCTTTTAAGTATTCTAAAACTATGTAGCTTGCTTTGGATGATATGTAACTTTTTTTTTCCTGGTAGTCCAAGTATTTTTTTTTTTTTTTTAAGATTTTATTTATTTATTTGACAGAGAGAGACACAGCGAGAGAGGGAACACAAGCAGGGGGAGTGGGAGAGGGAGAAGCAGGCTTCCCGCAGAGCAGGGAGCCCAATGCGGGGCTCGATCCCAGGACCCTGGGATCATGACCTGAGCCAAAGGCAGACGCTTAACGATTGAGCCACCCAGGCGCCCCTAGTCCAAGTATTTTATGCTTTCACTTTGGCCAAATGGGGGAGAAAAAATTTTTTAAAATATGCTATGTGAAGTGACCTTTATGACATTGTGATAACCAATAAGAGGTGGTCATTGTGTGTGCTATGCAGGTGTGGACTAGTGTGAGGTAAATGAGGGGCCTAGGGTACAAAATTTAAGGAGGCAATTGCTCTGTGTCATGCAAGTCAGAGCTAAGTTTTGTGCTCTGAGTGGTCTGGTTTGCCTTACCCTAGTTCCATTCCTTTTGCTATGTCAGGTTCATAGAACTCTGTCTAAAAATGTCAGTAACCGGGGTTGTCTTGGTGGCTCAGTCAGTTAAGTGTCTGCTTTCAGCTCAGGTCATGATTTCAGGGTCCTGGGATCCGCCCTGCGTTGGGCTCCCTGCTCATCTGGGAGCCTGCTTCTCCCTCTCCTGCTCTCCCTGCTTGCGTGCGTGTGCGCTCTCTCTGTCAAATAAATAAATAAAATCTTTAAAAATAAATAAATAAAATGTAACAATATGAATTAAATGCTTATTGTGTGTCAGCCACTTTATTAACTGCTTCATATGTGTTTAGAACTCTTAATAACCATGTAAGTTGAGTACTTCAATATTTTCGTTAATTTCTCAGTATAGAAAGAGAAATGAATAACTTAAATGATAACACCCAGCTGAGCAAAAATTGAAACTCAGGTTCTTGTTTCAAATTTGAGAGCATACCTAGTGCTCTATACTGTCCCATCTGTGTGTAGAAAAATTTAATTCTTGTCTGTTTTATAGATTTCTGTATTAAGAAACAATACTCCCCCTTCCCCACAAGAAACTATGCTCTCCAAAATATGCAAGTGCATACACTGACATGATGCAGTTAACTTTTAAGGTGAGTGAGTCAGAGGTCTCAGCAGCACCAAATTGAGGATCCACAAATTTGTGCTGCTTAGTAACACCTTAAATCAGAGCCCCATTCCTGCTGGTTTCAGTCTTCAAACACTGTACGTGGAATTTGGGGGTTGGCTGTAAGCAGATTGACCCATGGATGACTTAAAGATCAGGGCAGGTTAGTCTAGAAGTAGTTCATTTGGCAGACTAACATGTCCTATACAATAGGCTATAGTAGCTCGGTAGCATATTTGTTTAAAATGTCTGTCACCATTCTGTTTGGTTTCTTAATGTGAATTTCTGTGGACATTTCTAAGTTGTAAAATTTGGAGATTGGATGAAATAATATATAATGGCTGTTTTTGCTTTAAAATTTTAGGGTCTTAACATTTAAGTTTCTTAACTGAGTTATGGAAAAATCTGGGCCCAGAAGGGCTTTTGCCAGCACTCGACCTTACTTTTGGGACCATTCGTTCCCCTTTGTTCTTCATAATGCTTTGTTTATAAAGCTTGTGTCCTGATTGTCCTAGAGCAATAGTGTTCCAACTGTGGAGAGAGAGTTGCTGAAGAGCTCCTATGAGAAGGAGGGGCTAGGGGCTGGAAACTAGTTACTTCATCCATTTATTGGACGAATGAACAGTTTAGTGTGTTTTATCTCTTTTTTTTTTTTTTTTTTAAAGATTTTATTTATTTATTTGAGAGAGAGAGAGAGCACATGAGAGGGGGGAGGGTCAGAGGGAGAAGCAGACTCCCTGCCGAGCAGGGAGCCCGACGCGGGACTCGATCCCGGGACTCCAGGATCATGACCTGAGCCGAAGGCAGTCGCTTAACCAACTGAGCCACCCAGGCGCCCTGTTTTATCTCTCTTGATAAAAGATTTTATTTGAAAAACAACAGTTCTGCTGTTTTAAAGAGGCTTAAAATCACTTACCTTTCTTTGTCTGGCTTTCAAGCATCCTTGATTTGCCTGGCTAGATGATTGTGCAGGAGACCTGATTTCTAGAAGGAGATCTGATTAAAATGTAGTTATAATAGCTAATATTGAATAGTTACTATGTGCCATGCACTGTTCTGAACACTTTATCTGTAATAACTTGTTGAATCATCACATCAGCCTTAAGAGAGAGAGAGACTATTATTCCCATTTCATAGATGAGAAGACTGCAGCACAGAGAAGTTAGATAACTTGCCCCAGGTCACACCATATATTAAGTGGTAGATCCAGCATTGAATGTAGGCAAGTCTGATTCTAGAATCACTATGCTTATTACTCACCTCTCTAATGACAGTGTTACTAATGTTAGCTAAGTATAATGGAAGCAATCATACTCCTATTTTCCTGTAGGTAACATTGTGGATTTTAAAGTGTTTTTTAGAATCTTATTTCTCCACAGAAAAAATAAATCATAAGTTTCAAGTGACTGATTTGTAAGTGTGTGTGTAGTACCACGTCTGCTTATTAGTAAGGGAACACCTATCTGTGACAGACATATGGGAATTAACAAAGAATGATAAAGGAATGAAGTTAAATTTAGAGCACTTTTATATTTTGCATTTTTTCCTTTATGGGTCATTGTGTTCTAATTTGCCAGTGTTACCTGTTTTCAAAGACATCTTAGCTTTCAGATGATGTTTTAGTTAGAACCTCTGTTACTTAATAGCTTAGCAAATGCTTGTTTGGTCAATCATGTTAACAGAGATATTGAAGACTTTATCTTTTTTATCCTGTTTTTTAACAAAGCATAGCTGGAGTCCTTCAACCGTTAGTGGTATCAGATACCTGGAAATTGTGTTATAACAGAGAGGGTGCCTTTAAAAATTTGATCGAGAGGTTAGACCTTCCAATGAAGTGATAATTCGTAGTGGAATGTGTACTTTCTTTGAGTAGTTATTTAAAAGTACAAAAACACAGTGCTTAGTAAATTACAGGTATTTAATATAGAAGTTTTATGGTTTGATTTAGAAATCACCTCATCTTTTATTCTAACTACATCTCTTTTCAAGTATACAGCTTGGTTTTGTCCATTTTAAAAAAGAAACTAGGGGCGCCTGGGTGGCTCAGTTGGTTAAGCGACTGCCTTCGGCTCAGGTCATGATCCTGGAGTCCCTGGATCGAGTCCCGCATCGGGCTCCCTGCTCGGCAGGGAGCCTGCTTCTCCCTCTGACCCTCCCCCCTCTCATGTGCTCTCTGTCTCTCTCTCATTCTGTCTCAAATAAATAAAATCTTAAAAAAAAAAAAAAAAAAATTTAAAAAAGAAACTAAAACATGGAGAGGTGAAGTGCTTTGCTCAGAGATAAGATGGTTTATAATGACAGTATGCAGAATTTGAGCCCTTGTTTTCAGACCTTAATACTTAGGCCTTTTTTTCATAGCTGTGCACAGATTCTCCATTGATATCTTGAAGATGTCTAGAAAAAATTTTGATATATGTAAACAAATATGGTGGCAAAGTGTCATATGTTACACTTAACCATTAACAAGGGATTGTTTCTAGATGTCCCTAAATGCAAAATTCAGTAAAAACTGAACTGATTGTAGGGCGTGCTCAGGAAGGTTGAGTTCCACATAACCTTATTAAAAAAGAAAACTACATATGGAAGACCTTGAATTATAGGAAATATAATTTGCAGAGGAAGGAGAGAGATGTAGGTGTATCTTGAAGGTTTTAAGCTTATTTTGTTTTAAGTAGGATCCGCTTAACCCTATTCCTCTGCCTCCCTTTTTCCTAGCTTTCTCTTCTAAATATTTTGTCTCTTGTTTAAAAGTGGCTACAACATTTTGAGGTGAGAAGGCCCTAAAAAGTAGGTTGTGATTATCAAAGGCTCACTTTTCAGCTATGCTAAATGGCCAGACTGAGGTACACAGCCTTAGAATAAATTTAGTTTTCTAGGAGCCTGATGGGTATGATTCAAGCTCCCAGGTGCTTGAGAGAATGCAAAGAGTTGTCAGTTATTTGAGACCTTGAATCAACCAACTACTGGGCAGGCCCTCTCTACTAGAAAACGTAAATAGTTTTTGTGATCTGATAAAAAATTTTTTTAGTTTCCCATGAGATTACTTTTGAACCTGTGGTAGATCACAGTAATAACATTTATTATCACTGAAATTTAGAATACCAGAGCCTTTAAAATGATATAATTTTATTCCCTCTTTGTTTCTGTTGGGAAAACAAGGCCAGTGATTAAGTGAAACTTCCACAAAGTCAGAACCAAAAAGAACCCGTCTCAGGTACTTAGTCAATTTTACCCAAGTCCCGGAGCCTGGCCTTGGCAGCTAGTTTTTCTGACTCTCTAGGCACTGTTCTTTCCATACCAGTGGTTTCCAGCTTGTCCTGTTCATGAGAAGCACTGGGGTTGTCTGCTAAAAATACAGCTTCCTGGACCCTGTCTTGGAGATGCTGATTGAGTCATCTTGGGAATGTTTTAAATGAGGACTGAAGTGATTGTGATGGCTTAGGTCGTCCAACATTTGGAAACTACACCACTCCTGCATCCTTTCCCATAAGAGAAAGTTTTGCTATGGGCTGAAAGCTGGATAACTTTTTGGATCTTGCTTATGTATAAAGCAGGGCTAACCTATGTTGGAAATTCTTGCACTTTGAGAATTTTGTGAACTATTAAATTATATGCCAGTTTTATTCCATGATCTAAAAGATATCCTAGCAGCCCTAATAAAATAATTTATAATCTCTGATTGTTTTATTTTTCTTTAGTTTTCATGTAAATTTCTCTTGGAATTCTGATTTTAGTTGCAATCATCTGATGCTAATATTCTCTTAGCTTACCATACTAGGAAGAGCTTGGGATAGCAAGAAGTAGTAAAATCTGCTAAATGTGACTGGTAAATTAGACTTTGTTAATAGAATTAATTAGATTTCTATGTTTGTTTTGTTTTGCTGGGCTTGATATTTGAAAAGTGTTAGCAAGACTGATTCAACTTACAAATTGCCCATCTCTTATCTCATTAATTTCATTCAACAAACATTTATTGTCTACTATGTACCTTCTATGCTGACTAATGTCTCTATTGGGAAAAAGAAATACAGATTTGGTGGCAAAAACATGGATTCTGCTTACTGCCAGAATGAATAAACTTCTTTTAGCTAAGTGTTCATGAATAGGTTGGGGGTCCAATCAAAATCAAATCAATCAATCAATCTTTCCCTCTTCAAGGAGGGAAACTAAAGGAATTATAAGAATTTAAGACCAGGTGAGAGGGCTAAGTTTTGGATTTGACTATAAAGAAAAACAAGACAAATATACCTGCCTACAAATGTTTTAAGTGTAGAATTTATTTAGGAGCCTTCTTTTTTTTTTTTTTAAGATTTTATTTATTTGAGAGAGAGAGAATGAGAGAGAGCGAGCACATGAGGGGGGGAGGGTCAGAAGGAGAAGCAGACTCCCTGCTGAGCCGGGAGCCCAATGCGGGACTCGATCCAGGGACTCCAGGATCATGGCCTGAGCCGAAGGCAGTCTCTTAACCAACTGAGCCACCCAGGCGCCCATTTAGGAGCCTTCTTTTTCTCCCCAAGAACTGCATATTTCAGTACCAGGGACTTCATTTGTCCACGCCTTATATTTGTGAGTAAATAACTTTAGCTCTAGAATTATCTCCTGCCCAGATGGACTAAAATGAGGCTCTCTCAGAAAATGCTGATTCTGACCCTTGAGATATATCTGAGTATAGTTCTTTATTTTTTTTTAATTTATTTTATTTTATTTTTAGATTTTCTTTCTTTGACAGCGAGAGTGTGCACACACAAGCAGGGGAAGTGGCAGGCAGAGGGAGAGGGAGAGGGAGAGGCAGGTTCCCCGCTGAGCAGGGGGCCCAGTGCGGGGCTGGATCCCAGGACCCTGAGATCATGACCTGAGCCGAAGGCAGACGCTTAACCGACTGAGCCACCCAGGCGCCCCTGAGTATAGTTCTTTAAATGAACAGACTCCTGTTCTTTGCGCAGGGCAGGATAGAAACTCCAAAGACTAAGACTTTGGCAGTGGGATGGCCAAGAACCTATTTTTGTTTTCCCCACACTTTAAACAAATAATAATGGTCTTAAGTGCAGGAAGGTATTTAATACTTACGCATCTTGTGTCAGAAATTAGTGCTATTTTGAACATTGAAGGAAATAAGGGGGAAAGTATAAATGAATCGATTGCTTATATTCTATTTGTATAGGTATTACCATATCACAGAGGGTGTTTTTGAAGAAAAATTTGCTTAAAAGTATACGTTTTGTCTTAAGTTATTGACATTTATAGTTCTGGTTTTTTAAAAATGTTGTGATGCTAACTTCTCAGGAAACAAAGCTTGCTTTGAAATGAAAACTTTTCCCCCAGTGCAACACATTGGAAATAGGAAACTAGCTCTTGCTGTGTTGCCACTATACCCACATTAAATTTTTATTATTTATTATTGCTTAGCAATTATAATCATGGCAAGTCATTTTTTGGACTGTGGTTTCTATTGTACTACATGGTAGATGAGGTGACTTTTTAAGGCCTTTCCAGATTTGGGATTTGGAGTTACTAATTGTTAGTTGGCTCTGTATGCATGATCAGCACTCACCTCAGAAACCAGTATCCGTTAGAGAGCTGAAACTTTGGTAATGTGCTGCCCAGCTGCCCTGGGCCTGACGTTACCCGTGGTGAAAGTAAGAAACCTTCTCAAAGGGTCAGGGACTCAAGCTCTTGCTCAGCTCAGTTGACCCTTGCTCTTCAGGTTAACAGGCTCTTTGTTGCTTGGAGTAATTGCAGGTTGTCCACTGAACCATTTCAAATAAAGAAGCATGTAGAAGGAATGACAGCATATTTTAACCTGAACTAAAATTGGCATATTTAAAAAGCCTTATTGAAATTGTTGATTTTTAATCTCATATAAACACTAATGAAACTGAGTGGCCCCAGTTTGTGAATGTGTGTTCTGAGAAGTTGAGTTGTAACCTGGTTCTTTGGAACATTTTCCATAGGAACAGTATTAAAAGGTAGATAAGTATGATGTAAGACAGACACCTATTTAGCTCATAATATTGCTGTAATTCTTTCTTTTTTTTTTTTTTTTTTAAAGACTTTATTAGAGAGAGAGAGAGAATGAGCAGCGGGGAGGGGCAGAGGGAGAGAGAGATGCGGGGCTGATCCCAGGACTCCGAGATCATGACCTGAGCCCAAGGTAGATGCTTAACCAACTGAGCCACTCAGGCACCCCTATAATACTTTCTTTTTGATGACAAATAGTAGCTGATAGTACTGTAAGTTAGTCTTAGAGGCAAGAAATACATATATATGTTTGGTTTTTCTTAAATTTAGATCATAAATATGTTTTTTTTTTTTTAGATTTTATTTATTTATTTGACAGAGAGACACAGCGAAAGAGGGAACACAAGCAGAGGGAGTGGGAGAGGGAGAAGCAGGCTTCCCGCAGAGCAGGGAGCCCAGTGCGGGGCTCGTCCCAGGACCGTAGGATCATGACCTGAGCCAAAGGCAGACGCTTAACGACTGAGCCACTCAGGCGCCCCTAGATCATAAATATCTTAAGTGAAATTCCTGACATGGGACAATATTATTGATTCAACACAATTAAAAAAAATTTCAATGCCACTGTTTACAAAGGTAAAAATTAAGTATTTGAACAGGTTTAGTGGGGTAGATAGGTAGGTGCCAGCAGGACTTCTGAGTGACTCTAGCTACTTTTACTGATCCCTTCACTTCTGTCTGCCTTTGTATATGCGGGGATACATACATGTTCAAAAGAGTAAAAGACAAAAGTAATCCAATTGAGCCTACTTTAGGAATTCACCTCCTTTTTACTGAGATCACCTCTCTCACCAGCTCACTGTCTCAGTTCCTACAGATAGGTAGTTCTTACTCCCGGTATACAAGTGACATTACTCTTTCAGCATTATTCATGACCGCATCAAGAAATCCAATCATTTTTTAAAAGTTACTGTCCATGCTCGGGAGCATTTAAAACTTTGGACCACCTTCTCTTTGAAACACCTGGTTTCTGTGATGCTGGTTCTGTCACCCAGTTCTCCAATAGCAGTATAGCATCTGCACTTCTCCCTTGTTGATACTGACAATTGTTCACTTTCTGGCTTTCCTTTCATAGTATAAGCTCCATGAGGTCAGAGACTGTCTTGTCTTGTTCACTGCTCCGTAGCTAGTCCTAGGCCTAATTCTGTATAGGTAATGGATAAATATTTGTTAAATAAACGAATGATTTTTTTTCTGTTACCCCATGAGATGGCTCTTCAGGTTCTGGTGTTGGCCCTGTTCTGCTATTTCTTGCTTGTTTTTTTGTTTTTTTTTTTCCATTGATACTGATGCCTTCAATTACTGTCTATACTGTGCTTCCAGTATCCATCATTTTCATTTTGACTACTATCCCTGCATTTCAGCCCCTCTTTTTTGTTCCAAGTTTAATATGAAAAAGTATTCACAATTTATTTCTAAATTGGGAAAGTAGATTACCGAATGGCCAGTTAAGTAGTTAATTAGAAACAGCAGGGTCACAATTGATTATTTACCTTCTTCCTCTTGCTACTTGCTCAGGTCTGGTTGGTCTTTTATATAACTATACTAGGTCTCTTAAGTTTCCCCTGCCATCAGGTTGTGTTCCTCCATTCTATCCTTAACAGTATGACCAAAGCAATCCGCTTAAATAAATGATCTGATCAGGTAATGGCTTTCTATTACCCTATAGAATAAGACTTAGGAATTGGCCTTCTTATTTTTATTTATTGATTTGGTTCTGTGAGGTCAGTGAGCAGCTTGTAGCCCCAAAACGAAAAACTTTCCATATTTAGAACTACCAGAAATGGGACTAGCCGGTTTCTGTAGGTGTCAAGTTCCCTTTCACTGGTAGGGATTATGGAAGAATAGTAAGCAGTTCTCAGATGGGACAAGGTATTAGAGCTTTTTGAAGTTCTGCATACTCAGACTTTTGATTGTATCTTTCAAACTGCTTAGGTCTTCCACAGTCTGTCCCAGATAAGTTTTAATGATTAGGACCACATCTTAATCACCCCCCCCCCCCCCCCGCATCTTTTACAGAGTAGGTGCTAAACCTACATTTATTCAGTGAATGAATAACTTCTGGGTATTTTCTTGGGTAGATGAGCTGAGATTCTTTGTCTCTACTTCAAACTTAGTTTTTTGTTTTTTTTTTTTTAAATGTGGAATTATCAGATCTGGATTGAGAGTATTAGGATCAAGTCTTGGGCCTCTGCATATGTGTTCTTGGTCAAATCATTTATCATCTCAGAACCTGAAATAAGATTAGAATGACAATTAATGTAAAGTAATTGTGAGGACTAAAAGTGTGTGAAAAATGTTTTATAATCTGAAAATGCTTTATAAATGATAGAAATTATTGAAAATTGATGGTTTTGAAATATATATACCAATATACATTGTTTAAAATATAGATATGTCACTAATATTACTCTCTTACTTTATAATTAGGCTCATTTTTTAGCCTAGCAAAGGAAATAAATACAGTTGCTTTCTCTTAAAAACCAACATACTTCCTCAACTATTCAAGGCAAAATTTCTCTTATATTGTTGAATTCTCAGTATATTGTCAAACTATCAGTTTTTGTGGATCTCTCTACTTAGGTTTTGTGCCAGGTTTGGACAAAGATTCAGAAATACCACTGGCAAAATTAAATAACATTTTTTCCCCCAAATAGACCACATTTGATAGAATTTTCCCAGTTTTAAGATTTGTCTTAAATCTTTGGTGCTTGGCTGTGCTTTTGTTGTTATTTTTTGGTGGCAAAATCAGTGAACTATTAGCAAAAAGATTTTAATCTAAACACCTTTTTTCTTAATTTTTTTTTTTTTTTGTAAGATTTTATTTATTTATTTGACAGAGACAGACACGGCGAGAGCAGGAACACAAGCAGGGGGAGTGGGAGAAGGAGAAGCAGGCTTCCCGCCGAGCAGGGAGCCTGATGCGGGGCTGGATCCCAGGACCCTGGGATCATGACCTGAGCCGAAGGCAGATGCTTAACGACTGAGCCACCCAGGCGCCCCTTTTTTCTTAATTCTTAATGCCATTCTCCATTAACATTTATGCTTTATGTATTTCACAGTTATAGTTTTATGTTATGTATAAGTGCTATAATTATACACTTTGTTGATAATTTCTTGTATTAACTTTTTTGATTGTATATGTGATAGAATTAGATGCATCATTATTCCATGGTGCTTCAGGGAGCACTCTCTCTAAGATGAGTGGGTTTTTGAATCACAGCTTCGTTAATGAGGGAAAATTAGTTGTAAGAAAGGGCAAATTCCTGAGTCTGAGGAGGAAAAGAGATGTCTTACTGATCAGGGGTACCTTCACAAGTAAGCTACATTAACAAATCAGCTGTTCGTAAGATAGAGACACTGGAAAAGAAAGTTATTGGTGTTTGTAGTTTTCCCTTAATAGAGTAAATCTCTGTTCTTTCTTCCCTTTTAACCAGGTCAGTATATATTTTGTGCCCTGTTCTTTTATCACAAAAGAGAAAAGAAATACTGCAGTGAATGAAGATTCCTCTGCATTTTAGCACTGCTTTTTCTACTGTAGTTGGCTTTTGAATGAGGATGACAATGGAAGAGATGAAGAATGAAGCTGAGACCACTTCCATGGTTTCTATGCCCCTCTATGCAGTGATGTATCCTGTGTTTAATGAGGTAAGTAGGTAAACACTCTTCATATGATCTCTTTAATTCTTGATGCCTGCGTCATTTATTCATTTGTTTGTTCCTTCATATAACAAATACATAGATGAATTTCATCTGTGTGTTAGGCATTGTACCAGGACTGGACATAAAACAGTAGGGAGGGGGGAACCTGGATATATTGCTTCCCATCTGGAAGTTTCATTATAGGGGGAGAGACAGACATTGAATAAAAGAATACAAGTAATTATATAAATGGAAAGTTGTGGTAAGTGCTATGAAGTCACGAAAAATTGTATGTTCAATAAAATAGCAGGTGGGATCTGCTTTAGGGTTCAGGACCAGCCTCATTCAAGATGAGACATAAATGCTAAGATTGAAAAGAGGTAAGTAAGGGTTTGACAGTTGAGTTCAGGATAAGCACATTTTAGGTATCCAGAAGAGCAGGCACAAAAATATCCTGATGAATTCTAGTCAGTAGAGACAAAACATATTTTTACTGATAAATGGAAGCTACCATTGCTTTAGTATCTAGAGAAGATGTAGTTGCTTTTTTATTTGAGGAATTTTCTAGGACTTAATACATTTTCGGTTTTTCTTTTACTTTAGAGAATTAGAGCTGGAAATTCCTTAGAAATAATTTAATCATGCCCCTCCTTTTAATAGTGAATTGAGTTCCTAATATGTGAAATGGTGTTCATAAAATTACCTAGAACTAAAATCTAGGATTCCAAATTCAGTGGCTTCAGCCTTAGCCTTTCTGTATATTCAATTAGGGTCTTTCTGTTTTTGTTTTGCTAATTATAAAGCTGTCAACACCATTGACCTTATTGTTGCTGCTGTAACTTGGAAACCCTCACCATTTCCAATGACTGTTTATTCCTTTTTGTAAAGTATTTATATTAGAGTAAGATTCTGGATTTCAAAACCCTTTCTCCCACATTATTAGGTTTAATAATAATGTATTTGATGCATTTGTGGTCTTAAGTCTTGGGGACAATAGAGAGTGATTCATCCTCTTCAACTTGGAAATCACAGATCTAGTTGCCATTTCAGACATACATTTTGAAATTCTAAATGCTATCTGTCAAATAGTGTTATTAGGTTTGGTGACTATAAAAGAAAAAAACAGTGGCTTGGATAAAAGTTATTTCTCTTGCATAAAAATTATAGCGATAAGTGGTCCAGTGCTAGTGTTATTATGACTCGGTATCCTAGTGCTTACTTTGCGTTATCCAGGTCACCTCAGCATGTGGGGTAGCTGCTGAATCTCCATTCATCATGTCTAAGTTGTTGTCTGGAAGGCACAAAAAAATGGAATAGAGTTGGGGGTGTTACTTCCAGCCAGTTAAGCTTCCTTCAAGTAACCTTTTTGAAAGTCCTGTACAAGACTTCCATTTACATCTCATTGGCAAGAACTTAGTCTTATGACTACACCTAGCTGCAAAGGAGGTTGGGAAATTTAGAAGTTTTGTTACTAAAGAGGAAGCAATAGGAGGCATCTTTTGAAAAACCTGTCCCTGTTATACTAATACTGTGGTAGCATTGGAGGCACTCTTTTAGGGCTGGTAATACCCATCTCTGGCAGGTATAGCCAACACCCCAGTAATTAGTTCCACCATTTTGTTCTAATACGTACCTATTCATTACAAGACTACAGTTACTGTTAGAAGTAAGTGCTTCAGTTCTGTTTAGTAAATAATTTACTAAATGTCAGCCATTTATTTGCTGAGTAGTCTGCTAGGGTCCGAGGATGTGGAAAAGAAAAAGGCATTATACCTCTTCTTAAGAACCATAGGGAACTATTTTCTTAAACATCTTAAACAGATGTTTAAGCAAATACATTATTTAATTATCCTTGTACCAGGTATGAGGTAAGAAGACAGTCACTGAAACTATTAAGTAATGTATGTTCATGTTTAGTGTTTTAACTTCTCAGGTAGTTCAAGAACCATTATGGCAGTTCTACCCAGAAGTGCTCCCTCTTCTTGGGTCTGTATAGCTAGCCACCCCTGTGGGCTTTTGGGCCAAGTTGTATGGGGCATTTCTGTATTTATCTAGTATTTTGAGTCTTTACTTGAAGGAAGGGCAATTTACATTGCAGAGCTGTTTGATCTCAGTGAAGAGGAGTGAGAGAAGTTTTTTTTCTAACAACTAGAGTGATCTTTTCCTACATAAGGAAAATGGATTTTATTTGAATCTTAGCTTTGGAGAATAGTTATATAGGATATGAGATTCTGATGAAATGAACTGTTGGGATTAATACTGAGATATCTTTTCTAATTTATTCATGTGTAAGAAAAATTAATTTGAAAGAAAAAAGGCTATGAATGGACTGGTAAATCTCTTCCAGAAATAAAGGCAATGATTCTTGCCAGGTGACATCTAAAAAATATGTGGGTTAATGGGCCCGGAATTAGAACGTGTTGCCAAATGTTTCATAGTTGGTTCAGGAATTGTTAGAACTGAATTTGAAAATGAAATGGCTAGATGTAGCAGACTGAGAGATACTGTGTCGAATTGTCAGGGTCTAGCTCTCAAATTTATGATCTAACAACATGGTATCAAGCTTTTTATAAAAATTATTTTTGTCACGTTACAAAAACAAGTGTTCAGAAATAACAGGCTTTTAGGAATAGTGGTAGTAGGTCTCCTTTTTGATAGAGATATGAAATCTGGGGCTTGATTTAGGAATGGAATAAAATAATTGTGACTTCAAATGTGAAGTGTGTGGTTGAGAAGAATAAAGTAGTAGCATTGTTGTCTGACATTCCAGTGTATTCCAGTGTAACATCTAAAATAAGATACCTAGTCAGTTAAACATTAGTATTTAACTATAGTTCAAACATAGATTTTTCTACAGATCTACTAATGGGGAAGTTAGAATTTAGTTTGGCTCTGTTTTTCTGTGCTATACGGATTTAAAGATAAAATGATTGTCAAATTAATCTTACAGAAAGTAGTACCAGAGTAGGGATGAATGTTTAACTCTGGAGCTAAATGATACACTTAATTTTGTCCACAGTGTATTGGAAGAGTTAAAAAAACTTAACCCATTCTCACCTTACCATAACATTCATAGTAGTAACAATGGTAGTCTGGAAGTCTTCTTGTAGAACAGATTTTTAGATAGTAGGGCATCCTTATATCTGGGAAATTTTAGTACTGTTACTCCAGCTCACAAAGCAAAGTTATTTGTGGCATTCCGGGAGTTTGATGTTCGCTAAACTTAATGAAGCTATGCCAAGACAGCTGAGAAAGGAGTAGGCTTCTTATTTAATCAGCTGCTGCAGAGTTCAGAGTCCAAGTGTATTGCATGTGTTGTAAATGTACTGTGAAATAGGTCTCCTGGTTACCTTATGAAATAGTTTATAGAAATGTCATGACAAGTCTTAGGTCAGGTTCTCATGTACTGTATTACTTTCTACTGATCTTTGTGTATGGAGGAGAGAGGTGTAGTTCAATTCTTCATTCCAGGGAAAGATACACCATGAATCATCGTTTCCTGTGACTTTTTAGAGGAATTATTTTAAGGTGAAGTATAATTTCTGAAGAAATATGTATTGTGTTTTGAGATAGGAATGAACAGTTTTGCAAACAACTAAGAATTTTAGATCACCAAGGGTTTATATGCTTGTTTATAAATCACACAAAAATGGTACTTCTGAATAAGTAATTAATATTATATTCAGAAGCATCCAACACAGTTATTTCAGCCAACTCAGCAGAATATGCAACTCTTAATTTTTTCCAATAAGCAAATGAAATCTGTGGGAGAAGTATTCACAGATTTCATTTGCTTATTGGAAAAAATAACTATCCTTTTTTTTTTCATTGAAAGAAAAAAATCAAACCCCAGAATTGGAGCATAGTAAACATACTTCTCCATAGTGAAGGCATGGAGAAGTCCCTCCATCCAGAGGTGATCGTAGTTAATATCTTGCATAAGAATTACTGCTCTGCCCCTTACTCTGGGCTATGTAGTCTTATCTTTCTGACCTTGTTTATAAACTGATGATAAATAGTAATATACTTATTTCTCATAACTCTGTAAAATAAATGACTTAATATATTGTAGTACTGAGAATAGTACCAGGCATGTAGTTAAGTGTTAGAGCTGTTATTCAGAAGTCTTTGTGCAATCTTCTGGATAAAATTGTGAGCATTCCCTAGAGTTTTACATTCTAGTAAGCAATTTTTAATGAAACATATTTGTGATAGGTGGCTCTGCTTACGTTTTTTGCTGGAAAACTTGGCAACCCCAGAAACGGATTATTTTAGAAACATTTACTATGTATAAAACACATGACTGCATCTCTCTTCTTTGTGGCAGCACAAAAGTTGATAGGTGGCCTCTTGAGTCTGTCTACTTATGTTCTAGCTTTTTTTCTTTTTTTTATCTGACTTACCTCATTTTCATTTGAGTCATAAGAGATGTACCTTTTATTCTTGTGTCTTTTTTTTGTTAAGATTTATCTATTTATTTAAAAGAGAGTGGAAGAGAGTGCGCACATGAGCGGGGGAAGGTCAGAGAGAGAGGGACAAGTAGACTCCCTGCTCAGTGGGGAGCCCAGCTCTGCTAGGGGCTCCATCCCAGGACCCTGAGATCATGACCTGAGCCAAAATCAAGTTGGATGCTTAACCAGCTGAGCCACCCAGGCACCCCTTTTTCTTGTGTCTTGGCCATGTATGATTCCTTTTAAAGAATAGGATTAATAGTGTTTGTGGGGAGGGGAGAAGGTCGTCAGCATGGAGAAATCATGCCTGATTTTGAGGAAGCCAAATTAGTAGATAATTCAGAACCAACTAACCTAATTATTTTGACCTTAAAAAAAGAAAGAATACTTTCAAAAGATTTTATGCAAGACCTATAAAACTTGAGTAACCAAAGAGTTAAATGGATTTTTTTTTTTTTTTTTTTTTTTTTTTTTTTAGTTATGGGTGTAAGAGACAGGCTTGATAACTAGAAAATAAAGTATAGGAATGAGCTGATACCTTTGGAGGGAGGGACCAGTGCAATAAATGGAGGGACCAATGCAATAAATGCACTTTCTATGGAATCACAATTATGTGTAAGCTTTTGAAGTATTTTTATAAACATTCTAGAGAGTTAAATTTGACAAGTTGGTAGTTAATAGTGCTCTCAGAAGCTATCAAGAATAAATTACAGGAGGAGCTCACAAAACAGAGTAGGCAGAACGTGAGGTTGGGGTGAGAGCCCTGCTGTTAGGTCCACCCCAGCCTATTATTTCCTTCTAGTTGGGACTTCAGGAGGTACTTTCTTTACCTTTTTGGTGAAATGAGATTAGGTGCCCTGTTCTCTTGTGCTTATTCTCTTTTTGCCCTTTACTCTTTTACTGGTGACATGGAATTCCTAGATGGCTGAGGCCCGAGGAGAGCCTCTCCTTGTCCAGATATCCATTAATGCAAGGCGTAATCATATGTTCCCTCCTCCTCCTCTGAATTCAGAATCAATTACTACTAAGAAATGATTGCATTGTCTCTTTAAAGATAACCTGGCCAACAACTGTTACCTCAAAAGCTGAAAAAAATTACTGGACTAATTAGTGGAAGTATTGGAAACAAAATGGAAATTCTTGTCTGTTCTAAACTTACGTAAAAACTTTACTCCCACATGGGTTACCCCTGAAGAAACCCGTAAGTTTGCAGATGGCCCAGGAAGGTGATTTTATTTTATTTTATTTTATTTTATTTTTAAAGATTTTATTTATTTGACAGAGGCACAGCGAGAGAGGGAACACAAGCAGGGGGAGTGGGAGAGGGAGAAGCAGGCTTCCCGCTGAGCAGGGAGCCCGATGCGGGGCTCGATCCCAGGACCCCGGGATCATGACCTGAGCCGAAGGCAGACACTTAATAACTGAGCCACCCAGGCGCCCCACCAGGAAGGTGATTTTAAGAGTCTGTGTTCTTCAGGGACCAGTTCAGCTTTCACCTCCATAAAGACTTTTTTTTTTTTCTACTTCAGCTGACAGTGATCCCATTAGTTTCCATGTAGCTGCTTACTTAAATGGATCTTCTGGGGTTCCAGGACTATAATCTATTTCTTTTATCTCTCACACTGACTTTCTTACACGTGGGAGAAACTCAGGCGTTTGTTAGTTCTTCAGTAGTTGAAGAGATTCAGTGAGAGAGTGGATGCCAGTGTGGGAAGGGTGAATTCAGGGAGGCAGGGTAGCATTAAGTGGCTTGTGCACAGGTTTTAGAGCCAGACAGATTTGTTATGAATCCTGCCTCTGTATGCACGAGCTCTTGAATATTGGATAAATTTATGCAAACTGAATTTCTGCCTCTGTAAAATAGAGATGATGATAGCTAGTTACAGATTGTGAGGATGAGATACTCTCTATGAAAATACATAACAAAATTCATTATAGGTGCTAAGTAAATGATAACTGTTATTAGGATACTGCCAGGACCTTATACTGTCATGAAAGGTAAGGTGAACATGATTTTATCATCAAATTATCTATCACAAGTGAAAGATGTAAAGGGGAAGCACTTTTTATTAGGGAAGATAAAAACATATCTTGCTAAGTATTACAGGCTTGAAATTATAAGTAAATTGAAGAACAATTTAGATAAATTTATGGTTGAGAGATTAAGTTCAATTCAAAAAGTAGATAGGTGCCTGTATGCCTGGTACTTCCTGGGTAGTGGGGATATCATATGAGTAATGAAGCCTAGTGGGTTTACTGCAAGATATGTGGGTATATAATGTATCCCAAAATGACTCCCTGCAGAGTTCTGGTTGAGGTGCTTCACAGCTCAGATTTGATTTAGTATATGCCTGACCTTTCCCTTTCTTTTCTAAGACACATATATGTAAACTTAATCTAGAAATCTGATGTCTATCTTCGCTAATTTTATTAGTTCTTCACAGACTATTCTGGGCCTCTTTTATTTGCCTTGACCCTTTCACACACCAGCCAGGGCAGTACAGAATGAGTTAATGATGCAGATACTTGAAGGTACACATCTGACTCAGACCTTTGACTTCTTGAAAGAGGTCGGAGTGTGGTGTAAGCCCAAGTAAGGAAATGGTTCCTATCAGACTGGAAACATTCATCCTGTCTGTCTGCCTCTCCTTCCCTTACACAACAAGAACTTGAGAGCAGAAGAGCTGTATTATTATTTTAATCTTAAATAGGATTCATTGCAATTAAATGAATTCCATGGAAGAAGAAAATTTTTCATTTGTGGCAGCATATTTTCATTAATTTTATAAACTTACATAGTTGCTTTTTTGCTGTATTTGCCTACCTTGTCCTCTTGTGTTTTCCCTTTTATCTACTAAGGCAATGTTAGATTTTACTGGATTTGTAGAAGCCAAGTTAAAAACTGAGTTAAATGACCTTTTATTTATTTTTGGAGATAAAGTGTTTATCTTGGCACATTTTGTTGCTTTTTTGCTGAAGGTGCGTAACTTGTAGGGAGATAAGGTTCTTGGCATTTCTGTCTTGTTCAGAAAATAAATTGATTTAATAAAGTGTAGGCCATTCCTTAGATATGTATATGTGCATATATGTTGTTTATAAAGGAAAACTTACATTTATTTCCTCGAGGGATTGAAAGGAATATTTATTGCAAGATATGATATGTTCCTAAGATTTTTGTAAAAAGATTCCACTTGCATAAGAATCCTATAAAAGTTAACATTGTTTTTGAACATTTAATATTGTCCCCAATAAAAAATATATACATTGAGCTTTATTGAATTAATTGGCCCAATCTTTAGGGACTAAAAAAATAGGAATTTAACTGAAGGTAGTTGTTTTAAGCCTAGCAGTTAACTTTTCAACAAATGGCATTATTTTTATGGAATTTTTTTTTTTTTTTTTGCTCACTGAGAAATGAATTCTGTAAAGTATATAATAAGGACATGTATCTTTCAAAATTGTAAACCTCACATATTTGATATTAAAATTAAAAGCTTTGGGATTGAACTTTTGGTTCAGTATTTTAGGTAACCTTTTTTTAAATCAGATAACATAGAGGACAGATGATCCACAGTCTTTATTTAGTATCAAACCTTTTGTCAGTGCTGTTTGCTAATTAATAAAATAGACTAATCTCAACTTAATCCCTGGCTGAGGGATTGTAAAATAATTAAAAAGGAGTAAGGTAATAAATACAAAAAAATCTTAAATAATAAATGTTTTCTTGGTGTTGGTCATTTTCTATTCAGTGCACACCCCATTTGCCATATACTTGCAACAGAGCATTGAGAGTTGATCTTGAACCTTATTTTCAGTAATTGAAGTAAATATGTTTATTCTTTCTATAGGGACTTGATATTATTTTGCATTCTGTGCTTAAATCTACTTTTAAGGTAGAGTGTGTTTTGTTTTTAAAAATAAAAAGTGAAGAACTCATACATCCTTTAATTTCTCATGGTTTCTAATGAAAATTTTAGATGACCTGTGTATTTCAAGAATTAAGGTGATTTAGAATAAATAGCAAGTGTATCTGAAGAGCTTTCTTGAACTTGGACATCTTGACCAGTAGTGATGAGGCTAAAAATCTGAAGCCAGGTTACTATCCCTTGTTTTAGAAAGATGTATTTAACTATCTAAGTACAAAAGTTTACCCTCATTCTACACATACTGAATTTGTTTCCTAAAGGTCACAGTCATATTTGTTGATCAAATGATGGATGTATCAGTGTTATTACTGTAGAATGGAATATCAGAAATGTGCTTTTTCTGAGGAAATTGATATTAATAGTGATTTAAAATTTATATTGCAGCTAGAACGAGTAAACCTGTCAGCAGCTCAGACACTGAGAGCAGCTTTCATTAAGGTGAGGTGCAAATAATTTATTATGATGATTAAAATGTATGTTGTATGTAAATCTGAATACCATGTGATAATTGCCACTTTATTTCCTTTTAGTGAAAACCTCTTCAGCTGTCTCACGTCTGTTTTAGTGTACTCTGTAAAGCTTAAAACATTTCCCAAAAGTGAATGGAAACAAATGCTGTTTCCTTAGCAATCATCTTTTTGTCATTTTTTGTTTTGGAAACTGACTTCTTTGGAGTCTTTTCTCTTTAGCTTTAGAGTATATTTTTTAATTTCTTTTTCTGTTATTTGACTTGATAAAAATTTTTGTGAAGTTATAACTCAAAAAGATGTTCTTCATATTGCTTAATTATAGAACATAAGTATAAAACAGTATTTTTGATGGGAAAACAAGACCTGTGTGGGGGTCAGATTAAGGGTACCTTGCAAACATACATCCAAGTCACTCTGTCAGAGTGAACTTTTTTGTTGTCTCTAGACCTGCACTGTTTGATAAATACTAGCCACATGTTGCTAGTTCAAATTGAGTTGTACTCCAAGTGTAAAATACACACCAGATTTTGAATACTTAGTATAAGAAGAAGAATGTAAAATAACTCAGTAATAAGTATTTTATATTAATTATATGTTGAAATGATAATATTTTGGATGTACTTTTAAAATGATTTCACTTATTTGTTATTTTGTAACATGGCCACTAGAAAATTTAAAATTACAATGAATGATATTTGTTGCTTACGTTATATTTCTATTGGACAGTCCTATTCTATATATTAGGTGCATTCTTTCATGTAAAACTTTATCCATCCCCCTTCCTTTCCCAGTACATATCAGGGTACCCCAAACTTCAATTTTATTTACTTATTGTGTGTTTGTTCCCATTAATATCTAAAATAACTTCTGTTTCAGGTAAAGTATTTTAATGTTTAAATCTAGAATAAATTTATAGTTAAGTTTTATTGGATTAGAACTATAAATCCATCAAGCTTGAGTTCTTTTTATGGCAAAGATTGTTTATTGATACCACTCTTAACTGCTAGGATAGATACTGTCACTAGACATCTCTCTTCACCACAAGAATTTACATTGTATATATTATATTAGAGCTATTTTGATGTGATTAATACTCTAAAATGCAGTGCTTGTGTATTCATACATAGTAGCTTAATTAAAATATGTTCTGACAAATCAATGGGTTAATGAAGAGAAGGAATGAAGCAATATCATCAATTTTTTTTTCTTTTTTCTTTGAGCTTCAGTGTGGCTCTGGAATGGCATATTTGGTTATTAGGGAGGCATGATGGAAACTGTTTTAAACTAACTTGCTATTTTCTTTGTGGCCAAAGAAAGGAAGGAAAGGCGACCTATTGCACAATAGAGTATTGATAAGGAAAAGTCGGTTTTTTAGCTTTTCTGATAGCAAGAACAGAGAGAAATTTCTCCTGTGGATCATCATAAGGAGGACTCTGTCTGAAGTAGTAGATGATATCTTCAATGTCATTTCTAAAAGAGATAAAATAACAAATTTCATTAAGCTTTTTCTTACAAATATCCTTACATATAATCTGATGTTAACACTAAAGTACACTTTAAAAGCAAATAGTATGTTTAAAGTATGTGCTTTGATAGATCTGGTTTAACATATGGATAAATTTTATTAACCATGACACTGATTGTTAATTGGGCAAAGTGGAAGTTATTTTGAGAGGAAAATAAATTAGTCAGTTTTGCATTGATTGATTTTTATCATCATATTTAATTTGTTAAATTTCAAATGGAATTAAAAGGGTATGCATTAAGAAGATGAAGATTTTTGTGTTTTTAAAACTACAACTTATATGAAAAATTTAAGAGTCTCACCCAGGGGCGCCTGGGTGGCTCAGTCGGTTAAGCATCTGCCTTTGGCTCAGGTCATGATCCCAGGGTCCTGGGATCGAGCCTTGCATGGGGCTCCCTGCTCAGCGGGGAGTCTGCTTCTCCCTCTCCCTCTGCTTCTCCCCCCCTCCCCGTACTTTCTCTCGTTCTCAAAAAATAAATAAATAAAATAAATGCCTCACCCACCCATATATCCCTATTAATATTCCCAAAATATATGTCCATATTTCCAGTTATTTGACCACAAGTGTCATTTATCAAGGTTTGGTAGTTTTATTATCACGAGAAAAGGGATTAAAATTGTTTTCCCCAAGATAAAATACTAATGAATATTATCTTTTAAGATGTCTATTCTCTTTGATTCTTTTCCCCTGTGGAAAGTTCTGATAGGTTGTGCTGTTGAGAATCACTGAATCATGAGAGTGGATGTTACTGCCTTTGGGGATAGTTTTCTTTCACAGTGGGATTCTTCATAAAAATTGGATCCCCACAGAATTCAAGGTTGTAATTCTGGGAGAAAACCTGAAGGTATAGATAGTTAAAAGTCTCCGATTTAAGCACAGATCTATTTATTTTGTCAGTCAGAGACATTGGGTAAATTTAAGGCTTTTAAAATGAAAAGTAAGTAGCTTAAGGATTTCAGCCAGAAGATACTAAGACGATTGTTCCTGAGCTAGGTACTGAGGCACCCTGGGGCCCCACAGCAAACTCAGAAGAGTGCTATGAGTTATTTTAAAACTTTAAAGGAACACAGTGATACTAAACATCTGACACTGTGTGAACTATGCTAGCTTGAGGTAGTTTGCAATTTCAACATACTAGATTGGGCTACATTCCTTGCAGTGATGTCGTATTTTTGTAAAGTTGGAATTTTGGCCATTTCTGTGATTAAAAAGTAAGTACCACAAGAAAATCAGTGTCCCAATAGGAAATGAGGATTGTAGGATCCAGTCTAACTCCAACATTTGAGAAATTGTGTAGTGCCCAACAGGTGAATGCATCTCATTAATAAGTAATCATGGTTATTTAAGAATGAAACAAAATGTTTTTCTTTCAATTTGTGTATTTTTAGAACCTGCTAGGTTCTTAAGAGTTAGGACACGAGTACTTACGAGGTTATTTGAACCTAACTACTACATAGCCACTATTTTCTTAGCCCTAAGAACACTTGTGAACTGAGAAAGTTAGAGACCTCTGTAAGATTTCTAGAATGCTCTGGTTTTGGCAGTTTGGGGCTCCACACAACTTGGTGTTGAAAACTTTATTCTCAGGCTTTCAGCACTTAATGACTTTGGCAGTTTATTATAACTTAATCAGAGAGAGATTATTGTTCTGCTGGCATATTCTGTAAGCACATGGAGAGTACTCCCCTGCCTCGTAAGATGGTGCATTATATAGGTAATTTAATGCTACTTAGAGAAAGAAGATAAACCACTTTATCAAATGCTGACTTATCTAAATAGTGTGTATAGTTTTGTGGCAGGTCACCAAATTAATAATGTTGACACCATCTTAACCCATGTTTGTACAACTTTTCCTTTAAAAGTAACCCTTGTTTTTTAAAAATAGATTCTATCTTAAATATATTCATGGAAGGAAAAATCAAAACAGGTTATAAAGGAAATGGAATTCAGTAGGATACACTTTATTGTTATTAATCATCTATCAAAATGATTTCCTTGAATAGCATATGACAGCAGTTAAAATGATCCCAGGATTGAGATAAATGTGAATATTTTCTTTTCCCATTCCATTCCAAAACCTTTCAGTTTCTGATACTTGAAGCCTAATGAGAAACAAGATATTATAATGGACAGAGCAGTAGGAACAGGAAGAAACTGGATCTGCAGTGATACCAGAATGGAATTGAAAAGGCAGAGGTTAAATGTGCTTGACACATATGGAAGCAAATAGATTGCTGTCTGATTAGGATCATAAATTGTGTTTCTATTTGCTGTTTAATATTGGGCAAAAAAGATAGGAAATCATCAGCATAATGATTAAAATTGGCAGGCATCCTAAAAGAAACAAACTTAGAATGTCAATACAAAATTTTTAAAAATAATAAAATGGGACAGAATTACTGGGGAAAACCCAAATCTGAAAATTAACTATGATAAACTCATAACTTTCTGTGTTCAGTCTTTTTTTTTTAAAGATTTTTTTTTTTTAATTTTATTTATTTGACATAGAGACAGAGAGAGAGGGAACACAAGCAGGGGGATTAGGAGAGGGAGAAGCAGGCTTCCAGCTGAGCAGGGAGCCCGATGCGGGGCTTGATCCCAGGACGCTGGGATCATGACCTGAGCTGAAGGCAGACGCTTAACCGTCTGAGCCACCCAGGCGCCCTTCTGTGTTCAGTCTTGAGATGGCTAGAAGATTTTAGTGTCCTAGTGAGTGTAAGTAACGTAGAAGTAATGCAAACTCATCAGTGAAACAAGCTCAGGAGGTAGCAAAAGGATTAAATGGTGTTCTGTAAATTATTCTTGCTACAAATATTCTTGCTACAAAAGGAAATATTCTTGCTACAGAAATAAAATAGGAAATGAAAATTATTACATGGAAAAGTAAAGGATTATATAGCTTAAATAAAACCTGCAAAAGAAATCCTGTCTTTTTGTTTCATTTTTGTTTTTCTTGACATTCTATTCATTTAAATGCAAAGAATCTGTAAAGTACTGGTAAGATGAGTTACAGCTTGATCCTCAAGTTGAAATATTAGCTAATGAAAAAAAGCTAAAAGTCCTTAGTATATTTAAACTACTGAACAGAGTAATTGATGGATTACCAAAATATATAGAATCTTTATTTCTATTCTTGTTACTGGTTTGATTGCAAGTGAATGTAGAGGAGAAATAGGAAATGTTAAGTACTTTATGTTCAAATGGCAAATGGGACCATGGCTGTAATAAGAAGTCACCGATGCATAAGCTCTGACAAAACATAAGTGAATGCCATCACCACACCTACTTTACAAAGATTTCTGCTGTCATAAGTTGATTACTCTAAGAGGTTCCCAGCAGGTTCTAAACAATTAAGTTTTGACTTTAAAATGCTGATTGAGCTTCTGTATTTTAAAAATAGCTTTCTCTCTTTTATAGGCTGAAAAAGAAAATCCAGGACTTACACAAGACATCATTATGAAAATTTTAGAGAAAAAAAGTGTAGAAGTTAACTTCACAGAGTCCCTTCTTCGAATGGCAGCTGATGATGTAGAAGGTAGTCAGAGTCTTATTTAATTTTCTTACAGTTGTTGAAAAGCACTTCCTCGAAGACTTTATTTGACAAATGGGTCTTCTGCCCCTCCCCTTTCTTACTGTTATTGTTATTATTGTGATGATAATGGGGCAGACATCTATATAAATTATTGTGTGTTTTTAAGTGAGATTTCAAGAATGTGCTGAAGATATTAGTAGGTTGTTTGGGTTTTGATATCATGAGCTCATTACATATTCAATATAGAGGTTGGTTATTAAGCTCTTCTTCCCCCTTGACAGATATATATTGTCATTATATTTGTTATGATTGTCATTACGTTAAGGTTTCCTTATGAAATATAGCTTCAGAGGCCTGGTAAATTTGATTGAGCCTAACTTTTATTTATTTGTTTGTTTGTTTAAGATTTCACTGAATTTCCATTTATCCCAAATTGAAAATGTTTAGTCTTTCATCTTTTGATCCTTTACTTGGGAAGAGCCATAATATTATTTCTGAACTAAGTTGAACTTTAATGAATTCTGCCTTGCAACCTTGTCTTTCCTTTCCTTTCCCTTTCTCTTCTCCCTCCACCTCTTTAACCAACATTGGGAATTCGTAGACTTGAATTTGGCAGAGTTGCATGATGGTTTTTATTATGTATTTATTTTATCAGAGTATATGATTGAACGACCAGAGCCAGAATTCCAGGACCTAAATGAAAAGGCACGAGCACTTAAGCAAATTCTCAGTAAGATCCCAGATGAGATCAATGACAGAGTGAGGTTTCTGCAGACAATCAAGTAAGCAACTTTTGGCTTTGGTTCTTCTTTTCTTGAAAGTACTTCAAAGGAACCACTCATTCTAGGTGTTTTATTTTGGTACGACGTTAATATTAAATTGAAATTTTAATTTGAAATCAGACTTGAAATTTTTAAATGCTGCATTTTGATTATTAACTCCTAAGCTGTGGTATTTGGCTTTAGAGTATGATAAAATTTTTTAGAATGTTCATATAAAAACAGTGAATGAAATGTACATAAATTGGAATGTAGTTAGAACTACAAAAAATAATGCAAAAATGTAAATGTCAGATTAAAGTAAATAGGGAAGTTGGATAAATTACAGTATTGGTAACAAAGGATACCAGTATTGTTTTTGTTGCAGAAATGGCATAAGTTATTAGAATAAGTAATGTACTCTTAGGCTTGAATAGCATTTTTAAATATTGGCCAAATTGTAAACCTCCAAATCCTTACCTTTGGGATACAGGTTAAATAAGACCGAGATTACGCATGGGGCCAGAAGGCTGACTGGTGAGCAGCAGCAAGATGGGTCATCCTTGAGCAGTGGCTCTCAAACCAGGGGCACTCTCCTCAGGGGTTAAGAGGGTGGGAGAATCAGGGGAAAATCCAAACATAATTTCTGGATGAGTAAACAGTCTCAATTTTCTTCAGCCTCACTGGATATACTATGAAGAAAATTGGGAATAATTAGAGCTGCACTATCAATGCAACCTTTTGGTGAAACCACAAGTAAAAATTGCTGAAAAGGAAAGATTTAGCACAGGTTTTGTTGTTTTCTGAAAGAGGCCGCATCATCATACTTCGTATCTTTAAAGAATGGAAAGAGGTTCGCTTGTAATAAACATTAACATTCATCTCTTGGAAACAGTATTTTTTGTAATTCCCATTGCAAAATGTTATTTTAGCTAGTTTGGGCACCTATTTTGAGTGGTATAGGGGGCAGAGTATCCCATTTTAGAAAGTACTGGTTTATGATGGGTACGCAACCCAGCTATTAAGGAGTCTCTTTTAGGTCTTCTAATTGAGAACCTGAAAGTACGAAAAAGATTTTTCATTGCCTAGCTAAAATTCATGTCACAGGGACCAAATCCTGAGGTAAATATTTTACCTTTATAGGAAAGCCTCAACTTCCTTTAACTATTTTTAATGTGTGAAAAAGGAAGATAGTCAACTGTTTTATGGTTTTTTATTTTTAGTCTAATATAAAGTAAACTTGTTTAGCTCATAAAAGGATAAATTGCCAGTTACGTGAAGCACAGTTGTTTAAGCAACTTATTTTTAGAATTTTCAAATACTTTAATAAAATTTTAATTTGTTTTGATGATCATATATTTGTTTATGATCTGTGGGGCATTTCTATGAAGATCTGACATTTTAAAAATAATATTTTCAGCAAATTTTGCCTCGGATCATTGAAGGAGAGGTTTATTGAATCAGTGCCATCTTAATAATAGTAGTCACTTATTAGAATTATGTTCTCAGTGCTCTTTTAAGCATTTTACATATATTAACTTATTATAACACTGCTATAACAGGTGAAGAAATTAAGTAACTTTTCCAAGGTCACAGAGCTGGTAAACTGATAGATCTGGGTTCGAACCCAGGCAGATGCACTCCATTGTCTTCTCTGCTGCTTCCCAATCTGAGATGAATAATGCTGGTCTAACTTGGTAATTGAAAAAAGTTTTAGCTATCTGGAAGAGGTGTGATAAAGGATATCTTAATATAGAATGCCAGTAGGTAAGAGAGAGAAGAATGTTGTGGTTGAAGCTGGGGTAGGTATGGTAGGCCCAGAGCCCTCATCCTGCTACTTTGACACCATCTTACCCCTTTGAGGGAGTCCACAAGGCATCTCTGCTAAACCCATTGTGGCTTTAAGAGAGATATATTTGAAAAACACTGTATAAACAGCCACATTTTAATCATAAGGAAGTTGAGGTCAGGAGCCTAAGAGTCTTGTCCGTAGTCATTGACAGAGGCTGAATTAAGGGCTTTTCTCTCATTTATGGGGCAGTAGTAATATTTCAGTTCTGTTTTCTGGAGTGTACTCCGCACAACTGAATTAAGAGTATTGGCAATTAAAATTTATTTCTTAACCATTTTAGGAGGTATAATTGGCCCTGGAAAGTTTGTTGATAATATATATTTATGAGACCATGTATAAATTAACATAGATAGGTAAGGTGTGATTATTTGTATCACAGATATATACTGACACATTTTGATACATATTGTCTCCATGGTTAATTGTTTAACAAATTAGTGGATAAAATTGCACCAAAATAAAAAATGGCTTATCCTTCAGGCACAACGTACTGTGCAGTTACTGTTTTTTCTTTAAAATATTTTACTTTTTCATATTTAAAGTAATTATCTTCTTCATTTATTTTAGCAGTATTTTCAAGAAACATGTATCAGATACTTACTATCCAAGTACTATATGTGATTTCATAGGTTATATTAAGTAGAAGGAAGATTCCCATCAGCTAACAAATATCCAGGTATTTGTGTGTATGTTAGCAGACCTAGGTTTGAATTTCCATTCCCACATTTAGCTGTGTGACCTTGGATAAGTTGCTTAGCTTCTGTTTTTCTAGTTTCTGCCTATAAAGATGAGGGTAACAGTTTTAAGAATTGAGAGAAAGGACATACATAAACATACATAAAGTGCCTCACACAGAACCCAGTATGTGCTCACAGCACATACTAGCTTTGTGAAATAAGGGTTTTTTCCCCCCACTTTTCTCTGTGGGGTTGATTAGGAAAAATGATCCAGCAAATAAATATCTTAAAAGTTCTTTTGAGGGGCGCCTGGGTGGCTCAGTCGTTAAGCAGCTGCCTTCGGCTCAGGTCATGATCTCAGGGTCCTGGGATCGAGTCCCGCATTGGGCTCCCTGCTCGGCGGGAGGCCTGCTTCTCCCTCTCCCACTCCCCCTGCTTGTGTTCCCTCTCTAGCTGTCTCTGTCAAATAAATAAATAAAATCTTTAAAAAAAAAAAAAAAGTTCTTTTGATTAATGAATGTTTCTGTTTGACTACATTTAAGCTTATGGAAATATTTAATAAATTTAATTTCATAGGGTTTTTTTTAGGTCTGATACATTCTAATGCATGACTAGTAGAGACTTGTGACTTAATAAAGCAGAAAGCCGTGCATTTATCTATTTACTATGTATTTGCGTATTCATGCGCTAAAATTCACCAGAGTTTGGTTTTCCTGATGGCTACAGAGTAGCTTTTCCAGAGATGTCCAGTCTAGACCTAACTAAACACACAGCATGGGAATTTTCTTCCTTTAGAATGTTCACATAAATATGTTATATAAATTTGAGTTACATGATTAGAAAGTCTACTATTGCAATTTTTTTTATAAGATGTATGTTTATAGTTCCTCTGATGCCTGTCGTCTTCTCTTTTGAGTGTATGTTTCCCCAAAGTTGCCTCACTAAAAGCTGCAGACTGCTAAAATTCTGTCCTACTATATGTCCCTTGTCAGAGAATCACTTAACTCCAGACTGTTTGTAATTACACTGTAGTTATTTTCTTTAATTCTTGATCTGTTTAATTGTCTGAAGTATTTTTTAGTGCTGATTATTTTCTCTTGTAGGAAACAAACCCTTAGTTACTAATATAATTTAACTTCCCTGGTGCAAACCCTAGCACCTTAAATGAAAATACCGTTCTGTGTACATACAGATGATGTAATATTTGATATAAATTGCCACAGGTTGTTTTTAGAGAAGGCCAGGCCTGGGGATAAATAGCCTGGGTCATTCTGTAGAGTTCTTTATAAAGTTCTGTGGCTAGTGATAGATCAAACCTTAGTTCTAGGCTCTAGGTTTCCAAACACGGGTTTCCACATTTGGTTCATCAGCAGAATCACCTGGGCGGCTTATTTTTTAAGTTTTCTTTTAAAGTACAGATTCCCAATACTCATTAGTAAGTCTGTGGTACCTTTCAGAAAACCCTTTTTTTTTTCCTTACAGGTGAGTGAGAACTCACTGCTCGTTTGACCTATGGAATCTAGCCATTATCATTGTATATGGAGCATATGTTCATCTTGTCGATTAGCCCTGAAAGCACATTTTTATAATTCCCCCTTTTAAAGCAGAATATTAAAGTATTCTACAAAGTAGTTGTGTATAAACACCTCAGTGTTTGATCACTGTAGTTTGCTTCATTATGTTCTGCTTTAAATGGGCTCATTGTGGATTTGAAGTAACTTCCAAATATTTATTTGTTGAAATTGTAATTTTTCTCATGTCATGGTCATATGACATTTTATTAAGCAGTGGTTTACACACATCACAGCAATACAGGAGTCAACTTACTTGAAACCATAAATGAAAGGAACAGTTATGTAAGTTAAAACTGCTATTCCTAAACTAGAGGCAAAAAGAGAAAAAAAATGAGTGGACAGATACCATTTCCATGTAACATTCATTGTCCTATTTGAATCTAATATTTTAATGTTCAGCCTGATACCAGTGTTTGACATACAGGAGGTAATAAGTAATTATTTATTAAAGTATTTAATACAAATATCACTACTATTTCGAATAGGCTAACGTACTTTTTTTGTACCCAAATACTGTATACTTGTAATTCTTAGACATCCTACATGCTTATTTACTAGAAAAATGCTGTGAAACACACACATATACCACAGAAATCTGGATACAGGGCTTTTTGTGTTTTTTTTCTTTAGTAAAGCTGAAATGTTTTAGGTATGAAATAGCTGAAATCTGACATTTGTGATTAAAAAGTAATGGAAGATGTTTGGGATGGTCTAGATTTATGTCCTAATAATTCGTATCTTCACACTTGCATTGCATTTGCACAGAAGTTTTAAGTTCAGTTTGGCAAAAAAAAAATTGTTATGCAGTTAGAAGATGAAAATTGAAAAAAGCATAGATAGAAAAGACAAGAAAAGTTTAGGAAAAAAAAAATGGTTAATGGATAAGAACAGTCAACTCATGAGAACTATTGATTTCTTCTCTTTATCTGCTTAAAAGGGGAGGAAGGTGTTGACGCATATATAGTCCAAGGATAATTGCTGAAAGATTAAGGTAGAAAAATATTCTGATATTGTCTCTCTCAGGAATTTAAATATATTTTCCAAAGGAAATAATGATAGCAAAGTTTTTGGAAGAGGGGTATAGGCAGTTGTTAGAAGGTAGATGTGTCTTAGAAGAGCTATGTAGGTATGTAACTTGAAGTGCTGATAAATACAGAAGTGTGGTACACGTAATAGTAAAATTTTATGTAATTGTTCATGACATAGCAAACGTAGAGAATATAGTAGCTTGAATTCATCAAAGAAAGGAAAAATCATAACTGGAAAAGATGAGAAGCAGAGGTAATTCTTATAAATTTGAGTAAGTAGTGCTGAATGAAATGTTACTGATTTGGGAAGATTGAAATTAGTTATAGAACGTTTGGTCAGCAGTGCAAGAGAAGTCAGGATCATAAAAGGGTACAGGCTAAAATCCATCCAACCAACAAGTCAGATGTTTGGGCTTGATGCAGTGTTAATGTGGTAATTACAGTGTGGTTAGTAATCCTTAAAAAAAAAAATATCTATATCTATATAGATACATATATCCATATCTATCTATCTATATATAAAATAACACACCCCTCTTCCAAATATAACTGATTTTAAGATTCTTTTTTCCTTACCCAACAGGGATATAGCTAGTGCAATAAAAGAACTTCTTGATACAGTGAATAATGTCTTCAAGAAGTATCAATACCAGAACCGCAGGGTAAGTTTAGTAGAAGCCTTATGTAAGCTGCCACCCTAGGTGTTGATTTACACTTAGTTGTTTTATTGAACTAAATACTAAGATGGTTTGATTATTGAAAATAGTTTTGTATCCTTAACCACTGGTTTTGTCCTTGAATTAAAATATGTTTAAGTAAATACTTCTAAAAATTCCAATTTGTAATATATAAAGTCCATCCTATATTCTATATAATCTCTTGTCTTTGATTTTGGCTTTTGTGTTATTTCTCTTTTCTTATTTAATATTTTTTTCTTACTCTGTTTGATGTCTGTAGGCACTTGAACACCAAAAGAAAGAATTTGTAAAGTACTCCAAAAGCTTCAGTGATACTCTGAAAACCTATTTTAAAGATGGCAAGTAAGTAGTGTCATTTATTATCCTTTTTTAAAAAAATTAAATTATGTGGTTTTATATAATACTAAAACCGTATAAATTAAGCCCTTTTACTATATTGTTCATACTCAAGTTGACTAGTAACTAAGATAGACTGTTGGTTGATAATCTAGCCATAACTAGTCTAGAGCGGAAGTTGGCAGACTTTTTCTGAAATAGGCCTCATGGCAAATATTTCGGGTCCACCTGTAGGTGGGCTTGTCAGAACTACCTACTTCACCTCTGCGGTGGTGTTGTGGTGCAAAAGCAGTCATAGTATGGAAACAAGTGACATTATGGCCGTGTTCTAATAAAACTTGATTTATAGACACTGAAATTTGAATTTTATTTGATTTTCAAATAAAATAAATATAATAAAAAAAATAAAATTATGTTACATAATACTCCTTTTTTTTTTTTTTGGGTCATTTAAAAATATAAAAGTATTCTTAGCCCGCAGGCTGTACAGAAACATGGGAAGTGAGATTTGGCTTACTGGCCTACTTCACCAGCCCCTGAAGCTGTGGTTCTCAAACTTCAGGAGCGTCAGAATCACCTGGAGGGCTTATTAAAGAACAAAATATACATTTTATACATGTACATGTAATTGCTTTTGGAGTTCCCCTCCCTCCATTCTATAGGTCTAGGGTGGACGCAAGAATTTGCATTTCTCTTTTTTTTAATTTGAGAGAGGGAGAGAGAGCATGTGAACTCGGGGAAAGGCAGAGGGAAGGAATCTCACGCAAACTGCCTGTGGAACCCAATTCGGGGCTGGATCTCACGACCCTGAGATCATGACCTGAGCCAAAATCAAGAGTCAGGATACTCAACCAACAGAGCCACCCAGGTGCCCAAATAATTTGCATTTCTAAGAAGTTTTCAGATAATACTGATACTGCCAGGTCTGTTGAGAACTGAAAGTTAAAGCAATGGTTCTCAATCCCATTTGCACATTAGAATCACTTTGGTTCAGTTTTTTAAAATTCCAGTGCTTTGGTCCCAACTTCAGGGGTTCTGATTCAGGTAGCTTGGAGTGGGACCAGGATTTAATAAGTCTTTTATAAAAAGTGTTCCAGGTGATTTAGAAGTACTACAAAGGTTGTGACCCACTCCGGAAGGAGGGAGGCTTTCACTGTTGTTCTGTAAGATAAATAGTATACTAAAAAGGTAAATTGGATGTTGTTTTTAAGTTTAGGCATACAGTTATCTATAGAACACTCCAGAAAACCAAAAAATTTATGTGTTTTTACATATACATTTTACACATGTACATATACTGTATAAGCTGATGGAGGGGCCGTGTCTTCTGTAGCATGTACCTTATGGAGAGCTCTTTGTATCTCAAGTAGAAAGAATACTAGAAATTTTGTGAACACGACCATTTTCTGACAGTGCTTAGGGTCAGAAAAACAATCTGAATAGTGATTATTTCATGTATCATTGGCAGGGACCTCTAACATTTATCCTACCATTGAAGTTTAAAGATCCCTATATCCATGTCAAGATTACAATATTATTATAATATAAAAATACATTAGAATGGTCTGTTAATTTTCATTTATTTTTAACAGTTCAAATAGGTTGAAATCTTTACATTTCTTTACATTTATATTATGAATTAAAGATATTGAGGTACATTTTATTAATGGTTTTTGTTACTGTTCAGATAGTCTAGGGGAAATGCTCCTTGATGACTTAGTTTAATAAGCTTGCAGGTGTGTTCTGAAAATAAACTTATATCTGTTTTTTCTTGGTCTCCACTGCTAAGCCAAAATAACCAAAACACATCAAAAGAATAATTTACATGATGGGATCATTATTAATTAAGAACTATCGTGAAATAAGCACATCGAAAGGTAGAAATTCCTTTAGAGCCTAATTTTCATTAATTTCAATAATAAAAGCGAAGTTATGTACGCTTCATATGGATTATTCAGGCTCCCTGCTACTTTTTCTTCATTCAGTAGCTTCTTTATAATTATTTGTATATGAATAATGTGCCATTATTTTTGGTTTTAGTTTTGTATCTGTTTTCTTGAAACTGAAAACTGTTAATAGAGCCTGTTCTTTGAGCCATCTTCCAGTAAGGGTATGAATTTGCATTGATGCAACTAATTATTTCTGGTCCCTCTTTTTGAGAAGTGTCTAGGATGAAGATACAAGTTTTAGCTATGATATTGAGAAACTGATAAGACCACACAGTGGGACTAGGGCATCAGTTCTTTGTTCCAGTCACATGAAGATGGGCTGATAGGAGAAATGTGTGCAGCACAAAGTAATTTTTAAGAATTTTTGTATATTGTCAGCTCTTAAATATTGAAACCACATGATTATTTTGTTTTAATAGATTTATTCTAAAAGTAGTTTAGAATTCTCATAGTTTTTGTTTTGTTTTTTGTTTGTTTTTGAAAGAAGGTAAGAGAGATATGTCCATTGAAGTAGAGATTTTGAGGCTGAGTATAATACTGGCACAGATATTATTTTGGTAACTTACATGAAACCAGAGCTGGAGACTACATTTGAATCCTCTTTGGCCAGTTACTTGTTCAACCTCAGGAAATCGGTTGTTGAGGCGCCACCTATCATTAGCAGCCAACCAACACCTTATTGCCAGCCGGAACCACTAGGGGGCAGTAATTCCTAGATAGTTTCAAATGATGCAGGACCATTCAATTCCAAGCTGGTGTAAAACATGATCCTTAGTACTAACTTGCCTCTTTTTTTTTTTTTTTCCCTAAATTGATTTCATTGCTACTGTTAGTGGATGTCATCAAGTATAAATATTTTTAAAGGACGAATTTTTTTTTTGATAAAATTAATGCCTTTTTTTTTTTTTTAACAGGGCAATAAATGTGTTCATAAGTGCCAACCGACTAATTCATCAAACCAACTTGATACTTCAGACCTTCAAAACTGTGGCCTGAAAGTTGTATATGTTAAGAGATGTACTTCTCAGTGGCAGTATTGGACTGCCTTTATCTGTAAATTTTAAAGTTTGACTGTATAAATTATCAGTCCCTCCTGAAGGGATCTAATCCAGGATGTTGAATGGGATTATTGCCATCTTACACCATATTTTTGTAAAATGTAGCTTAATCATAATCTCACACTGAAGATTTTGCATCACTTTTGCTATTATCATTCTTTTAAGAATTATAAGCCAAAAGAATTTACGCCTTAATGTGTCATTATATAACATTCCTTAAAAGAATTGTAAATATTGGTGTTTGTTTGACATTTTAACTTGAAAGCGATATGCTGCAAGATAATGTATTTAACAATATTTGGTGGCAAATATTCAATAAATAGTTTACATCTGTTAAACATTTCTTTACTTGAAAAAATACATATATATATATATATGAATATATATATATATGATCAGAAGACCAAGATGACTTGGTGTAATGTCTAAAGAACTTCTAATGGGAGCTTACTAGCAGTTTATCAGATAATAAAGCAACAAGAATTCTATTTTTTGGTCCTTAATCACTCTGGGCAAAAGGTAGTCAATGGAAATATTTTTGTTAGTTAATATATATGAGGTACTGAATATTTTTGCAGCCTGTTTTAAGAGACTTATGAGAAAGAAATGGCAATTTATAGTGTCTTCACACTATAATGTCACTTTTTTCAACTTTATGACAATGTAAAATTAAGGTTTTCTGGTATGCTGGGCCCTAATAAGCTTTGTACCTTTTTTCCAAAAATAGCCACAACTAATAGTAATTTGAAGCTATACCAGTGCTAGTTGGTTTGAAATTGTCATGAGTGTTATAACTGTTATACACACTCTTTAAATATATAGAGCTTTGTTTCACCATAGAGAAGTTTTAAGGAAATTATGTATCAAGTGATCATGTTAAGTGATTTCATTTTTCAATTATGATAAAATAAAGGGAAAATCAGGATTTGTTTATCTTTTATAAAGATTTTAAATGTTAAACTAAATTTCTGTTTGGCAATATACCTTTCTTTGCTATAATGCAATTTAGTTATTTTTAAACTTTTCTTTATTTTTAAAAACAGATTTTTAAAGAATTACTGTCAATGGCAGTATAAAAGGAAATTGTCCTATTAGATGTGAACAGGAAATATATGGAAAGAAGCAAAAAAAAAAAAAAAAATAGACAATTGGATGAAATCTCATAATTTATGGACATTTTACTGAGTTGATTTTTTTTTTTTTCAAAATACATAGCTGGTAAAACAAATGGAATTGGTGATTTTAATACAGTTTATTTTTTATATAAATTATTCATTCTTGGAAGTAGACAGATGGTTGTTTGCAAAATAGACTTGTGAATATATGAAGAAAAAATATACTGTTTTATCTTTTTCTGAGCAGCAAACTTTTCTAATACAGACTAATACTATCTTCCCTCCAATTGTCTTGACCTCTTTAACAGAACTCACCAGTTAACCAGCCATTCCCCAAGTCATCTGTTTTTATGAGCCATCTATCTTTCCATTTCACTGTCCAGTATCTCTGGCTTCTGTTTTCATGAAGTTTATCGGAAAGTTTACTCAGAAGGAAGGTTTGTTCTCAGGATAATGCTGTTTCTTACATAATCCTAATGGGGGGCATGTTTTGATCAATGAGGAAAAGGCTAATATGGCCCCAGTCAGATTCATCTCCAGAGAACAGAAAGAAAAGGGAGAGTAGGAGACATTTGTTGAGCACCCTTCTCTGTGTCAAGTGCTATTTTAGATACATTAATTTAATTCTCTTAACAGTCCCATGATTAAACTATCTGTCTTGCAAGTGAGGAAACTGGCTACAAAGCTGGTAACTTCTGGCACCAGGATTTGAATTCAGTGTTTGCCTCCATGCTCTTTCCACTGATCTGTACTTCATCCATTGCTGAAAACACACCTTGTTTAGAATACTAATTCCCTAATACCAAACTGACAAAGCTCCCCTTGTCCACAGGGAAATGAGAAAAATTAGGATAATGTGATAAGTTTTTTCTCTTAAATATGAATTTATGCATTTTAAAGGACCATTCTTTTTTTGGGTATGACTACTATGTTTTGGATATTTAAAATGCCCCTCCTCACACTTTTCTTTTTTTAAACAAAATGACATAATGGTCAATGGTAGTTTTTTTTTTTTAAATGATTGCAGTTTAATAGCCTTGTTAGCAAAACATGAGGTTCACAGCCCAGTATCAGTTCCTCCTAATTGTTTTTTTTTTAACTTTCTATATGGAAATGATTTAAAATTTACCAAAAATTGGCAAGAATTAAGAATAATACAAAGAACATCAGTACATCTTTTACCCAGATTCCCCTATTGTTTAAACCTTACCATTTTTGTTTTTATCATTTGGTGGTTCGTTTGCCCTCAAATCCTCTCTACTCTGGGATCATTTCCATGTCCCCCTTTGTCTTTTATGGCATTGATATGACATATTTTTGGAGAATGCAGTCTTTTTGTCCCCCTCCCCCTCCCCAATAGAATGTTCCTCATTTGGGGTTTCTGCATTAGGTTCAGGTTATTCATTCTCAGGATACTCCATCGGTGATACTATGTCATCAAAGCATCACAGCTGGGGGCACAGGGCGTCCATCTGCTCCTCATTGGTGATGTTAATTTTGGTCACCTGGGCAAGGTGTTTTTCAGTTTCTCCAATATATAGTTATTGTTTTTTTACCTTGTGTCTAATAATCTGAAGAAGACTCTTTTAAGTCCATGCTATAACCAGAATTTAGTAGCCTTTGGTGATTATTGCTTATCAGTCTTTGCTAGTTGCAAAATGCTGATTTTTCTAACTCCAGCGTTCCGTCCTCATCTACCATTTGGCACTCAGCATTCTACTGTTAGCAGGAACCCTTTCTCCTCCAGCCATCCATTCGTTCATCTATACCTATGCGTGTACGGTTTTATATTTACTATTGTTTTGGACTCTTGGTTGTCTATTTTTTCAGTGGCTTATAATTCACCACTTACTTTGGTGCTTAAATTGTCTTAAATTTGCTCAGTAGGAGCTCCTTCAGTCTGGCTCCTATGTCCTTGTGGCATCGTTTTAGTTTTATTTATTTATTTATTTATTTTAGGACATTCTCTTAAATAAAAGATGTTCCAGAATCTGGAATCAGCAATTTCTCCAAGAAACCCTGGGGAATGATATTAGACACATAGCTCTGGTTGCTGGGTGTCATCTTCTAGGCCTATTCAGCAGACAGAATTAGGAAATGTGCATGTACAACTGTAAACACATAAATATGCATGTGCCATGTACATTTTAATGTGCTTATATACACATTGTGTTTGATTTCAGAAATCATGAGTTCAGACTAATACCTCCAATTTCTATCCATCCTCAGGGGTCTTGTCTTGACTTCCCCACTCCATATTCCTATGTCTCTGTTTTTTCAGAATTCTGGCACAAGTCAGTTTATTCACTCGGTCAATCCTGTAGTACATCTGAAATAGTTCTTAGAATTGCTTTTGCCCATGTCACTGTAAAAAAACACTTAAAAGCTTGTTTGCAGTTCTCTCCCTACCTGTACTCTGCCCAATAATAAGGATATATAATTACATTCTGTGTTCATAAATTACTTGGGTTAATTCTTTTTTCTCTCACTGTGATTATGTTATTTATTTGAAATAAATTGGATTCATTTGTTTCAGTTTTTTCCAAGTTTAAGGTCCCCCCTACACACATACTTCACATCCTTGTTGAATTAATTTTTAAAAATACATGGAATGCTAACATGTTTCTAAAAGTCATAACTATACCAAAGTTTTACTGAGAAGTGTTACTCTCTCATATCACTTCTGCCCCATTCCCCAGCCCCTTCTTGGGTATCCAACTTCACTGTTCCCCCCTCCTCCATGTTTCTTTTCTTTATGAAGAAACGTAATGAAGGTGTTTTCTTATCTCCACCCCCCCCCCTTTCTTACAGTAAAGGTAGCATAGATATAGAGAGAGAACCTTTTTGCCCAGGCCTGTAAGTTTCTCGGGATGGGACTTTCAGTACTAAAACTGGGAGAGTCGGGCAAACTGGGAGGGCTGGCCACTCCATAAACTTGCTTTCTTAAAAAAAATAAAAAACTCATTGGTGCATATTGTACATATTACAAAATTCACATACATATCCTTAACTTTATTGAGGTATAATTTCACAAAATTCACTCATTTTAAAAAATTGTGCAACCTGACCAAAATCCAGTTTTAGAACATGTTCATCATTCCAGTAAACTTTCTCATCCCTGGTTACAGTTAATGTGTGTTCCCACCACTCCCTGCCCCCTCCCCCGTTCCAGGCAACCACTAGTTACTTTCTGTCTCCATAGATTTTCCTTTTCTGGATATTTCATATAAATAGAATCATACAATATTATCTTTTGAGTCTGGCTTCTTTTACTTAGTATGTTTTTATGTTCATCCATGTCATTGCATATGTCAGCATTTCTGTCAGTATTCTTATTGCTAGATAGTATTCCATTACATGAATTCCTGTTTTATTTATTCATTTAATAGTCAATGGACACAATTGAGTTGCTTCCTTTTTGGCCCTGATGCATAATGCTGCTAAGATCATTCATGTGCAAGTCTTTCTGTTGCCATGGGTTTTCATTTCTTTTGGGTAAATACCTACGAGTGGAATTGTTGGGTTGTGTGATTAATTTGTATTTAACTTTTTAAGAAACTGTCATACTATTTTCCAAGTGATGTACCACTTTACATTGCCACCAGCAATATATGAGGGTTCCTGTTTCTCCACATCTTCTCTAACATTTGTTAATGACTTTTTTTTATTATAGATGTTCTTATAGATACAAAGTGGTAGTTCATGGTTTAAATTTGCATTTCCCTAATGACAAAGTTGAGCATCTTTTCATGTGCCTATTAGCTATTTCACATAATGCTCTTACGGATTTTGCTTTTTTCACTTAGCATCTCCAGAAGTCACTTGTATTTTTCATAGAGATTTCTCTTTCTCTCTCTCTCTCCCCTTCCCTCCCTCCCTCCCTCTCTCTCTGTTGTGGCCTAGCATTCCACTGTGTGGACGTACATAGTTTATACAATCAATCTGCTATACTTGGGCATTCAAGTAGTTGAGTGTTCTGCAAAATTACAGATAATGTTACAACAACTGATCTTACATATTTGTTTTGAAGTATACCTTCAGGGTGGATTCCCAGAAGTGGGATTACTGAGTGAAAAGACATATGCATATGTACTTTTATTACATATTGCCAATACTTTTCCATAAAGGTTGTGGTAATTCACATTCCACCAGGAATGTATGAAACTTTCTGTTTCCCTAAAACTTCAGTATGTTGTCAAGCTTTTGAGTTTTTGCTAATCTGATGGGTGAGAAATGGTATCTCATTATAGCTTTAATTTGCATTCCTCTCACAATGAGTGAAGTTAAATATCTTTCATGTTTAAGGACCATTTTTATATCTTTTTTCATGATTTTGAATTTGCTCATGCTTTTTTTTAATCATGCAAACTTTTTTTTTTTTTTTTATGTAGACAAATTTTAACAATTCCTCCATGAAACCATCTGGGCTTGGTGCTTTTTTGTGGAGTAATTCTTTGGTAACTGTATTTCTCATATGCAGATTGTTTTTGTAAGCTTTCTATCTTTACAGGAATCAGTTTATTAAACCATATTTTTCTAAGAAAGTATTCTGTAGGTTTTCAGATATATTTCATTTGAAGTGGCATCCTTCATGTTTAAAATTTTTTTCTCTGTATCAATAGCTATTTGTTATTTCTTGTTCTGTATTATATGCACTTTCTCCCCTTTATTTTCTTTATTAAACTAGCAAATATTTTGTCTATGTTGTTTTCATTTTTCCAGGACTCTATGCATTAATTTGACCAACTGTTTTTCTGTTCTCTACCTCTTTAGTGTTGATTTTTAAGATTTTTTAATTTCTGCTCTTGTATTTATTAATTTTTTCCTTGGGTTTTGTTTTACCTTGTTATTTCCCTAGCTCTTTCAGTTGGGAATGTAACTAATTTTTATTTTTTATTGATACAGGTATTTAGTGCTATGAAATTTTCTCTGATCACTGCTTAGAATGTAATCCTACAGATGTACTTATTATCATTATTTTTCAGAAATTCTGTAATTTTTTTTTTTAAGATTTTATTTATTTATTTGACAGAGAGAGACACAGCGAGAGAGGGAACACAGCAGGGGGAGTGGGAGAGGGAGAAGCAGGCTTCCCACTAAGCAGGGAGCCCGGTATGGGGCTCGATCCCAGGACCCTGGGACCATGACCTGAGCTGAAGGCAGACACTTAATGACTGAGCCACCCAGGTGCCCCAGAAAATCTGTATTTTTTGTTTCTATTCGCTATTTTGCCGGAGTTGTTTATGGCAATATCTTTAATTTTTTAAGTGGAAGAACCTTTTTTGGTTGCATTTTTAATTTCTATTTTTATTGCAGTGTGATCAGCAAGTATTATTTGTAATAATTTTATAGTACCTGCTGATATTTTCTTTGTGCCCTAATATATGATCAGATTTTTGCATATCCATATGAATGTTTCATGTATACTTGAGAAGATTGTATATTCTCTATTATTAGGTTGTAGTATTCAATATATATCCAAAAATTCACCTTATGTTGTTTAGTTCTTGTATATCCCTACATTTTTTTTGTTCACTTGACCTGTCTTGTCCTGTGTGGTAAAGTTTCTTTTAGTAGTGTTTCTGTTTCTCCTTGCCTCCCTTGTAGTGTTTGTTTCATATAGGTGATTGCTATGTTATGTGTTGTGTGGATATTCATATCTGTTACATCCTAAGTGTGAAGTGTGGATTTTAACATTATAAAGTGTTCTTTTTGTTTAGTGTAATACTTTTTGAAATTGTCTTTTGGCCTTGAGTTAAACCCATTCACACTTATTGATATGACTGTTAATGTTTGGACTTAATCCTGTTATTTGTTACAGTTTTTGCATGTATTATGGTATAATTACTGTGTATCTTTTTCTACTTGGTGTGCTCTCTTTGCTTTTGAAAAAAAATCCTTTTGGTATTTAGGAAAGTTTGTATTTTTATTCTAGTTACGGCTTTATATTAATATTTTGTAGGATTTTTAATCCCCTTTTTTCTCTCACTTAAACTTTTACTCTCTGGGTATCAGTTCTGGATCCTGTCCTTTAACTTTGACCTATTACTAAATGAGAGTCATTGTTCTTTTTCTACATTTCCCTTTTTCTTTCCCTAAGTAGGCTCCATGCCCAGCGTGGAGCCCAGTGTGGCCTTGAACTCACAACCCTGAGATGAAGGCATCAAGAGTTGGACGCTTAAATGACAGCCACCCGGGCAACCCATCCCTTTCCCATTTTTAATTGTATTTTTCTACTTTATCAAAACATAGAAAATGGTCTAAATTCTACAATTAAATATATGAAATGCTTCCGATGAGTCCTTTTGCCTAGGTTTTCTCAACCATCTATTGGTTGGATGAAGCTCATCCTGTAGGTGCTTTTATATTACACACATCTAGTATTCTCTGAATTTTTTTCTGTGTTCAACCTTTTCCTTTTATTGGTACTTAAAGGATATCTTGGTTGTATATAATATCCTTAGTTAATATTTTCTTAAGTTTCTTGAAAATGTCGCTTCACTGTTGTCTCGCTTTGTATGTTGTTTGGGGTTTTGTTTTTTTAGGGTTTTTTGTTTGTTTGTTTTGAGAAGTCTGATACCAGTCTAATTCTCTTGTCTTTATTTCACCTTTTTTTTTTTCTTTTTTTTTTTTTTTTTTGGTCTGGAAGCTCTGAGAATTTTTTATTTTTAGAATCTGATAGTTTTATTAGGATATGTATCAGAGTTGCTCATTCCAGGTCAGTTTTCCTGTTGTGCCCTTTCTATGTACAGAGTGAGGTCTTTTATTTCTGGAAAATTTTCTTGGATTACAGTTTTAAACATTAATCCTATTGCATTGTTTTTGTCCTTCTGGGACATCAGTTAAAGATATGGTGGGCGCTCTTTGCCTGACTTCTATTTCAACTGCTTTCTCTGTGATTTTTTGTTACTTCCTTATTTAATTTTTATTTACATTTTTCCTCCTTTTTCTACAAGATAACTTTATTAAATTTTCATCTAAGGCTGTTCTCCCTTGAGCACCTTATAATTTAATCTGGTATAATTTTGCTTTTTTCTGTTTCTGCATTCAACCAACTCTCATTTTATCTCTTTCTCCCTATTTTTGTACATTTCTGTTCATAGTACTTGTACTTCTAATTCAGTCTAATTTTTTCATATACCATACACTTCCTTGACATTTTATTTAGTTGGGGTGTGCTGGTATAGTTTTCTTAAGCTTCTGGGTTTCCTCTTTGGAGGGAGTGGGATTTTCAGTAGCAGAAATGAATTGTGTTGGGCGCCTGGGTGGCTCAGTTGGTTAAGCGACTGCCTTCGGCTCAGGTCATGATCCTGGAGTCCCGGGATCGAGTCCCGCATCGGGCTCCCTGCTCGGCAGGGAGTCTGCTTCTCCCTCTCCCGCTCTCCCCTCTTGTGCTCTCTCTCTCAAATAAATAAATAAAATCTTTAAAAAAAAAAAAAAAAAAAAAAAGAAATGAATTGTGTTGATGTTGGAGAAAGAGAAAGCTAGTGTGCCTTGTTTCTTTTTTTATTACCATCCGATACTTCATTTTCTTTAAAATATTTTGTTTCCTTCTCCTACCTCATTCTTCTCCAGATGCAATGCTTTACCAAAGCTACCACTTCCAATCCTGCCACTTCTGTGCATCTAGTGTTGTGAACCATCTATCAAGCACCCACCTGTGTTCAGAATTTTGTCATTAAGTGTTGTACTTTCTCTTTCTAGGGATGATTTTACCTTTGCTCTTCCTAACTCCTCTGTTTCTTTCTACTCCATTCCACAGAATCTCTTAAACTTCCCCTTAATTGCTGTCCTCACTCACAGGCTTGCCATCAGCAGGACAGAAGTAGGAGTCTGTTAGAATTGTTCTCTACTTACAGGTCATTTGAAGGTTGCAGTGTTCTCTGTCTCCTAGTAATGCTGAAGGTTGAAGTCACTTCAGGTCTAAATTACTCTCCTTGTTGAATTTATCATTTCATTTGGAGGCTGTGGGGATATTTAGAATCAGACAGCACCACTGTTCTCCAAACCTGGAGTTTCCTTTTCCAGTTTTTAAAATAATTTTGCTAGTTTGTGAAATCCAAAATTCTCAAGACCTATCGATTCAAAGATTGGGTCTTAGAGGTAAATCATTCACTCTGTGTTTTCCATTGGGACAGATTGAACAGAAAGCTGTTGGTTCTTAGTTTTTCCTGTCCCCTTTGCCCATAAGCAGCATGAGTAGGAAAGAAGCTCTGTTTTCCTCTTTTCCCTAGTGTTGGTACTCTTGCTGTTAACTTGCAGGTTAACTTGGGATGCAAATTTCTGTTCTGAGAAAGTTCTAAGTGGCATACTCATGTTGCTAAAATGGAATATTTGTGGGCTTGAAATTATGAAATAATGTGACTAAGTTCAATGATTTTCTAGTCATCCAGTGAACTATGCATAATACCAATTGTGATAAAAGATGTAATAGTATGCATTTTTGAGTAAAATTTAGTGTTATTAATGATGTTTAAACCCCCTGGCTGCCATAACACAATACCATAAACTGCATGGTTTACACAACAAAAATGTATTTTCTCACAGGTCTGGAGGCTGGAAGTCCGAGATCATGGTGCCAGCGTGGTCAGGTTCCGGTGAGAATGTTTATCCTGACTTCTCTTCCTGGCTGCTTTCTCACTGTGTTCTCACCTGGCAGAAAGGGGGGTTGGGGGGGAGAGGGAGAGCAAGTACTGTCTGGTAGCTTTTATAAGGACACAAATCTCGTCATGAAGGCCCTACCCTCATGACCTCATCTAAACCTAATTATCTCCTAAAGGTCCCATCTCCAAATACCAACACATTAGGGCTGCAACATAGGAAATGTAGATGACACAATTCAGTCTATAGCTCCATTTGAGATACTGCCTGCTGCCTGCCCGCCTGGAGTATTGGATTCAAGATTTGTGGGGCAAGCAAAGTCTGGTACCTATGGTTGAGTAGAAGAGTATTCTTTTTTTTTTTTTTTAAGATTTTATTTGTTTATTTGACAGAGAGAGAGCACAAGTAGGCAGAGAGGCAGGCAGAGGGAGAGGGAGAAGCAGTCTCTCCACTGAGCAGGGAGCCCGATGTGGGGCTCGATCCCAGGACCCTGGGATCATGACCTGAGCTGAAGGCAGATGCTTAACTGACTGAGCCACCCCGGTGCCCCAGAGTAGAAGAGTATTCTTGAAAACAACAACACTAAGTTGTATTGTTGATATTATCATGTGACAAAATGGAGACCACAAAGAATTGAACAAGAGAGCACAGGAGATACCAGCCAGAAGAAATGGTGAGTGCTCATTAATGAATTGCTATAAAAGCAGGGTAACACCACAAAAGAAAACAGTGAAAGATGAAGGTCTACTACTAGTATACTAGCTATTCCAGAAAAGGTTCCACAAAGGGAAAAAACAACAAAAAAAAACTGACTCAGACATAAGAATATAGAGAGTCCTTATTTCCAGCGTGTTATACTTTATTAGAAGACTATTTGTAAGTGGAAATTACATTGTAAATTTTCTTTTCTTTTTTAAATTTTTTTTAAAGATTTTATTTTTTTATTTGAGAGAGAGAGTGACAGAGATAGCGAGAGAGATCACAAGCAGGGAGGAGAGGGAGAAGCAAGCTCCTGCTGAGCAGGGAGCCTGACGTGGGGCTCGATCCCAGGACCCTGGCATCATGACCTGAGCCGAAGGCAGACACTTAACCGAGTGAGCCACCCAGGTGCCCCGTAAATTTTATTTTCATAAAATTTATGGGTGGAATAACTCTTCATACTAGCTGTATGACCTTATATAAATCATGACTTCCTGAGCTTCAGTTTCCTCTTCTTTAAAATTTGGGGACACATAAGAGATCCCCCAAAATATTAGCCCCCCCCCCCCCACTTATTTTCCTCTCTTTTAAGTCTTGGCTCCCTCTCTGCTTTCTCCTCTCCAGGAGATGATGGGATGGAAGATGGGCAGTAGGACTTTGTATTACGGTTCTCCAGAGAAATGGAACCAATAGGTTTTAGTGTGTGTGTGTGTGTGTGTGTGTGTGTGTGTGTGTGTGTGTATGAGATTTATTATGAGGAATTGCCTCATTTGATTATGGAGGCTGGCAAATCCCAAGATCTGCAGGATGAGTTGGGCAGGCTAGAGACCCAGGAGAGTCAATGGTTTAGTTCCAGTTTGAGTTGGAAGGCCTGAGAACCAGAACTTTGGTGCAGTTCTGGTCTGAGAATAAGAAAAAAAGCTAATGGGAAGGCCATCAGGTAGGAGAGAATTCTCTCTCAGGGAGGGTCAGATCTTTTGTTCTGGTCAGGCCTTCGACTGATTAGATTAGATGACACCCACCCACACTACAGAAGCAATCTGCTTTAGGTAGTCTATGATCGAAATATTAATCTCAAAAAAAAAAAAAAAAAAATGTTAAACTCATCCAAAAATACCCAAAGCACCCAAAGTAGTATTTGGCCAATAGCTCAGCAATCCCTGGTCCACTCAAGCTCACACACAAATACAACCATCACAGTCTGCAAGGAGGGTACAAGTCCGGGGGGCGGGGGGGTGGCAAAGAAAAGCCACAAGAATGTAATGAATTTCAGCTACAAGACTTCATAAAAAAAGAAATTAGGGGAAAACATCCCAGAGGAGGAATCCAAACATTGCCTTAAAAATGTATCAAAATCTTTCACTCAGCATGAACTAATTTATTTGTTACTGTTTTGTAGAGATGTTAAATAAGAAAGCAAACAGTGCTTCAGGAAATGTGTCCCTTCACCTGGGCACCTTGCCTGGGTAGCTACAAAATATCAGTAGGACATGATTCCAAAGGAAATTTGGAAAAGAAGAAATTACATAGATTAAATCCTAAATGGAATTAAGATTTCTATGGTGGTGAAAAATGGCTGAAAACTGGTCTATTTCTCCTTTCTTGATTGGCATTTGTATCTGACCTTTTTATAATGTTTGTGCATTTCTTTTCCATTAAGCTTTTTCCAAAAATTGTTTTACAGAGTTTTTATGATTTTGACAGCTTGACATTTATATTCCAGGCAAAAATGCTAAGCTTTTTCAAGCATGTATACTAAGGTCTTTGAGAAAATAAACCCAGTCATTTGATACCACTGCAGGGAAATAGCCGTCATCTTTCTAAATCAAATCAGCTATTCATGAGCTTATTTAATACCTCATTGTATTCTATAATTATCCTACAGTGTCTGGTTTTGCAAGTATGAATAGGAAGTTATTCTCTGCATACCACTCTACTCACATATTTCTTATCTTTCCCTTTTTTTGATGGTCCTCACAAGTGCTAAATGAGTTTTCTTGGTGTCCTCCAGACTCCTCTTCTGAAGGAAACTGCCCCACCATGGTCATTGCTGCAGGAAAAGGATCTTGGCTATTTCTGTTATCCTTCCCAGCTATGCTGATTGGAACAGGGCAGCAATCTTGTCCAAGGACTAAATTTCTGATGATGGCCTTTGAGATAGCCAATCTATAGTGTGGCTGTGTTCAGTCGTGATGAGCTGGGTCCCTTTAGATTTTTGCTCCAAATTCTAAACTGAATAATTCTAAAAATTGGTTGGCAGTGGGAAAGGAAGCTGAGGGTATATAAGGAGACTATAAAGCAGAAGCAGCATGCATGAGCCAACATTAGGAGAAAGCAGAAACCATGGGTAAAGATGAGGTGAAGAAAATTGATCAGAGGGTAAGTTGTCAATTTACAGTGAAAAAGTAGAGTGTAGAAATACAAAAAGAAACTGCTGGTGAGTTGCTCAAGTTACATTTAGATGAAAATTCAATTGATTGCTATCTGGATAAAATAATCCAATTCCCAGCCGTTGTTTGGATCCAGAATGACCTTCCATCAAACTTGGCTGTGCTGTAATTCTTTACTTCTGAGTGCCCAATCTCTCTCTCTCCTCACCCCCTCTACTATATAACAAACTCCCATCACTTGGCTACCTAAGTAAGTTTGTGTTTTATAACCCAAAGAACCTGCCCTGCATTGCCTCATGGTAGTGTTGGAGTACTGATCATTAAGTACTCACATTTATTTTCCTAATGCCAAAACACTATATGTATTCTCTTATTTTCTCCATTTCCCCCAATACGTGCTCCCTCCCCCTCTTATCTTTGCTGCTAATTTACCAGTGAAACGAAGGAAGGGAGAGAGAAAAAGGAGGTGGACAGTGTCTTAATGCATTCCTGTTCATTCTTTGTGTGTGCACAGGGCTCAGTGACACAACTCCCCTGGCTAATCTGAATTTTCTTATAATTTAGGAAAGAATGATCCCTAAAATTCTACCCATAACTAATAAAAGACAGCTAGATTTTTTTTGTTTGTTTTCCATTTTTTTTTCCTATCTGAGAGAAAAAAACACACAATAGAACTTCTCTGTTCCCAGGTAACAGGAAAAGCACAAAAGGACAACAATCTTTACCTATTCCTTTGCTGCCTTTGTGTTCAAAATACAAAAGGCAGAGAAATAGAGGAAAAATGATTTCAGGTGTCCCTTTCCTAGGACTAGTGGTCAAAATGCTGATCTACATTGATCCCCTGTCTTGATCTCCCTTCTTTCCATCCTCCCCAAATACAAAACATTGAAGAGAACACACTCCAGCGTACATGGCTGGTTCTTAATTGGACTTTTCACTTCGCTAGTTCTCAAAAACCTGTCAAACAAGTCAAACACTGCACTTATTACTGCCTCTAATCTTGTGTATTCTCTAGTATTGTCTAACAAGACAAATATTATCTTCCTAGTTGTTTGTATCTGTTAGGAATGTATTAAGTTACAGGTAACAAAACTCTAAATAATGTTTAAATAAACAGGTTTTTTTTTTTTTTTTAAGATTTTATTTATTTGAGAGAGAGAGATAGCAAGAGAGAGCATGAGCAGGGGGTGGGGGAGAGGGAGACACAGAATCCCTGCTGAGCAGGGAGCCCGGTGCAGGGCTGGATCCCAGGACCCTGGGATCAGGACCTGAGCCGAAGGCAGACACTTAACCAACTGAACCACCCAGGTGACCCTTTCTTTTTTTAATATAACAAGAAATCTTGAATAAGACAGTTGCTGATGTTGGTTAAGTTGCTCAAGTATTGATTTTCTGAGATTTTTATAGTTTTTTCCATTAACCATACCAGTCATCATGATGACATTCAGGACAGGATAAAGAGAAAAGGGAGGACCTTTCCTGTATTACATAAAGCAAAAGGCTTTCCAGGGCCCCAACAGTATTCCACTTATGGTTTCATAGTCTAGAATTGTGTCATTGTCATTTCTGCCTGTAAGGGAATTTGGGAAGTCAGATTGTCTTTCCTGGTGTTGAGCACGATGTTATTCTGTATGTAATGGGGGTTCTATGAGCAAGGCAGAGGCAGGAAAGAGATGTTGGATAGAAAACCCAAATTGCTTGCAAGACAGCTAGAAGGAGAATGTTAATGGCTCGTTTAGTAGCCTTTTTGAGCCTCAGAAGTGCCTTGGCATTTGATCTTTTGTAAACTTGCCCTTGCCACGTTAACACTGGGAATTATAAGTTTATATATACCAGAATGAAGGAAAATGAGAATCTGACCAAGGAAATGGTTCAAGCACCTATACTTCACTGTTGCAAAAGATAATACTGAATAACCAATACTCTGAGAAACAAGCAATATTACGAGATACAGGCTCCTTTGGAGACTGGGCACTGTCAGGCCCCTGAGTGGAGAGGAGGAGTGCTAGGCTATGTGACTCCTAGATATAAAAGCCGAACTGACCCCAGAGCCAGTGGCTTCCCTGAGTAAGGCTGTCCTCATAAACTCAGCCGGGCAGCAGTGGTGCTTCACCTGCTTGAGCTCCAATCCCGAAATTTTCACTCTTCTCTTAACTTTTAGCTTGAAAAAATTTTAAAGCTATACTAACTGCAAGAATAGTGCAATAATATCTACGTATGTGTGTGTACTTATAGTTGTTATATAATATATATGATCACTATTGTTGAGTATAGCACTGTATAATAATCCTTTACCGATTCATCTATCTCATCCTACTGGACTATAAGCTTTAGGAGAGTTGGTCTGTCTTTGTCTCTTTATATCAGCAGCGCTGAACACTATGCTTGGCAATAGTATCAATGTGTGAAAGTGAACGAGGAGGTGAATAAACAACTACATTTAAATTGTATTCTTCTCAGAGAAAACATTTGCCATTATCAAGTGGGAAAATCTCCACTGGTAACCCAACAAGAGAAGCTGGTAGTGCAGGGTTCAGGGTCTGGCAGGTGCAGAGATGCTTGGCTGATGGATCCGTTAGCTGATCCATGTGATGATTTCATGGTCATCGTTAAAAAAAAAAAAAAAAGTACTTACTGCTAGTGTGAATGCAGCAATATTACCTAGAATATAGCATCTTTTCTTTTCCTGGGAAGCCCATAACATTCTTATACTTCCCCCTCCCCCCTTTTTAAAACTGAGTACTGGAAGGGACTTTTACAGATCATGTGATTTAATCTTTTAATTTTACTGATGAAGATTCTGAAACCAGAGGAGTTGAGTAACTTCCCCAAGGTCACACAGCTGGTTATTGTCATAAATTTGCATCATTTTTCCGTTGAGACCTGACTCACTTCCCTAAATGCAGCATCCTGCTTGGTAAATTTATGTACTAGACCATTACCACTGTTGCATTTTCTCAATAGGGGGATGAACTCTTCCCTGAGCTAAGTGCCCTCCACCACACACACACACACACACACACACACACACACACACGTGCACACAGGCACACACACACACACACCTGAGATGGCCATGAACACACAAAATCAGCATTCCTACCATCTGCTCAACATATGTGTAACTCCCTGCCTCATTCGAGAGTGTATTTTTAACACTTTTCTTTAAAGGACCTTATGTTTTTCAGGCATTGGCAAAAATTAATCTTGAAAATTACAAAATCAAAATATGTTGAGTAAATTAAGACCCATTTTCTCTGACAGCATTTGGTCTAGGCAATGATTGCAAAACTCCATCTGCATTTTGTAAGATGACTTCTCTGTGAGTACACTTACAACAACTTGATTTAGGAGTGTACTTCCGATATTAATTTGACTATAGCTGCTCCTGCCGCAGAGAAATAGAGCCCCCTGGTCTTTAGGGCTCTCCATCAGAGCACCATGTTTGGGAGCACTGTGTTCTGTGGGAAATATTTACTGAGGCAGTGTTCTCTCTCGGGATCCCAGCTTTCAATCTTTTAAAGTACGGTTTGTCTCAGAACTTTGCTTTTTGTAAGTTTTGAATTCCTTTTTATTGCCTTTTTTTTTCCTTTGCTTTCCTAGACAGAATTTCTTAGAGCAAACAAAGGTGAAGTGGCAGCATTTTTCATAGTAGTATGGATTTTTTAGGGTTTTTTTGGTGGTGGTTGTGATCAGTGGAGGATTGGCCCAGGAAAAAAGAAATGTATGAATACAACAGATAAAAAAATACATATAAATGCCAATTCATTCCTTTTTCTTTGAGCTCCTTTTTATTAAAACGTTCATTCAATAAATATTTATTTGGTGCTTACTTTGTGCCAAGCAAACTAGCTGTGCTAGGTGCTCAATAAGAATATTATTATAATGGGTGCCTGGGTGGCTCCGTTGGTTGGGCGACTGCCTTCGGCTCAGGTCATGATCCTGGAGTCCCTGGATCAAGTCCCGCATCAGGCTCCCTGCTCGGCAGGGAGTCTGCTTCTCCCTCTGACCCTCCCCCCTCTCATGTGCTCTCTCTCATTCTCTCTCAAATAAATAAATAAAATCTTTAAAAAAGAAAAAAAAAAGAATATTATTATAATGATTATATTTACATTTTATATTAGTTTAATAATAGTAAGTGTGGTAGCAGCATACATTTCTATACATAAGCTGTCTTTCTTGCATTTCCACATCTCATTTGAACCTCAAAGCAAGTGTTTGAAATGGGCATGTAGGAATTGTTGTCTCCACTTATGACTGTAGAAACTGAAGCCCCAAAAAGAGAAATGTCTAGAGTTACATGGGTCTGGGCAGGGACTGCATGAAAATCCAGGTTTCCTGACCCTGACCTTGGAACTCTTGTCCTATTGTATTGTATCCCTTCTCCAAATTTCACCTCTACCACCCCAGTGTGTGATCAGTGCTCACCCAAAGCACTATGGCTGCCCATGGTCCTCCCTTGTGAGTCAACTTGTATGAGAAGCTCCCAGTCTCACACTCTTACGTGTCTCCTCTCTCAATCTCTGTTTCTGTCTCCCTTGTATATGTACATGTATATGTATATGTAGTATCTTCCCTGAGGCTAAGCCATTCAGAGAATTCATATTGAATTAAAATCACTTGCCTTCTAGAAAAAAAGTTCTTAATGCTTTATAAATAAAACATCTAATTCTGGGGACTTGGGCACTCAAATTGTCTAAGAAGGTCACGTTATGACACACAATTGTTACACTGCTTTGGTTATGGGAAAAAGTTATTTCTGTTATTATTAAAAATAGATTCAGACAGTGCCAAAGAGACCAGGTCTTCTTAGAGAAAACTTTGATAGTTGCCATTAGCAATCCTAAGGCAGAAAATATTTTTTCAAAGTGATAAAACACACACACACATACACACACGCTAATTGCATTTAATAACTAATCTTGAAAAAAAATTGATAGGTCATTGTTCTCTATGGGATGAATTTAGATGTAAGAACTTCTTAGAAGCAATGAAAATGATTATAGAATCTCACTTTCAATACAAAATATCATAATGTGGATAATTTTGCTTCATTCTGTTTTACAGTTACCATATTCCAATCCCTCCATGAGCTCCTACCTGGAGTTTGCAGGGAATTTGCCTTCCTCTGACCGTGTACTAATATTAATGCTAATTCATGTGTATAATGTTTTTATAATTTATATACAGCTTTGGCTATATTATCTCATTTTAACCTTAAAACAATTCTGTGATAAATAATATTGCTATCTTTATTTTGAGTCATTATTCGATTTGGCCCAGCATCATAGGGTCTGAAAATGAGAGAACCAAGACTTGACCCTGATATTCTGACTCCAAACTCTAAACTCCTTTGACTTCATTACCTAGTGCGTGTTTTCTTTCTTTCTTTTTTTTTTTTTTTAAGATTTTATTTATTCATTTGACAGAGAGAAACACAGCGAGAGAGGGAACACAAGCAGGGGGAGTGGGAGAGGGAGAAGCAGGCTTCTCGTGGAGCAGGGAGCCCGATGTGGGGCTCGATCCCAGGACCCTGGGATGATAACCTGAGCCGAGGGCAGATGCTTAACAACTGAGCCACCCAGGTGCCCTTAGTGTGTGTTTTCTGTTTCCTCACTTTTTACACATCTCAGCTCCCAAACTGGAATCGAATTTACCCTGGTGTTTAGCAGATTGTGCTGCACAAGGTTTTACACATAAAAGGATCTGGGTTTTCAATTACAGCTTTGCTACTTCTTTGCTGGGTGATCTTAGATAAGTTATTTAATCATCTAAAGATGAAGTCTCAGCTTCTTCATTTATAAGATGGTGACCATAATAGTTCCCACATCATGGGATATCAGAGTAAATGAAATCGTTGGTGTAAAGTCTTAGCAGAGACCGTATCATGGTATTATTAGATTATGCAATTTACAAGTTGTGTAAGGTTAGGCAAGATACTTAATCTTGTCTAGTTCCATCATTATTAAAAAAAATGGGAAAATATTAAGTATCTTGCACAGATATCATGAGGTTTAAATAAAATAACATTTGTGAAAGTGCCTAACAGTCTTTGGAACACAATAATTTTTCATTTTCAACCTACTTGCTTTCTCTCTTTCTTCACGGAGAAAATCAATAAACATTTACTGGATTTCCAGTCACTCCTTTCATGCAATGATTTTATGACTATGTTTTAGTGGTTCTATACATGGATGCAAGTGTTCAATATCAAGGTGACTTTGACAAACTGTTCTAAAGCTCCTAGTAGAATAAACTGCAGTGTCCTCTCAGAGAGGTAACAGAAAGGAATTTGGTAACCTAGTTCAGAGTAATCGCCCAGAAAGTGGCTCCCCAGTGAAAGCCCGGCTGGCAACAAGCCCATAGGTACTTTGGGCATGGACAAGGAATTTCAAGGAGAAGGATTTGTTAAAGCAAAGAGGTGTTCAAAAGTGATTAACTGTCGGGAATACCCATCAGAGTTTGTATAAAAAGATTGAACTTGAGAACATATATTTTTAAGACTTTATTTATTTGAGATAGAGAGCGAGAGAGAGAGACGAGAGAGAGAGAGAGAGAGAGAGTAGGGCACTAATGGGTGGGGAGGTGGGCAGAGGGAGAAGGAGAGCAGGGAACCCGATGCGGGGCTCAATCCCAGGACCCCTGGGATCATGACCTGAGCAGAAGGCAGACACTTAACAGACTGAGCCACCCAGGCGCCCTTTGAACTTGAGAAATTATTTAAGCAGTGATTTTCAATATCCAGTTCGGTGGATCCTATGTGTCTACTGGTACAAGAAAATCACAGTGGTAGAAGGCACGTTTTCAAATGGTAGAAATACTTGTCAATAATTAGAATTTTCTTAATTTTACATTCCACTTCCACATATTTTTACATTTGGCTGCCACTGCTTGCTTCGACCAGAACTTAAATTTATGATATGCAATGTATTGCAGAATTACATATTTAGTTATTTTAGGATATCATTATTTTGTGAATTCTCAGTGTTCACAAAAGTGTTCACAAAAGTGTTCACAAAAAGTGTTCACTTGGACAGTCTGAGAAGTGCTGTTATGAAAATACAGTTTTGTTACTTTGGACATCGTTTGGCAGATCAAAAAAGGCAAACATTATGTTGCCCCAGACTTAACTGAGAATCTGCTTTCTCAAAAGGTAGGACTAATTTAAAACCAACATTTCCTGTTACTTGTGTCTCTGAGCAATGGTGGGTGGGTCTCATTCATTACTGCTTTTCTGGTGCCTAGAGCAGTGTCTGAGACAGAATAAGGTCTCCACACATTTCCATCTTACATAGAAATTGTATGTATAAAAAATGCTGTGTTTCAAAAGCGCTTAAATGGTTTTTCTAAGCGCTTTGAGGATCCAATCTTAAATTTTGTTTCCCTCATTCATTTTATTTTTCATGGAATTCTTTTTTTTTTTTTTTTTTTAAAGATTTTATTTATTTGACAGAGAGACACAGTGAGAGCAGGATCACAAGCAGGGGGAGAGGGAGAGGGAGAAACAGGCTTCCCGCAGAGCAGGGAGCCCGATGCGGGGCTCGATCCCAGGACCCTGGGATCATGACCTGAGCCGAAGGCAGACGCTTAACGACTGAGCCACCCAGGCGCCCCTATTTTTCATGGAATTCTGCCTGTGTTTCTGATTCAATGCCACCTATTCCCAGGACCCTTCCCTGAAAACTCAAAGCTATGCGTGACGCTCACTTTCCGTCCAGCCCATTTTATGTACCGTACTGTCGTGTGGTTTATGCACAGTTCAGTGTTGGCGATGTAAGTCTAGAGCCTTAGTGAGCTATCATCCTTGTTCTTAAGGGAGTTAACGTAGTAGGAGACAGGGATACACAGGCAACTAATTATACTGCAAAGCGGAAAGAAAAAGTGCTGTGCTTAAAGTATAAACAAAATGCTGGGATTGCAGGGTGGGAGGAGTAATTAATTCTAACTGGGAGGATCAGGAACAAGGAAGGAAAGAAGCTAATATTTATTGAGGGCTTAAAAGTTGCCAAAGGCAAGCCTAGTGCTTTCCCTCAGGCTCTGGCAGGGGGTTGTGTTTAACCCGAGCTGTGGGGTGTTTGGCCACTGGGGCCATGTGGGGAAGGCATGGGTTCAAGAAGCCACGATACCAGGGGGACGCCCTTCTGCGATTCCCCGAGGAACAGGGACTGGGGACAGCCTTGACTTGGAAGGGTTGGGTGGAAAACTGGGTTGGAAAGGGAAAGCTGCTTTCTGTTACAGTGAGGGGTTGGAGGGAGAATTCTAGGCAAAGATGAAGAACGTCAGGAAGAATTGGCTTCAGTGTGAGGGGAGGGCAAACAAAGGAAAGGGAATTGGAGGAAAGATGAGGCCCACATTTATGCGGGTGGTTATAAAGTATGGGGTGGAGCCGGGAATTCTGATAAGGACCCTGAGGGAGGTGTGCTCAGCGGGGAGAATGATTCAGTGCCAAAGTTCCAAAGAAAGCACAGGTCAGTGGGTGCATCAGCTTGCTCTGCCCTCTTTCCTGAGGGAACGCTCCGTTGTGCTGGTGAGTGTCGGTGGGTCCCTACGGGGGAAGGGGACAAGGGTGCCCCAGTTTGCCAGCCTTCTCTCCTGACCACTCCTCCAGAGCACACACTGTCTTCATCCCTGCACATTGCCCCATAGAGCCCGATATTGGACTGGCCACGTGGCAGGCTTTTACACAATCATAATTGATTCATGGCAAACAAGCAGGTAGATTTCAGCAGAGTCAAGAGACTACTTATGGATTTTACAGTGCCTTGGAAGTTTAACCTAAAAATTAACCACACAGTTACAAAGAACATTAAAGCCCTTTAAGACTTTACAATCAAGAATTCTTTCTAACACCGTAATCTTACATAAAGAAAACTATGTCAATTCATTAACTTCTGCAGTAATTTATTAGCTGCTCATTATGCTTTCCTGTTTTGACTAATGGAAATGTTTAGAGCTGCATCTTTATGGAAGCTAAGTAGGCCAGGCGTTTTGACTGTCTTAGAATAATTAGAGAATTTTGCATCATTAGCCCATGGGATACCTACCTCTCCCAGTACAGCTTCAGAAAATGGTTTTTCAATTTTCTCAGCTTTCCCTCATTAGTGTCTCTTCCTGAACAAAGCCCAACTCTCCAGAATATCACTATAAAATATTTTACAAACATTTGTGGGACTGATCCAGCTGCTTTTAACTATTATTAATTTTCTAATTAGGATGGTAAAAAGACCTGTTTTGTTCCTATGTGAGATAACTTAGGGGAATTTATATTAGGGCTTCAAAACATTCTCCTAACTTACATGAAGGTCTAACAGGAAAGGCAAATTTGTGGTAAACATGCCCCCCCTTTGCCCTTCTGTGCCTGTGATACATATCTGTAATCTATAATGCCACTCTTTTCCTATGACTTCAGAATCTTTCTCGACACAGCACTGTAAACAGCAAGAGGTTGGGATTGGCATGAAAGATGATCTAACCAGGTAATTGCTCCCACAAGCCTATAAACCCCTCAGGTGCAGGCACAAGGTCCAATTCAGGACGTGACATACGGTAGGTTCTTAATAAATGGTTTTTGGAATGAACCGTGGGCAGAGAGATGGATAAATTAAATGGATGCGTGAATGACATTTCTTTCTTTCTCTCTTTCTTTCTCCCTTCCTTCCTTCCTCTCTTCCTTCCTTCCTTCCTTCCTTTCTTCCTTCCAACTGGTACAAGAATGCCTGTAGGATGCTTCCTTCTCTGTGTTCTAGGGAATGTACTGTGCATCACCAAGGGTCTTGTGAACACCAGCCCATAGAATGATAGAGCTGGAAGAGACCTTAGAAAATACCGAGTGACAACTTTTAATTTTTACAAAGATGAACCTAAGGTGCAGAGAGAACATCTATCCCTAGAGCAGTCTCTGAAGCTCAGGAGCCACCCTGCCATAATCCATACCTTATTAACTCTGTGGCTTCTGGCATTTTCTTTGCCTCTTCATCTGTAAAGTGGGGACAGCGATCTTGTTTGCTTTTCAGGATTATTGTAAAGCTTAACAAGAAAAAGAATGCAAAGTGCTTAGTGTAGTGCTAGCACATGGTAAATAGTCAAAAAAAAAGTTAACTTTTCTTTTTTTTCTTCCCTTTCATTAGTATTAGCTGAGCCAGTGACGGTACTGTAAGTGGTTTTATTACAAAGTTTATCATGTTATGCTGTGGTTTTTCCCCTTATATTCAATGAATTGAACAACATCCCCATTTTAGATACATAGAAACTAAGAAAAGAGAAGGTAAAGGAACAGATCCTTATTAATTAAGAATAAAATGTTTCCTACATGGAAAACATACAATTCCAGAATGTCATTTCTCTTTTCTTTTGGCTAATCCTATTATCTCATAATATATAGCATGCTTCATAGAAAATATATTTATAAAACTTGCCTTTTAATAATATAGCAATGAAGTTTAATTAAAAGTGAGTGAGCTGAATTGTCCTTTAAAAAAAAAAACCAACATTCACATCACATATGCAGACTGTCAGGTCAGTAATTAGTTGTGGGGGGGCGTGGTGAAGGAAAAGTTTTAGTTGGCTTGACTTTGGTTGCCAGGAAACATACAAAGGCAGCAGGAACAGATGAAAACAAAGAATTCCACATTACTGGGAAGGTGGCCTTCAGAGACAAGCCCTTCACTGGGACAGAAGTCTTGCATCTGCGTCATACAAGAAAATGGAGTTTAAAACCCCAACATGTTAATAGAAGCAAGGTTAGCCAGAGAGATTTTGAGAAGTTGCTTTTCTAATGCATTTAAAATGAGATTTAGAAGATACTTTCTGTGGTTCTGTCAGTTGGCATAAACATGGGGGAAGTTTTATGCATTTTTAATCAAGCCAGATTAAACAGAATATAAGGAGGGGGGTTTTAAAAGGATTCGACAGATTTTGGAAGTAAACTGTGGAATTAAAGAAGGGTGGGGGTTGAGGGCTTTTATTCCTTACCTCTTGGCCTTGAACATTTTGCCTTCTCATTGTTTGCCTTGAAATGTGCTTTCATTTTGGAATTCTGCTAAATTGGGTTTCTTTTCAAAGGCACCTGTTGAAGGGGAAAAAAAAGTGTTGAAGTAGTTGAAGGCAGCTGAAAAGGGGTGAAGCCATTATGAGTTACCAGAATGCACTTGAGTTGAACAAGGGGCCCCAGCCTGGGTCAAACAGCCCTGGGAGGGCAGGAGGTGCCACCACAGATGAAGGCCCCTGCCCAGCCCTGCTTGAAAACCAGCTCAGTGTGGGCGACTTTTGCAAAATACAGAGTGCCTTTGAGGTAAGCCTTAATCTTCTTTACTGGAGAATTTGAATTGTTCATGAAGACTGGGGTGAAAAAGGTTTTTCTCTTAAAATTGTTGATATATTCAATGGTTAAAACAGGGAATTGAAAAGAATCAGTCAGGCTTGAATTTAACACCAGAGTAACTTTATCCCTCAGTTCTTTGGGCCAAATAATATTATTTAGTTTGCAATTGCTGCTGTTGAATATCATTGTCATCAAGGAAGGATTAATTCTCTGACAAAATTTTTCTTAGTGATCATCACAGTTTTGGAAACCTGGAAGTTGTGGCTGTGAGTGGGGAACACCAGACCTCTAAGGTGACTCCCAGTACAACTGTCCTTGCATGGAACATTCAAGGAGAACTCTGGAAATGCAAATAGGCAGTTTGCAACCATTCTCCCCTGCTTCACTCCAAGTGACTCAACTCCTTTTCAAAGCTAATTTTGGCAATTTATTGTCCCAAGATCCCGTGCGAGAGACCAGTCTCCCACTTTTTTGGGTAAATATTGGGGCAATGCTCATCAAAATGAAACTTAAAGTTATCCTTTTAATTCTATATATAAAACAGGCCTTAGGAATTTTAACTATAAATAAATAACTTCCTTCTCTCTATCTTAATTAATTTGAAGTCGGCAGCTATGCATAGTAAACAGCATACATCAAAATGATTTTTAATTTCTCATGTGAATAGGAAGAAGTGCTCTTTCATGCTGTGGAATTTAGGTGGACATGAGCCTCCAACCTTTCTACTTCATAATGTTTGCTAAAATATGTTCTCAGGCCTTCAGAAGATCCTCCGAGGGTGCTTGGGAGTATCCACATTAATTTGAAACAGACCTACAATATTTTGGAATACCACCTTGAAATTAATAAAGCATGATGAAATGGGACAATTCTATTGGTCTGTAATTGGCATAAATTTTAATTTTTATCTCTCCCCCAAAATGTTGCTAACTACTGAAAAAGTCTGCCATGTCCTGTTTTGCATAACAAGTTCGATTCTACCTGCAATGATAAATTAACATCCAACTTATATCAATCATTTCTTTATAATATAATCTATCATATTTAGTAGCAAAGACATTCTCTGCCCTACACTTTTCTCATTTTAATTGTCATATATCTGCTATTCATCCAACCCCATTTGTCTGCAAAATTTCAGTGTTGCTCATGTCCAATGCCCCAAATGAATTTGGCATATTTTGATAGACACAGCAAACATTTTGACAGCTTGAAGACATTCAGAGAAATGTAACAGCAGACTATGACAGCTTTGACTCTGGAATGAACAGAAATGTGGTGGTTTGTTCTGCTAAGAACACAAAGAATCTGAATTCTAGGACTGGTTAAGAGAGTCGACATTATAAAGTCAATATGTTAGAGAGTGAAACTGCTGCAGAAGGTGGGGGTGGGTGTTCTCTTCAAACCACTGATCAGCCTAGAGTGAACCCAATGAAACGGGATAATCAATCTCAAGAGCTGTTGGTTTTTTGGTTTTGTTTTGTTTTACTTTAAATGTTTCGAAGACTGGATCACTTATTTTGACATTACCAGTTGGAAAAGCAGGTATTACAGAGGGTGAATAGATTGCAATTCAGAGCTTACATGGACCTAGAAAATCTAATGACAGTTTTTAAAAATGGAATTGAGCTTTGCAGACGTACTTTCCAGAGAAAAAGAAGTCTGTCCATGTTTAACAGACTCAATAGACACAGAATGGAATAATCTAATGGCAAATGTGCCACCAGGACTAAGAGTTAGGCCCTTGAGACAATATGATTTCCAAGCCCAGAATGGAGACCTAGAGGACAATGATACACAAGGCGGTTTCAGTGGCATTCAGTCCATCTGTCATGAGCGTTAGGCCCACAGTCCACAGGTGTAGATTGCCGTAAAAGGAAAAATCGCCGTCAGCTGCTGTCCAGCAACACGGGACCTTAAAGTCAGTGGTTTGTACTCCAGTCACTAAAGACATGCTCTTGGCAATGCCAAGATTCTGGCACTAGGTCCCTTTATCTCTTATCTTGTTTTGGGTACCCAGATTGCTTATTTGGGGCTGAAAAGTTGTCAGATATAGATAAAGTCCTTATCCTTAATTGAAGAAAGGGAAGTTGGGTCTTTGAATTGTGTACTGAATGTTTCACATATGTTTCCAAGGAAATACATATACCATATAAATCTTAGTAGTAGCATTTAGGAATAAAGGAAGGAGTGCTTACATTTATCATAGGACAGTATAAATGACTTGGAATCACTTACTGTTTGAGCTCTAGGAATCTGATTTCTTGGATTTAAATCCCAGTTTTGCCTCTTACAATGTGTCTATGTGCAAATCACTCAAGCCGTTTGGACCTCAGTTTCCTTTATTTCTAATGTGGGGATAATAAGGTTGTGGTGAAGATTCAATAAGATCGTATCTGGAAAATCCTTGGAAGAATGCTTGGCACGGAGTAAGTACTCAGTTAACATAGGTATTATATATTCAGTGAGTAGAGGTTGCACCACATGGCCACTAACATTCTCTTGATTGTAACTCATACATTTCCTAAAGGAAGTTAAACTTTGAATAACACAACTGTGCTTCTGCATTCCTTTTAGGTGTGCTAGGAAGTGGAAGCAATGAGTTGCAAAGACAAATTCACTTAGAAGAGTACAAAGCGTTCATTTTATTAGCACTCAAAAGCTTTTAATTGATGTCTTTATCCTTATTTTTATTTTTTTATTTTTTTACTTTTTTACATCTTACTTTATTTTGTTTTAAATTAATCCTTATCTTTGGAACAAAGAAATTACCTAGATAGATGTACTAGAAAAGTAACTTGTGGATTTCATTTTCTTTCAAGTGACGGTGTCCAAAAAGCCATATATCAACTTGAAGGCAATGAAATTTGTATTATTCATAGAATTGTAAAATGGTTGTTACTCAAACTTTCCTGTCGCACTTGCAATGCTTAAAGAAATGACATGGTCTCTGGACATTCATATTATTTTGATGTCAACCATATTTTACATTTTCTTAGATACTTCAAAAGCTAGCTACTATGTAAAGAAAGATGGCTGTGGTTTGATGATGTTATAGGAATGCCTAAGGTGGAAATGCTGGCCCAACTGAAATTGAGTTTTGGAAAAGCCCCCCTGGAACCCGTTATATATTGAGTTTCTTCTGAGAGTCTGGCTATGTAGGTTTCTGAGCATTTCTTTCCTTGAATTCTCCATTGTTGACCTCTGCATGCCGGGACTCTGTTCTTTGGTCCCTGATGCCCTGCTGCCTGTTTGGCCTGGGACTGTAGATGCCTACACTGCTGGACTCACTGGGTTACCTCCTGACCTACTTCCCACAGCAACTGTGTCTGTGTATCATCTCCTGAAACGTCTGTTCTGGCCAAGGTTGGGCCCAGAACCAGGGGCTGGTCCTACCCTGTCTACTCCATGCTGCCATTTGCCCAAGCCCTACTAAATCTTTAGCTTGAATAGCTAGAAATGAAATTTAAACCATATGCAAAAGGAGAGCTATTTATGCTCAAAGTAGGAAGGGCCAAAACATTGGGAAAAGCAGAGCAAAAATCCCAGGAGGCAGTCCCCAGGGAAGTTCAGGGAGGTTCTCAGAACAAACCTATCTTGGGAGCAAATAGAATCTACACAGTGCACTTATGCTAACTTAGTCTGAAAAGCCTAGAGAAGTTCAGGAGGCAATTCCGTAGTTCTGAAAATTGTGCTCGAGATGTAATAAAATGATTAAATCCACAGAATTTATGATATCCTCATGCTTGATTGTCTTTATAAAATTCCCAAGAATCTGCCTATAGACAGATTCTACAGCAGAGCCAATGAATGACTCTTCCTTGCTCCCACAGGACAAAGCTGAGGGTTCTGAGACCCTGCCAGGCCGCCTAGACTTTAAGGGAATACAGAAAGTTGGGTTAAGTTCTTTCCTACCTTTCCCTTATTTATTTGTCTTTCCTTCTAAACTGCCTCCCCCAGTTCATTAAGGCTCCAGTCTTCTCTCAGCCTTCTCAATGCTCACTGTGTCTTCACTAGTAAGGTCCCCAAACAGACAGGCCTTCCTGGACATGTCTTGTGTTCCAGAAGTATTCTTGTCTCTTGCTTCTTTCTTTTCTATTCCAGGCATTACCATCCCAATGCAAATAATATCCCCCATCTTTGTTTTATTCCCCTTTCTCAGAACCATTAGATTTTGCTTGCTTCTGATAAAATATGAGATAGTCCATGAAGATCATTTAAACATTTTTTTTAAGGTAAAACTGATAGTAAAAACTCTATACATTGTTATCCAGTAAAGTCCCAAATTAGAAAATCTTTATTTTTATAGGGTGTGCAAACTGTGTAAAAAAAATATAATAGCTCATACATAATAGAGGTTTATTTCTTGCTCATATAAAGTAGAAAGTAGATATTTCTAATTGGTCGGCAGCTCCAAGTAAGGATTCAGGTGCCTAGGCTCCTTCCCTCTCCCACCTTCGGTGATTGCCATGCATCAAGCTAGTAGCAGGAGGGAGAGTATGAAGGAGCACGTAGGGAAGGCTTTCGTGAGCTGGACTCACATTCCGACTGCAAGGGCAGCTGAAAGTGTACACAGGTGTGTGCCCAGAAAACAGTCTCATCTGCCCAGAAAACAGAAAAAAGTTCTGTCTCGCCTAATAAACCCACATGCTTCATTTCATAGATGAAGGCGAGTCACGTGCCTAACAATGTTTTGCCTTAACTGCCAGGAGGTTTAAATTTAGTGTTCAACTGATACCACTATTCTTAACGTAGATTTTTCTGGAACAATTATCTGCTATTTTCATTGGATGACTCCTGTTCTTTTATCTTTGCTTAGTGGTTCAGCTGCCTCTGTACCTTCGCTGTAGCTGAACTAAAACTCTTTCTAGAAATCAGTGGCGGTAAAAATGATGAATAAAAATTTATTATCTTTTAAGTATGGTAAGATTTTACAAAGCACTTCTGTAGGTATCAGGTTATTTGATCCTCTCACCAGCCTGGAATGTAGGTGGGGTAGACATTTTTATTTTCCATTTACACACAAGGAGAACAAAACTCAAAAATACTTAATTGAATTACCCCGTGGGGCAGAGCGAGGGCCGAGGGACAGATTGTCAACTTTCCAGCGCATTGTATGGCAGGGCTGCCACTGGCCACAAGGCAACCTCTCTTTGAGATGTTGCTTCAAGGAACAGGGATCCAACAGGATAAGGACTTCATTAACAAAGCAAGCATGTTAAGTTGATAGCACACAGGCGCTCTGCCCTGGTAACTTGGAATTAATGTGCAATCAGCAAATAATCAACAGCTCCTATAATAAAATCAATGCAGAGAAAAGGTGGAAGAAAAAAAAGAAAAGATAAGAATAATCTCTTGTTTTTTTTTTTTGATTATCTTTTCCGTTCTAAAGGCATCTCAGTGGAGGCTTATGAGAAAGTAAACAGGTAAAGCTTAATCTATAACTATTATATAGTACCTTGTGCATTCAGCAGCCTCAGTCAATTCATGGCCTGCTAAACAAAGGCAGCAGGTCAGAGCACGTCTCACCCCAACTCTCTTAGTGGAATCAAAAAACCCACTTTTGATGGCAGCAGCAATCAGCAAAGCTCCGTGGGTCCCCCCCCCCCCCCCCAGCATTAAGGTGATGGCATGAAGCAAATCCAATACCACTGCTGCTGGCACAATTGGAAATGACAGAGATTCTTTGGAGGTTTTGTCTGACTTGCTAGCATTCATGGTTGAGGTCAGCAAGCAATGTCATCACCAAAACACAGGCGAGGGAAGTTATGTGTCAACACACATGAAAAATTGCTCTTCTTGAACGCTGTTGACTTTGTGCTGAATTTTGTGACAAGTTCTAACAGCTTCATGCCCTTTCCAATTTCTCTGTGTGCTTTTTGGGGCAGGTGCTTCTAAAAATTGATCTGGATCTGAGAGGGTGGTGAAGAGTGCTTTAGGTGAACAAATACCTTAACCTTGAGCTTTGGCTGGGACTGGAGCAGAGAAAGCAACCAAAAACTTGTTATGAAGGTGAGGGAAAGACAGCAGAATGTCTGTTGCTATTCATTTGTAGTGCATCAGCTTCACTAGACCTGTAGAAGGCCATGGCCTACTTTTTCAAATTTCCTGAGAATTAAAAAAAAGAAACATGAAGAAAACAGACAACTAAAGAACTGTAATTTGTACCATTTTGATGGCACATTTGTCATTTGTTACCAAGTATAGCACACTCAATGATGACACAAGACCCCACCAGCTCCATTGCTAGAAATAAGAAGCCTCTGGATTGTCCCTGTGTAAATTTCCAACTTTACCCCAAGGCTCTGGCTTCACACCTCCACAAAGTCCCTCAGGGTCTTTTCCTCCCTCATCATGTCTTCCCACCATTTCATGGATATGACCTTTATTAAATCTTGACTCTCTGGACACCAACATTCTCTCCTGAGGACTACCAAGGACACTCTTTTCCTCTACTCCTTCACCTTCCATGTGTGCACACCTTCTTTCCTAATTCTCTCAACAGTTCTGAGACCAGACCTGCATTGTCCAATATGGTGACCGTGAGCCATAGGTGGTTATTTATTTATTTAACTTTTTAAAAAATTATTTATTTATTTGAGAGAGAGAGCAGGGGGAGGAGAAGAGGGCGAAAGAATCTCAAGCAGATTCTGCACTGAGTGTGGAAGCTAACGCGGGACTCAGTCTCACGACTGAGACATCCAGGCACCCCACCACTTGTGGTTATTTAAATTAAAGTGAAATAAAATAGGAATTTAATAAAAGATTCAATTGCTCACAGGCATCAGCCACATTTAAAGTACTCAGTAGCCACATGTGGTTAGTAGTTATCACATTGGATCGTTAAGATTATAGAACATTTTCGTCACTGCAGAAAGTCCTATTGGACAATGCTGTTTTGTTTGTGCCTTTTTCATGGTATCCTACTAACTTGTTCCATTTCATCATTTCTGACCACATTTATATGGTCTAGGGGTCACTCTGCACACATGCCAGACCTTAGAGACCAAATCGATTCTTGGCCCTAGAGATACCAGAAAATATTTTCCTTCTCTCTCATTTGAAACTTATTTTTCTACATTCTTCCCTAGTACTGTAAAGAATACGTAACATCTATTCCTTTCCAAGGGAATTCTTACCTCCTCATCCAATCTGGTTCCGCCTCCCCACAGGTGTTTAGTCTGGATTTATGGTTCCAACCAATCAGTCACAAGATTATCCAGCACTGGAACTTTACCCAAATTATTTAAGTCATGACAATCATATTTTAGTTATTTGAATTATTTAACAGTATTTCTGTTTTAGGACTTACCGAGTGCTGGGCTCAGCATGGAATATTCCTGCCCCCTCCCCCACAATTTTCCAGCAAACTCCTACTTCATATTTCAATACCATTCTCTCAAGAAAGTCTTCTCTCACCACCCAGGCTAGATTAGCACCTTACCAGGTTTCTGTTCACTCTTATCGTAGCTTCTTGCATGTTCTTTTCGTTCCTCTCATTGCAGATGTCCTGACTAAGTACAAGACTGTTACTTGTTCAAAGCCAAGTAGAAGGGTCAGGCAGGCAGATAGAAGTCAGTTGAGATGCACAGATCCTGGAGGGCTGAGACCATATGTGCTGCTGAACTGTCTGGAGGAGAGAGCAGAGTGTCTAAGACCGAGCTGAGGGAAATTTTTCAAGGTGGTAGAGAAACAACTGGAGTGGATACAATACATAAAGAAGTAGGGTTATTTCTTAAAACAGAAGGGAGAGAAAAAGAGATTATAGCCAGTGAAATACAATTTCACTCACCTTTATGATTCCTATTTATTTAACAGTCCCTTTGTTATTAAAGCAAAGTTAGAAGGAATACACTATTCTCATTGTAAAAAGTCAAGTCACACATCAAAGTCCCCTTTACCATTGTTCTGGTAACTGCTTTCATGTTGCACTGCTCTGGTCCAGGTAACTGCTCTCATGTTGCATCTTTCCAGTGTATTTTTTATTCATTTCTACCCATAAATGCACATATACATATCACATCAAGTTCTATTCTACGTAGACTATGTTTACATACTTTATCATATTTTATGTATTCAAGGAAGAATGCTACACAAGTGGCCACTGATCGTGTGAAAAGATCCTCAAACTTATTAGGAATTTGATTTGAAACTCTAATAAAAAAAAAGAAGACCTCATCTTTCATTCATCAGCTTGGCAAAGATTAAAAAGTTTACTAATCTATATTGTTGGCAAAGAATCCGGGATATGGGTACTATTATTGAGACTGTGAATTGTCAAAGCTTTTTTTGGTAGGCCATTTTCCAGAATGTATCAAATGTAAAATGTATCAAATGTGTCCTTTTTGAAGGAGCAATTCCAATTTGATATGCTATCCTAAAAAATATATGTATAAGAATATTCATTGTAATATTGTCAGTAAAATGGACTATTTAAAACAGCCCAAATATTTGTCAATAAGTGAATGGATAAATAAATTATGGTGTGTGCCTACTAAGCTATTAAAAAGAATAAGGCAGGCATATAAAATTGTCAAGATTTACTGTTCAGTGAAAAAAAAAAGAAAATTGCAGAACAGTGTATAATCATATTCTAAAATGAAAAATGTGTGTATTTGTGTGTATCGAGGTCTCAATTATGGAAAAATAGAACTGTGCTTGTAGCTGGGTAAGGCAGAACAAATGGCTTTGTGGGCACCTTATCTATACCATAATTCAGTGCAAAGATAAATGTCATTAAAATGTCAGTATATCTTAATAACGTACAAATTCCGTGGTACTGCTCTAAATGTGTGTTTAACAATGCTGAATTTAAAAGCAATGCTTTTTATAAATACTTTGATCGTCTACTAAGTAGTGCTTCTCCATCAACTTCCTTTCGCTGAGTTTTAGTGTTAAGAGAGAGACTATAGAGACATAATTTCCTGCCTTCATTTTACAGGCAAGGATACAAAAATCTAAATGAAGGGATTTGTCCAGTTCCATTTGAGTTTTTGGGCAGAGTCAGAACATTGCTCAGAGTGGTCTGATACCCATTTTTGTCCCTTTTCTCATCATGAACAACCCTAAACTTTACTTAGAATTCTTCCGATTTTCCCACATTTTATACAGTATTATTCTATAACTTGACCATTGTTCATTACTCTGGCCTCCTTCTCAAACTTGAAGTTATTAGTAAAACAGATGAGCATCTCTTCTGCAACATGGAAGAGCATATTAAAAATATATTCATTCATTTCCTCATTCTAGCAACAGGCACTTAGTGATGTCTATCCTGTGGGAGTTGAAAACCACTTAGACTCGGACCTTCCCTCACAAAAGGGTATGCCAATAAGTGAACTCGCAGTTACTCTGTTAACTGCCCAGTGCTCTGAGGAAAAGAACAGTGTTGGGAGAACACATTGCTTGCATTGGGGAGGGGCCTCCTGGAAGGCTTCCTGGACGAAGTAACATCCAAGCTGCAATCTGAGGGAAGGGCATCACTCTGGCAGGTAAATGTGGGTGGGGAGATAGTTTTCTTTTCTTTCTTTCTTTTTTTAAGATTTTATTTATTTATTTGAGAGAGGGTGAGGGAGAAAGAGAGAGAGAATAAGCGGGGGGAGGGGCAAAGGCAGAGGGAGAAGCAGACTCCCCGCTGAGCAGGGAGCCTGACGTGGGGCTCCATCTGAGGACCCTGGGATCATGACCTGAGCTAGAGGTAGATGCTCAACCACCTGAGCCACCCAAGTGCCCCAAGGGAGATTAGTTTTCTAGAAAGAGGATATGAAGAGCAAAGTTTGGTTGGGCAGAAGTAGTATGGTGCTTTCAGGCATCCATTTGCCTGTGTCTTTGTTAGTCATGAAATTTTAACTCTGTTCAGACTGGTGAGCTCTTGAATCGTTGCTATTATACTGTAAATGAAATTAATACTGACTAAAATTCATTGAAGCAAGAAAAAAAAAGGCTATATGAACCCTGGCTGGCAGACTAGTGTCTCCTATTCTGTTGTTCAGTCTCTCATGAAAGTTCACTGGTAGGTGAACATTGCAGGGGATGATTTAAACTGATGCATCTGTTTTAAAATAACATATCTAATCTTCTGCTCCAGAAGATGTTCACAGGGTTTGACAGCAAATGCTAATACATATTCATAACCAATAGGCTTCAGAACCAAGGGAAATTGAGGCAAGTGTAACAGAACGAAGCATGAGAAAGCAGCATGTTAATTTTAAATTTAATTATAGAGATGGGGGAAAGGATGCATTTTGACAGTGTATACTCATTCAGCTGTCATGGAACATTACCCAAAAATCATGCCAAATATTTGACAGAAGAAATATTATTTTGGGTGAAATGCTTGATAAAACTAGCAGGTCCTGAGGAAAACAAGATTCTGAAACTCTATTAGAAACTATTTTTCATGTAGAGAAAAAAAAAAAGCATCGCAGAATTCTAATGATATGAAAGAAAAAAAATAAAAAGCTTTCAAACTAAGGAAAGCTTTCTGGTCCAAGAAAGATTTCTGTTTATGGAATGCTTTTGACATGGGTATATTCTAAATTCAGTTTGAAATTAGGGAAGAGAATAATTAGTGTGATTCTTGTGTTCCTATTACTTTTGGTAACCTGAAACCATGTGTCATTCACTGTGACCAGCACACCGAGGCTTTCTACTGAAGTGTATTTGAAGAGCACAGACCTTGATGCTGAGTGCTTAAAATAGTGTTCGGCATGGAGCTGTCACTTAATAAATATTTGTTGAGTGAATGAATAAATAAACCTACCCCATTCTACCCTGTGTGGTGTATAAGCTCAATATATACTTATTAATGAATAGATCAGTGGAAGGATGGATGAATGGATCCATGGATGGGTGAAAGTATCCCTCCGAGTGGCTTACAACTCACAATCTGTCATTAATTTTCAGGATCTGGAAGCACATCCTCACCAGTGAATGAGGGCAGTGAACTCTGGGGTCAGTCACATGTTAACTCACTGCTTGCTTTGGTATGGAAGAAAATCCCTAGATTTCTGAGTAAATTGGATTGTTGTCTCTCCATAGTTTTTAACTGGGACTTGTAGTCTTATCTTTGGCAAGTCCTTATTTACAGAGTAGGGAAAAAAGGAGAAAAACTTTCTTTCCTCATTTCATTAATTTTAGGAAAAAATTAAGGAAAAAACAAGCATAAACAGCATTCCTAAAAGTTAGCAGAATTAAAAAAAATTAAGTGTCCACTTTGAGAATGTATTGCTTTGTTTTGCCAGCAAGTATGTAAATGTTTAGGCTTACTAGAACTATTTTTTAGCAAGCAATTGGTGAGTCTTAAGAGGAGTGAGCTCAGTGAGGGTTTTGGGTATAGGCAATCTCAGACTTCGTTGATGGAAATGTAAATTTGTTCAACCTTTTGGAGGAAGTTGGTAAGATATATCAAAAACTTTAAGAATGGTTAAATTCTGACTCAGCAATTCTGTTTCTAGGGAATTTCCCTCAGGAAATAATTGGACAAGGGAGCAAAGATGTATGTATTGGGATGTTTGTTGTGGGCAGGGGTGTTTATATAAAACAGCAAAGCATTGGGAACAATTGAAATTTTTAATAATGGGGGCCATAAATTATATGTCTTCTCCACAGAATATTGTGCAGCCATTAAAAATGATGGTAAAGACCAGTATATATTGTACAAGGCACACCTTCACAGTTTGATGTAAAGTGGAAAATGCAGCATACAAAGATATGTATATCATGACACCATTTGAAAAATAATACACAAGTATTTCTCTTTCTGCCCAGAAAAAAAAAAAATCTGACATGTTGATGGCATTATGGAGGATTTTAAATTTTGGCTTATTTATATTTTGTATTTTCTATAATAAATTTCTATGAATTATTCTGTGCAAAAAACTAAATAATTTTAAAAATGTGTGGGCACACTTAACACATTGCTAATTGAAAGTACATGATCTCAATTTTAAAAAAGGCTGTCAACTTTCTTACAAAGGGTATATTTTTGGAGGTTTGTACTTAGGTTTAGTGCTTAGTTTTCACAGAAGGTACAGTGAAATCCAAATCTTACAAATCTCAAAGGCTGAAGGGAGTTGTACAGAGTCCATGCTTCAAAAAAAAAAAAAAAAAAAAAAACTCATGAGAACTGACTATATCTGCAGAAAATGCTTTCTAGGCAAAAGGAAAGGATTTTTAGAATATTCTTTGAAAGGCTTTCAGGAAGACAGGAAGATTTTCTAAATGTCTAAAGTTATGACCACTGAGATAATCAACCAGACTTTCCGAGTGTATTAGCTTTTTTGTAGGAACACTTGGAAGCAATACTGGGTTATTTGTATTGCTCAATAGTTAAATAGATATAGCAAAATAAATGTAGAAACATTATCTTGGAAGGGCTGAATGAGAATATGTTTTCTATTAGATAAAGCACTGTTCACTTTTATTATAAGAGAAATTCTAAGAGTTGCTGGGGTACAAATTTTTACCTCCAAAAGACCAGAGAATCTTGACTAATAGAAGTGAAGGGTATACTTTCAAACACTGTTAGGAGTTTTTGTTTGGAAAGTCTACAGTCAAATTGGAACAAATTGTCTATGGGAAGAAGGTTATATTGAAGCCATACTTCTTATTAAAGTCAAATTAAGTTTTCGGTTGAAGGGACTGAGAATTAATTATTTTATGCTTATGTTTTATAATGAAATCAAATTTCCTAAATTCTTAATATTTCCCTAGCTATACTAAATATATGCTTGTGAATCTAGCTTGCTGTGGATGTGATTTCAACAATAATAACTTAAAGTTGGAATAAAATTATTTAATGTAAAGATGGCCTTATATGCAGATTATCTTATTGGACCCTAATATAAACCCTGAGAATTGTTATGACTGACTTAGGATCACACAAATATTATGTAGTGAAGTCAGCCATAATACCCAGATGTTAACTGAATTGGTATTAATTTAGATATATATGTATACTTATATATATATATATGTATTTTTTTTTTCAAAGATGGCTCAAAGATGAGTTATTTTGCCACTCAGTACTGAATCTAATACAGATTGAGAGTTTATCTCAACTAAATCATGGTATATGCAAGCTCATTTTTAGATTGAGGGACTGTTTTATCTTTCTTCCTGTGGAATTACCCTCTGCCAAGAAGTCCAGGCTAGAAACCTCTGGCTCACCTAAAATTCATAAAGTAGCAGAAGTGGCTCGTGATGACAAAATGTTGATCTCGTCTGTATGAAAGGGTCTTGGTCTCTGGAAACACGTAGGTAAACTTTACTTTTGCTGAGCTCACTTAGAACCATTTCCTATCTGAGGAAGAGCTGCTGAAACCGTGCGTGCAGTTGCTAGTTCATCTGAAGCTCAAAACCAGCATCTGCTGCCATGAAGACAGTGGTCAGAGAAACCGAGAGCTTCACGCAGTCCTGTCAGTAGGGTCTCCTTCACATATTCTTTGGACCCACTGAGAAGTCTCTTATAAGCATCTAGTTAGCAACTAGCCACCCCTGATAGGATCAATTTACTAAAATTAGTAATTATGTACACTTCCAAATCCTTACACACACACACACTCATATCAACAAATGAATTTAGCTAAATCCTTAGAGAAGAGTCATTGCTAACATGATGACATTGTATAGAGAGTCCTTCTATTCTTTAAACTAGTTAGCAGGGAATTAACATTTATTGCGTATAAATGTGTTATACTCACCTTAAATTATCCCGTGTGGTTCACATAAATTATCAGCTAATCCTGATAACAGCCCTAATGGGTAGTTATCATTATCCCTATTTAGAGGCATAATAACTGAGGCTGAGGCTTAGAGCTCCAAGTGCACAACCACACGATCCTCCTGCCACAGTGTGTGATGTGTATAACATAATGGGATGACTGAATTAATTCTCGTCTCAGAGCATAACTGGGAGCCACTGATAAAATGAGCATTAACTGTGTGGTAAAAGTTAATGCATTTGTGCCTTTAAGTTTGTGTAAAAGATCACAGACTTTCATTGTACATTGAACTAATTTATTAAAGCTGGCATATAATAGAATTAATAAACACAAAACACATACTGATCAAGGCATAATGATTCTTGAAGCACGTTAGAAAATTTTAGTAATAGCAAATTCCTAAATTTTAACCAAAGGAATGGCAAAAATTGGTTTTATTTTCAAACTTAAATCAGTGAACAATCAATAATAGGACTGTCCGGTATATTATATAGTTGCTCTTTTCTGTCAAACTTCATAAATTGGGAGTATTCCTCAAATCTTCTCCTGGTGCATATTGGCATTATCAATACGCAGAAAATTATAAAGTTGATTGTGTATATTACTTTGGAGAAGAAAGTTTGTTGTCTTTGTTTATGGTCCATTTGCAATTCCATATTCTAGGATATAAGAAAGACTTATTTTGGTATTTATCAGACAAAACGGTTTTCTCTTCTTAGAAAAAAAATCACTAACTCATAAGAAAATACTCTGAGTTCAGCTTGAAAATGTTTTAAACATAATATAAGATAATAACATAAATATAAGAGGCTGGTTGATGTCGTTATGTAACAGTTTTAAAATAAAAGATCAACATTGACATAGCGTTCAGAAACAGTTTGCAGTTTGGCTCAAATGGAGTGTTTTTAGGATCAAGTTCTTTCTCTACACTTAAAATCTGGGTCACTGAAAAATTTCCATCTCTCTAAACTTTTTGGACTAAAAATAATTTAACAAAGAAAAGAATGATGGACTTCTGAGTAGTTCAAAGGGCTGGATACTAATTATTTATCAGAAAGTTAATTAATCAAAAACCTAGACCAAATTCTATTAAATGCTTGATTACTTAGTTTTTGCACACATAATACCTCAGCTCATCTTTTTTTTTTTTTTCAATTAAAACTTTATATTTTTAGAGTAGTTTTAGACTCACAACAGAATTAAGGGGAAGATAACAGAGATTACCTATATTTCCCCTACCCTGAAACATGCACAGCCTCCCCCTTTATCCACATCCTCCACCAGAGGGGTACGTTTGTTACTCCTGATGAACCTACATTGACACATCATAATCACCCAAAGGCCACACTTTACATTAGGACTCACTCTTAGTCTTGTACATTCTGTGGGGTTTGGACAAATGCGTAATGACATATATCCACCACTATGGTATCATACAGAGTAGTTTCACTGCCCTGAAAATCCTGTATGCTCTGCCTATTCATCCTCCCTCACTCTAACCCCTGGCAACCACTGAACCTTTTACTATCTCTATGGTTTTGCTTTTTGTAGAATTTCATGTAGTTGGAATCATACCATGAAACCTTTTCAGATCGGCTTTTTTCACTTAGTAGTATGCATTTAAGGCTCCTCCAGGTCTTTTCATTGCTTGATAGCTCATTTCTTTTTAGCACTGAATAATATTCTATTCTCTGGATATACCACAGTTTATTTATCCATCACTCATTGGAGGACATCAACTTCCAAGTATTGGCAATTACAAATAAAGCTGCTCTAAACATCCGTGTGCAGGTTTTTGTGTGAAAATCCGAGTCTTCAGTTCATTTGGGTTAATCCGAAGGAGCATGATTGCTGGATCATATAATAAGAATATGTTCAGTTTTCTAAGAAGCCACCAAAACTGTCTTCCAAAGAGGCTGTATGATGTTACATTCCCATCAGCAATGCCTGAGAGTTCCTGTTCTGGATCCTTGTCAGCATTTGGTCTTGTCAGCGTTCCAGATTTCTGGCCATTCTAATAGGGTGTGTGATGACACCTGTCATTCCCTGATGGCATATGATGTGGAGCTTCTTTCCATATGCTTTTTGCATATCTGTATATCTTTTGTAAGGTATGAATTAAGGCCGTTGGCCCGTTTTTAAATTGGATTGTTTGTTTTCTTATTGTTAAATTTTAAGAATTTTAAAAACATGTTCTGGATGAGTTCTTTGTCAGATATATCTTTTGAAAATATTTTCTCCCAGTCTATGGTTTTTCTTCTCATTCTTTTGACATTATATTTCATAGAGCAGGAGTTTTTAATTTTAGTGAAGTCCAGATTATGAATTCTTTCTCTCAGGGATCGTGCCTTTGGTGTTGCATCTAAAGAGTCATCACCAAACTGAAGGTCATCTAGGTTTGCCTCCACGTAATCTTCTAGGAGTTTTATAGTTTTGTGTTTTACGTTTAAGGCTGCGATCCATTTTGAGTTAATTTTTGTGAAGGGTCTAAGGTTTGTGTCTAGATTCATTTTTTATGATGTGGATGTCCAGGTATTCCAGCACCACTTGTTGGAAATATTATTTTTTCTCTATTGTATTGCCTTGGACCTTTGTCAAAGATCTAGTGACTAGATTTATGTGGGTCTGTTTCTGGGCTCTCTGTTCCATTGATCTCTTTGTCTATTTTTATGACAATCCCACACCGTTGTGGTACTTACTGTAGTTTTATAGTATGTCTGGAAGTCATGTAGAGTTAGTTCTCCAACTTTGTTCTTGTCCTTCAATATTGTGTTAGTTCCCAATATCTTGGGAAGAACTGAGATCTTGACAGTATTGAGTCTCCCTATCTATAAGCATGAGATATGTTTTCATTTATTTCGTTCTTTTGATTTCATTGATTGGAGTTTTGTAGTTTATCTCATATAGATCTTTTATGCATTTCTTAGATTTATATGCATTTCATTTTTCTGGATACTGAAATAAATGATATTGTGATTTTAATTTCAAATTCCACTTATTGTTTGCTGGTATATAGCAGAACAATTGACCTTTGTATATTAACCTTGTATCCTGCAGTCTTAATAGTTCCAGGAGTTTATTTGTTGATTCTTTCAGGTTTTCTACATAGATGATCATGCCACCTGTAACAAAGACAGTTTTATTTCTTCTTTTCCAATATTTATATCTTTTACTTCCTTATCTTGTTGCATTAGCTAGAACTTTCATTATGATGTTAAAAAGCAACTGTGAGGGGAGCATCCTTGCCTTGTACCAGATCTTAGTAGGAAAGCCTCCAGTTTCTCACCATTGAATATGATGCTAGATGTGCATTTTTTGGGTAGATATTCTTTATCAAGTTGAGGAAGTTCTCCTCTATTCTTAGTTTACTGAGAGTTTCAAAATTCATGAATGGGCATTGAATTTTGTGAAATGCTTTTTCTACATCTATTGAAATATCAGTTAATTTTAAAAACAATTTTCTTGTGGCTGATATTGCTATATCCACTTTACAGATGGAGAAATTAAGGCTCAGCAGTGAAGTAACTTGCCAGTAGGTCTCACAATTACTGGTGGAATTAAGTTTAAACCTACAATTATATGACTTGCTCTACAATATGCTTTCTCCCAGTGCTTACTATCAATCCTGACTCATTGGCTCCAAGGTAGTAGGAGAAGTAGATTCTCTCATCATGAATATCACCAAACTAAACAGCCTATTAAGTAGTAAAATATAAACTTATTTTAAATATTATTTCAAATAATAATTAAAAAAATTTTTTTGAAGATTTTATTTATTGTCAGAGAAAGGGAGAGAGAGCACACACAAGCAGGGGGAGCGGCAGGCAGAGGGAGAAGCAGACTCCCTGCTGAGCAAGGAGCCCGATGCGGGGCTCGATCCCAGGACCCTGAGATCATGACCTGAGCCGAAGGCAGACACTTAACTGAGCTACCCAGGCATCCCTGAAATAATAATATTAACAGTATTCTCATGCACAGATTTGGTATTTGTGAGTTTGCCTACTTGCTAAAATTTATTTGTAACCCCAAAATTAATACTGGAGACGCTTTCATGGTCGTTTGCAGACATGTACAGAGTGGCAAAAGATTTCAGCCTCCAATGTACATATTCCAGGCTGAGGGCAGACAACATGACACTCTGCCTTTTTATTCTAGCTCTCATACTGCAAACAAGTATCCTATTTGTGGTCTACTTAGTGCCAAGTTCTTTTTGCATTTTGTGTTTTTGTTGGTGATTTCGCTGTTTAAAAGTGACCCCCAAGTGTGGTGGTAAAGTTCTGTTTAGTGTTCCTAAGTGCAAGAAGGCTATGATGTGCCTTATGGAGAAAATACATGATACATGTGTTAGATAAGCTTTATTCAGTTGGTCGTGAATTCAATATTAGTAAATTAACTATATATATTAAATTAAGTGTCTTTCAATGGAAACACACAAACAAATTATGAATTGATCAAGTGATGAAAATATTGTGACCAGGGGCTCATAGAAACATAACTCTGTATTTCCTCTCAGAACTATGGTTCAGTATCTGCTAATTTAGTATTTGCAAACACTTTATAGAGCATAAGTACCATTAATAACAAAATCAACCATTTATGATTTCACTGTCATGGTGTATTTGTAATGATGTATTTACGGAAGTGAACTTCTTGCTTTTGGATTAAAGTTTCAGTGTGGTATAATTTTATTGGCTGTGCTCAACTCTGTTTATCCATCTTTTGTAAACCACTATGCTAGTTTCCTACTGATGCTATAACAAATTATCACAAGCTTAGTAGCTTCAAACACACAGATTTATTATCTTAATTTGGAGGTCACAAGTCCAAAATGGGTTTTACAGGGCTAAAATCAGGGTGTTGTCAGGATTGCCTTCCATCTGGAGGCTCTAGCGGAGACTCTGTTTCCTTGCCTTTTCCTGCTTCCGGAGGTGCTTGCATTCCTTGGAATATAGCCCCACATTACTCTGACCGCTGCTTCCATCATCATATCAAATCTTTGACTCTCCTGCTTCCCTTTTCCAGTTATAAGGATATTTGTTATCGAAAATGTCAGCTTGTAGCCCTGTCAATTCTGTGCTCCCTGGTCCCAATTAACTTAAATATAGTCTTGTTACAGAGTAAAAGACATTTGTCTTTGCATCTTGGAAGAATTGCTGATTAGGTCCACATCTGGGGATGGGGCAATGCTCTGGTACTTATGGATGCTTTCACTGTTGTCTTGTTTTTATTCCTGTTTCTAGCCCTCAGAGCCATGTCAAACCATTTGCATGTCCAGAGAAGAGTTTATGCAAAGGATGACAGAGATTGTTGGTTGGGGCACAAAGGAAGAATATGGGGAGCTCTTTGACAAAGTGGATGTAGCCCAAGATGGCTTCATTAACTGGGACAAGCTGACTTCATTTATGCTGTTAGCACTTTATGAGAAAGACGAACGAGCAAAGGCAACTGTGGTTCCCCAGTGGAAAGACCTTGAATTCCTCCCCGTGAAGCACAAGGACACCGTTCAAAAAGTAATTTTCTTAAAAAGTTCAAGTCGTTATCTGACCATCAGTAAGGAAGGCTTATTAGGAATCTGGGGAGAGAATTTAAAGCTGCAAGAAACACTTCCCATCACTTCAGATACCACCAAGCTTAAACACCTGTGGGTGACAAGTCTGGTTTCTCTGGAAAATGTAAACAAGGTACCAAATCTTAATAAATAAATTTACTACTTTATTTCTTTAAAGATTTTTTTATTTGTTTATTTGAGAGAGAGAGAGAGAGAGAGATCATGAGTGGGGGTGAGGGGGTAGAGGGAGAAGCAGACTCCCTGCTGAGCAGGGAGCCTGATGCGGGACTCGATCCCAGGACCCTGGGATCATGATCTGAGCCGAAGGCAGACACTTAACTGACTGAGCCACCAGGCGCCTTAAATTTACTGCTTAAAAAGGGGAAAAAAATGATGAGACAGGGCTCCTGACCAATATCAAGTATAACACTGGCAGTGACAAAGAGCTGTAGTACCTCTCTGTGCCTCTCCTCTCACCTGGAGGGAATGCAAATAGAGCCAAGTGGGCTAGTAGATTTCCCAAACTGGTTTCTTGGGCACCTTTAAAGGACACAGCTGATAGTGACTCAGATTCTTGGCTCTGTCCCAAATGTGGCCATGCTGCATTGCTGGCTCATAAGACGTTTCTGGACTCCATAGTTTATAGTAGAATCATGGGTCTATATGTAGAGCTGAGAGGCTATAACAATGCGTGGCACAACTCAGTGCAATTACAGGGAATTGCTTATCTGATTTTAACCACTGTCCTAGTCAGTTTCTTAATTGTGATCGGGAGGGCCCACTAAGTACAAATATCCTTATATGACTCTACCTATAAGTAAGATAACATGTTGAAAGGAAAATCAGTTTGTGAGGGAAGGATGAAACTTAAAGAATCCATGTTCTTAGTATTTTATATTAAGCACATGGCAAACTTTCTAAGAAAATTTTTAAATATACACACAAGCAGAGATAATAGTATTAAGAACCAATATTTACCCTTAACCATTTCCAATTCCCAGCCAATCTAGTTTCATCTATATCTCCCTACTTTTGAAACCCAAGACATGCAATTATTTAGTCTGTAAATATTTCATTTTTCTAAAAAAATGTCTCCCTTTTTAGCATAATTATAGTACTGCTATCACATTTAAAATCAATTGAAGTAATTCCTTGCTATCATCAAATATTCAGTCATGTACATATTTTCTTGTCTGATAATTTTTAATAGTCTGTGAATTCCTTGTTTGATAGTTTGTTTGAATTCAAATCTGAATAAGGTCCAAATCATTGTGAATTGTTGATGGGTCTATTTTGATCTACATGTTTTTCTTCACCTCTTCTTTATTGTTGCATTGTTTTGTTCTTGCTGTTGCTATTTTTGTTAAAGAAACGAGGTGTTTGTCCTTTAGAGTTTCCCACAGTCTGGATTTTGTGGACTGTATTTAGATAGGGTTGTTGAACATGTCTACTTGTTCCCCATATTTCCAGTATATTGGTAGTCAAATCTAAAGACTTGATCAGTTTTAGAATGGTCTGTTCTGGAATAGGGGTTCCTCAGTCGGGAGGCACAAAATGCCTGTTCTCTCTTTTCTTGGGACATTATCAGTTATCACAATTATTCCTTGATCTATCAATTTGTTTAGGGGTTGCAAGATGATGACATTCTAGTTTCATCATTTCCTCTTTATAAGCTGAAATGCCTCTATAAAAAGAAATTCCCCTTGTCAATTATTCAGCTATAATGTACAAACCATAGACCAAAGGCAGGATAAATGACTAATTCTTTATTTTATTTACCAGCATTCAAAATCCTCTAAAGATGAAAAATGAGTACTACTATCATTATTGTTATCAGTATCATTATAAACTCATGAATTTAAACAGTTTGATTTGTTTCAATCCACTGAGTTATTACCCCATCCTTAAAATTGTATCATCTTTGGACACTGGGATGAATACAAGTCAGCTTCTGAGTCTTTTCTGATATAACCGTATTAGTCTTTGAAAGCTTCTTTACTCTCCGGTATGACAAAATGTTCCAGGATCATCTTCCGTATTTATTATGCCAGACCCAGAATTGGCCATTTCTCCAAAGACCCGGGTTCTTTTTACTGGGAAATGGTATGCTCTAATGCCTTGAACATCATCATCATCATCATCATTTGCTTCCTATGTGACATGCCCTGCTCTATTAATCTTCTCAAGATCACCATAAGGTAGATATTATTCCCACTTTAAAAATGAGAGACTATGCAAGGGGAGGTTGTGGAATTTGCCCCAGGTCACGCAGGATGTAATCAGTGTTGCAAGACTTGTAAACAGAGGCAGCTTGATTTCAGAACCTGTTTCAGAGTCTTTGCTGCCTCTAGAGTGGTCCAGTTCGTTCTTGCTAAGGATCGGGTGTTAATGTTAACTGTATGTATTACAACATAGTTCAAGCCCAGATTTTCTTTTATATCTGTGTGTAGCATTCTATTATTATAATGTAATATTTGTGTTGTTATATTGTGTAATGATTATGTTGCATTGTGTCTTCTTTCCAGGATTGATGACTAACTCTTAGCCTTTCCTTTGCACTTAGTCAACATAGAACTTTAAAGAATGTTGCTTTTTTCTTCTTTTCTCAAACAGCTTTATTGAAGTATAATTACACAAAATGCACTGCACATATTAATACCCAAGTGGATAGATTTTAATGCATTTAGATACTGTGAAAAATCAACAGTACAATGAAAATAATGAACATATTCATCCTCAAAAGTTTCCTTGTGCCCTTTTGTAATCCCCTGTCCAAGCCCTCCCATCTCTCCTTGTCAGGTAGCGACTGATATGCTCTCTGTCACCATACGATAGTTAGCATTTTCTAGAGTTTTATATAATTGACATCATACAGTGTGTACTCTGTTTGGTCTCACTTCTTTAACTTGGATTGGTTATTTTGAGATACATCAGTAGTTCATATTTTTATTGTGTAATATTTCATCATGTGGATATAGCACATCCTTACCAACATTTGGTATAATCAGGGTATTTTTTTCCCCTCTTAATTTTAGCCATTTTAATAGGTTTGTATTTTTTTTTTATCTTATTGTGGTTTGAATTCACATTTCCCTAATGACTAATAATATTGAGCATATTTTCATATGCTGATTTGCTACCTATATATCCTCTTTGGTGAAGTATCTGTTAAAATCTTTTGCCTATTTTATTGTTGGGTTTATTTTGTTGAGTTTTGAGAGTTCTTTTTTTTTAAGATTTTATTTATTTATTTGACAGAGAAAGACAGCTAGAGAGGGAACACAAGCAGGGGTAGTGGGCGAGGGAGAAGCAGGCCCCCCCTGAGCAAGGAGCCCGATGTGGGGCTCGATCCCAGGACCCTGGGATCATGACCTGAGCCAAAGGCAGACACTCACCGACTGAGCCACCCAGGTGCCCCTTGAGAGTTCTTTATATATTCTGGACATATACATTTATCAGATGGATAATTTACAAATACTGTATCATAGCATGTGTTTTGTCTTTGTGTTTTCCTAAGACTGCTTTTGGTGATATCATTTTCAGATTGTTCATTACTAATGTATAGAAATACAATAGATTTTTAAAAAATGATCTTATATCCTGCAACTTCACTGAACTCATTTATTGGTTTTGATCATTTTTTGTTGTTATTACTATTTAGGATTTTCTATGTTTAAGATCGTGTCATCTACTAATAAAGATAGTCTAATTTCTTCCTTTCCAATCTGGTTGCTTTTATTCTTTTTCTTGCCTCATTTCCCTTCCTGGAAATTCCAGTGGTGTTAAATAGTAATGGTGTGAGTGAACATCCTCATCACGTTCCTGATCTTAGGGAGAATACATTCAGTTTTCCACCATTATGTATGATAGCAGCTGTAGGTTTTTTGTATATATCAAGTTGAAGAAGTTTCCTTCTGTTACTGGTTTATTGAGCTTTTTTTTTTTTTTCCCCATGAAAATGTGTTGGATTTTGTCTAATGCTTTTTTGGTGTCTATTGAGATAATCATACAGTTTTTGTCATTGATTTTATTAATGTAGAATATTACATTGATGATATTTGTATGTTAAAGTAGCCTTGCATTCTGGTATAACTATAACTTGGTCATGGTATGTAATTTTTTTACATGTTGGATTCTCTGCTAATGTTTAATTGAAGATTTTTATATGTATATTCATTAGGGATACGGAGCTGCAGTTTTCTTATGATGTCCTTGTGTGGGTTTGGTCATAAGACAGTACTGGTTTCATAAAATGATTTGGAAAGTATCCCCTCTACTTTTTCTTTTTTTTTTTTTGGAAGAGCTTGAGAAGCATTGGTATTAATTCTTCAAATGTTTGGTCACATTTATTAGTGAAACCATCTGGGCCTATTATTTTCTTTGTGAGAATTTTTTTATTACAAATTCAATTATTTTACTTATTATATGTCTGCTGAGATTTTCTATTTGGTTTTGAGTTAGTTTAGGTAATATTTTTGTCTCAGGAATTTGTCTAGGAATCTCATCTAGGTTACCTACTTTGTTGGCCTTCCATTGTTTATGATATTCTCTTATAATCCTCTTTTATTTCTATCAGGTCATTAGTAGTGTACTCTTCTATTTCTTATTATAGTGGTATATATTTTCATTCTTTTTTTTTTTAAATCTTGGGTTGGTTCAGCTAAAGTTTTGTCAATTTTATCACCAAAGTTATTTACCCTTTTAAAAATGGTTTTGGGATTTTATCTGACTTGTGAACGCTACTTACAGAGCTTTTATTAAGTGCTTTTTATGAAAGCCTCTGCTTGCTTTGTAAAGCATGGTTTGTAAAGCTTCTGGTATGACTATGCGATGCTGTCGCCCTCTGTCTTTGTTTTTTCTATGTGATTAATCATCTCATCTCCCATGGATGGAAGAGGTTGGCAGGTGTGTGAAGCGGGGATACGGAAGAAAGTATGTTCAAATGCCTTTAATGGGAAGAATTTTTTTCTTGGCTAGCACCCAAAGTTAGAATAAAGTATACTTGTGCCACCATGCTATGTTTCTGTAATACTGTTAGTGACCCTTAGGGAACAGTGTCTGCTTTGGTGCTAAGATTTGCATATTTCCTTTGCATACCCATTTCATTAAATTCATCAGAAATACTTTTTGATTTTCTATTTACTACTTTAGATAGCAGTGGCTTTTACGAGTAAAGAGATTTGTTTCTATGATCTGCTGTCCAAAGGAGAATTTCCTTGTCAATATAAACTCCAAGGCCTGAAAGGAACTCCAATTTGTATGGAATATTGGTATGACCCCCTTGATGCCAACGAATCAGTTCTTTCTTTTGGGGACATAACTGGAAAGGTAAGTGAGGGAAGGAAAGATTGAACTATGGATTTAAATATCAAACTGTAGCCCAGTATAGAAATAGAATACAAAGGGGGTGACCTCTGAACTTACAGATTATAAGCCCACACACGCTGGACATGGAAAAGATGGATTAGGTCAGAGTTCCTTTTCTTGCTTACAAGGACAATCTTCATGTGGTTTTCTTGCCAATTATTAAAAGTTATCTCTTATAACTCTTTCAAGTTAATTATTCTGATTTTCATTCACAAGGCTTCTTTCTACCAGCCTCCTGGGCAGTGCTTATTTACCGTATCATGTAACATTGGGATAGATGCATTGGAGAGGGCAACAAAGAAACCCAGACATTAGGACGCCTGGGTGGCTCAGTCGTTAAGCGTCTGCCTTTGGCTCAGGTCATGATCCCAGGGTCCTGGGATTGAGCCCCATGTTGGGCTCCCTGCTGGGTGGGAGGCCTGCTTCTCCCTCTCCCATTCCCCCTGCCTGTGTTCCCTCTCTTGCTGTGTCTCTCTCTGTCAAATAAATAAAATCTTTAAAAAAAGAAAAAAGAAACCCAGACATTGGATATGATGATTCGGCTTCCTATCACATCCCACCCAACCGCTACAAGATTATTACTTGCTGAATGACACGAGAATATGCCCATGAGCTCTGAAGTAGTCTAATTTGGACAATTTCCTTTCCTAATTGTGAAAGCTTTGCATTCTTTGTGTGTTTAATAACAAGTGTATCATAAAAGCAAATAATGAACTGCCCTTCGTAATTGCTTTACCAACATGGTCATTGTTCTGTCTTTTACTATAACTGCCTGCATCCTTTAAATAATATTGAGGAAATTCCCATTAATTCAGTATCTATTCCTTATTAATCTTAGGGAACATCGGATGTTTTGCAACAATAACACTGTCCATGTTTGTTTTCCTTTCAACATCCCTGCTAAGGTTCAAGCAATTGCTTTCACGGCAGCCTTGATTTCCCTGTTTGAGCGTCCTGCTAGTGCACATGAAGATGAAGAAGCCACAGTGACCATCAGCTGGGCAGAACTGCTCTCTGGATATCACAAATGTTGCTACACATTAGAGCATAATCTTCATCATGGAGACTGGGTCAGGCAAGGTACTGAATTTGAACAGTAATGAAAGAAATGGTCACCTTCAACTTCCACATTTATATTCTTTGATGAAAATGTTTCCCACAAAATGTTCGTCTCAAAACCAGTAATTGGTTCTCGGGAGGTTTTGGCCTGGACTGTAACTCCCATACACTAGCAGGAATTTCTTTCTCTCTTTTCTTTCCTTCTAAAATGTAATGCAATTAATTCAGGGGAACTGTGCACTCAAGACATCTCAAGAGAAGAGAGAAAATGGTCACAGAATCCATTTAACTTCAACCCAACTCTGATCCTAAAAATCTCCTCTAGTCCTATCTGGGGCTGCTCAGTGAGAGAACGTAACAAGTTCCCTCAAAACCACTCCTTTGTTTTCATGAAAGTATGTTAGTTTGATTGTCTTCAAAATGGATCGTCTTAATTTTCTTTTTTTTCTCTTTGCTGATATAATGACTGAGTTCCTATGATCTATAGTACTTGAGCAGTAGCTCTCTGTGTGATAGGATTATGTTGTAAAACAGCATCTATGGAAAGCCAGGACTTTCTTAAAACCTTGTCACCAGTGAGTTTGCTAGTTTCACAATATATCTAATTTTTTTACAAAATTTGCATGTGATGGTTCAAGATCCACATGTGCAATATCTCTTCTAATATCTCTTTTGGTCCAGATGCTAAAGACTATGGTCATTTTTTCACTTCTAAATTGCTGCATTAAATTATGCCCACTGAAAGGAATGGAAACTAACAATCTCTTTGTTATGTCGTAGTTCTATTCCTAATATACTTGGAAGGAGAGACAGTCAAATGGACCCAGCTGTTGGCCATTATAGTGGTTTTGCCCTCTTTGGGGTCTAGGAGGTTGCAACTAATTCTTTAATTCATGACCCACATAGTAATATCCCACATGATGAACTATAGTTTCTGTATTTTTTTTCTTCAATATACATTATATCATGTCTTTGGTACCTTCTGCGTATCCTTTAATTCTGGCATGATATTGAATGTGGGAAAAACAAAAGATGATATCTTTTGGTTATCTACTATGTGTCACAGGCACAAAATTATGTGTTCTGTTTGCATAACATGGAAACAAGAATCACAGTATGAGAAACTGTACAGAGCTATTGTAGCTGCTTCCAAATGAGCATGGTAATTGAAGTATAGTTGACACACAGTGTTGCATTAGTTTCAGGTGTACAACACAGCAGTTCCACAAGTCTCTATGTTACACTGTGTTCACCACAAGTGTAACTACCATCTGCTACCATACAGCGCTATTACAGTATCTTTGACTTTATTCCCTATGCTGTACCTTTTATTCCCATGATTTATTCATTCCGTAAGTGGAAGTCTGTATTTCCCACTCTCTTTCACCCATTTTGCCCATCCCCCACCCCCAGCAAGCATCAGTTTGTTCTCTATCCTTGTGGGTCTGTTTTTGCTTTTTGTTTGTTTGTTTATTCATTTGTTTTGGTTTTTTTAGATTCCACATGTAAGTGAAATCATCTGGTATATTTCTTTCCCTGTCTGATTTATTTCACTTAGCATAATATCCTCTAGGTCTATCCATGTTGTTACAAATTGGAAGCTCTCATTCTTTTTTATGGCTGAGTAGGGGTGTGTGTGTGTGTGTGTGTGTGTGTACCAAATCTTCTTTTTTTTAATTTATTTTTTTATTATGTTAATCACCATACATTACATCATTAGTTTTTGATGTAGTGTTCCAAATCTTCTTTTTATTGCAAGTAATGCAAGAAACATAGAAGTGCATATATCTTTTTGAATGAGTGTTTTGGGGGCTTTTTTGGGGTAAATACTTAGTACTAGAATTACTGGATCATGGTGTTTCTATTTTAACTTTTTGAGGAACATCCATACTGTTTTCCACAGTGGCTGCACCAATTTATATTCCCACTAACAGTGCACTAGGGTTCCTTTTTCTCCACATCCTCACCAACACTTGTTATTTCTTCTCTTTTTGATTCTAGCCATTCTGACAGTATGAGGTGATATCTCATTGTGGTTTTAATTTGCATTTCCCTGATGATTAGTGATGTTGAGCATCTTTCCATGTGTCTGCTGGCCATCTGTGTGTCTTCTTTGGAAAAATAACTATTCATGTCCTCTGCCCATTTTTTATTTTTATTTATTTATTTATTTATTTATTTTTTAAGATTTTATTTATTTGACAGAGAGAGACATAGCGAGAGAGGGAGCACAAGCAGGGGACTGGTAGAGGGAGAAGCAGGCTTCCTACGGAGCAGGGAGCCCAATGTGGGGCTTGATCCCAGGACCCCGGGATCATGACCTGAGCCGAAGGCAGACGTTCAACGACTGAGCCACCCAGGCGCCCCTCTGCCCATTTTTTAATTGGATTATTATTATTTTTTGTATTGAGTTATATAAGTTCTTTATATATTTTAGATACTAATTCCTTATTGGATATATCATTTGCAAATATCTTCTTCCATTCAGTAGGTTGCCTTTTCATTTGTTGATGGTTTCCTTTGCTGTGAAAAATCTTTTTATTTTGGCACAGGTCCATTAGTTTATTTTTGCAAGCATGATATTTTAATATATAAAACAAAGACTAGATTCACTATAGTGATAAAGTAATAGTTCCTAAAATCTACTTGTAGTAGGCTTCCTGAAGTTTGGAGTATCATTTGAGTTCCATGACCTTAAATTAATATGGATACGTAGAAGTAGCTAACAAAATTCTGTTATTGAAAAGGTTGGGGATATAACCAAGTACAGTTTAAATTGATATTATTTTCTCTGAATATGAAATACAAAATACTCTCTCAGAGAGAGAATGAAACGTTCCACTCTAGACCTTGTCATAGTTTCATTTAAACCTCTCCAAAACCGACTCTGCTGTAAAGTAACCACTTATAAGTCTGTTAAGTCTGTAAAGTTGCAGGACAAGGATTTTTCTATAGGTCCATGTGAAGTCATTGCTCATCATGTTTCCAAAATATAATTCTGACCTTTTGTTCCCTCATCTACTGACTAAAGAACATGGGGAACTTAGTTTAGTATCAGCACTATAACTCATGTTTATGACCAAAGAAATCCAACTTTGGAGTCTGGCTTCTAAATCACTGCAATTAGGAATTGGCTATAAAAAAGTTTTACATGTAAAAGAAATATCAGGGATCTTTGCTATCTAATTTGGATTACACATTTCTTAGCTCTGTGAATCAAAACTCATTGTAATTAAGTGAATAATTTTTGGAAAAATAGGTGAAAAATATATTTACTTTAGTCAGTTTATTTGAATTGCAGACTCAATGTGTCAATCAATCAACAATTATTTATCTTTTATGTGATTTAAAACTGTCTTAAGCATTGGAGACTGTAGAAGAAAGATTAATTATAACCTCAAGAAACAGTATATGAACAAGAATTAAAGACTAATATAAAATAATTTATTAGAACATTGTACATGTGTCTGTTAGCCATTTGTATGTCTTCTTCATGTCTTCTGCCCACTTTTTGACTTGATTAGTTGTTTTTTGGATGTTGAGTTTGAGAAGTTCTTTATAGATTTTGGATACCAGCCCTTTATATGTAGTGTCATTTACAAATATCTTCTCCCATTCTGTGGGTTGCCTCTTTGTTTTGTTGACTGTTTCCTTTGCTGTGCAGAAGCTTTTTATCTTGATGAAGTCCCAAAAGTTCATTTTTGCTTTTGTTTCACTTGCCTTTGGAGATGTATCTTGAAAGAAGTTGCTGTGGCCAATGTCAAAGAGGTTACTGCCTATGTTCTCCTCTAGGATTTTGATGGGGATTCCTGTCTCGTATTGAGGTCTTTCATCCACTTTGAGTTTATCTTTGTGTAAGGTGTTAGAGAATGGTCGAGTTTCATTCTTCTGCATGCGGCTGTCCAATTTTCCTAGCACAATTTATTGAAGAGACTATCTTTTTTCCATTGTGTATTTGTTCCTGCTTTGTCAAAGATTATTTGACCATAGAGTTGAGGGTCCATATCTGGGCTCTCTATTCTGTTCCATTGGTCTAGATGTCTGTTTTTGTGCCAGTACCATGCTGTCTTGGTGATCACAGCTTTGTAATATAGCTAGAAATCGGGCAACGTGATGCCCCCAGCTTTGTTTTTGTTTTTCAACATCTCCTTGGCGATTCGGGGTCTTTTCTGATTCCATACAAATTTTAGGATTGTTTGTTCCAGTGCTTTGAAAAATGTCATTGGAATTTTGATCGGGATGGCATTGAAGGTATAGATTGCTCTGGGTAGCATAGACATTTTAACAATGTTTATTCTTCCGATCCATGAGCATGGAATGTTTTTCCATTTCTTGTGTCTTCTTCAATTTCTTTCATGAGTGTTCTGTAGTTCCTAGAGTATAGATCCTTTACCTCTTTGGTTAGGTTTATTCCGAGGTATCTTATGGTTTTTGGTGCTATTGTAAATGAAATCGTTTCTCTAATTTCTCTTTCTACAGTTGCATTGTTAGTGTATAAGAAAGCAACTGATATCTGTGCATTGATTTTGTATCCTGCCACATTACTGAATTGCTGGATGAGTTCTAGTAATTTAGGGGTGGAGTCTTTTGGGTTTTCCACATAAAGTATCATGTCATCTGCGAAAAGAGAGAGTTTGACTTCTTCTTTGCCAATTTGAATACTTTTATTTCTTTTTGTTGTCTGATTGCTGTTGCTAGGACTTCTAGTGCTATGTTGAACAATAGTGGCAAGAGTGGGCATCCTTGACGTGTTCCTGATCTTAAGGGAAAGGCTCTCAGCTTTTCCCCATTGAGGATGATATTTGCTGTGGGTTTTTCATAGATGGATTTTATGACCTTGAGGAATATTCCCTCTATCCCTATACTCTGAAGAGTTTTAATCAGGAAAGGATGCTGTATTTTGTCAAATGCTTTTTCTGCATCAATTGAGAGGACCATATGGTTCTTCTCTCTCCTCTTATTAATGTGTTCTATCACATTGATTGATTTGTGAATGTTGAACCACCCTTGCATCTCGTGGATAAGTCCCACTTGGTCGTGGTGGATGATCCTTTTAATGTATTGTTGGATCCTATTAGCTAGGATTTTGTTTAGGATTTTGGAATCCATATTCATCAGGGATATCAATCTGAAATTCTCCTCTTTGATGGGGTCTTTGCCTGGTTTGGGGATTAAGGTAATGCTGGCCTCATAGAATGAGCCTGGAAGCTTTCTTTCTGTTTCTATTTTTTGACACAGCTTCAGGAGAAAAGGTATTATTTCTTCTTTGAATGTTTGGTAGAATTCCTCAGGGCATCCATCAGGCCCTGGACTCTTGTTTTTTGGGAGGTTTTTGATCACTGCTTCAGTCTCGTTACTGGTTATTAGCCTATTCAGGTTGTCAATTTCTTCCTGTTTCAGTGTTGGGAGTTTATAGGCTTCCAGGAAGGCATCCGTTTCATCCAGATTTCTCAGTTTATTGGCATATAGTTGTTGATAATACTTTCTAATAATTGTTTCTATTTCCTTGTTGTTAGTCGTGATCTCTCCCCTTTCATTCATAATTTATTAATTTGGGTCCTTTCTCTTTTCTTTTGGATAAGTCTGGCCAGTGGTTTATTGATCTTATTAATTCTTTTGAAGAACTAGCTTCTAGTTTCGTTGATCTGATCTACTGTGTTTCTGTTTTCTAATTCATTGATCTCTGCTCTAATCTTAATTATTTCTCTTCTAATGTGTGGCTTAGGCATCGTTTGTTGCTTTAGCCATCAGGGAAGTTCAAATCAAAACCGCACTGAGATACCACCTTACACCAGTTAGAATGGCAAAAATCGACAGGGAAAGAAACATAAAATGTTGGAGAGGTTGTGGAGAAAGGGGAACCCTCTTACACTGTTGGTGGGAATGCAAGTTGGTACAGCCACTTTGGAAAACAGTGTGGAGGTTCCTCAAAAAAGTTAAAAAATAGAGCTACCCTATGACCCAGCAATTACACTCCTGGGTATTTACCCCAAAGACACAGATGTAGTGAAAAGAAGGGCCATATGCACCCCAATGTTCATAGCAGCAATGTCCACAATAGCCAAACTGTGGAAAGAGCTGAGATGCCCTTCAACAGATGAATGGATAAAGAAGATGTGGTCCATATATATGGAATATTACTCAGCCATCAGAAAGGATGAATACCCAACCTTTACATCAACATGGATGGGACTGGAGGAGATTATGCTAAGTGAAATAAGTCAAGCAGAGAAAGTCAATTATCATATGGTTTCACTTATTTGTGGAACGTAAGGAATAGCATGGAGGATATTAGGAGAAGGAGAGGAAAAATGAAGGGGGGAAAATCGGAGGGAGAGATGAACCCTGAGAGACTATGGACTCTGAGAAACAAACTGAGGGTTTTAGAGGGGAGGGGGTTGGGGGGATTGGTTAGCCCAGTGATGGGTATTAAGGAGGGCACGTACTGCATGGAACACTGGGTGTTATACGAAAACAATGGATCGTGGATCACCACATCAAAAACTAATGATGTAATGTATGGTGACTAACATAACATAATAAAATAAAATTAAAAAAAATAGTATGTTTGTTTAAAAAAAAGAACATTGTACAGTGGTATTGAAAATAAACTACTAAACCATATAAACAAGATATTAAGTCCCATAGTAATGCTTAAGCAGCAAATTTATGAGGAAAAGCTTCAAGGGTGGGTGGTGCTACTTGAAGGATGGGTAGATGGAAGGAAAAAGGGAGGGCATGGTGAACATGAGTAAAGGGAGACAAGCAGACCTAATGATGGACATGAATAGATCAGAGAGATGGACATGAATAGATCAGAGGCTGAGTATTGAGGAAATAAATGTGAATAGGTCTAATAGGGACATATGTTGGAAATCTTGGCAGCTTGCCCAGTTTACACTTGCTGGAAAGTGAAACAGTGCAGTACTGAAGGTTTTTGAGGACACTTGGAAAGCCCTGATGCACACAGCATTTAGGAAAGATTTGTTTGGTAGTTCTGTCTGGCATAGGTTGGAGGACAAAGAATGAAACTGCAATCAGACTGGTTAGTTAGAAGGCCTTTGATTATGAGAAAGTAGAAATGATAAAGCAAGGAAAGAAATAAGCAACCTTCTGAAACAGGAATCTTTAAGGACTTGAAGTCTGAAAATGTGGGATGATGAATCATTTTAGAATGTCTCACAAAGACATCAGTTTCCAGGTGGAGAATGTTCTATTTGCAGATCACAGATGCCCTCTTGGGCCCAATTCTTCTCCACTCAGCTTTTCAATGCAGACTATATCTGAAGGATCCCTTATTCTGGGATAGTCCAGATCCTGCCACCAAAGAAGAGTCTTTCTTGCCAGTATTGTTCCTGAAACTTCCTTTACCTTTACCAAACTCTATTCTGCTTCTTCTTCTATCTAATTCAGATGGACTTTTCTTTATGTGATTTGCAGTGTTCTCAATTTGGGCTTTGCTCCTGGCTTCTTAAGAATCTTGCTTTCAGATTCCGCCCAATCTGTGAAACAATCCTAAAAATTTCTGTACCTACATCAGAACTTTTGTCCTGCCTGCCATAACTCTTTCAGACCCAGAGGAAATTTGGATGCCTCACATGTAAACCACATTTATACATAAACTGAAAACTAAAACAATCTTTTTAGGGTATACATTATGTCCTTTATTCTCCTTAGTGTCTACTCTAACACGTGATACGTTGTTTTGTCAGGTTTTCCCTTTCTCACTGATTTTAAGCAACTTACGTGTGATGTGCTTCAGTGTTCTTGGTGTGTGTGTCTGTGTATGTGTGTGTGTGTGTGTTTATGCTGCTTGGAATTCATTGAGATTCTTTGATATATGGCTCTGTGGTTTTCATTACACTTGGAAATTTTTCTATTATTATTTTTTCCAAAATTTTCTGTTCCCCCCTCCTTTTTTTTCTGGGACTCCCATTATCTCTCTCTCTCTCTCTCTCTCTCTATATATATATATATATATATATCTTAGATGTTTCATATTATCCTAAAGTTAAGGAGGCTTTATACATTTTTATTCAGTCTTTTAAAAATTTATTTTAAATCACTGTGTTTTAGGTTACCTAGATTTTATTTCTATGTCTACAGGTTCCTGTTTCTTTTCTTCTGAGATGTTGCAAAGTGTTTTCAAAGGATGAGGCTGCCTCTCTGGTTCCTGTGGGGCAGACTGCCTCAACCTAGCTCCTAAGGATGAGGGCTCTGCAGAGAGTCGTGGTGTGGCCACACTCAGAGGAGCCAGGACGGGCAGTGGGTCACCCCAGAGAGCCGCAGCATGGCTGGGGTCACTGTCCCAGTGTGGACAGCACCCACCAGGCTATGGGGACAACATTGCCACTCCAATGGATTTGAAAGGCAGAGCATCAAGCCAGAGAGGATTATTCTTGGCTATTAAGGTTTAATGGGGTTCTCCCTGTTAGACTTTGTATTTCCTTGGTATCTATTACCCTTTCCTTCTTTCCTATTTCTCCTTTTTTGGAATGGGAATGCCTGTCTCATGACTGTTCCATCACTTTTTCAGGAAGCACACAACTTGTTTGATTTCCTAAGTTCACAGCTTGGAAAGGAATCTTCTTCAGGATGAATTGTATCCCAAGTCTTATCCATACCTTATTTAGATGAGCCTTTGAACTTAGACTTTAGAGTTGATGCTGGAATGAGTTAAGTAAGACTTTTGAGATTATTGGGATGTAATTTGCATTTGAGAAGGGAATGGATGGGGGGAGGAGCAGAATGTTATGGATTCAATGTTTGTGTCCCCTCCCAAATTTGTATGTTGAAATTCTAACCCCAATATGATGGTATTAGAGGATAGTGCCTTTGGGAGGTGGTTAGGTCTGGAGAGTTTAGCTCTCATGAATAGGATTCATGTCTTATAAGAGACCCCAGAGAATCTCTCACTTCTTCCCCATGTAAGGACACAGCAAGAATTAGGCCACCTATGAACCAGGAAGTGGGCCCTTACCAGACACTGAATCTGTCAGCACCTTCATCTTGGACTTTCCAGTCTCCGAAACTGTAAACAATAAATGTCTATTGTTTAAGCCACCCAGTCTGTTTTGTTATAACAGCCTGAACAGACTAAGACCTTGGATAAATACTACTGAAAAATATTGCAAAAGGAAAGAGAGATACCAAAAGAAGTCTTGATAAGTATTAGTAGATACGAATTTTTTAAAATAGGGGGGTTATTTATGGTTAAAAAGTGATTGGGGTAAACTATAAATAATGTATAGTTTAATAATACTATATGACTGAATATTGAGGAAAATGAATAGAGAAGATAATTTAAAAAGGAGAAAGCGAGAGTATAGAAAGGTGAAGAGTCTCTATAAGATTTTCTCTTACTTCAAATTTTAAATTTTTATATTTTTCTTAGTACCTCTGAAAGGAGGACTCACTTTAGTTCTAACCAGTAAATGAATGCCCATTTCCAGATTTAGCAATAGAGATTAGAAGCTTAAATACAACTTTTTTGTTTGTTTGCAGCTCAGTTATTTCAGTATGAGGAGAAGGAAAGAAATGCTGAAATGAAGAAGGAGGGAGAAAGAGGAGGGCAGGCTGGAGTCAAAAATAGAACAGTGGGCTTAGTACAGAGTATGCTCTCTGGTCCACAAGACTGACCCTACTGGGAGCAAGCAACCAATGTTTGGTTTCATTTTATATATATATATATATATATATATATATATATATATATATATATATATATTTTTATCCCAGCAACAGGAATTGATATTCTTAGAACTCATCAAGAAATATTTTGGCTGATTTTATTCTTAGTGTGAGGAAAGAATATACAATTGAGGAAAGAAAGAAATACATGAGCAAGTATGGTAATAATGTTTCATGGAAGCTAAGGATAAAAAGCTGAAATGTCAAAGGAAAAACTTAGTTTCAGACATAAGAGTATTGGCTTACTGCTTTAAGATAAGATTCAGATTTCTTATTTAAAATTTTGAAGGAGAAATGTTTTCATCTTGTCTGAATGGTTCTGTGTCATATTTTAATAGAAAAATAATTACATTCTGAAATGCTTGTAAAGTAAGGACCGAGTTTTTATGACATCGTAGTGAGACATAAGTGTCTTGAATCTCAGAGAAGTTTTACCTTTTTTTGGTCCCAGATAATTGCCTCCTCATATAGACAATGTCACTGGAAATCTTGGGCACCATAGACTGAAAGTGTAGCTTCTGAAAAAGTGAGCACTAAACTGCCAATAATAAAAACCATTGATTTTTTTTTTTTTTATTAAATTGAAAGGTGTTTTGTCCACTTTGTTTGACCATGGCTAGGAGAAGATACAAAACAGTTTAGACTGATACCCAAATCAATAATTTCTGCACTAATTAATGGAGGTGTGCCAGAGAATTTAGCATACAGATCCCAGATCGCATTTCCTTGGGAAGGCTTCACGACTGATAGAGACCAAGTTTGGAAGAGAAGCTACATTTAGTGTCTTGTTGTGCCTTGCCCCACTTCCCTGCATCTAAATTACTCCAGACAAAAAGATGGTGCATCCCTGAGTTCGCTGGAACACCGTGTCCTTCCTACCAGTTCTCTTGCTGTGTTTAAGGCAGTTGAAATCAGCTTTGAGCTGTGTTGGGGTTAATGCAGAGCATGAAATCAGCCATAATACTGGCTTGCTAAAATGTAACACAGAGGCCGCTGAGGGCAGGGAAGGTTTCGGAGAAGGGCATAGGCCTTTGGAATGCCGAGGCCCTCGTGACCACTCTGCCATTGGAATGCCACGGGGAGTTGCCTTCCCGAAGCCTTCTTAGCCTAAACAGCCGCCCTGTAATCTAAGAGATATGTGCGTTGTCCCTTAGGCTATGTTAGGCAGAACTCCTAGAACATGCAGATTAGCATATCGTATCTTTCCCGTAAACAGATCCTCCTAGTTTCAGTAAGACCCCCTTGTCGCACATCACGTGCTTGAGAAACGGTGATAAGGATTTGTGATTATCCTGAAGGACCAATAAAAGTGGGAGCAAAGAAAAGCAAAGGGTCTTTGTCTCTGAGCGTTGACCCCCTTGCCTTCTCCTCTCTTTCACGGCCAAGTTTGGAGTCATCTTTCATCCATCATACAGGGATTGCTGGCCATTCCAGGCAGAGCTGGTGGCTTAGGTTTGAAGAAAAGAGGTCTCTTCTTGCAGCTTGTTTAATAGCATTGTGGAAGGTGAAGATTCGTTTGTATCATGAACATGGGTCAAATCAGTATTTTGAGAAGTCATTAAATTAATTGCATTATTATTTGTTAATGTGCTTAGCAGTGCTGAATTAGACGCATTTTGATTTCTAAAAATGAAATAGATAGGGTTATTCTTTCTATCTTTCCTTCTTGAAATGGTAGTTGCTCAGAATATAGAGGGCCCTGTGGTGGTCTAAGAGAATAGGACTCCAACTTCACAATAAGAAATGCAACTGCAAACAAACTCCCTCAAGCAAAAGAACATCAAGAAAGTTCAAGGTAGGATGTTTTCCTGTCATACGACTCATAAAGCAAAAAAGCTTGGGAAATGATCATAAGAATTCCTAGTTAGAAATGGCCCAGTTTTCTACTCTGCTCCAGCTTCTACCTGTTGGCAGATTATACGAAGTAGCCTCATTCTAGCTTACTCCAACTTCTCCTAATAGCATTACTTACTCGGTTTTCAGGTATCACTTTTCATTTTCAAATCACTTTTCCCACATTAACTAATTGCCATTACACGGGGTCATTTCGACAACACAAATGAGAACAGGGATCGATGGCAGTTCCTTTAATGCCCTTTTTTATGACTAAGTGGCAAAGAGTGGAAGCATGGAAAGTGAGCATCTTAATGGACAGACATGATCAGATTGTCTTTTTTTCCCCTCAGAATATTATCTAAAAGTAATTTAAAACATATTTTCCCTCTACCAATCTTCAAACTCACTGCGAGTATTAAAAACAAATCATTTATTTTATCAGTTCAGCCCATTCCCTCGCTTGGTATTTTAAAAACTTTTTCATCATAACCTATCATTTCCTTTGCTGTCTTCCAGAAGTGAGGAACACATTTTTATTTATCAGATAATTTGATTTTAAGGAAATGGCTTTACCCTCACCTCTTCTTACTCAGGCATTCTCAGGAGCTCTGGCATTCCACAATCTAATCAGATACAAGTTATATCTTGGTCTAGAAATAAAGTGTGAATTGTTGAGCCTCCGATATGTAACACTACAGGCCCATAAATGTCACTTGGTAGCCTGCAGATTCAAATCTAAAAGCAGTACTTTGAATACCAGAGCAGAATGTACTTCTTTATATGTTTTTCTTTATAGCCTTGAAACTGAAGATGATAGTTGGATATAATGTGGGGAACACATGACAAAGCAATTTTCTGGGTGGAAATACTTTATTTTGATTGTACTATAATGATATTATGAAATTTCCATGGATTTGAAGATATAATTATAGTGTTGTTATACACTTTAGATCTTATAATATTGCTTCACTGAGTCAAGTTACAATACCCTCAGCATTTTCTGTAAACAAAGGGAATATTTTCAGTGAGGTTGCTTCCTATGAGAACAGTTGTCATCAGATTTTAGACCGTTGGTACTTCCTGTAAGGTAACAGCAGGGGAGTGGCGGTGCTCAGGGAACTTTATGGCCCGGAAATTGATTGCTCCCTAGTGAGACTCAGAGGACTCACCTTTATAGGATCGGATCACTTCTTAGGTTTTTTCTCCTTTCCTTCCCCTCTCTCTTTCTCTTTTGAAAGAAAGACATGAGAGAAAAGAAGGAGAGAAAACAAGGAGGAGATAAGAATATCCTTCCTAGACGGTAAGAGCTATTTTGCCTTTTGGAACCAGTGAGTCTGATAGAAATGGAAAGATCCTCCTGATAAAAGACAGCAAGATCAGTTTCCTCGCTTGGGGATTGGAATTTTGCTCCCCAGTGTGTGGTGTTGGGTCATCCAGGATGTAGGAGCAGCCATTTTTGCCTGAGTCTGGCTGTGTTTGTGCCAGGCATTGACGTCTGGCAATCCCACTCTAACATTCTAGACCAGTCATGGCTTAAATAAACCATGGTTTGGGCATGAGCTGGACCTCGGGGAGCAGCAGATGGCTGGTAAGCTCCTGTTTGCCTGCTTTAGACCCAGGAGGAGGAACCCAGGAATCTGGCCAATTACTCATCTTAAATCTCCAGAATCCCATATGATTATTGTGACTCATGTTCTTTCCTGCCATGTGTTCCAACTGAAAAAAAGTTCAAGGTATCCTGAGATTGGGTAAAATGTCTGAATGCCGACTTAGCTGCAACTTCTCATTGTAAATTCTTTCATGGAGGGGGGGAGGCATTCATTAGTGAGGTATTCCCCACACGTCAGGCTGTGTGATCATAATCTGGGCTTCACTTTTGACTTTAGGTATTAAAGCAGTTCTATTTTGCTCATGTTTTGTGAGAAACCAACTAAGATCCTTTTCTTTTCTTCTTCTTTTTTTTTTATCAGTTACTTACAATGCATCTTTAGATGCTATCATTTCCAGTACAACCAGCAATACAAACACTGTGGTGCTGGCTTGGAGAGAGAAATCAAAAGAGCATCTTAAAATGACATCCTTCGATGTTGCTGAGGGCATTCATGCTTTTGATTACCACTCTCAGCTCAATTTAATTGGTATGTAAAATAAATCATGATAACTACGAGGGCCTCATAAATAGTCCGGGATGCATATTGGTATGCAGGGAGCCTCTCCACCTTGTTGCTTTACTGCCAGGGAGACCGACTTGAACAGCTCACATTTTATTGCCTGAGAATGTCTGATAATGATGCATTATGACGTGCGGCACGTAGGAACTACATTGGGGTGAAAATAGGAGGAAGCACCCCGATGCTTTCATTAGTGTTTTTATTAGAATCTGTGGGGGCGTAAGATGATACAGAGGAAGAAGACCGTTTTTGTGCCATGTCTGCTCTTCTGCCCTCTTTCCGACACCACCAAATGGTCCACCTGCTGCTGGCGCGGCTACAGCACGCATGCGCGCGGGACAGCGGCAAAATACTGCACGTTTTTCCCCTGTCAGAATGCAACCTCCAGTGCTTTTTGAACATTTTCAGATTATCTGAATTTTAGTTTAAAATGAGAGTTCCTTTTTTGGACATAAAAGAGGATGTTAGTTGGAGAAATAAGCTGAAAGGTTTCAAGCGTTAACTATTTAAATAAAATATATGACATTTTGAAAGCTGATAATTTGATATATAATATCTATAAATATGTATATATATTCAAACATTGTAAAAAAAAGTGAGGTATTAAAAATTAATAGGGTAGTGACAGAGAATGAACATACAAATGGCCTTTGGAATGGGTCATATTAATATAAGCCTCATTCGATAATTATCATTCATAGAAAAGTACTGGTATCAGCTAGGAGGCTGAGTCTCTGAAATCCCTAATGATCATGGCTGACAGTCATGGTAACAGACACCTTGAATATGAACTCAGGAAAATGCCAGGAACTACCTTTCGAAGAGAATTGGAGACCTATTAGAGAAGGCTGGGTTAGCCAAGTGAGTTTGAAAGGACTTCAATATCAACCATTTCATTGACTCGTTAATAATTATTTCAGCCCCTTTACACTGATCACTTCTTTGTACTTGGGATAGTGCTGGAAAAATAAGAGTGACCAAGCTCTCAGCACTACAGTCAGCCATCAACAAGAGAAAACCAAAGAGCGCTCTACTGAGTTTCCCCAGACCTGAAGACCCACTGTAACCCCCGCTCTTGATGTGCTCCCTCAATAAAACCAATTCATGCTTAAAAATATCTTATTCTCTCAAGAGAGCAGGTCAAAGGTATAATTCTGCTGTTGGTGTGCTTGTAAATACTCAATTATTTATAGGGCAGTGGAAATAATTTGTTTCCATATACTTTCTCATTAATTTGGGAACTTTAAATATTGTTTTAGTTTTTGCTCCCTCCTGGGATAACTATAATGTGGTCTCCACTCCTAGGTTGTGCTAGCTGGAGGGGGAAAACATCAGGACTGGGAAGCGGGATGTCGTGCCCTCCTGGTTGGGCCGCTGGTTGCCTCCTAAGTGGAACTGTATTGTCCTGTCACCTCATGCTCACTCCTTCCCCATTCTCCCTCCAGTCAACCATTTCCAGTGATAGAACTCGTGCCCCATTAGCCTGACAACACGATCTTCCTTCCTTCAAGGCAGGGTGCATTAGTGCTCAGAGGCATTTAGCAACCCCCAGATATGGGACACATATTCATTTCAAAAAGGAAATTGTATGGGTTGTTCACGTTACTAAAACCACTTTTTTCCCCTTCTAATTCTGATTAGCAACTGCTGGCATCAACAATAAAGTTTGCCTTTGGAACCCCTATGTTGTCTCCAAGCCAGTTGGTGTCCTTTGGGGTCACTCAGCCAGTGTAATAGCTGTTCAATTCTTTACTGCAAGAAAACAGCTTTTCAGCTTCTCCAAAGATAAAGTAAGTAACATTGTACATTTAATTTGTTTAGTTCTGCCTCCTCAGTTCCTACCTAAATCTGTCTGTGGGCCTGAATTCCTCTGAGGGCTGGTGTGGATTTTTAAAATACACTGGCTAACTACTATGGCTTTGGAAATCTAAATTTGGAAAAGATATTTATGGTAATTTAAGCATAGTCCTGGGTAACTGAACAAAGTATTTCATTAAAAAACTTTTAAACCGTATACTCATGGATTTAATCCTTTTAACTGCATTCTGAAAATGTTACATCTTGAGTTTCCAAAGTTCTCACTAATTCAATAGAAAAAACAAATGGAGATGAAGAAATGTTGCTTGGTAATGGTAAGATATGAAGAGGCACAGCTAATTAGCTATTGTTATTTTGATATTGAGGAAATTCAGTAAGTTAGACATCAAAGTTAATCTGAAGACTATCAAGTATATAAAGGACATTTCAGGGGCTCCTGGGTGGCTTAGTCGGTTAAGCGTCTGCCTTTGGGTCAGGTTGTGATCCCAGGGTCCTGGGATCAAGTCCTACATCGGGCTCCCTGCTCAGTGGGGAGCCTGCTTCTCCCTCTCCTGCTCCCCGTGCTTGTGCTTGCTCGCTCTCTGTCAAATAAATAAATAAATAAAATCTTAAAAAAAAAACATTTCAATTATGTATATCAGTCCATTTTTCTTTGGAGATATTTATGGGATGTTTTAAATATGGTGGGAAGAAAAACATGGTACCAGAACCAGACAGTCCAGGTCAAATCCTGACCACATTATTTACTACCCGTATCCCCTTAGGAAAATTTCTTAATCTCTAATAATCGTGTCACTTGTTTCTCTATAAAACTTTCATTTTCCATAATGCCTGATTTTATAGATCCAGGTAACGTGACAGATTTCAAGATGTTTGGTTGTGAAGAGAAGAAGGATGGGCAATAGGCTTACTGAGTACAGCCTCTGAGCCTTTCAGTGAATCTGAATTTTTATTTTATTCTAAAGCAATACGTGTATATGTAAAAATTAAATAGAAACTTATCTTCAGCTCCTTAGCCACACCGCATCCACAAGTTCTGCCAAACTTGCTTATTTTACTATACTACCTATTGTGTAAATCTTCTCCCAATTCTGGTTGATTCTACCATCAAAATATATTTATCGGCCTCACCTCTCCCTCTCAGTTGCCCCTGCTCTAATTCAAAATCTCATCTTCTTTTGCCCAAGATTTTGCAAAGGTTTTCTAACCAGTCTCCCTACTTTCAGACCCGTCTGACTCTAATCTGCCCCTTATCCTGCTAATGAGGTGGTTCGTAAAAAAAAAACTTGTTTAGCACTTCATGGAATTCCTAGTCTAAATACGAACTCCAGAATTCTTAAGCTTTTGTACAAAGCCCTCCCCCAGCCTGTTACCCTATTTTATTTCCTGCTTTTCTCTTTCGTTCACTTAATGCTCCCGCCATATCTCACCTTTGGCTCTTCCCGCCATGCTGCCTCATGGCTCTGCAGCGTGCTCTTCCTTCTGCCTTTGGTTCCCTCTCCTGATGATCACTTGGCAAATGCCTGTTTATCCTCAAAGTTTCAGAGTTTTTGGAGTCACAGAGGGTGTTTCCTGTACTCCAGTTGTACCTGTTTGTAGGTTCTCAGTAAATCTTAAATGAATCTTTATCAAACATAAATATGAAAGAAATAACAGGGCTTTTATTATAACAGAATTCCATGAAAGTGTTGACTGAAAAAAAAAAAAGCCAATCTTAAAGTAGGTTAGTAAATACCTTATTCATCTTACTGAAGACTATAGCCTGGGAGACAGTATTTCACATTGTTCTGAAGAACTGCTCCAAAGTTTGTGAGTTTACAGGGGATTATATGTGAAAAGGGGAAGGGGTATATGTACTTACAAGCAGTTCTCCAAGGTATAATTTTGTGTCACAAGGTATAATTTGTTTGGGTGTAAAAACTAAGGTTTACGGATTTCCACATATACTTGTGAAAGACCGCTTAGGTCATCTTAATACATTATGTTTCTATCATATCTGACTGTTCAAAAATATTGCCAGCATGCTTCTGCTTACCTGGTTTTCTGGTTCTTCCTGTTTTGGGTTTCTCCTTGAGATCACTTGAGATGGTCAGAGAAGGCTGACATCAGTTACTCACTGATGTTTTAGTGCACGAAATGTTTTATCACTTTAAAAGCAAGTGAAAAAAAAAAGTCCTTAGAGTCAGAATGGATTGTGTATAGGTATCCTCAGTATTAAGACTACCTAGCCTCTTCCAAAGCTGTTTTATCATTCTATTTTTGCTTTGACATGTAAACGATTGCATTATAATAAAGCTTGTCATGCTGTCTTTTACATTAGTCTAAATCCATTTCACTTTGATAAAGGCATAATAATCTTAGTCTTTATGTCTTTACAGCAAACAACAGGGCTTTCTACTATCAGGTTAAGCCTTTGCTTTATTGCTGTACAGTTCTTTTGGATGTTTTATGGAATTGGAGTTAAGGAAGAGAGAAAATGAAAGAGCACATTTTTTTCAAAGAGCCTTTGAATGAATCATATTTTGGTCAATGAGTTGCGATATTAGAGAATTTCAGACCAAAGTGATCTAGAGCTAAATAATTTTTTCCAAAAATGATCTGAGACTTAAGCTGTTTTGTGGAAGACTGCTCTGTTACCATTTTGCCATGATGGTTAAATAAATTTCTCCTTATAGAATTTGGTATCATACTAATTAATAGTCCAATTGCACTTTGCTTTGGAATCCTAGCTTTCACTGATGGCAAGGCCCTGCTGGGAGTCAGTAACTTGGGGATTTGGAGGAGGAATTACCATGGGGAGTGAAAGGATTTTCAAAGCCTGGGGGAGATCTCTCTGGAGGTTGACATTGTAGCCGGTGAGACTGATTAGGCTCTTCTACTGCTCCTAACTATTCTCTTCTGGGCTGTTCACCCTGATTTGGCCACCAGAATCAGATGGCTTTGTAACTTAATCCTTCATTTAAGGTTCTGATTTTTTCCAGAGCCCAATTTCTACATTGTGGTCCCAAAATTGGCAAGGAAAATACAAAGTGAGACTTTTGTGTGATGACTACATCTTACCTGTTTGTCTTCCCTTTCCTTCTGCATACTCTTCCTCCTCAGCTTCCCTCTATTCATCCAGAAACAAAGCCATATTCATCTTGTTTAAACTACACAAGTAAATGGATTAATGCACTTTCATGAAAATTGCAAATGAGGGAGCATGTAGTGCAAAAAAGTGAATATTCCTTTTGTTCACTTTCCCTTCAGATCAGTTCCTCTCCTAAGAAATAGCCATTATTAACACTTGTGTATATCTTCTCATAATTTATATTATAATATACAGTTGACCCTTGAACAACATGGGGGATAGGGGCACACAGTTGAAAAATCATGTATAACTTTTCACCCTCAAGAACTTAACTACCAATAGCCTCCTGTTGACTAGAAGCCTTACGGATAACATAGTTGATTAACACATATTTTGTATGTTTTGTGTGTTATTCTTACAATAAAGTAAGGTGGGGAAAAGACAATGCTAAGAAAATCACAAGGAAGAGAAAATACATATATAGTACTGTATTTATTAAAAAAAAATCATATATAAGTAAGTGAACCAGCACAGCTCAAGCCCATGTTGTTCAAGGGTCAACTGTATTATATATTGTAGGTATATAATAATGTATTGTATTGTGTTACAATATATTATTATATATACCATCCTATGTATGTGTACAAATACAAGGTAGTATTTATTATTAGTTTTTATGTAAATGGTACCACACAAGACATATTTTTCTGCAACTTGATTTTCCCTAAATAATAGCTCCTGGAGATCTTTCTGTGTGACTTTACATAGGCCTATGTTCCATCCACATTGATGTAAATGGTAAGGTTTCATCCTTTCTGATGGCTGAGTAATATTCTGTTGTATATACACCACATCCTTCTCCATTCATCTGCTGATGGACATCTTGGCTCTTTCCATAGTTTGGCTATTGTGGACATTGCTGCTATAAACATTGGGGTGCAGGTGCCCCTTTGGGTCACTACATTTGTATCTTTGGGGTAAATATCCAGTAGTACAATTGCTGGGAAATGTACTTCTTAAAGAAATTTTTAAGATATTGCTGATTTAGATCTAGAAACATTGTACCCAATAGTATACTCACCAGAGGTGTGTAAAGGTGCCTGTTCTCCACAGTCTTGTCAATAATGGATACTCTTAATGTGTTCACTCTTTTGTGTGTAAATATGATGGATAAAAAAATTAAGATGAGTTTTTTTTTCAGATTTGTTTATATTCATTTATTTATTTTTTGTGCATTATCTGATCATGTCCTTTCTTAACTCTTTTTCTTATTGATTTGTCGTAGTTTGAAAAATATTTTGATTATCCTTTATCATAGATTATGTAAATATTTTACTTATTTCAAGCATATATCTTTTAACTTCTTGTTCTTTTTCTCATTCAAAACTTTTTTTTTTTAAACAAAGTCTTTAATTTTTATGAAGTTGAGTCTAAGAAATGATTTTCTTTGTGGCTCTAGATTTTGTATAGAGCTTAGGAATGTCTTCTACACTTCATTTTTACAAAAATATTCTCCTTTGTTTATGGTAATAGTTTTTCTGTTATTGAATATAGTTTGCATTTACCTTTGCAGTTTATTTTGTGTGAAGGTTTTTTTTTTTTCCTACAAATGGATATCCAAGATTATTTTTTGAATAATTTGTCTCTCACTGGTTTGAAATGCCATTTATTATCATTTGAATTACTATATATATATATATATATATATATATATATATATATATATAAATTTGTTTCTGGATGCTTTATTCTTTCCATCAATCTATTTGTCTTTTCCTACAAATGTATCATTTAACCAGCATAATTTTATTGTGTGTATATATATATTTTTAAAGACTTTATTTGAGAGAGAGAGAGAGAGAGAGCACAGGCAAGGGGAGAGGCAGAGGAGAGAGAAAAGGAGAAGCAGACTCTCCGCTCAGCAGGGAGCCTGATGTGGGACTCGATCCCAGGCCCCTGGGATTATGACCTGAGCTGAAGGCAGACGCTTCACTGACTGAGTCACCCGGGCACCCTATGTTTTGATATCTCGTAGGGCATTTTCTACTTCTTGTTTTCCTTTTTCAATTTAAACTATCTTCTGCATTTTATCCTTTACAAACCAAGTAAATTTTAGAATCAATATTCATGTTTCATGAAAAAACATACTAGTATTTGGGTTGAAATTTCATTGAATATGATGATATTTGACATCTTTAAAATACTGAGAAACCACACCCTGTATTTCTCCATTTATTCATTCTTTTAGCTGTCTTTCAGAAAAATTTCATGCACAAATTTCTTTCCCATTCTTTGTTCAGATTTTTCCTACTTTTTTTTTAGGAGGCACCTTATCGTATTCTTGACTTTAATGTGAGTGTTTCTAATCAGGGTGTGCCCTGATTCTATACAACCCATTCATTGAGTTTTTAATTTTAATATAGTTTTTTTTTTCCTAAAACGTGTTTTTTAACTGCCTGATAATTTTGGATAGTCTTTTGGTACTTGCTCATTTGGGGATATTTGATTTCTAGCTCTTTAATTTCAATTTCATTATTATCTGTTCTTATCTAATAATTTCAGTATCTGAAGTCCTTAGAGATCTAAATCTGATACTTGCTCTTCTGGCGGTTCTCCCTCATGATGACTTGTTTCCTTTTTATGTTTGGCTATCTTTTATTGTTACCTTGTTTTTTGCTGTTGCTAAACTATAGGCATTCTGAGGAACTAAACTGAAGATGCTTTCCTCCAGAGATTTCTGTGTGTTTCTGAAGGTGGAAATGAGGAAAACTGCTGTCCTGAGGCAACTATTCTCCTTTTCTGTTGTCCAGTTTCACTGAACGGTCTTGCCTTGGTACCTCCACCTTGCTGATGGTCCAAGGCTTAGGCTCCTAGTTGCAGTCTCTTCATTTATGCCTACTGTTCACTATTTCCATTTTAAGTTTGTTTCTTTTTCCCTCTTTTTTCTTATGGACCTGTGGAGATGGTCCCCACTCCCTGAAGACCCAGCAAGGGAGCAGAAATTATGTTTTATTCAGAGTTGTGTTTCTTTGAAGCAGAAGGACCCCTATGAAAACCTAGTTAGGTCTGCAATGATACTTAAACCAGAATTGAATTCCCTTGTTCTAGCTGGTTTTCACTTATTTCCTTCAAAGCTGTTGTTAGTATAAATCTTAAGTGAGAAGAAAGAAGGAAGGAAATTTAAAGTGTTTAAGTTTACTTTGTAAAATAAAATAGGAATGGTGATCTTTGAAAAGCAAAATTAGAAAACTTTTTTTTTGAAGACTAAGACAAATTCTGTTGACTTTTTTAGTGTTAGGTGAGTAATGATAGTGGCAAAAAATCAGTTTAATTGAAATTGTTTTGATTTCCCAAGTAAACTTTTGTTCTGAAAAAGGAGAGCACCTGAAATAATACGTTGGTATTAGTTAAGTCTATTAAAGTTGAGCTTATTAAGCTTAAATTTGTTATACTTGAACTGGGACATCAATGAGATTTTTGTAGAACAATTCATAGTGCCTGAAAAAATGTTTTGAATTTTTCAAGCTCGGTGATCGAATACACAAACAGACACTTAACAGAAATCTGAGTCTTAGAGCTGTTTATCTTCTCTTATTCTTGTTGAAAAGAATGTAAAAAAAAAAAAAACAGAGAAGATAATGGTTATGGTAATAATTTAAAGATGGTTAGCACAGAGAAGATTTTAATTTGCGGCCAATATTTTAGGTTTGACTTCAGTTCTGGAAAAAAAAAAAAAACTGGTAAAAATACTTCTTAAAGGAAGCTCTGTTCTATGACTTTATGATAAAAAACACTATCTGAGCTATACAGTAGATCATGCATATATCATGTCAAACGAAATTGCCTTTAAGCGTTCATTGATGAGGCTTTTATGGATTATCCAAAGGCTTAAATTCTGAAGAAATAGACTTGTTAATACATAAAGGAGTATTCAGGAGACCCAGTTCCATCAGTTCCTTTTATCCTATCATCTGAAATAGGCTATCCATTTTTGTGGATTACCCCAGAGAGCTGAGATGCTGCACTGCTCTCCTCAGAATCCCCTAGTGATATATACTCTCTCTCTCTTTTTCTTATTTCATTTTATATCTATCCCCTACAGGATGGCAGGAGTTAGTAGTAAATGTTTGATGAAACCAAACAAGTCTCACTTTGATAGAGTCATCTGAGTCTGTTTTCTACTTTTCCCTTACTTTTATGTCATTATTAGGACACTATGAATCTTTTTTCCCTCCTACTCTGAATTAATCTTGGACGTGTTACCAAAATGTAAATAATGCTGATTTGGTTTTACAAAGGGCACTGAAAACAGATGCCCTATCTATCCATACATCTCTCCATGTACCCACCCATCCATGAAGTTACCTGTTTATAAATATAACAGTTACAGGACAAAATAACAGTTGTATTTACATATTTTCCTATTGTTTAGTGCAGTTTTATTATGTCTATGTGAAATGATTCTGTCTCTTGCAGGGAACAGGAAAAATTTCTTTTTCTTTTTAAAGATTTTATTTATTTATTTGAGAGAGAAAGCAAGAGCACAAGCGGGGTGGTGGGGGAGGAGCAGGCTCCCTGCTGAGCAGAGAGCCCGATGTGGGACTCAATCCCAGCACCCTGGGATCATGACCTGAGCCAAAGGCAGACACTTAACTGACTGAGCCACCCAGGAGCACCATGGGAGCAGAAAAAATTCTTCAGCAAAATTAGACTGAAAACATGGTGGTGTCCTACATTTCTCTAGTCCAATCTTCACAGTGCCCCTTTGTAAATTTGTTTGAATTGTTGTTTTGGAATCTATAGATAATGGGTTGAGCAACTTTAGTACATTCTAGACAGATTGGCAGAATTTCAGAGCTGGCAGGGGCCACTTTAGGAGAAAGGTGAGGAAATGGATAGGTAAAATCACATAACTAAGCTGACAGATCTAAGTAATATTAAAATGAGGATCCAGGTTTCTGATCTCAGTCCACTGATTTTTAGTTCTAATGTATATGAATAATCTTGCATTATTAAATAGGTAACAGTTGAAGCAAGGTAAAGATTAAGGAAAAAAATATGCCCTCATCATTATGTTAATAGCTAAATTTCGTCTTGATATTGATAATGTGACAAAATGATAAGCTTAGGTACTTATTTCTCCTAATATAAAAATGATGAAATAGAAAGCCCCCAAACATGCCATTCCAAGAACTAGACTTAGGAAGGCTGAGCTTGGACAGACATCACAAGTTCTGAGTTGTCATGATGAAAACAGAGTGTACAGTTTAGATCAAAATTTGTGGAAAATATAAATTAAAAAGTATCAATTGTTCTATTGTGATTTTTAAGCTTAGGTGTTTGTCAGTTTATTTATTTTTCCTACGAAGAATAAAGAAAACCTCGCTAGGAATCTGGAATGAAAATTGATATTAAATATACTTCTTTCTGAACTGTGGCCTAATTCTATCCCAGAAGTCAACTTGAATATCAAAGAGAAGAACCCATGCTTCTCAAATATTAACTAGGTATTTAAGTTACATTTTGTCGAAGGACTTGATTAATAAAACTGAATTAATGTGAGATTTTTTTCATGATTAAAAGGATAAAGACTGATTAGGAAAGAAGGAGAATACAGTTATCTGGTTTAAAGCCAAGCCACATGATATTACTGATTAAGCTGAGAGAAAGATTTCTTGTTCAAGGATATTAGCATTGGCCTTAAAACCATGTAGAGAAGTCAAGGTACAATGCAAAGGAAATGCTTGGGAAATTAAAAATATATATATACTAATGCCTGAGCCCCATCCTTAGAGTTTCTGATTTAATCGACCTGGCAAAAGGGCCCAAACAGGTGATTTCTAAAGTACTGTAGGTGTTTCTAATGTCAAGGTTAAGAACCATTCATATAGAATGTGGTAGTGTAGAAAAAACTGAAAAACATGTGGGAGGTCACATACTGTGACATGATTTCTAGGTGAGCGCCGGAACACTGTTTTGTGCATTGATGTTAATATATCAATGTTGCTTTCATCCTCAGCAGAGAGAAAAATTAGAGAATTAAAGATGGAAGGGGCTTATTGGGATCATGGATCACTAATTAAGAGAGTTAGGGTTCTTTGAAGGAAGAAGGGAAAGCAGAACAAAGAAACCCCATAATTTTAAGAAAAAGTAATGAACATACACATTTTGATAAAAAAACATACTTCTAGTTGCTAATAGCAAGAACTAACCTATCATAGACTAGAGGTTATTGCTCATCTATTTTTAATTTTTCATTTAATTTATGTGACTATATGTCAATAAAATATTAAAGGCAATATAAATTATTTGAACAACACGGTGGAAAATGATTCTGTGGAAATTATAGTCCATTAATACTGTTGAGTTATTATTAATCTATATTCAACTATGCCCCAGATTATTATTCTGACATGAAATTAGTTTCTACTTTTTAGAAGGGAATCCATACAAAACAAGACAGGAATCTGAACAATGAGGGTATGACTATTATAAGCAATATGAGTGCTTGAAAATAATCTAGATGTGTCTAATCTTGTGCCTTTCACATTCAAAATAACAATTTATCAATTCTATTTATATTTAGAACACGCTGAAAAATATTTGCAAGTCTTAGTTCTTGTCGAATTTATATTTTTGAGGAAAAACACATTCGGGAGAGTTGCCAGAATGTTTTAAATAAAAAAATTTAGTAATGTTTAAGAACCAGAATGAATTCTTTAATGAAAAATTCTTTCCCCCCAAAAAACAAAAAACAATTTACTTCATAAACTTCTTGGAGTTAGAAGGATGGGTAATGCTGTTTATCTGGCAGGGGTTAACTAGGTCATTTTAAGTTTGTTATAATTGTTGGTAAATGGAGAGGTTACCCTATCCATCAAGCATAATTATTTCTACAAGATGTTTGAAAAAGTTTCATAAAATGTCATTGTGGATTATATGAGATCTGCAATATGAAATCTGCAATTATATGAGATCTGCAAAGTGGATTATATGAGATCTGCAATTATATGAGATCTGCAAATTGGATTATATGGATCTGCAAAAAAGTTTCATAAAATGTCATTGTAGATTATATGAGATCTGTGGAATATATGAGATCTGCAATCTGCAATAACCATGTAGAAGTGAGGCAAGATTTTATGGGGTTCTGTATTCTTGGACTTTATCCTAGCTAATGATCTCCATCAATGAGCTGGATAAAGACATATTATTATGTGAACCACAATCTTCAACAAATTTGAAAGGTACCTATTGAACACCTAGTATGTCTCATGGGATATGTAGACAAATCAGGGAGGAATTGTCAATATAATTGAATGAGGATTCAAAATTACATTGTCATACTTTGAATCAAAATTAGGAAAAATCCTAGTCTTGGCTTAATACATCAGATTTTTGAAGGTAAGATTGTAGATGTCTGGCTTGATTATTTGCTCATGGGATTCATATTAAGAGCTTTTCATAGTCAGAACCTCAAGGTAAGCAAATTTCATGATGGAGTGACTTAATCATAATGCAAAAATAAATGGTTTAAAGAAGTCATAGAACCTCTAACAGTGGTTAGACACCCCTGAAATATTAATCCCATTCTGAGCACCATGCTTAACATAGGTCCTTGAGGCTCTTCAAGTGTTATTCTTACATTTTGATGAGTAGAGAGATACTGTCTTAAATTGATAATGCAGTAATTAATGTATAAGTATATTTTTTAAAGTATCACAGCCAATAGGACCAGAAAAAAAAGTTTAGATTGGGAGGAATGAAAAGGGAGAAAAAGAAAATGTAAGTAACCTCTTTTCTTTCAAAGGAGAGAGTCATTTGATCAATATATGATATGTTACGCACATACACACGTTTGCTCAATATAATCTATGTACACATACACATACATACACTGCTATTATTTGGTGTTATGGAGAAATCTATAACTCAGGAAGGTTAAAGAAGGCTGTCTCCAAATAAATAAAAATTAAAAAAATAATTAAAAAAGACTGTCTCTGAGGAGTAGGACCTGGGGTTGAGAGAGGTGGATTGAGAATAAAGCCCTCCAGTACTATTGGATTTTAGTCCATGGACCAATGCAACAATGGTGTTAAAAGTAAACAACATTTGAATGATGATCCCCTCCCTGGAGAGAAAGTGCAAACAGAGTGAGAGAATCAGGAGCCTGCCATGGTGGAGTGAGTTCTGATGGTAGGGATTTCTATCCTGTGGATTCCCAAGATCTGTACCTATGTATGAAGGCTGTGCATGTCTATGCACCCAAAAAATTATATGCGAAATTGTGTACATATATGGGTACATGCATTTAGGAGGGGATAGACCATCATTTTGGACATATTTTATTTTCCCAAAAGAGTATATGATTTAAAATACATTGAGAACTGCAGGGTTGCCTGCCTTCTGGAGTTACAAACACTTATTTAAACAGACCATTTTTTATAGATAATTGAGAAATAATTCTGACATTGGATAAGATAGACTAGTTTAGTTGAAAGAACCTCTTTGGTTCTAATATTTACACAATGAAAACATAATACAATGCATTTAATAATAAAAGTATTTATTGAACACTATTACATGCTGGTCATCATGCTAAATGCTTGACATGGGGTCTGGTTCCTATCTTCATAGCACTGGATGAGGTAGGTACTACATCAAAACCTCAGAGAGGCAAAGAAAGTTGCTAGAGGTAGCCCTAAAGTAAGGGACAGAACCAAGATTAGAACTCAAGAAGTCTAGCCCTAGAACTTGCCTGTTAGCATCTTTTGGAGGGATTTTTCACTGTCTTCCTTCCAACTCTCCCTCACTGCCTGTGTTAATTTCGTACCATGGCTGACAGCAGCCACCACGTGCACCTGCAAAGCAGCTCTTCCTGTTTTCTTCAGTGCTTGTCTCATGCCATCTGCATGTCTTTTTTGTGTCTTGATTGTCTGTGTTTGAATAAGAATCTAATGTCTGAGGTTTATGTGAACTTGATTTCACTTAATACCAAGTCTTTTATTTCACACACACATAAAATATATATGTATATATGTATTATATACTATATAGTGATATAATATATTCATGTGTATGTATAACTATATAGAGAGTATTAAATATATTAGAGAGAGACCATATTACTTTTCAGTTGCTAATGTGACAAACAACCACGAACTCAGTGGTTTAAAACAACACAAATGTATTTGTGTTCTGCAGGTTAGAATTCCAGCATGGGTCTCGCTTAGCTAAAATCAGGGTGTTGGCAGGGGCTCCTCTTTTGGAAGCTCTGGGGGAGAGTCCCTGTCCTTGCCTTCTCTTTGACACATAGCCACTTCCTCCATCTTCAAAGCCAGCAATACTAGATAGAGTCCTTCTCACATCCCATCACTCTAATCTCCCTTACGATGACATCGGACTCACCCGTAATCTCTCCATCTCAAAGTCCTTAATTTATCACATCTGGAAAATCCCTTGTGCTCATGCAAAAGAACATACACACTGCAGGGAGGAGGACATGGACATTTGGGGGGACTATTACTCTGCCTACCACAAGTACTTGCTAAATACAGCACTCTTCAGGGGACTGAGACAAAACACAGTCCTTCCCTGGGGAAGATTACAGGTGAGAAGACATTTAAATGGATAAGGAAATGCAAGAAAACTCTGTGCCATGACAGAAGTAGGAACAATTACAGCACCGTGGAGGAAATCTGCCTGGGGTTGAGCATGAACTAGAAACAATTTTGGCTAAAAAATGACAATTGTTCTTGACATGTTCGTATGACTTGATCACTTTTTATCCAGGTTTTGAGACTCTGGGATATTCAGCACCAGCTGTCCATCCAGAGGATAGCTTGTTCTTTTCCCAAAAGTCAGGACCTCAGATGTCTCTTCCACTTTGATGAAGCCCATGGACGACTTTTCATCTCATTTAATAACCAGCTCGCATTGTTGGCAATGAAAAGCGAGGCCAGCACAAGGGTGAAGAGCCACAAGACAGCAGTCACTTGTGTTCTTTACAATTCGGTCTTGAAGCAGGTAATGATGCTTTTCTGTCCCTCTCCCGACAAGTCTCCATGGCCAGAGGCTCATTCCTTTAATTCAACCTAAGGCAACTGAGGACAAATATAGACAAAAAAAAATTGTGGGAAAGAAACGATTTAATAGCCTTGTGCTTTTCTGCAAGGATGTGTGTTCAGGTGGATTTGAAGAGGGATTTCATTTTCAGCCAGTGACCACGGCGACGCAGATAGAGTTATAAGGAATTACAATATTCCAGTGAAAACAAACAAAACATGCGACGTAATTGAACTTCTGTTTGTTACTTGCTCATTTGGGTCTTGATGCCAAATGCAAGTGAACCTGGTTGTAAAATTCTATTTTATGAACGCCAGCCTCCCGTATCCCCGTGGAAAGTTCTGAAATATGCATGAAATGTAATTAGCAGAGATCCATTTTGCCAGCCTATTTTACACCAGTGGCTCACAGTGGCAGCCCGCAATGTATTCATAATAAAATGATTCAGTTAAATGTGGTGCCACTTGGTATGCAGCACGAGTGTTGTTTGTCTCCCCACCACTTTAATGACACTTTGCAGCCTTTGCTTATGGGAGCGCTACCTGAATGTCAATGAAGAAGCTGTGGCTCCTCTGGAGGGAAGATGCCGCCTGGACCACAGGCCTTCTCAGAGGACAGGGCGGGTGGGTGCACGGTGTCACGCAGGGAGAGGGACCGGCGGAGGTTAGTCTGCTGCCGTGATCACGTCAGGACTGATCGTAACCCGCATAGCAGGAGCCGAGCAGAGAGCCCATATCCAGCATGCGGCCACTTAAACAATAACTCCGGCCCATCCTTCCCTTCCCTTCTGCAGAAGCTTCTGCATTTGCACAGAAATGAGTAGTTGGGTTTTTGCGTGAGGGGCGGAAAGCCCTTTGTTAGTAATGAGTAGTGTGTCATGTCACCACTTCAAACACTGTTTTCTGGTTATTCTAGGAGATAAAAATCCTTTACGAAACAATCCATTTTGAATTCCATCTGCAGGGAACATTCCCCCCGTCAATGTTTTACTGAACTTCACCAAGGCAGCCAGTTAATTCGGCTCCCTGGTGGCCAAGCGAGAGATGTATTTATTTCCAGGAGAACATTTTGCTAATTGAGAGCTGCGGAGTTAAGAAGCTAGGTTTGTATATAGATGTTAAGATCCTATGTCGTCTGGCCATTAGATGAGCAATATCCCATGAGGAATTCAGGAAATGGGACACAAAGATGTGGAACCTTCCATTTGGGACATGAAGATGAAGCTAAGATAGTGCAAATATATGCAAGTTACCAGGAGCAGTGGAATATGCACATATGGTATAGGCTGTGGGAAGAATCCCTGTGCAATCGGGTTGGGTATTTGCACCTCTGCTTATTTTTGCTGTTAAGAGTATAAATAATTAAAAGCATTGATATGTATATAAAGTACATAGAGCTGTTCATTTCATACATGTTTCCTGATTATTAGTGGCTAAGCTATAGAGAAACATTTTAACATTGTATTACATTTATAACTATAAAAATGTATTGCAGTTAAGAACAAAGAAAACAATATCACCCACAGTGCCATCCACCAGTGATAATTTATCATTTCAGAGTAATTAGACAAAGCAAATAAAACAGTTTTGAACAAGTCCAGGTGCCAGCAATGAGGAAGCAGATTCATCCACTATAGTTTCTTCGTTCCAGTAGCTCAGGGAGACTCAGGTCCTGGAGGTCTTCTTGGTGTTCATTGCTGACAGGTGCTCATTATGGGGCTGACGGATGAAAGAAGGGAAGGCAGACACATTACTAACTCACAAAGGAAAAATGGAATCCAGTAAAATGAAGTAGAGAGAAGAGCAAAGTGCTGTCCATGGCAGGTGATCAGTTCTGCCTGGGGCTGGGGTGGGTGACAGACTAGAGCCCAGAAATCTCATAGCGGGATTCTCTAGAAGGAGAAGGAAGCAGTTCCAGACAGAAGATACATCATCAGCACCTTCAAAGAGGCTTGAGCACTCACAGTGCATTTTTTTTTTTTTTTAAACAGGGAGAGGATTTATTCTGGTGTTTGGAAGTACGTGGCAAATGTTGTGGGAGTTGAGGCAGTAAAGGGAGCTGAGAACCAGATTGGGAACGTCATTCACTGAGTATACTACTGCCTGGTCTTGCAAAAATAAAGCAAGGACTTGAGGTTAAAAGAGCAATTTTCACAGTGTGATCTCAGACCCCTGGGGGGACTCAGATTCTTTCAGGGAATCTGTAAGATCAAAACTATTTTCATCATATTATTAATTTGTTGTTTGTTTTTGTCACTCTTACTATCTCATGAGTGTAAGTGGAGTTTTCTAGAGGCTACAGGATGAGTGATGACATCATTGCTCTAACAGCTAAAGGAATATATGACTTTGTATTCTTGTGTTTTAACAGTTGCTCAGTTTAAATTTCCAATATGGTAGATACATAGTCTCTCTCTCTCTCTCTCTCTCTCCCACATAAATGGAAGCTGTTTGGATTCTTCAATAATTTTTAAGAGTGTAAAGGAATCCCAAGATCAAAAGTTTTGAGAACCGCTGAGTTAGATCAGAGTTCAGATGTTGGGCAGCTAGCTTCTCATGTCTAAGCTTTAGTTTATTGACTCTTAAATGTGTGTGTGTGTGGTGGCAGGGAGGGGGGGAGGGGGAGTGGGGAGCCTAGACATGAAAATGGTAACAGCGCGGATCCCTCCAGCATTGCCTTGCTGTGGCCTGCCTCTCGGAAGCAGCCCTCCCTCCTCCCACATGGCCAGCCTTAGCAAGGCTCCCCCAGCGCCCCCATACCTCTCAGGTTAAATGTTGGATGGGGGAGGGGACCCTGAATTGGGCTTCATCCAGGAATGCCCCTTCAGGAAAGGAAGTTGTTTACCCTGCACCTTCTCTCCTCAGCCCTTGCAGTTCCTGCTCAGAAATATTCAGTCCCAGAGCCCATCTTTGGTCCTCTCAGCTCCTGAAGTCTCCAGGGACACGCCACACCTACCTCTCCCCTCTTAGAGTATTGCTCGAATTTCTAGTTCTTTTCCAGTCAGACACTTAACTCCCATTTTTCTCTCTTGTGTTTTTGGTGTAAGGAAAAGATCCTTGTTTCCCACTTCTGCATTTTCCTGCAACTCCTTAGACTCTCCTGAATATCAAATATCTGCTCAATTGCAAGGTTTGGTGAATTATCACCACTTCTCATTCCAAGTTCAAAAGGAATCCATGCTTATTCCATCCACTGGCACTTGCTCTGTGGTTATCTGGTTTGGTGTCTTTTTGGTAGACTTTGTTTTTGTCTGAGTTTAATGAAAACTTTCCTTTCTGTTGCTGTCATTTTAACATGATGCCAACACTTTATTGTGAATTCATTCTGTTTGGACTTTGGTGGAGCCTCCACATAATCTCTATATAAAAGCAACTTGTTGCAGTCTGTGACTTTCCTTTATCTTCCTGCCTCTTGGTATATCCTCGCACCCTCATCTAAGAAAGTGATATTAAGCCCCACAAAATCTTTTAAAAGAAACCACATGCTTTTCTTCACCCAGCAAAGCGTGCCCTTGCAGTTAGCTAGCAGCAGGACAAGTTGGGACAGGATGAAGGAGTCCCTGGAATGCTTAATTTTGAAAGAATCAAAGTAACTCAATATCCTGGGGGCAGTTGTAATGAACTGTCTTTGCACTGAGTTCTTAAATGAAGCTTTTATTAAAAACCCATGAAGGTTAGGAAGCTTTAAAAAACGTATTTGTAAGTATCCTATAAACGGGAATAGATAAAATTTCTGAGTTATCACTATGGCTATTATCCTAATGACGTGGGTTTGTTTCTGTAAAATAGGCAACGTTTCAGTTTATCTTGCATCTAGAACATATTTACAGTCAGACTAGATATTTAGGCATCATCGCATTTTGGCAGATAATGATATTAACCATTTTTATTATTTAAATAACTTATTTTTGTAAAACACTATGTGCTTATTATAAGAAATTAAAACCATGCAGTAAGCTCAAAAAATGAACTAAGTATTGAGGAAATATCATGTTCTAAATATCTCTCTGTGCATAGAATATTTTATATAAATATGGTTCTGTAAACTTTTTTATTCTGTGATATATTGGAATTATATATATATATGAATATATTTCCTTGTACCTACTTCATCATTTTTAAAAAGCAGCACAATAGGTAAAATTAAAAAAAAATAAAAAAAATAAAAAGCAGCACAGTATCCCATTGTATATGTGTATTATAATTTACTGATCCATTTGCCTTGATGAGAATTTTGCTATTATGAATTTTTTTGTGCATAAATATGTTCACACTCATGACTTTATCTCTCTAGGGTAAAATCTTAAGAATGCATTTCTAGGTTAAAATATATGCATATTAGATAATTCGATACACAAATTGCCTCCCGGAATCTTACCATTATACCCAATCTCTAAGAGTAAACATATTAATCACGTGCATGGTTATGTAAAGAGACATGTCAGCGATTGCCTGGCTGCCTCCAGCAGGACCCCTGAGGTCACTGGTGAAGTTCCCATAATCTGGCATGGGATGTTGACTTCAAAAATTTGAAGACTAGATCTTTTTCACTTTAGTCAGAGTGGTGCTGTTTCTTGAGGACCAACTCTCACGCTATCACACCAAACATCAAGCCAGATCATTCATTAAAAATGGGGTTGGGCTCTAATTTTCTAGTGACAGTGCATCTCCTGTCCTCTCTTCTGCACACCATTTTTTGGGAATTGAGATATTTGAGACTCTAACCAATTCAATTGGTAGTTCCCTTGGTAAATGTAAATCTGAGCAAAGGGGAGTGGACAAGGTTGAAGGAAATTTATCTCCACCTTACAAGACATTATACCTCTTAGTGCTTGTATTTAAGGCAAAATCAATGAGTTTCTCTTTTGAACAGAACTGGATGAACACTAATGAAAACTTTCTCTTTGCCTGCCTTATTTGCTGGGCTCCAGGTGACCTTCCTTTTATTAACGCGGCTCTTCTTCAGCGTCAGCTTAAGGCTGAACTTAGTTACATGTCAATCCTGAGGCCATGAGATCTGGTCACTTGTTGGAGACACGGGAAGTACCCTAGTCTTGGCGTTACTCCAAAATGTATACATGCACACACACATGCACATGCACACACATATGCACGTGCATATTTAAGTGTGATTAGCTTGGAAGGAATAACACATTTCAATGTAACAAAACTCAAGAGGACAAAAGGGTATACGGTGAAAATCTCCTCTTACCCGTCTCTACCTACTCAGCTTCCTTCCCTGGAGGCACCCAGTTTTTATGACTTTCAGGAGCACCCTTTCAGGGCTATTCTATTCATACAGAGGTACAGACAGGCTCACTTTTAAATATGGATATGTGTAATTCTTAATATTTAAGAATTGGTATTTTTTTAAATGTTTTTACACAAATGATAGCATTATGCACAGAAACACTGTTCTGTACATTGATTTTTCATCTCACAATCCAGCCTAGAGATCATCTTATCTCATTACCTAAAGAGTATCCTCTTTCTTTTTTATAGCTGCACAGTACTCCATCGCATGGGCATACCAAATTTTATTAGTTTAGATTGATTTCAGTATTTTAATCACGTAGTAGTAGTTTTTATAATAATGTAGTAGTTTTTAACCTTGAACACACAACTTTAGCACAAGTGTGGAAACATCTGTGGAATAAATTCCTAGAACTGAAGTTATCTGGTCCGAGAGTATTTATGTCTGTAACCTTGATGGATATTGTCAAATATTCTCCATAAAAGCTGCATGAAATCCAACAGAGGAGTAGGTGAGGACACCTTCCTCAGCCTCTCTCATCATCACAGTCTCGGCCTTTTTTTTTTTTTTAAGAATTTTTTTTTAAGAGCACTTTTAGGTTCACAGCAAAATTGAGTAGAAAGTACAGAAATACCACATATACCCCCTGTCCTCCCATTAGCATCCCCTCCTCCATTATCCACATCCCCCACCAGAGTGGTACATTTGTTGCAACCGATGAACCTCTATTGACACATCATTATCACCAAATGTAACCAAATGTAACCACAATTTACATTAGGGTCAATCTTGGTGTGATACATTCTATGAGTTTAGACAAATGTGTAATCACATGCATCCACCATTATAGCATACAGCCTTTTCAGATTGGCTTCTATCACTCAGTAATATGCATTTATGTCTCCTCTATGTATTTTAATGGCTTGAGAGCTCATTTTTTAAAATGTTGAATGGTATTGCATTGGATAGATGTGCCACCATTTATTTATCCATTCATCTACTAAAGGACATCTTGGTTGCTTCCAAGTATTGGCCATTATGAATAAAGCTGCTATAAACATCCATGCATAGGCTTTTGTGTGGACATAAGTTTTCTGTTCCTTTGGGTAAATATCAAGAAGCATGATTGCTGGATTGAATGGTAAAAATATGTTTAGTTTTGTAAAAAAAAAAAAAAAAAAAAATGCCACTTGCCTTCTAAAGTGGCTGTACCAGTCTGCTTTCACACCAGCAGTGAATGAATGTTCCTACTGCTCTACATCCTCATCAGCATTTGGTGTTGTCAGTGTTCCAGATTTAGGTCGTTCTAATAGATGCGTCATATCGTGTTACTATTTTACTATTTCCCCAATGACATATGATGTGGAGCATCTCTTCATATGTTTGTTTATGTTCTTTGTTTATGTTCTTTGGTGAGGTGTCTGTTAAGTTCTTTGGCCCATTTCTTAAATTGGGTTGTTTTATTGTTGAATTTTGAGAGTTTTTGTATATTTTAGATAACAGTGCTTCATCGTATATGTCTTTTGAAAATAATTTCCCCCAATCTGTGGCTTATCTTTTCATTCTCTTGACAATGTCTTTTGCAGAGCAGAAATTTTTAAATTTAATGAAGTCCAGCTTATCAATGATTTCTTTCATGGACCATACCTTTAGTGTTTTATCTAAAAAGTCACTGCCAAACCCAAGGTCATTTAAATTTCCTCCTATATTTTTAGGTCTGTGATCCATTTTGTTAATTTTTGTGAAGGGTGTAAGGTCTGTGTCTAGAGTCATCTTTTTACATGTTAATGTCCAGTTGTTCCAGCACCATTTGTTGCAAAGATATTCTTTTTCTATTATATTGCTTTTGCTTCTTTGTCAAAGATCATTAGACTCTATTTATGTGCATCTGTTTTGGGGCCTCTCTATTCTGTTCCATTGATCCAGTTGTCTATTCTTATGCCAATTTTACACTGTCTTTATTGCAGCTTTATTTATTTATTTATTTTTTATTTTTATTTTTTTTTAATTTATTTTTGAGAGAGAGAGAGAGAGAGAGAAACAGCATGACAGGGGAGAGGGTCAGAGGGAGAAGCAGGCTCCCCGCCGAGCCGGGAGCCCGATGTGGGACTCGATCCCAGGACTCCGGGACCATGACCTGAGCCGAAGGCAGTCGCTTAACCAACTGAGCCACCCAGGCGCCCGCAGCTTTATGGTAAATCATAAAGTTGGTAGTGTCAGTCTTCCAATTTTGTACTTTTCCTGTAATATTGTGTTAGCTTATCTGGGTCTTTGGCTTCTTCATATGAACTTTAGAATTGGCTTGTCAATGTCCACAAAATAACTTGCTGGAATTTTTATTTGCTTTGCATGGAATATATGATTAAGTTGGGGAGAACTGAGATCTTGACAATATTGAGTCTTCCTATCCACAGAACATGGAATATCTCCATTTATTTAATTCTTTGATTTAATTTACCAGAATTTTGTAGTTTATATCATATAGACCTTACTCATTTTTTTTTTTTAGATTATACCTAACCTAAGTATTTAATTTCTGTGGATGCTAATATAAATGGTATTACAGTTTTATTTTTAAATTCTACTTTTCATTGCTGCTATATAGGAAACTGATTGACTTTTGTATATTAACCTTGTATCCTGCCATCTCACTGTAATCACTTATTAGTTCCAGGAGTTTTTTGTTGATTCATTCGTATTTTCTACATAGAGGATCACATCATCTGTTAATAAAGACAGTTTATTTCTTCCTTTCTAATCTTTATACTGTTAATTTCCTTTACTTGTCTTATTGTATTAGGTAAAGCTTCTATATGATATTGAAAAGGGGTGATGAGAGGTAACATCCTTGCCTTTTACCTGATCTTAGTAGGGAGGCTTCACATTTCTCACCATTAAGTACGATATTAGCTGTAAGTTTTTTGCAAATACTCTATCAAGTGGAGGAAGTTCCCCTCTCTTACTAGCTTACTGGTCATTTTTATCATGAATAGATGTTGGATTTTGTCAAATGCTTTTTTTCTGCATCTATTAATATGATCACATGATTTTTCTTTTTTAGCCTGTTAATGTGATGGATTACATTAATTGATTTTCAGATGGGAAGCAGGCTTGCGTACCTGGGATAGATATCACTTGGTTATGCTGTATGATTCTTTTTATGCAATTATTGGATTTGATTTGCTATTATTTTGTTAAATATTTTTGTATCTATGTTCATGAGACATATTGGACTGTAGTTTTCTTTTCTCTAATGTTTTTGTTTGGTTTTGGTATCAGGGTAATGCTGGACTCATAGAATGAGTCAGGAAATATTCTCTCTGCTTCTGTCCTCTGAACAAGATTATAGTAAATTGGCATCATTTCTTCCTTAAATGTTTCATAGAATTTACCGATGAACCCATACGGCCTGGTGCTTTCTGTTTTGGGACATTATTAACTATTGATTCAATTTTTTTCATTGATCTAGGCCCATCTGGACTTGTCTTATGCCTATTTCTTCTTGTGTGAATTTTGGAATATTGTGTCTTTAAATAAGTTGGCCTATTTCACCTAGGTTGTCAAATTTGTAGGCATAGAGTTTTTATAGTATTCCTCTATTATCCTTTTAATGTGTATGGGGTCTCTAGTGATGTCACCTCTTTCATTTCTGATATGAGTAATTTGTGTCCTCTCTTTTTTTTCTTACTTAGCCTGGCTAGAGTCTTATCAATTTTCTTGATCTTTTCAAAGTGCCAGCTTTTGGTTTCATTGACTTTATAAATATTTGGTTTTTAGTTTCATTGATTTCTGCTCTAATTTTAATCTTTTCTTCTGCTTACTTTTAATTGTATTAACTTTTCTTTTTTCTTTTCTAATATATGCATAAATTTTCCTCTAATTTCTGCTTTCTCTGCATCCTAAAAATTTTTATTTGTATTTTCATTTTATTTATTTATTTATTTATTTATTTATTTATTTATTTATTTATTTTGAAAGATCTTATTTATTTGAGAGAGAGAGAGAGAGCATGAGTGAGGGGAGGGGCAGAAGGAGAGGGAGAAGCAGACTCCTCACTGAGTGGGGAGCCTGACCCAGGGCTCTATCCCAGGACCCCGGGATCATGACCTGAGCCGAAGGCAGATGCTTAACCAACTGAGCCACCCAGGCATCCCTGTATTTTCATTTTAATTTAGTTAAGAATATTTTTAAATTTCTCTTGAGAGTTCTTCTTTGAGCTACGTGTTATTTAGAAATGTGCTGTTTAATCTCCAAGTATTGGGGATTTTTCCAATTATCTTTCTGTTATTGATTTCTTGTTTAATTTCATTGTGGTCTGAGACCAGACAATGTACAATTTTTATTCTTTGAAATTTGTTAAGGTGTATTTTATGTCCCAAAATATGGTTTGTTTTGGTGAGTGTTCCATACAAGCTTGAGAAAAATGTATATTTTGCTATTTTTATATGAAGTAGTTTATTTTATATTTATAACCACTTGATTGATGATGTTTTTGAGTTCAACTATATCATTACTGATTTTCTGCTTGCTGGTTCTGTCCCTTTCTGATAGAGGAGTATTGAAATCTTCAACTATAAAGGTGGATTAATGTATTTATCCTTGCATTTCTACCAGTTTTGCCTCAGGTAGTTTGATGCAGTTGTTAGAGTCATACATATTAAGGATTGTTGTTTTCTTGGAGACCTGACCCTTTATCATTATGCCCCTCTTCATCTGTACTAACTTTCTTGCTCTAAAGTCTGCTTTGTCTGAAATTAATATAGCTACTCCTGCTCCCTTTTGATTCATGTTAGCATGATATATCTTTCTTTATCCATTTTACTTTAAATCTCTATGTGTTTTTATATTTAAATTGGGTTCCTTTATATACCATAGTTGGGTCTTGATTTTTTTTTTTTAAAGATTTTAATTATTTATTTGAGAGAGAGACAGAGAGAGTGACAGAGAGCACAGGTGGGGAGGAGAGGGAGAAGCAGGCTCCCCCCTGAGCAGGGAGCCCGACCTGGGGCTCGATCCCAGGACCCTGAGATCATGACTTGAGCTGAAGGCAGACGCTTAACCAACTAAGCCACCCAGGTGCCCAAGGGTCTTGATTTTGATCCAATCTGAAAATCTGGCTTGATTAGTTCGTAAAGCCCATTGACATTCAAAGGGATTATTGATATAGTTGGACTAATAGCTTTCATATTTGTTACTGTTTTTTATTGGTTGCCCTTGCTCTTTGTTCCTATTTTTATCTTCTACTCTTTTTCTGACTTTCATGGTTTTAATTGAGCACTTAAAATGATTCTGTTTCCTCTCTTTTCTTAGTATATCAGTTATATTTTGTTTTAAACTTAATGGTTGCCCTAGAGTTTTCAATATACTTTAATAACAAATCCAAGTCCCCTTTCAAATAACACTGTATTACTTCACAAGTAGTTTTAGTACCTTATAATAAAAAAATAATCTAATTCCTCCCTCTTTCCTCCTGTATCATTGCTGTCATTCATTTCTCTTATATATAAGCATGTATCTGTATATAATCATTTTTGTATACATAAGTGTACATAATTTAATACATTGTTGGTATTATTGTTTTGCTGTTAGATCAATTAAGAATAAGAAAAATAGAAGTTTTTGTTCTGCCTTCTTTTATTCCTTCTTTAATGTCCTTCCTTTTTCATGTAGAGCCTGTTTTCTGACTTAAATTATTTTCTTTCTCTCTAAAGAACTTTTAACATATTTTGAAGGCAGGTCTACTAGCAACAGATTTCTTTAATTTTTGTTTGTCTGAGAAAGTCTATTTCTCCTTTATTTTTAAGGTTATTTTCACAGGATAGGGAATTCTAGATTGGTGGATTTTTCCTCTTAACACTTTAAATATATCACTTCACTCCCTTCTTGACTGCATGTTTTCTAAGGAGAAGTCAAATGTAATTCTTTTTCTTTTTCTTTTCAAATTTTTATTTAAATTCTGGTTAATTAGGATATAGTGTAATATTGGTTTCTGGAGTAGAAATTAGTGATTCATCACTTACATATAATACCAGTGCTCATCATAACAAGTGCCCTCCTTAATACCCATCACCCATTTAGCCCATCTCCCACCCACTTCCCTCCATCAACCCTCAGAGTTTCTTATGGTTTGCTTCCCTCTCTCTCCTTTCCATATGTTCATCTGTTTTGTTTCTTAAATTCCACATATGAGTGAAATCATATGGTATTTGTCTTTCTCCGACTTTTTTTGCTTAGTATAATACACCCTCGTTCCATCCACGTTCTTTTTGATGGCTGAGTAATATTCCATTGTGTGTGTGTGTGTGTGTACATACACACACACACCCCCCCCACATCTTCTTTGCCCATTCATCAGTCAATGGCTTTTTCCATAGTTCGGCTGTTGTTGATAATGCTGCTATGAATATTGGGGTGCATGTACACTTTTGAATCAGTATTTTTGTATCCTTTGAGTAAATACCCAGTAGTGCAATTTGTGGATCCTAGGGTAGTTCTATTTTTAACTCTTTGAGGAATTGCCATACTGTTTTCCAGAGTGATTGCACCAGTTTGCATTCCCACCAACAGTGCAAGAGGGTTTGCCTTTCTCTGCATCCTCGGCAACATCTGTTGTTATCCTGCTCAAATATAATTCTTATCTTTGTTCCTTTGAAGGAAGTTATCTTTCTCCTCTGGCTTCTCTCAAGATGTCGTCTTTGACTCTGAGGTGCCCACGCATCGTTATTTTTGGCATTTATTCTTCTTCATGTCATGCGAGCTTCCTGGATCTGTGGTTTGGTACCTGTTACTAATTTGGGAAAATTCTCAGTCATTATTGTTTCAAGTATTTCTTCTGTTCCTTTTTTTCTTCTCCTACTAGTATTCTCATTGTGTGAATGTTATACCTTTTGTAGCTGTCCCACAGTTCCTGGATACTGTTTTGTTTTGTTTTTTCAGTCTTTGTCCTCTTTGCTTTTCAGTTTTTGAGGTTTCTACTGATACATCCTCAAGCTCAAAGATTCTTTCCTCAGCCATGTTCAGTCTAGTAGTAAGCCCATCAAAGGCATGCTTCATTTTTGATCTCTAGCATCTCTTTTTGGTTCTTTCTAAGAATTTCTGTCTCTCTGCTTATGTTACCCATCTGTTCTCACATGCTATCTTTACCCATTAGAGCCTTTCACATATTAATCATAGTTATTTTAAATTTCTGATTTGATAATTCCAATATCCCTGCCATGTCTGAGTCTGATGCTTGCTGTCTTTCTTCAAAATGTGTTTTTGACTTTGAGTATGTTTTGTAATTTTTTCTTGATAGTGGGACATAAGGAGCCAGGTAAAAGGAACTGCTGTAAATAGGCCCTTAGAAATGTGGTGGTGAGGTGTGTGGGCAGAAAAGCCTTCTGTAGTCCTAGCATTAGGCCTCAGCCTTTTGTGAGCCCGTGCCTCTGGACTGTGAACTTCACATACGCTTTTTTAAATTAATTAATTATTTTTTACATATGCTTCTCAGTTTCCCCCGCACTTACATCCAATAGGAAGACTAGAGCCGGCTAGAATTTGGTATTTTCCTTCCTCAGATCAGGTAAGCACTGATAAAACCCCAGCAGGTGAGGCCCTGGCTAAGTAGTTTCTCTTGAGGGTGGACCTTGTTAAGAAGAACAGAATTACTCTAATGTATTTTGAAATAGTTTCTTTCCTTCTGCCTCTGCCAGAAGCAGAAGGGGATTTTCCTCCAATATTACAGTAAAAAAACTGGTCGATAATCTCAAAATAAAACTCATAAAATGGTGGGGGCCCCCTTGACTGGCTGCCCCTGGGCATCTTTGACTCTTGGACTTGTCCACTTGGAGCCCCCAGCAATTCATCAATCACAGTGGTGGTTTTCCTCTTTTGGCACTGTTTCCCATGGAGTTTCCAGTTCCCGAGTTCCTGCTCTGGTAAATTGTTATTTTCTCTATTTGCCTGTTTATCTCTCCAATTCTGGGGGTAGCAATTTGCCCTGCAACCTCATTTCTATTATTGATTAAAGAAGAACTGTGAATTTTTTTAGTTTGTTTAGCTTTTTACTTATGGTTATGAGGGGTGACTTCTAAGCACGCAGAACCGGAACCTGGAGGTCCAGTGCAGTCTCAACTACTTTTTGAAGGCATGTTTTCTCAGTTATTTGTTTAGAATAAGGGAAGCGGTGAGGTTTTAGAGTTAGAGTTCCCAATACTTTGCATTGAGCAAGTGATTTTAACTTCTCTAAACAAAAGTTTTCTTATCTATAAAAAAAAGGATTATAATACCTCCCTTGTAGATTTTCTCTTAAAGGACAGAGGATATTGTATAGAAACATGCATGGAACAAAGCAGGAGTAAAACCTAAATAAATATTAGCCAAAAAAGAGGAAGTGATATTTTTCTGACTTTGACCCCTAGTTCTTGGAGGTGGGGAGTGTTTTGAATGCCTGTATGACAACCACAGGTGGTCACAGCAGGCGGCCCCTCCTGTCACTCACACTGCCTAGGATTGCTGATCTCCTAGCTAGTCCCTGAATGTCCAAGGGAAATTTACCTTAGGGCCTTTGCATCGCTGTTTCTTTTGCCTACAACTTTCTTCACTTAGGTATCTGCACGGCTCCTTCCTTTACCTTAGTCACATCTTTCCTCAAATGATTCCTCAAGGAGGCTTTGTCAGATCCCCCAGCTTTGCATTCACTCCCAATGATCTCTACCTCCATCTCAGTTATATTTTTCTCCATAATCCTATCACCACTAGACTGTATCTATCTATATAGCTATATAGCTTTTTTTCTTTTTATTTTCTCATCTGGCTGCATCTCTGCCCCCACTAAATAAGGGCGGGAATTTTTCACTGCTGAATCCCCAACACCCAGATCCTATGTCTTGCATATCATAGGTGTTCAATAAACTCAAGGAATGAATTTGAAAGAGCAAACTACAAATTAACCTAAAAGAGGTAATAAATAAGATTTATAAATGGAGAATGGCTGCCTTAAAATATTTGAATACTTTTTCTGCACCAGTACTTAGATATTATCATTCCCCTCATCTCACTACTTACTGAAATGTAACTTCTGGAGATGTGATGCACAATAGAAATAAAATAGGTAACCTGCTTTATATTATAAGGCCACAAAGAGTACTGACTAGAAAATAAAACTATAAACAGCAATTAAATCAAATGTCCTCATCCCTTGGTAGCCAGTGACTTCCGCTGCTATAATTTTTAATTTCCCTTCTTGCTTAGACCTAGGACTTAGAATGCATTTAAAGACGACTAAAATACCTACTGTTGTTGGACTACAAGAAGACAATTAGGGCATGTGGGTACAGCCTCACGTCTCTTAGAATTGTCTCATTGGCTGTGACACCTTCAGGTGAGAGAGACAAGAAGACCCATATATTCCTAAATGGTTATGAACTTGAGTATATAAGGTGGAGAACAACGGTTTGCTCCCGAGGCCCACTTGCACTGGAATGATTAGGGTAGTGTCACTTCTGCTCTGCAGACCGCCGGGGCCCTGTCCTCATCCTCATCTGAGGTCTCACCTGGTAAGAAGCAGCCAGGAACTTGGAGATTTGGTCTCATCAAAATCTGGCATGTAAATATGGTGCCAATACTCATTCCTGGGCTCGATTCCTGAGAAAAATCACAGCTTGCTAAAAATAAAGTCCCCACTGTCCTGTAGTCAAACCATTTCCCTCACCTGCCAAGTGATGTTAAATGCACTCCTCTCTCACCAAACTTTGAAAGTCTTTTCACCTGCCTTGCTATTCCTGTATTCTGATATTGTCATAGTAACAGAAGTCTGGTTCATACTGGTGGTATGTTTGTGACATGGTCAGTCCTTGTTTTTCAACACACTGTTTTCCCGAAGACTGCACCTTAAGGTAGATTGCCATAAAATGAAATCCGACTGACTCTATACTGTTGTCATTATTGATTCAGATTTCATGAGAAATTGTGAAATGAACAGAGAAAGGTGCTAAAAACTGATGAATAGCATGTTTGGGCTCAGCCAAGTGATCAAAAGAGGGAGAATTTTGCTGCAAAGCAGCAAAATATGAAAGTTACTAATTCCTGATTGAATGTCTACAGTAGATAAAAGTGGGGCAGTCGATGATTAGATGCTTTGTAATGTGGGCAATCCAGTCTCGGACAAGTAAACAAGTCTTTTCCTTGAACATTGGTCTCATTGTACTTTGCCTTTTGTTGTTGTTGTTGTTTGTTTTTACCAGGGAATGCCCATCTTTTAGTACTGAAATGCCTAACATAAGTTCTCAATAAATATTTTTTGAATAGAAATAGTAAAACTCTTCACAACTTTAACCTTTTCTTAAAAAAACACCATCAAAATTTTCACTCATGCTTGGAAAATTATGTTCCCACGGTTTTGTTTTTAATGAATACAATGCAAATTCCTAAGTAATTATGTGAGAAATTCACGAGTCTGATATAATTTGAAATTTCAATGTACATCTACAATCTGCTTTCTAAAATTATAATTGTCTACATTTGCTGTCATGGTGGAAAGAAAGCAAGATATTAAATATTTTTCTTAAATTGGTTTGGCTATGAAAAGTGGTATCACCCAAAATAGAGTCAGACAAATAAAGCTTAAATAGAATAGTAACACTAGTTAACTTTTATGGCTTATTTATTGTATACCATGCACTGTGCTTTACAAATATTAGCTTATTTAAACCTCTTAAAAATGGTTTGAAGTAGTTATTGTGATTCTCTCTCGTTCGTAGGGGAGGAAACTGAAGCTTAGAGACATTAAGCAATGAGCGCAAGGTCAGACAACTGACCTTCAAACTCAGGCATCCTGGCTTCAAACTCAGTGCTCTTAACTATCAGGCATGTTGCAGAAATCAAAGCAAATAGAAACACAGTCAGTTACCTGAGGTGATAATTGAAGAGATAGGGCATATTATTTCAAGATTCAGGCCATTTTGTCCTAGAAATTATACTATTGTTGAACAATGGTAATTAAATATACTTAAGCTACTTTTGATTTCAGGAGAGAAAATGTGTAACATACATAGAGTTTTACATCATTTAAGAAGTTGTTTGATTCAGAGTTGTAATTTCAGGGAAAAAAAGGCTACAAGAGATCATGTGCTCACAATCAGTACTTTGCTGAGCATAAATGTGGCAAAATTGTGGCTCTTGTATTTCCCAGTTTCTCCTCTCCTTTTTACTGCTGAACTGCTCTTTCAGGTGAACATGTCTTACCTGGACTATCACAGCTGCCCCCAAATGGTCTTCCTACAACCCCAGTTTGTTCTCCACACCACTGCCAGGAGTACCTTCACTAACCCATGAACAAAAAATGCTGTATCGCCCTCCTCATCAAGAACAATTATCGCCGTGAACTTTGAGTCATACACTCTGCTGCCTATCCAATGAAAGCTAAGCTCCCTGTCCCAGTAAGAACCTTATACACATGACTCATTATTCTCTAACATTGCTCTTTTTTTACATTTTAATTCCAGTTACTTCACATACAGCGTGATATTAGTTTCAGGTGTACAATATGGTGCTTCAGCACTTCCATATGACACCCAGTGCTCATCACCACAAGTGTCCTCCTTAATCCCCATCACCTATTTCACCCATCCCTCCACCCACCTCCCCTCTGGTAACCATCAGTCTGTTCTCTATAGTTAAGATCTCTAGTACTGCTCTTCAGGGATTCCACTATCTGTCACCAGCTTGCTGCCTCACCTGGCATTCCACCGTTTACCTCATCATCCGCACTCTGGTTCCATTACACTTCATATTGTTTCTCTTGCTTAGTTCTCTCTTCTAAGCACACTCTTAATTATCTGGGAAGACTATGATGGAATATAGAAGGCCGTATGATGTGTCTGTCATAGAAAGTCCGTGATTCAAACCTCGTTATATAAGCTTGGGAACAGTGCTTAGCTGATTAGAGTCTCAGTTTCATCACTGGTAGAATGAGGGTGATAACATTATTTATTTTACAGGGTTTTTATAAAGATAAGTGAGATAGTGAGTGTAAAGGCCTTGGCATCCAATAAATACATGTTCCTATCTTCAATTGCAGATTGGCCCTCCTTACCTTTCATTTCCCATCCCCCATCCCAGTGAGAAGATTTTGGATATTACTCTCTGTGCCCCTGCCGCAACTAGGGGTGAGGCCTCCAAACTTGTAGCACTGTTTGGCACTTACTTACCTGTTTCTTGTCTGTTTCCTTACCTAGACCGATAGTTCTCAACCCAGGCTGCAGACTTAAGTAACCTGGGCAGCTCATTAAAAAATGCTCCTTCTTAGTTCAGTTAAATGAGAGTCTCTGACCTGGTATACAGTCATGGTTTATAAAGTTCCCCAGGTGATTTTAATATTCAAGCCTGGAGTTTAGATTCCTTCAGAGCAGGGATTCATTAGTGAATCTCTGCTGCCATCACGGAGCTGGGCATGGAGTGGACGTTCAGCGCGTGCCCCAAAACCAAATGAATGCATGCACGCATGATGGCTGACTCTCCGGGCCTTCTGAATATGCATTCAGTAAACCTGAACCCATTTAATTACAAAAATGCGATGCCCAAATTAGGGTATTATTGATAAATTTACATTTATACGATAGTAATCCGTACCTATGCAGATAAAGTCATGATTTAGGTTTTCTCAAAGTCTAGATGTTGCTTCAGGCAATTTCCTATCTACTTATTTGTGGGTTCAGTGTTTTTGTTTGTTTGCTTTTCATTCTTTTGGGTCCCGAGATCAAATGGATGAGGTGATTTTAACTTCCCAAAGGGTGCCTAAATACCTAGAGCTGAAATTAGCAGTTTATTTACCACCATAAAATTTCTCACTGTCGGGCTACTATATATAATCCTATCCCTTCTAGCGTTTGTTTTGTTGCCTTCTTCTTGGAGTATATATGCAGATTTATATTTAACCTTCCTGTGTTCTTTGTTTTTAGTGGCCCATCAATAATTGTGTTTAGCTGTAAAAATATATACAGCACCTTGAGAGAGGAGGAAGAAAGGGACTAATGGCATTGAAAATGATAGCTCTATCGGTTTGTTAAAATTAACTTCTTTTCCCATAATGTCTGGTAGTGCTTTCTCTTCTGAATGCTAAATGGAAGGTGAAATACAGTAAGATGCTTCTTTTCATATAGTAAATAGTGTCAGAACACCGTGACTAATAAAATCAACTTTCTCATCTAAATGCAGTAGATTTTTAAGTTTCTTTTCAGTAGGATTCAATTTCAGGATGACCTCTAGACAGCCAGCTGAATGGTGGGAAAGGGAAGTAGATTCCTATCTTTGCTGGTAAAGAGAATCATGACTTCATTACTTCCGTTCTGGCTGAAGAATTGAAATGTTATCAGCTTAACAAAAAGAAAGAACATACATCACAAACATGTCTCTAACTATTGTGGGGTGGGGAGGGATCTCAGTCATGGAAATTCACAGGTTAGGTATTTTTATTGAAATAAAAATGGTGGATTCTGGGGCTATATTTAATTTCTTTACAAGGTTATTTTCTCTTAGGTAATCAGCTCGGACGTGGGGTCTACTGTTTCCTTCTGGATGATAGACACTGGGCAAAAAATCAAACAGTTTACTGGTTGCCATGGCAACGCAGAAATCAGCACTATGGCCCTTGATGCAAATGAGACACGGCTTTTGACTGGCAGCACAGATGGGACCATAAAGGTGAGGACGCAGTGATGCTTTTCTACCCAGATACGAGGAGGCTGAAATACTATGTGAGGAAACATAGCTATAGCTATATTTGTTTTTGCCTTTTTGGCCATGCAAGAGGAAAGATGAGATCACAAGAGTTAAATAACTCGCACCATCTAATAACAATCTGTCAGGAAAAAAAAAAAAAAGATTTTGTGGAAAAATGAATAAATGATTTTTCTGAATAAATTATTTAGAATAAAAACACAACTTAGCTTACTTATGTCAGAAAGCCTTTTCCAGTATTCTGGATCGAGGACTACTTTGGGGAATAAGAAGTCTGAATAATTTTCCTATGCTTCAGCTAATATCTCTGGTTTTCTTCTTAGTTTATAAAATGAGAAATCAGGGCAACCAAGAAAACTTTTTAAGATGGCATAGGTTCAAATTTGGGGGCAAATGAATATTTTAAAATCAACCCATGTTATAATTTGCACTTTTATGTGAAGGAAAGTGAGACAGTAAAGAAGGATCGTAGGCAGAACAATCATCATCTTATTTATTATCCTAAACTAACAGTATTTAATACTTCCGCTTTTCTTGTTTTGTAACTATTACTAATTTATTCTGGGAGAAAGGTGCTATTATGCTTTGCAAAAATGATCAAATTTTCATGCAAAGCTTAGATACTTGCTATCTGAAATCATGCCTACCAGAGAATCCTCTCTGCTCCCCTCAGCTCTGAGACTAATGACAGTCTTTGATTGGAGATGGCTTGTGACACTTTAAGGCAACAGAAGGCAGTTTCCCAGAATAAGCTTTGAATGATTCTCAAACTTCTGTCATAACGAGAATCAGAGGGTATTAATGAGGTATGCCTTCCATGGTGGGGTGTATGATGCATGCCAGTAGGCTGCAAGGGAGGGTAATGGAAAGTTCTCTGGATATGTGGGTAGAACATGATGGAAGTTGGAGGCAAGAATTTAGGGGGATGCCAGGCTGGCCACTGTCAGTGTGAAGGAGGTGCTATGGCAGGTTGCAGTGAAAATCTCTGGAAATCAACAGAGCTGGGCCTCTGGGAAGATTAAATGGCATGAGGTAAGAACTGGGAGCTTGGGTTTAAGTAATCTAGTTTACAGAACTGGTAAGATGTATGAAGGTGACGGGACAATTCCAACCCCAGTAGTCAAGGTGGAATAAAACAGGAATAACTGGAACTGGAGTTTTTGACAGACTTAGGCAAAAGGAGCAAGTGAGTATCCCACTTACTGGTCCTGGGGCATGAGAATGAACTGAGAAATGAGATGAGTAGACTAGGTTCGGTTCCTTTTACCCCTTTCTTGGAAAGTAACCGGTCATAGAATCCAGAGTAGGGCAGACTTGTAGATGGTTGCTAAGAGCTTGCAGATAGTCCCAGCTAAGGGACTTAGTTGGACCTGGGGACAATCAGATCTTTACAGTACCTATTTGTGGGTATTATTTTAGGTGGGTTTGCTAAAGGCCACGTTTAGAGGAAAATGAAGTGACATGGGTAAAGAGCATGTGCACTCTTCAACATCTCAAGCTTTGCATCGTCGAAGTTAATGTGAATTTAGTAGTATAATCACAGCTTTTGAAGGTATATTTGTCTTTATCATGATAGCATAACAGAATTCTGAAATTTGGCAACCTCTGTGTAAGATGTATAAATCTGGGTTGAGCTGTTCATGTTCTATGAAGAGACAAGAATGAATGACATTTTCCAATCATTTATAATTTAGGATCCAAAACCAGTACCTATGTCATCCAAGATTTAAAAGTATTGCCCTATTTATCATGGTTTCGAGGTATCTGATTTTTAATTAATTAGTGTTTTGAATAATTAATGTAATCATACAATAAAATTTGAAATATCAGAGTTACACAGTGAGAAGAGTTTCTTTCTCACCTCTGTTCACAGCTCCTCCCTTGTAGCACTACCACTGTTAACTGGTTTCTTGTGCATCCTTCTAGCCAAAGGGCAGCATCTGTTTCTTATGGGCAGCCTGATATATATGTTGTTCTGCATTTTGCATTTTTCTATTGTGGACATTGAGTCATATGAATGCATACAATAATAATGTTAGCTAACTTTTACTGCATGCTTACTAAGAACCTGGTACTGTTTTAAGCACTTGACACATACAAACACACAAATGCACACCCCCACCACATCCCCTCACATATATATCTATATGCTAGTTTTACAGAGGAGGAAACTAAAACCCAAGGAAATAAAGCAAATTGCTTAAGGTTCCATAGCTGGTCCAGTTTTGACTGAGCTTAGAAATATAGAAATGACATATTCTTCTTAATGGTTCCATTGTATGCTACTGTATAGATATTCCATATTCTGACTGTTGAGTCCCTTGTTAATGAGCAGCTGGGTTGATTCAGGTATTTAGCTTTTATAAACTGCTTCAAGAATATAGAAATATTCAAAATATGTCTTTTCACACATGTAAGTGCCTCTGTGAGATGATTTTTCTAGAAGTTGAAAGTCAAGGGAGTCTAGTCAAAGGGTATATGCAATTTAATTTTGATAGTGCCCACTTGCTCTTTGTGGATGATACACCAACGATGTTTCATGGCAGGGCTTAGTTTTAGTGATCTGATGATGTTCTACTGTAAAGTTCACCCATTGGGCCTGTGTCCTCACCACCTGCCTGAGGAAGTAAACTCAAAGTGCTTGTGTCTCTGTAGGATGGGATCTGGCATCCACTATCAAAAGGACATTTTAATGGGAGAAGATGGGAAACCTATCCATAAGGACTGTGTTTCAGGCTCTGTATTAGATGTTTAATCCTCCAAATGTCCCAGAGCAGTAAGTGTCCCATGTCATAAATGAGGAAACTGAAATTTAGAGACAAACACTTAGAGAAAGAACCGGGGTTTCAACAGACTCCAAAATGTGGCTCTGCATGATTTTATAGTCTTCCCCTTAAAAATGCATACTCATTTAAAGCCTTTATATGAGTATATATAATTAGGGTATGTCATAATTGAGAAAATCCTCTCACCATTTAAATTTACCCATTATTTTTTGTTATTCTATTTGTAACCTGATCTATTCTAATAATAGCTGATTTAGGCTATTGAGTCATATGAATGTCTTCTTCATTGAGTAAAATAACACAGTGTAATAGGATTATTACAAACAAAAAATAATGGGTAAATTTAAATGGTGAGAGGATTTTCTTAATTATGATATACGCTAAGTGAATCAGCTTTTGTCCGGAATATAAACACAAAAGTTTAAAATAATCCTATTAAACTGTGTTATTTTACTCAGTGAAGAAGACATTTTCTGTTCTTGTCTCAAAGGTGACTAAGTTTTTCTCTTAAAGGTATGGGACTTCAGTGGATACTGTCACCACACACTAAATGTTGGGAGAGAAGGAGCTGTGGATATTTCACAGATCCTGGTTCTTAAGAAGACGATACTGGTTACAGGCTGGGAGAGGTATGATGTGCTTCATGCAAAACTGTAGGAAGGCAAAAGGAGTATGTTTGTATTTGAATCAGAATCTAAAAGATAAAAGAACATAGAAATCTTGACTGATTCTGAGTCATTAACTTGCGGGTGAGCTAGGTGAGTGAAACTGGTTGGATTGACTGAATGCTTAGTGACTAAAACATAAGATCACGTAGCTCAAGCAGCTTTGAGAAAGGTGTTAGAAGGCTTTCTTCTGGCTTTTGGAATCTTTTTCTTAATCTTTCCAGACAGGGTCATAATACCACTTCCTGAGTATTAACTCCAAAAGTTTCCTAAATTTTATAGTCAATAAATTCCTAATGTATAAATTATATTCGTTCAGCTATAATGGGAACTCTCCTTTCTTCCTCCCTTGTTATTTATTTTAAATTGCAGCAAAGAGGGAAATAGGTCATGGAATTCTGTATTAGCACATCCTTCATATCTGTGCAGGCAGGGGTCTTCACGGCCTGCTTACTGTTCTCAAGGAGGAATTCTTCCATTTCATCATAAGGAACATTAGTTCTCTTTCTTTTTCTCCTGAGAGAACCAAGGGACCATAAACAGGACCTTTTCTATGGCATTGTATAAGCACTAGGAAAATTAAAGTGTGATATTTGCAGAAAATATATTGTCCATAAATTCAACAGTTCACAAAATATGGCTCTAATAGGTAATTTGCCCAACATTATTCACTATGGAATTTTGATCTTAATGATTTGAAGCTAGGATCCAAATCAGATTTTATACCTAGAAAATTAGTGGTATATATTTGGGGACTTTTATCGATCACATGAAAGGCTTTTTCTTCTAATGCAAATGTGCATATGCAGATTAGAAAACATAGTGCTACTTACAGCTTAGTTTTCAGGGGTAGTTTGACTATAAGGAAAGAAAGTATAATCCAGATTATTCTACTTGATATAAAGAACGAACTGAATAAGCCTCACCTTTGAAAGACAAGGCTTCTTTGCATCCTAGGAACAATCATGACTCAACAGACTATGGACTAAGTATTTCTATAATCAGGTTGTGGCAATAAGTCCATTTAATTCTCAAATATTATGGCATGGTAGATGTGAAGTATACAGCTGATCCAACTTAAATTTTGAACATAACAAAAAAGAATTTTAAGAATTCATCAGTGTAAGTCAAAAGTTTGGAGATACTGTTTTCTTAATTATATTTTTAAGATATCCATAGTTAGAAATTAGCATTAAAAGTAAGGTTTTCTTGATTGCGCAGGTCAGTTTTAAAAGATTAGATGGGTAGAGTCCTTTAGAAGTGGTTTAGAGGGACACCTGGGGCACCTGGCTGGCTCAGTCCATAGAGTGCGTGGCTCTTGATATCTGGGTAGTGAGTTCAAGCCCCACATTAGGCATAGAGTAGAAAGAAGGAAGGGAGGGTGGGAGGGTGGAAGGAAGGAAACACCTGATATTCTGCTCTCTCTGGATGGGTGGTAACTTTCTATAATCTTGGAGAGGGAGCTTTGTGGAGACTGAAATGAGAGAAGGAACAGTTACCACTCCTTCCATCTTTCCCCATCTTTTCCATCTTCCACAAGGTTGTCAGGATTTGGATCCCTAGTTGGAACCGAACGTTGAAGGAATGCATTCTCAACTGTATTATTTCACTTTTATATTGGTAGATTTAAAAAGTTTATTTTTGGGGTGCCTGGGTGGTTCAGTTGGTTAAGCCTCCGACTTTGGCTCGGGTCATGATCTCAGGGTCCTGGGATCCAGCCCCGGCATCTGGGAGTCTGCTTGTCCCTCTCCCTCTGACCCTCCCCCTGCTCATGTGTGTGCTCTCTCTCTCTCTCAAATAAATAAATAAATAAAGTCTTTAAAAAAATTATATTTCCTAAGTCAAAGCCCTTATGTTAGGACAGATTTTACCAGAATTTGGCAGCGTCCTTTATACCAGGAGGCATTTAGCAAAGTAGCAAGAGGACTGGTTGACTGGTTATAGCGGGGGAAGGATGGTCCATTAAGCCAATTCCTTAAGAGTTTAGTGATTAGAGAAGAAATAACTGGAAGATTGACAGCTTAAGATTAAGCTTTCTTTAAAACCTAGAGGGAGGTTGTTTAAGTTAAGCTGTCACTTTAACTTCAGGCTCTACCTAAATAAAGAGATTGGTTTGATAATTTTGCCCAGGATAAGAGAGGTAGTACGTTTATTGAGTGAGGTACCTAAATATGCATCTGATTTATTTTATTTATAGTGCTTTGTAACATTAGGCCCTTTACATACATTATCTAACTTAATCCTTAGCTTCATTTGAAAGGTAGGCAATATTTTGTAGATATCTCAATCTTTATCATCAGCTCTTATCTCTCTAAGCTCACTTATCCATTTGCTTTCTGGACACGTCTGCCTGCAATCTCAAATCCAACATATTTTAAACTGAATTTATTATTTGTTCCCTGCTCAAAACCCACTTTTTTCCTCTTAGCTTCAGAGCTTTGGTTAACAGCCAGAGACCTGAATATCCACCTTGGTTCTTCCTTCTCCCTCAACGTCACAACCAAGTAGTGTTACCTATCTTATGTTCTAAATATTTCTTTTCTTTTTTTTTTTTTTTTTTAAGATTTTGTTTATTTATTTATTTGACAGAGAGAGAAACAGCATGAGAGGGGATAGGGTCAGAGGGAGAAGCAGGCTCCCTGCTGAGCCGGGAGCCCGATGTGGGACTCGATCCCAGGACTCCGGGATCATGACCTGAGCCGAAGGCAGTCGCTTAACCAACTGAGCCACCCAGGCGCCCCTAAATATTTCTCAAACATGTTCCTATTACTACTACAACTATATCATTCAGAGCATCATTTCTACCTGGATGAATGTCACAGCCTTCTAATCGGTCCTTTTCTCTAGTAATGCCTCCATTTTACTTCTTGAATAGATTCTACACATTTTAGCTATAATAATTTCTACAATGCATTCTATCTATGTCACTTCCTTGTCTAACACCTTTCAGAGTGTCTATAAAATACTTTGAAGCTTGCTCTGGCCTGGACCTATTCTTAGTATCATTCTTACCCGTTCTTGGGTATGTTCTAGTAATCTCTACACCCAATGTGGGGCTCGAACCCATGATCCCAAGATGCAGAGTTGCACACTCTTCTGACTGAGCCTGGTGCCCACTTGGGTACTTTCCAAACTCAAATATAGGAACCTGCTGTTGGGGCATTCCCATGTAAACCATACCCCCTTGCTTTTATTTTCTCCCCTTCTCTAGAAATTCCTCTCTAAACATTGTTCATGTGGCAACATTTATTCCTGTTTCAGGTCTTGTTCATTCATCTTCTCCACCAGGACATCTCTCTTTACTCCCAGGGTGGAAATAAGCCCCCTATTTGTCTTTGTGCTGTCTAGCTTCCTGTACTTTATTTAACGTAGAACTAGATTTTAGCATTTAATGTGTGTGTGTGTGTGTGTGTGTGTGTGTGTGTGTGTGTGTGTGTAGTGTCTGTTTCTTAGTGGATGCTCAATGATATTTGTTGAATGATTTAATTAATGTTTATTAAATAACAGGAAATCTGAAAATTAGATTAATTACTCATGATCCCACTCTGAATAAGGAGCAAGCAGGATAGTTATTCAAAACTATTCTCTTTTCACAATAAACCAGGAATCTAAGTATTACCAGTCCTCTTTCACAAAGGAGAAGATGCGGCTTGAGAAAATGGGTAGCCTGGCCAACATTACAAAGCTAGTAGGCAGCTGATTTAGAATTCCCGTGCCAAAGTCCACACTCTTTCTACCATTCCTGAGTTACAAATGGAGTCATTAAGTCATGGGAGAGCAACTATATTCTCTTAACCAAGTAATCTGATTGAATAGGTTGGTTATGTCAATCAAAGCTAGGAAATCAGTTTTGTGTGTTTGAAGAAACACATAAAAAACACGTTTTATCAATGAGTACTGGGTGTTATATGCAACTGATGAAACACTAAATTCTACCTCTGAAACTAATAATACACTATATGTTAACTAAATTGAATTTAAATACATTTTAAAAAAACATGTTTTAAATTAAAATTAAATTTTAAAAAAACTAACACCTCAAAGTTTTAGCTTACTATTATTTTTCCTTTTTCCTTCCCACCAATATTTTTAAACTGCACCTAGGTAGAAAGCACTGAGTTAGGAACTATGTTGGACTGAATGTGAAGAAGCATGATTCTTGCTCTCATGGGCATCATATTCTAATTGGGGAGTCAACTTACACAAGGCAGGATATGATAAATGCCACTGTGAAATGGTGCTAAGCAAAACCCGAATTGGAAAGCCCAGGTTGGTTTCTAGAAATGCATTCATTAGTATCTAAAGAATATGTCAAATCTATTAAAAAGAAGCCCCAAATTCAGAACTTCTAGATACATGCTTCTTACCATTTTAAGCAAAATATATTTAGAGACAAAATTGTGAATTAACATTAACTTAGGGCCAACTAAGTAATGCCTGGTTAAATGCCTGGTCATATTTACATCAGTAAAATTAAATGAATAGATGATCAGTTAACTTTGCATTTGCATGTAATATGTATAGTTCTGGTAAAATCAAATAAATAATCATAATAGTTTAAGATTTTATCCTGACCTAAAATTCTATGATTCTATACTTTATAAAAATAGACTCACGCTTTTAGTTTCTCCCACTGTATTTCTTTCCTTTCTGTTAAAAGAAAAACCTCTATTTATGAGGATTTTATCTCTGTAAAATAGCTAGACTTATACAAATATAAAAAAGAGAATCATTTGTATAAGTTCAAGTAATTCTGAAAATATTATTGATTGCATCTTTCACAAAGCTCTGTAAAAGTAGGTGCTCAATAAATAGGTGTTGATATAACTTGATTTCTAAAAGTATTTTTTAAGTGAAATTAGATTAGGGATTTGAAGTTCCTCAACAATAAAACTTATCTTTCACAAGATATTAAATTCTTAATAATTGCTTTACTAAGGTGCTATAATTCTATGTGACTCAATTGGTTTCTATTATTAGGATGAGATGCAGAATGAATATTTCCAAAGTGTAACTTACTCTGAATAACCATGTTGGAAGTCAGGAGGGGGCAGGTATGTTGGAAATTCACAAATAACCCTCAAACCTAATTTCGTGATGGCTTTGGTATCCAAAATTTGACTCCCAAGAATTTTAGGAAAAAGAATAAAAATGAACTGATTTATATTGAACTCATTCTCTGCCTTTGAGATACCTCTTTTAAGCCTAAAAAGCACAATGGACTGAACAAGGATAGATTCTTATGATAATTGGACTAACAACACACGAACAATTAGCCTCTGAGGGAACAAATAGTTGATTGTGTTCTTTTGTTCTCTCCATGACAATTACTACCTGATAAGTTTTGGTAAAATTTATTTTCCCTGCTCATTCATCCTAAAAAAGGTTGTTTTTTTAAACATTTTTTTCTTTTTTTGTACTTGACAGGTGAACTAATTTTGTTCTCACAGAATTGGTCATTATATCTACATTCTGAATGAGAGATCTGATCATCTTCACAGATGACACAGTGACTCAGGATCTCTGGTGGGAGGTGTGGAATGGGACTAGTAAACTCCTTCAATGTCAAAAGAACAAATCTTTCAGACTCCTAAAATGCCTTAAAATGCTCAATCTGCACTTCAATTTAACTCTTGGCAAAGTACAAACTTAAATTTATCTTTGAAATGGACAAAGTGAGGAATACAGTGTGGATTCTTAAGGTATTTTAAGGATAACTGTCATTTCAGTTGAAAGTTTCAGGTTAGGTTTTAAGGGAAAGGTGGCAGCTAATTAGTTTCTCAACATTTTGACACACAAGGTCAAGTATCAGAAGGGATAGTTTTTATACCATCTTAGGAAAAGCATTTTGTGCCTTTGACTCATATTACCTAAATATATCTAGTTAATATGGGTATCTTGGCAAAAAGACATTTGACATTGAATTTTGACTGAGAGATAATAGAAGAGATATAGGATTGACCTCTTCCCTCTCACTCCCACCCCACTCTCTCCATCCCCAAAGGGTAATCTCCTCAACCAAACTTACTATTCAGTAAAGAAAAAATTAAAAATAAATACATGTAAAGCTCTTATGAGATTCATGGCAAATTCAGAACTGCAAAGTACCTTATTTATAGTATCTTATCTTGCTAAGCCTCATATTAATATTATTAAAAGAATATTAGTATTAAAATTATTGATTTTTTTTTTAAAGAAAGAATACCTCATACATCAATATATTAAAATATTCCAAGGGTGCCTGGGTGGCTCAGTTGGTTAAGCGACTGCCTTCAGCTCAGGTCATGATCCCAGGTTCCTGGGATCGAGTCCTGCATCGGGCTCCCTGCTCTGCGGGGAGCCTGCTTCTCCCTCTCCCACTCCCCCTGCTTGTGTTCCCTCTCTCGCTGTGTCTCTCTCTGTCAAATAAATAAATAAAATCTTTAAAAAAAATAAATAAATAAATAAAATATTCCACAAATATTTATTAAATGCCTATTGTGTGCTAGGTACTACTCTATGCATTGCTGATACAGAAAGGAAATGAACAAAGTCCCTGCTCTCCTAGAGCTTATTTTTGGTAGGGGAGACATTATATAAACAGACAAGTAAATATAGACCACAATATCATCTAGTGGTAAGTATAATAAGGAGAAACGTTGTAGAGTGAGGGATGAGCGTCTCAAGGGGGAGTGTGTTTACTTTATTTTATCTTTTAATTTAAATCAAGTTTTATTCTGATTGAAAAATCCAAGTAAGTAATAGTGCTCCCCACCTCAAATTTTCTTTTCTTTTATTTATTCAAGTATATTTAACATTACTCAGGGCTCCTCATGATAAATGTACTCTTTTTTTTTTTTTTACATTTTTTTTATTATGTTATGTTAATCACCATACGTTAGTTTTTGATGTAGTGTTCCATGATTCATTGTTTGCGTATAACACTCAGTGCTCCATTCAGTACGTGCCCTCTTTAATACCCATCACCAGGCTAACCCATCCCCCCACCCTCCTCCCCTCTAGAACCCTCAGTTGGTTTCTCAGAGTCCATAGTCTCTCATGGCTCGTCTCGCCCTCCGATTTCCCCCCCTTCATTTTTCCCTTCCTACTATCTTCTTTTTTTTTAACATATAATGTATTATTTGTTTCTCTTAATCCCCTTCACCTATTTTGACCATCCCCTCACCGATTTCCCTTTTAGCAAGTACTAGTTTGTTTTCTATATTTAAGAGCCTTTTTGGGGTTTGTGTCTTTTTTTTCTTTGTTCATTTATTTTGTTTCTTAACTTCCACATATGAGTAAAGTCATATGGTATTTGTTTTTCTCCAACTGACTTATTTCACTTAGCATTATACCCTCCAGATCCATCCATGTTGTTGCAAATGACAAGATTTTATTCTTTTTTCATTCTTCATTCTCTTTTTATTCATGTGTATATATACATATATATGCATATCTTATGCATCTTATATATCTTATATGTGTGTGTGTGTGTGTGTGTGTATCTTTTTTATCCACATCTTCTTTATCCATTCACTCATGGATGGACACTTGTGATGCTTCCATATTTTGGCTATTGTAAATAATGCTGCAATAAACATAGGGGTGCATATATCTTTTTGAGTTAGTGTTTTCATTTTCTTGGATAAATATCCAGGAGTGGAATTACTAGATCATATGGCAATTCTATTTTTAATTTTTTGAAGAACCTCCATACTGGTTTCCACAGTGGCTGCACTAATTTACATTCTTACCAACAGTGCATGGATATTCTTTTTTCTTTACGTCCTCTCCAATACTTGTTATTTCTTGTGTTTTTAGCCATTCTGACAAGTGTGAGGTGTTATATGACTGTGGTTGTTGTTGTTGTTGTTGTTTTTTAAACTAGGCTCCACACCCAGTGTGGAGCCCAACACGGGGCTTAAACTTACAACCCTGAGATCAAGACCTGAGCTGAGATCAAGAGTTAGACGCTCAACCAGCTGAACCATCCAGTGGTTTGGATTTACATTTCCTTGATGATTAGTGATATTAGACATCTTTCTAGGTGCCTGTTGTCTTCTTTGGACAAATGTCTATTAATATCCTCTGTCCATTTTTTAATTGAATTATTTGGGGGTTTTTTTGGTGTTGAGTTGTATAAATTCTTTATACATTTTGGATATTAACCCTCAAGGGAGAGCCTTTATATAGGGTAGTCACAGAAGCTCAGTTAAGGAGGTGACATTTGGACAGAGAATTTTTCATTTATTTGACAAATATTTATTGAATACCCACTATAAGCAGATCACAGTGCTTATAGTGGGTTATTGTTATTATGTTATTGTTATTATGAGATTACAGAATAAGACAAGATCCTTGGTTTCTAAGAATTTATAATCTAGCAGAGGAGTGTGGCTATATATATTTATTAAATGTTATAATAAAATGAAAACAGTGTGATAGATGAGAAGAAGGAAATATTTCTTTCAATTCTAGTTATTAGGGAAGTCTACCAGAACAAGATGGACCTTAGAGAATGGGTGTATGGATAGATAGACGTGGGATTGTAGGTGAAAGGAAATCCAGAGAGGGATGGATGAGCACATCATGAGTGAAAACAAAGCAGCTAGAAAGGTGAAGGGTGCTTAGGGAACAATAAAGGTATCATTGTGTTGAACAAGAAAGGGTACTTCGGACACTTAGCCTCTGAATACCTCTAGCAGTTCAAAACCAGCTCCTATAAGCAAGAAACTTATTTGAAGCCTTGGATTCTACCTTTTAAGTCCAGGTGAATTTTGCATTCTATTACATAAATTCATCTATCCTATTTTAAAATAAAAATACTGTCCCCAAACTCTTTAAATAAAATTAACACTTAGGAAAGTGAACCATATTTACCCTATGGCTTCCAGTTGCTCTGTCAAATATTTAGCTGGGAATTCATATTTTACTTTGAATATCAAGGGTAGAACAATAAAGAGAACTAATTTTAAAAAAGTAGATTGGACCCAAATAGTATTGGGTCTTGAATAATAGGCCCACACATTTAAAATGTGTCATGTAGAGAATGGAAAACTACAAATGTTTTTTATTTTATTTTATTTTTTTAAGATTTTATTTATTTGGCAGAGAGAGAGAGACAGCCAGAGAGGGAACACAAGCAGGGGGAGTGGGAGAGGGAGAAGCAGACTTCCTGCAGAGCAGGGAGCCTGATGCAGGGCTCATTCCCAGGACCCTGGGATCATGACCTGAGCCAAAGGCAGACGCTTAATGACTGAGCCACCCAGGCGCCCCTAATAAATGTTTTTTAATGAGGCATTAGCCTTATATTTGACCAGGCTGTTTCCTCTGCCTAGAGTGCCTTCTTCTTCCAAATGCTACTCATCTGCTATGGTCCATTCAAATATGACCGCTCATTCAGCCTTCTGTGATTTCTATAGCTGGGCTTCCTTGGCATTTGATCAGTACTTCCTTGACTTTTACCACATTTCACTTTTTATTTCAGTCATTTTATGCTCATGGCTCTATCCCCTGCAGCACCTGAATATGGACTTCCATGTGGAAACAAAAAAATGCTTGTAAAATGAATATAGATGAAAAACCCCCAAATGGAATGATTAATCTAGTGGCAGCATAAAAAATGTACTAGAGATGGGTAGACTAAAGGCAATGCATTGGTTAAGAGGCTGTTATAATTGTTCAACGATGAGGTAGTGAGCACCGAAGTAGGAAGCTGTCATTGGCTGTTTAAAATATAAAGGAAGGAATGAATATGACAACGTATAGCAGAGGGGGAATCTGAGTATTTCATGTGACTGAGGAAGAGAAACACACAGGAAGCTGGACTGCTGGTCTGGTAACCAAATTAGGGAATTGAGAACTGAGGCCTGGTGTGGACGGAAGATGAAAACTTCAAATTTTTTGATATGTTGTTGATGGGAACATTATATAGAATTGTCACCTGGCAAGTGGGAACTTCTCAACACTGGGGAAAGTTATGAATGTAGGTAAATTTAAGAACCATTTTCATACAAGCAAGATTGCAATTTATAGTGGTAGATAGAATCCCTGAATGAGCCCACTTGAGTAGAGAGAAAGGAATAGAGGAATGACAGTAAGGAATGTCTATATTGAAAGAAGGGAAGAAAAAAGGGAAGAGAAAATAGAGAATAGGGAATGAAAGATCAGGGAGGCAGGAAAAGAAGCAGTATGTACTAGAAAGAAAAGAATTTTCAGGAGCAAAAAGCCACATCCTTCAGAGAGTGAGGAGTTACAGTGATGGAGCAATTTGGAGACCCTTGGGGTGGTGGGAATAGAAGCAAGATTTCGGGTCGGTGAAGTGAGGGTGAGGGTGAAGACACCAAGCCTGTGGTTACTGATGCTCATTTGAGATGTGTATGCCTCTAGCAGGAGAGAGAGGCTTAGTATAGTCTGGTGGCCAGAACTTAAATCATCAAGTAGAAACAAGGTGGTATTCTTGCTGCCCCACAATCATGCTCCTCCCTTCCTTACCAGGCCCCAGGCATTTCATTTCCTGCCCATCCTGGCCCTATCAAATTCACAGCAGTGCCCCAAGATATTGGTCTTTTTAAAACTATTATTTCTGCTCAAAATGTGTCTGTCCAGAGTCCTGTTCCTTTGGAGTGGCGTTTTCCAAGTGTTTCACAAATGATAGCTCTTCGAGATGCTATCTGACCTGGGACTCTGTGGTCAGGTAAGTCTGGAAAATGCCACAGGGAATGTTAACATGGGAACTGTTCTGGAATCTCTCATGAAAAGAAACCTTACTAATTTTGTTTAAACTACCAAATATTATTTCTTCACAGACTCATCTCCTTTTTTACTTTTACTGTCAAAAACTCTTAGTGGTTCTATGGTATCTGTACGGGGAAACTTTGCTTTGGAGTCTTGGTGATGGGTAATTAACTGATAAGTGCATACATGTTTGGTGTTGATGGCTGTGAAAGGATAATTAACTTTCTAATATTAAATATTCACAATGTGCCAGGGAATTCAAAGAGGAAATAATAATAATAAAAAAAATTTAGTGTGGAAGGTTCAGGATTATGGGTGCCAAGTGGATGCTGGCGACTCAAGATCTATATCAAGTTTGGATCCACAGCTAAATTTGACTTCCTTTTTACTAGGGCTATTACGGTGTTTCGACTACAAAACTTCAATCACTTCTTCATCCAGCCTGAAAAATGGAAAGGAGGAATACAGCACCGTGATGATATCTTGTGCGCCGCATTTTCACCTCCACAAACTCTTGTTACAGGTTAATTGAACCTTCGCTGGACAATCAGTGGTGAACGTTTGGTTTCTTTTGGCTCAGTCACTTTTAAAAAGCCTTTTCTGAGCTGCAGAATGAACAGATTTCTTGAAGAATCAGCCTCTGCACTGAGAGCTACTCTTGGTCTTTACTTCCCAGGGTAGCACGTTAGTGGTTAGGGCTGTCAGCCCTGGAGCAAGGCCACCTGGCTTCAGATCCTGGTGCCACCACTGTCCAGGGCATTATAGCGAACAAGTTATTGAAACTGTCCTTCATGGCTTTCTCTGGCTAATAAGAATATATCAATATCTTGGCTTATGGTGAAGATTGAGTAAGATAATCCGTGTAAGGGCTTAATACAGTGCTTGACACGCAGTAAGCTCATCAGTAAATGTTAGCTTTTATTTTTATTGTCTTTTTTTCCCAGAAAGAGCGTTAGGGATGATGGGAACAAATCATACTTCTGTGGCACTCAGATGTTTCATAATGGGAACATACTAACCCTTTGGTACAATTCAGTCTAAGTAATTTTGGTTAAAGACTGGCCTCACCAAATGCCTACCAATCCAAGCCCTTAAAGGATGCATGGGCATGCTTTGATGTGACATATGAAAGAGGATCAGAAATTGTTATATTATTTCTGGCCAAAGAAAACAATTTATAAAGATAGATTGCACCATGAAATTAGAGAGTCCATATTTTGACAACCAAAGTTTTTGTTTGTTTGTTTGTTTTTTCATAGAACTCAAAATGTCCTCAATTAAGAGGAATTAAAACTTACAGGAAAAGAGCCAGGGTATCCGTGAAGTGTTACAATAAGCGGTTTACAGCTCTGTGTACACTTCCACTTCCACTGTCTTCAGCAATTACCTGATTACTTTCCAGTAGGGCCAACTCTGCAGTTGAATTTGCTTTATAGCTGCTGAAAGTCCACCCTTGCAGGGAGTATCACATACTGAAATGTGTTGGAGACAAACCATAAGGCTGCATCTTTGTTATTGCAAAAGTGTCATAAGTTACCTTTGTAACTGGTAGATAGATGATTTCTTCATTGACTCTCCTCCCACCAGTCCTATGTGAAAATGTCTGATCAGGCACTTTATAACTTAAGCATTTCAAAATCACAGGGGCAGATGGCTACTCCCATGTACAGCTAATCCATGCAAATCCATCATTCTTGGCCGATTTTTGAGTTACACAGGTTGCTCTTTCCAGAACAGTATGGAGTTTAGTATGGATTCCTCTCTTCTTTCTCAAAATCTCAAGAAAATTTCCGTGTGTACATCCCACTCAAACTCAGTTCTTCCCTTCTGCTCTTCACTCGACACTGGCTCTCTGCTCAATGGGGAGCTCTCCTCGCCTCTCTGGAGAGAGCAGCAGTCTGGGCCTGCATTGCTCCTCCCCAGGACAGGCTTGGTTAGACTGAGTCTCACTATTTGGGCTTTTCTGTATTCTCTGTGATGAGCAGTAGGGAAGGATTTTCTATAGGGAAAATTTTAGAATTGGAGAAAGCATTATAAAGCATTATACAATAAAGAATACAGGAGGGAGGAAACGAAAAGAACACACACACACACACACACACACACACACACAAGACTAGACATGGGAAGCACAAACAAAGAAGCATTTGATTTGCTTGCTCTCAATAATAAAAAAAGTATAATTATAATGAACATTTTTTTCAGTTCTTACAATATGCTAGGCACTACGCTAAGTACTTTTCATTCTTCACAACAACGCTATGAAAGAAATACAATTTTAATCCACTTTTATAGATGAGGAAACTCTGGCCTCAGGTAGTTAAATAACTTAACCACGTTTACACAGCCAGCAGGTGGCAGAGCTGGGAATCAAACTCAAGTTGTTCAGTCGCAAAGCCCTAATTCTGAATGCCTTATTACTATAAAAGAAAAAGATACGACAGTTATTTCTATCACATTGAATACACAGGTACACGATGAGGATTGTAAGTTCTAAAGCTTGATAAAGATACTAGTTATTATTATTCATGTTTCCAAAAATGCAGAGAGTACCTACTATGTGGCAGATTCCATGTAAGGTATTCACGAATAGTGACTCCTTCTCCCATTGCTGTTGCTCATGTTTTCCAACTTTCTGGCAATTTATCCTGGTTCATGCAGGGAGTTACGATGGAGAAATCGTTCTGTGGAATAACAGCACAGAAAAGGCTCACTATGTCCTCCACCCTGATTATCAGAGGCTGCTAAAATCAAAATCGGGTGAGTGCAAGTTTGAAACTACAATAATGTGGCTGAGTCAAACCACAGTAGGCTTTGTTGTTTATTCATGTACCCGATGCAGCTTGCTCCTAAATTATAGATGATTGGCTATAAGCGCCAGGGATTAGTGAGACCGTTGTCTTATCAAAGTGACTAAAAAGAACTTTGAGATTTACTTGGCTTAGCAAATTCTCCATGGCGTGCTGTTGCTTGTCTTTATGCCACATCAGCTTTTCTGAATTACTGACAACAGGGAGCAGGCCTATCATTTCCATCTAGTTTAGTTTTTGCCAATAAACCTCACCAAATTGCCTTTGAATGAAACTTGGTACCCCTTGGTAGGAAGATAGGAGCTCGTGGTCACTTGATAGGCTGCTCAGGCTCAGTCTAGAGCTTGTATTAAATATTACGCCACCTGGAAATCTTAAATTATTTCTTGCTTTAGAAACCTGTGAGGGGCATGAGATAGGAGTATATTGTATTTTATGGGGGTTTAGCCGAGCACATGAATATTTTATACTTAAGCAAAATGTCTTGACAATTGCCTTTCACATTTTATTTCAGTTTCCTTAGATACTGAAGATTTTTCCTTAGGATTATTTATTTAGGTAATGAATATCATTCTTCACGGCCCAGTGAGGTTCTGTTGTTTCAATTGGATAAACTCACAGAGCTGAATTGGACCGTAGCAAAGGACAGGTCATCCGATACAGCTTTTTTTGTGTGAAATTTAAGGGAGTAATTTGTTAAGAGTAAGCCCTTAGAGATTTAGGGGTTACTTGTCTGCAGGCACAAAGGTCTGGCCTGCTGTATGTATGTAGAGCTGGCCATTAGGGTTCATTTGAACCCTCCGTGGAGAGGGTGGGATTCTGCCTCTTCCTTTATATTGGCCTGCAGGAGAGTGACATCTTGCTCTTACAGCAAGCCCAACTGTGGCTATGATTAAAACCACAGAGAGGTAGAAAAGCGGATAATAGCAAACTTCTGAAAGACAGGAGAGGCATTGCTAGAGATGTCTTGCTTTGAGATTTTGAAGGTCCCCCCCAGTGTAGATTTTTCATAACTATGTGCAGACTATTCATAGATTCTGAGTATCCCCAGTTCTTCTTAGTGTGGTTGGGGGATGATGTCACAAGATAACTGAAGTGCCCCTAGGAGTGTCCTCTCCAGAGTAACTCGCTAGCAAATAATATTGCTGCTAAAAATGATCATTTAAATATATTTAAATAGCCATTATAGCTCATGTTCCTTATATTATTTGCAAGATTAATATTAATGATTAATAACCTGAAAATGTCATGGTATTAGAATCACATTTGTCTTGAACATAGCAGGATTTCTAAGACATTAACACTGACAACAAAATGAAGTCCCTACTAATTCATATGAAGGTAAAACATAGTGTGTATGTAATATGCAAAGCAAAAATGGAATCAAACAATCCTTCAAGTTGGCGTTGAAGCAGTGAATAGCAGAAGGTCCGATGATGTTGACTGGAAGCCTGATGTCAGACTTGATGGAGTCACCGGAGACGGTGATGGAGGCGGGCCTGTTGTTTTTCATAAGCACTCAATTGAAAAGCAGATGTTTCTCCTCATTAAGATGCCTAGCTTTGTGTCCATCACAGATACAGAGCCTCAAAAGCTTTCGAGTGCTGGGAGGAGCCGCTCCCCCCGCCCCTGCCCAAACCAGGCTGCCCTGGGAGCCCACTCCTTGGAGACCCACACGGAGGGCAATGATGCTGTTGTGGGGCTCTGCTTCCTTGAGGCAAGAAAAACCACCGCAGAGACAGGTACAATATAAATTTCCATTTTGACTGTAGATCGATATATTTGTAAAACGTTGGGAAAGGAGCAAGGAAGACAGTTTAATCTGTTCCTTTGTAGGTCTTGTACAGCTTGACTCGGTGTAACTAACAGTCAGTGCTGGGTCACGGGAGGCCACGGGCCACAGCAAGCGAGGTCAGGGATCAGGCGGGAGGTCCAGGAGCGGGTTCTAGACTCGACCCCAGCAGCGACTTACACAGTGCCGCACAGGTCAGGATCCGAGTGGAAAAAACTCTGGCAAACTATTTGCTGTGGGTGATGATCAGAATTGGTGCACCAGCTGTGGTATAAAGAGGTTTGGTAGGGTAGAGGGCACAGCAAGAAAGAGGCTCCAAATATATGCGCCAAGGCTTAGGACTACATGCGCCAGAAGGGTGGAGTCTGACTGTGCACCGAGTCTCAAAATGGGCTAGGAGAAAATAGTGAGAAACTTAGAGATTGGGCCAATAGCAAAATTTAAAATAACTACTGATTACAGATCAAGAGAGCTGCTTTCTTTTTTCTTAATTTCATTTCCCTCCCTCTTTCTTGCTTGCTTGCTTTCTTGCTTTCTTTCCCTTCCTTTCTTCCCTCTCCCTTTCTTTCTTCCTTTCTTCCCTCTCCCTCCCTCCCTCCCTCCCTTTCTTTCTTTCTGTTTCTTTCTTTCTGTTTCTTTCTTCCTTCCTTCCTTCCTTCCTTCCTTCCTTCCTTCCTTCCTTCCTTCCTTCCTTCCTTCCTTTCTTCCTTCCTTTCTTTCTTTCTTTCTTTCTTTCTTTCTTTCTTTCTTTCGTTTGAGTATCATTACCTGTTATGCATACTTTCCAGAATATGTCAGAGTCCTGGTGACAGCTTCTGCTGAGATGTATGCTAAGACTGGTGCCACCAGAGCACTCCTGTAGCCATTTGATATGTAGATGAAATAACCATTAGCTTAATTTCTGCCTTGTTTTCAATGGCTATGTTAGCATGGTGTTGACATTGCCTGCATCTTCCCCAAATAAAAACCTGCTTTTGAGAATAATGCATATTGTTTTACCTTTCATCTAAAAAATTGTGTTTTAAAAGTATTTTTTCTTAGTATGAGCAATCTAGACATATAGGTGTTATATGTGTGAAAAAAAAATAAACATATCCGAACCACATTTTTCATATTTGCTTTCCCACATTCAATTTGCAGATAGAAGATCTGCATGATTTTTATATAAAAATTTTCCACATTAAAAATCAATAAAGGTATACCCTTATAGAGTTTTAGAAACCTTGTGGAGCATTTAGAATAGACTTTGAAACGATTAGATTCTAAAATTTTCTGTTTTCCAGAACTCCCTTCTATTCACAGAATGAACTATTATCCTGAAATTTCTCCTATTTCCTCAACACTAATTCTTCTTAATGTTATCAGTATTCCCAAATTGTTTCCACCGAAGCGACTACAAGCCATTATTTCTACCTTAAACAGATATGATTGTTAATCGGCAGTACATTTGTGAAGCAAATTGAAAGTCATCTACAGATTTATCAAGTAATAATAGGAACTTGGCCACAGAAGAAGAATTTAGGTAGAATGCTTCTACAAAGCATATAAAAATAGAAAATGAAAAGGAGTGTTCTAGGCCTATGAACCAAAAAAGTGTTCCATAAGGGCTCCCAATGAATTCTTGATGAAAAACTAAAAACAAGCTCATAAATAGAATCCTAAGCATGATGCTACCTGCTACATAGAGAAATTAATAGCTATGCTGCTATAACTGCATATACACACCCAGTTGCATGCAGGAGGAATTTTACTTCTTTGGTATATGTGTCCAGTGGGTTATTAAGAAAGATGGGTTTATGTAATTAGAATATCATCATAATATTGAAATTAATACTTCATAAGTTTATTTGGAGGAACAAATTAATTCTAACTTTAAAAACCCAATTATATTGAAATAATAAAGGAAAGGGAATTCAATGTAATGGAGCATCTTGCATTTCCAATCTCATTTAATACTCAATACAAACCAGTAAGGTTATCATAACATTATCTCCATTTTATATTGGAGAGAGTCAAAGTGCTGGAAATTGATATCAGGGCTACCTGCCTCTCCGATATTCATATGTCTTCCACATGGCAAGCCACCGAAGACGTTTTTTTCGGCTCCTTGTTGTCACGTTTTCCTAATTAAGTGTTGTCTTACACATTAGGAGGAGCTAACCTGGTGTCATGTGGAGGATCTGGGTATGTCAGATTTTGGGATACATTTAAGAAGCAACTTCTGGCTGAGTTTTTGGCTCATGGTGGAGTTGGATCCATTATTATGTCTACTGATAAGTCAAACCAATACCTCACCACAGGAGATCTGGATGGACAATTGAAAATCTGGGATATAGAAGTAAATTGAAAGTATTCTCATATCTTTATTAATTTTGATTGCCTTGTGTTACAGATAACTATGAATCTGCTCTTATCTATCTCCTGGATAAGGGAAGACATGATCAGTCTGAGTATTGTAAAGGAAATATTTACATGTATTGGACAGAGACATCTCTTAAATAATTTATGGGGAAAACCAGATTGTTCTCAGTATGAAAATCTTCTTAAGTCAAGGGCGCCTGGGTGGCTTAGTCAGTTGAGCAGCCAACTCTTGGTTTCAGCTCATGTCATGATCTCATGGGTTGTGAGATCCAGCCCCACATTATCAGGCTCTGCACTCAGTGGGGAGTCTGCTTGAGATTCTCTCTCTCCCTCTGACCTTCTCTGTATGTGTACTCGTGCTCACTCTCCCTCTCAAATCAATAAATTATATATATATATATATATACATACATACATACATATGTATACATACGTACGTATGTATATACATATATGTATATGTGTATATATGTATATGTGTATATATGTGTATGTAGTCAAGTCAGTCACCCAATTTAGGAATACAGTATTGTCAGTAAGGTTCTGCAGCATTGTTTGAGCATAAATAATTAGGATATACCTTATTTGAAATGAGACTGTAAACCCAATTTTAACCAGAGTACTGGCCCTTCCTTCAACATTACTATCATCCTGAATTAGTTTGGGATTTTTGTGTCAGTGATTACCTGCTCGTTTATCTAATAATATTATAAAATTGTATAATATGCAACTATCTACACGTGATAAAGTTCATCTCTTTCAAATACTGACTTTACTGTTCACTCTTTCTGTTTTTTATTCTTTCCCTCCCCTCTTCCTTTCATTCCACTTCTTGGGTTAGGCAAATCAGTTAGAAACCTTTTTTTGACATTAATATGATTTTTCTAAACTCTGTTACCACGAACTATTCTTTTGCATTTGGAGAATGGAGTATTGTTCCCAAATGTACCTTTTTTCATTTCCGTATCAGACATTTTAAGAAAAAGTGTTATGTCACCATAATTTAATTTAATATTTGGACTTTTTAGAATTCTAGCATTTCTTTTCATTCAGGAGTACTGTCTTAATTCCAGTAAGAGCAAAATCACACAGGCCCCAGCTCTGATACGATCATTCCGACCTCATGAAGACCAGATAAGTTCCTTAGAGATGTGTAAGCCAGGTGGCCGCTTACTGATTATCTCCTCGTCGGCAGACTGCAGCATTTGTGTGACTGATGTCTCTGGTGCTCCTGTCTGGATCTTTGGCCAGGTAGAAATATTGCTTCTTCATTATTCTAGTATTTGACATTTAGTATGAACTTGGGCTGATTTCTATTTGAATCTCGTCGGCTGTTAATGTTCATCAGTCATGAAAGAACTGACTTCCATTTCTGGAGCTGTAGCTCCAGGTGTCTCTTGTCCTGTTTACCATTAACCATGACAGTTCCATCAAGTGGAAGACTCTAGAGACATGGAAAGATGGCGGCCCTGTGCAGCTCAAAATGTTTCAGGATTTCTGAGAAAATTTTCTCCTTTAAAACTCCTTCAATTTCAATGTCTAGTAAAAACACAGTGTGGATAAAATTACCATGTTATTGTTAAACAAGTAGAGGACAATGACTTTCAAGTAATCAAATATAAAAAATTTAGAAAAGAAAACGAAAAAACAAAACCTCCCTGTTCATTGTCTGATTTACTCCTGCCCAAATAACAATAGCTAACATTTGCTGAGTTTTTCCTGTATGGCTAGGGCCCTGTTCTACAGTCTCCACATGAATTATCTCATATAATCACAATTCCTCATCCCATGAGGAAGGAGCTCTTCATTATTCCCATTTTACAAATGGGAAAACAGAGGCACAGAAAGTTTGAATCAATCTCCTGAGCTCCCAGAGGCTAATAAGTAGTAGAGTTTGGCTTTTAACTCAAGCTGGCTCATTTCAGAGCTCATGCTTTTAACCCTTCCTCTCACGAAATTAGGTTCCCATTTATACCTGTCTATTAAGAGAAATGGAAGTAGGGGGCATGATGGGACCTCTGTTCTTGCTCCCTTTGTGATTTGAGGGACAAAATACCAGTTTGATCAGTTTCAGCCACCACTGTGGAGGCATGGTGGCATGAGGTCAGGCTGGTGGCAAGAGGTCGGGCTGAAACCTCAATTTCGGTCTGGCTGGTTGACTTGGTTCTATTCGGCAGACTCTGTTGCCACTCATGCCATGATAACACAGCAACCATCTTTGTGTTGGAAGACAAAGTCTGTTGTTGCTCTATTTTTGAATTGTTTTGTTGATGTCTGCCTGTCCTGAAAGACTTTTATACAGCCCTATGGACACAAAGGGCGATGGTAAATCAGAAAATAATCTGGGGTGGTGGGCCCGTGTTTGGCCGGGTAGTATGGGAGTCTCAAGGTAGCGCTCAAGGGCTGTACAGTCTTCTGCTCTGTAACTAAGGCAAGTGTTCGACTTTCCTCAGTTGGGAACAAGAGCCTCTGAGTGGTAAGTCACATGGGTGTGTGTGTGGGGGGAAGTGTGTGGAGAATGAGGCGGAGGGCCACAGCTGGTGTTCTGAGCACAAGCTGAGCTGGAAAGATGCTTCTGTAAGTGAAGGAGTTAATGTAATGCTGAATAGCTGTATGGTCATGCCTCATGGGCTTTGGGGAGTTGAAGTGGAGGTTAGAATGACAGGTAAAGAAACAGAGCATCATCAAGTGGGTGACATCTGGACGCTGAGTTCCTTAGAGACGGCTAAAGCAAGAAATAGCACCATTCTAGGTGTGGGTGCCATATTGTGCCCACCACACAGTAGCTGCAGCTAAATTTTAATTAAGAAGCATGTGCTAGTAAAACTGTTCATTTTTATGCCTTTGATATTTGTCCCTAGCTATTTTGTAAAGTCTTTGTATTTTGAAAGATTTTAGCCTCAAAAAGCCTGTGTGAAAATAGTTTGGTTTTTCCCCTTATGTTCAAGACAGGAAAAAGGGCCCCCAGAGCTGGGGAAGTCTTAGAAAGTAAAGGCTGGGCAACTGGGGACAGCTGGGTTTTCTAGTTTTTTCTGCTTGAGGTTTTTTTTTTTTTTTTTTTTTTTTTCTTTTTTCCCCTCAAGGACTCACTTTGATCAAGCTGTCTTGAATATAGGTGCTGGTGGTCCCAGGGGGTGGGGTTGGGCTGAGGGGAAGAGAAAGGAGGGAGAAGGGAAGAGAATAAATTAGTAGATACTGGCAAATAGCAGCAGTGAATGTCCTTCTCATGGTGTGTAAGAAGAGACACTCATTTAGAGAAAGAACAGAAGGATATGGAAGGCAGATGGTAATACATAGATAAGAAGGAGAAGAGACCCAATTAGTAAACATAATTTGGATCAGAACAATTTTTGCTGAACAAACTTGATATGTACAATGTCGTGACTATTGCCTTACATTTGAATGTTGTATTTGTTCTTTAGTTGAATTAATTCTCATCTGGCAGTTATAAAAACAGGAGGAAAAGCAATAATATATTTTAATTTCCTACATTAAGACTTAATTTTCTAATCACATGCAATCTGATGAAAGTATTTAAAATACTGTAGTGCCATGTGATTCAATATATTTCATGAAGGAAGTTATTTTTTAAATAAGTATAAATAATTTTTATAACATAGCTATGGATCTGAGGTTGGTTTCCAAGTTAGATTTTTTAAAAGTTAGAGTGTGGTATGTCTATTTCTGGAGTTGGAAAAATGGGGGTGGAGATGATTTATCCACGGAGATAGCCTTGTCCCAGGAAACTATCAGATGATTGTGTTATCGAAAGAAATTAGTGATGCATGCACATGTTCAGTGCTCCCCTTCACACTAACCACTGTCGCATTGGGCAGAGTGGATACTGGCACCTCTCCTCCTGGTCCTGGGGGGCCCGTGCTGTGGGTTGTGCTTATTCACCCAGTGTTTAAAATTTGACTTAGTTGCCCATATTTAAACATTAATGATTTCACATAAGATCCAGATTTCCTGCTTCTCTTGAAAAAGAACACGTCAGTCCCTGAGAGTAACTGTAAAATGGGTTCTTTCTAATTCACCGCAGTCCCCACCTTTCCCTATTGCCAGTGAACGCCGGGGCTGAACTTCATTTGCTATTTATCACCTTATAGGAGGCTTGATTCGTTCACTGACTCAATCTTCCCAGCTCCTGTAGGCATTTTCCTCTGTAGTCCCTTCTGACAAGATGAGCAGTTTGTAGGTCAGTCAGGTATCCTAGGGATGCCTAACTCCCTCCTATATCACACAGGCTGTATTCCCTCCTCCATTCCTGTGTATATGATGGGAATTGACATAAGACAAAGACATTGGTTCTGTATTTCAAATATAAAATAAAATGTCAATGAGAATTTCTGCTAGATATTAAGAATTGTAGCCAAGTTTTGTGAAAACTATTATGTAACACACATATTTTCAGTGAAAAATGCTCAATGATTTGATTGTTTTTTGAGACTTTCCTAGGAAGTTATATGCAAAGAAAGTAGTTGTGTGAAAAATTAGTAATTTTTCAGCAAAAGCTTTGTTTTTAGTAAATATATATCTTACTATTCCAGATTTTAAAGTGGGAATATTAATTTTTTTGTAGTTTATTATCTTTTCAGAGAATCTATGTTTCTTATGACATTTACTACTTTCTACCTTTATTAAAGTTACATATATATGTCTCATCTCCCTCATAAAACTGTAAGGTCTTTGAAGAACCATGTTTCATTTATTTCTGTGTGTGTACCCAGGACTTCAGTTAGTAGTGTAGCACATAAATGTTCAAAGAAAATAAATGTCATAAAAATAAAATAAGTCTCTCTTTTCAGGCAAAGCATTGGCAAAATGAAAACTGTTTTTCCCTTCCTAAAAGAGATACTAACTTAATGAAAAGTGAGATTCAAGAAGAAAGCATAAGGGAAATTCCTTTACTTTCTAAGAAGGAATCATGGTTAGACCTACCAGAACATTCTCTACTTGATAAGAAAAACAAAGATGATACCACATTCAAGTAAGTAATTTTAAGTGTTACCTGGATGCCAACTGGAGTCAAGATAAGACCTAACAAGATTGGCCCAAACTTCCTCATGTGCTCCATGGAACACGCAGGGACTATTTCAAGGGTGTGTGTGGTAGAGGGAGAATTTATATTCTCAGGGTTATTGTATCTAGTTTAATTTCTTGCCTCCATTGAATTCTTGATTTCTATTCAGGATCTTCTAGTCTTCTGTTTCTGCTCCATCATCAACCTAATTGTGCAAATTATCTCCTTTCCTCAAAAACAATATACTCTATGTGTATATGTATGTATGTATGTATCTATCTCAAAATGTATGTCAGATTTACTCCTGGTTTTGGTAAGGTGCACAGGGGTTTATATGACAAAAGTTCAAAGAGCTTAAGTTTGAATATTAGACATGACTCTCCTTTGAACTCTTCTCACCTTTTCTTCATTGTAAATGAAGCCCTTTCTTCTCTTTACCCCACTCTGCCAGATCCCATTCTTCTATTGCTCTTACTCTCTAATAACAGGCAGTTTTAGTTATTTCTTTTCGTTAACACATGCTCTCATAATTTTTTAAAAGATCTTATTTATTTATTTATTTATTTGAGAGAGAGAGAGTGCAAGTGGGGGGTGGGGTATAGGGGAGGGACAAGCCGACTCTGCACTGAGCACAGAGCCCCACCTGGCTCAGTCCCAGGACCCTGAGATCATGAACCAGGCTGAAATCAAGAGTCCTACATTTACCTGATTGAGCTACCCAGGCACCCCTCTCATAATTTCATCTTTCATATTCAACAAATATTTTTTAAGAGGATGATTTTATTCGTATTTTCTTCTATACAAATGAAAAAATTTTACCATGTGCATAATGTTACTTTTGGGGGTTTATAGAAAAATTGCACAGGAAGAACACAGAAAGTACATACCCTATTCCCATCTCACAGTGTCTCACATTAGTATGGTGTATCTTTTACAGTTTATGCACCAATATTGATACTTTATTATTAGCTAAAGTGCATGGTTTACATTAAGGAGGTTTGGTGGAAGGTCCTTTGATGACTACACTCAGGGACCTCTGAGTTGCCCGTTTCCAAATTAAGGCACACTTTGGCCAATCTCTTGTGGCTCAACCCTGCTAACTGGGATTACCTTTGGTGATACACATCCAGTGTTTTTCTATTACAGTCCCTCACAATGGCAGGCCTCCCCTCCTGAGTCCACTTTGGCTTGGCCCATAGGAAGCTCACACATTCTTACCACACCAACTGTTGCCTAGTTGCCCCTTCTTTCCCTACTCACATGGTAGCTCCAGTCACAGCTTTTTGCCTGTCGACTTTTGCAGTTATTGATGACTCATGGATCCATTCTGTCCCTCTAATGGTTACCCCATTCTGTCCCTCTAATGGGGCCATAAACTAAACTCTGATTGTTCCATGTGAGCGGAAGCTAGAACTGAAGGGGAAGCTTCCTTCCTCTCCCAGGGCAGTGGGACTCAATGCATACCTACAACTCTCTCCTCTCTACCCCATCTTTAGTCTGTTTATATCCTAGAGTGCTGGTCAACCTTGGTGTCAGCAGTTTGTTGTAGAGCTATCTCCTTGTCCTTCACATGGAATCTAGCACCTTACTCAGAATTTTCAGAATACATTTTGCCTCTTAATTAATGAATTATTTTGCTTTCAGACTTTTTGGACCTCTGCTGACAGGGAGATAGAAGAAAAAAAAATCCCCCTTTAAGCATCCTGTTACACTAAATTACACTTTGGTATTTGTTCTTCCATTTCCTTGAATTATAGCTTGCTGAAATGTCAAGTGGCATTTTACTTTCAGACAGAAGGATCTTTTCAATTTAGAAATATAGCATGACCAATCCTGTACAATAATAGAATGCTGGGAATGGAAAGATTTTAGACATGATAAAAGGCTCCCACCCAGCCACCCGACTCAATTTTACAGATGAGGAACTACAGTTACCCCAGGGTAACAAAGAGAGAGAATTGTTTCTCTTCCTGTCACACTCCTAGCAGAGTGAAGGCAAGTATCATCACACATTCTTGTTTAAGAGTATTTCAGCTTATATACTAATTTCCTGTTCCTTAGTGACACACTCAATTATTCTTTTTTTTAAATCAGTTTTTCCTGTGAAATTTCCAGCAGTAAGAAGCAAAGTTTCCTCTATTACACTGCAGCTTTTCAAACAACAATACATCAAAAAATGCCTGTGATCTTTAAAATTTCTCCTTTATCTAATTCAGATGACTGGATTGAAATAATTTAGGACTTTATGGTAAGCAGATAGTACAGAATAATGTCACTTTGGAATAATTGAACTAATTGAAAGAAAAAGGCGAAAAATGTATCCTCAGAATTGGCTTGGCAGGTACATCCTTCACTTTTCTCAGGAACATGACCAGGAATCCTCTGTGGAAAACATACCAGTGCAATGTAATTGTTAGCTGAAAAATGTCCTCTGTGGCCTCCATCCAATACTGAGGAGACTACTGATGATTTTCTCCTCAAGAGAATATTATTCTCTATTCCTAATCAGATTAGTAAATACAAGGAGGGAATCATGCCAGTTCTGGTCCATTTGCAAAAGTATTTTTAAAAATACGTGAAAGAATTTAAGGGAACTAAAGAGAGAAAAGCACAGCTGGTGAGTCTGTGTGCAGGTGGGGGTATGTTCAGAGGGAGGCAAAACAGTAAGGAAGATGGAGATGCAAAAAGGAAGTGGAAGACGCAGGAAAAATAAAGGGAAAAATCAGATGCTTTAAAGCTACATTCTCATCTTAACTCCTAAGATCCTCTCTCCAGGATAAAAATCTTGGCATATATTATCTTCTGGCTTATACATAAATAACAGGTTTCCATAGTGCTTAAGGTATTGTATAATATTATGTGTGAGAAGTGGGTAGGTGGAAAAATGTCATTTTCAATTTAAGTCCTGGGGAGATGAAGACGAATACAGAATTTAAGAGGGTAATAGAAAGTCCTAATGCTAAGTTAACAATTGATACAGAGAAATGGACTTTTTCCTTCCTTAGATTCAGCAAAAGTGAAAAAAAAAGTGAGAAATAAATGAAAGGGTAAAATAGGTAGGTAAAATAGGTAAAAAAAACAGTGGACATGAATTTTTCTTCATTTATAGTGATGTTTGATTTCTGGACTCACACGAAATTATTCTTATCTAGAAAAGTTATAGATAAAATGAATAACTCAGACAATAAAACTTTAGAGTATTTTTTTTTAACATATAATGTATTATTTGTTTCAGAGGTACAGGTCTGTGATTCAACAGTCTTACACAATTCACAGTGCTCACCATAGCACATACCCTCCCCAATGTCTATCGCCCAGCCAACCCATCCCTCCCACCCCCCACCACTCCAGCAACCCTCAGTTTGATTCCTGAGATTAAGAATTCCTCCTATCAGTGAGGTCATATGATACATGTCTTTCTCTGATTGACTTATTTCGCTCAGCATAATACCCTCCAGTTCCATCCACGTCATTGTAAATGGCAAGATTTCATTCCTTTTGATAGCTGCATAATATTCCCTTGTGTGTGTGTGTGTGTGTGTGTGTGTGTGTGTGTGTGTGTATACACACCACATCTTCTTCATCCATTCATCTGTTGATGGACATCTTGGCTCTTTCCATAGTTTGGCTAATGTGGACATTGCTGCTATAAACATCGGGGTGCATGTACCCCTTTGGATCCCTACCTTTGTATCTTTGGGGTAAATACCCAGTAGTGCAATTGCTGGGTTGTATGGTAGCTATATTTTCAACTTTTTGAGGAACCTCCATACTGTTTTCCAGAGTGGCTGCGCCAGCTTGCATTCCCACCAACAGTGTAGGAGGGTTCCCCTTTCTCCGCATCCCCACCAACATCTGCTGTTTCCTGACTTGTTAATTTTAGCCATTCTGACTGGTGTGAGGTGGTAGCTCATTGAGGTTTTGATTTGGATTTTCCTGATGCCGAGTGATGTTGAGCCCTTTTTCATGTGTCTGTTGGCCATTTGGATGTCTTCTTTGGAAAAATGTCTGTTTTCTGCCCATCTCTTGATTGGATTATTTGTTCTTTAGGTGTTGAGTTTGATAAGTTCTTTATAGATTTTGGATACTAGCCCTTTATCTGATATGTCATTTGCAAATATCTTCTCCCATTCTGTCAGTTGTCTTTTGGTTTTGTTGACTCTTTCTTTTGCTGTGCAAAAGCTATTTATCTGATGAAGTCCCAATAGTTCCTTTTTGCCCTTGCTTCCCTTGCCTTTGGTGATGTTTCTAGGAAGAAGTTGCTGCGGCTGAGGTCGAAGAGTTTGTGTTCTCCTCTAGGATTTTGATGGTCTCCTGTCTCACATTTAGGTCTTTCAACCATTTTGAGTCTATTTTTGTGTGTGGTGTAGGGAAATGGTCGTTTCATTCTTCTGCATGTGGTTGTCCAATTTTCCCAACACATTTGTTGATGAGACTGTCTTTTTTCCATTGGACATTCTTTCCTGCTTTGTCGAAGATTAGTTGACCATAGAGTTGAGGGTCCATTTCTGGGCTCTCCCTTCTGTTCCATTGATCTATGTGTCTGTTTTTGTTCCAGTACCATACTCTCTTGATGATGACAGCTTTGTAATAGAGCTTGAAGTCCGGAATTGTGATGCCACCAGCTTTGCTTTTCTTTTTCAACATTCCTCTGGCTATTCGGGGTCTTTTCTTGTTCCATACAAATTTTAGGATTATTTGCTCCATTTCTTTGAAAAAAAGTTGATGGTATTTTGATAGGGATTGCACTGAATGTGTAGATTGCTCTAGGTAGCATTGACATCTTCACAATATTAGTTCTTCCAAGCCATGAGCATGGAACATTTTTCCATTTCTTTGTGTCTTCCTCAATTTCTTTCATGAGTATTTTATAGTTTTCTGAGTACAAATTCTTTGCCTCTTTGGTTAGATTTATTCCTAGGTATCTTATGGTTTTGGGTGCAATTGTAAATGGGATCGACTCCTTAATTTCTCTTTCTTCTGTCTTGTTGTTGGTGTATAAGAATGCCACTGATTTCTGTGCATTGATTTTATATCCTGCCACTTTACTGAATTCCTGTGTGAGTTCTAGAAATTTTGTGGTGGAGTCTTTTGGGTTTTCCACATAAAGTATCATATCATCTGTAAAGAGTCAGAGTTTGACTTCTTCTTTGCCGATTCGGATGCCTTTTATTTTTCTGTTGTCTGATTGCTGTGGCTAGGACTTATAATACTGTGTTGAATAGCAGTGGTGATAGTGGACATCCCTGCCGTGTTCCTGACCTTAGGGGGAAAGCTCTTAGTTTTTCCCCATTGAGAATGATATTCGCTGTGGGTTTTTCATAGATGGCTTTTATGATATTTTGGTATGTACCCTCTATCCCTATACTCTGAAGAGTTTTGATCAAGAAAGGATCCTGTATTTTGTCAAATGCTTTTTCTGCATCTATTGAGAGGATCATACAGTTCTTGTCCTTTCTTTTATTAATGTATTGTATCACATTGATTGATTTGCAGATGTTGAACCAACCTTGCAACCCAGGGATAAATCACACTTGGTCATGGTGAATAATCCTTTTAATGTACTGTTGGATCCTATTGGCTAGTATTTTGGTGAGAATTTTTGCATCCATGTTCATCAAGGATATTGGTCTGTAATTCTCCTTTTTGATGGGGTCTTTGTCTGGTTGGGGATCAAGGTAATGGTGGCCTCTTAAAATGCATTTGGAAGTCTTCCTTCCATTGCTATTTTTCGGAACAGTTTCAGATGAATAAGTATTAATTCTTCTTTAAATGTTTGGTAGAATTCCCCTGGGAAGCTATCTGGCCCTGGGCTTTTGTTTGTTGGGAGATTTTTGATGACTGCTTCAATTTCCTTAGTGGGTTATAGGTCTGTTCAGGTTTTCTATTTCTTCCTGGTTCAGTTTTGGTAGTTTATACATCTCTAGGAATGCATCCATTTCTTCCAGATTATCTAATTTGCTGGCATATAGTTGCTCTTAATATGTTCTTATAATTGTTTGTATTTCTTTGGTGTTGGTTGTGATTTCTCCTCTTTCATTCATGATTTTGTTGATTTGGGTCATTTCTCTTTTCTTTTTGATAAGTCTGGCCAGGGGTTTATCAATCTTGTTAATTCTTTCAAAGAACCAGCTCCTAGTTTTGTTGATCTGTTCTGTTATTTTGGTTTCTATTTCACTGATTTCTGCTCTGATCTTTATTATTTCTCTTCTCCCGCTGGTTTAGGCTTTATTTCCTGTTCTTTCTCCAGCTCCTTTAGGTGTAGAGTTAGGTTGTGTACTTGAGACCTTTCTTGTTTCTTGAGAAAGGCTTGTATTGCTATATACTTTCCTCTTAGGACTGCTTTTGCTGCATCCCAAAGATTTTTAACAGTTGTGTTTTCATTTTCATTGGTTTCCATGAATTTTTTTAATTCTTCTTTAATTTCCTGGTTGACCCATTCATTCTTTAGTAGGATGCCCTTTAGCCTCCATGTATTTGAGTTCTTTCTGACTTTCCTCTTGTGATTGAGTTCTAGTTTCAAAGCATTGTGGTCTGAAAATATGCAGGGAATGATCCCAATCTTTTGGTACCGGTTGAGACCTGATTTGTGACCTAGGATGTGATCTATTCTGGAGAATGTTCCATGGGCACTTGAGAAGAATGTGTATTCTGTTGTTTTGGGATGGAATGTTCTGAATATATCTGTGAAGTCCATTTGGTCCAGTGTGTCATTTAAAGTCTTTATTTCCTTGTTGATCTTTTGCTTAGATGATCTGTCCATTTCAGTGAGGGGGTGTTAAAGTCCCCCACTATTATTGTATTGTTGTCGATGTGTTTCTTTACTTTTGTTATTAATTGGCTTATATAATTGGCTGCTCCCATGTTAGGGGCATAGATATTTACAATTGTTAGATCTTCTTGTTGGATAGACCCTTTAAGTATGATATAGTGTCCTTCCTCATCTCTTATTATAGTCTTTGGTTGAAAATCTAATTTGTCTGATATAAGGATTTCCACTCCAGGTTTCTTTTGGTGTCCATTAGCATGGTAAATTGTTTTCCACCCCCTCACTTTCAATCTGGGGGTGTCTTTGGGTCTAAAATGAGTCTCTTACAGACAGCATATCAATGGGTCTTGTTTTTTTATCCAATCTGATACCCTGTGTCTTTTGATTGAGGCATTTAGCTCATTTACATTCAGGGTAACTATTGAAAGATATGAATTTAGTGCCGTTGTATTGCCTGTAAGGTAACTGTTACTGTATATTGTCTCTGTTCCTTTCTGGTCTATGTTACTTTTAGGCTCTCTCTTTGCTTAGAGGGCCCCTTTCAGTATGTCTTGTAGGGCTTGTTTCATGTTCACAGATTCCTTTAGTTTTTGTTTGTCCTGGAAGCTTTTTATCTCTCCTTCTATTTTCAGTGACAGCCTAGCTGGATGTAGTATTCTTGGCTGCATATTTTTCTCATTTAGTGCTCTGAATATATCATGCCAGTCCTTTCTGGCCTGCCAGGTCTGTTGCCAATCTAATGTTTCTACCATTGTAGGTTACAGATCTCTTCTCCCGAGCTGCTGTCAGGATTTTCTCTTTGTCTCTGAGACTCATAAGTTTTACTATTAGATGTCGGGGTGTTGACCTATTTTTATTGATTTTGAGGGGGGTTCTCTGTGCCTCCTGGATTTTGATGCCTGTTTCCTTCCCCAAATTAGGGAAGTTCTCTGCTATAATTTGCTCCAATATACCTTCTGCCCCTCTCTCTCTTTCTTCTTCTTCTGGGATCCCAATTATTCTAATATTGTTTCGCCTTATGGTATCGCTTATCTCTCGAATTCTGCCCTCGTGATTCAGTAGTTGTTTATCTCTCTTTTTCTCAGCTTCTTTATTTTCCATCATTTGGTCTTCTATATCACTAATTCTTTCTTCTGCCTCATTTATCCTAGCAGTTAGAGCCTCCATTTTTATTGCACCTCATTAATAGCCTTTTTTATTTCAACTTGGTTAGATTTTAGTTCTTTTATTTCTCCAGAAAGAATTTCTCTATTGTCTTCCATGCTTTTTTTCAAGCCCAGCTAGTATCTTTAAAATCATCATTCTGAACTCTATTTTCAACATCTTACTAATGTCCGTATTAATTAGGTCCCTGGCAGTCGGTACTGACTCTTCTTTTTTTTGAGGTGATTTTTTCTGTCTTGTCATTTTGTCCAGAGGAGAATAGATTAGTGAGAGAACAAAATGCTGACAGGGTAACAATGACCCCAGAAAAATATACACTAAACAAATCAGAAGAGACCTGAAACCAGGGTAAAAGAAAGGGAAAGAAAGAAAAAATAAAAATAAAAATAAAAACAAACAAAAAGAAAAACAGAATATGATCAAATATGATCAGGCTGGTGCATAGATCAGTGCCACACACTAGATTTTGGGCATATTTTGGTCTGTTAGAAGAAAGTGCCTCCCAAAATTTTAAAGAAAGAAAAACTTATATATGTACAAAAATAAGGGTAAATATGATGAAGGGATGGAATATGACTGTAAAGATGAAAATTATAAAAGATTTTATAAAAGGTATTGATAAGAAGTTGGTTGAAAAAAGAAAGAAGAGGAATTCAAAAAAAGAAAAGAAAAGGGAGGAAATGTGATCAGGCAGGAGACTAGAACAAAGCCATATGCTAGAGATTTAGGGTATATTTTGGTCTGTTAGAAGAAACTGTATCCCAAAATTTTAAAGAGAGAACAACTTATATATATATATATACCAAAAATAAGGTTAACTACTATGAAGGGATAGAATATGACTCTAAAAATGAAAAATAAAAAAGATTTTTTAAAAAAGGGATTGATAAGACGTTGGTTGAAAAAGGGAAAAAGAAAAATTCAAAAAAAAAAAAGTTAAAAAAAAATTACCTTTGAAAGACTAAAGAATCATGGTAAAAAAGCCATGAATTCTATGTGCTGTATTCCTCTAGTGCTGGTGTTCTGCCGTTCTCATTGATCAGTAAACTTGGTCTTGGCTGGCTGTTCTTGCTGATCTTCTGGGGGAGGGGCCTGTTGCCGTGGTTCCCAAATGTCATTGCCGGAGGCGGAATTGCCCCGCGCTTGCCGGTCCAGGCTAAGTAATCTGCTCGGGTTTGCTCTCGGGAGCTTTTGTTCCCTGCAAGCTTTCTGTACAGCTTTGGAGGATGAGAGTGAAAATGGCGGCCTACCAGTCTCCGCCCCTGAGGAGCTGAAAACTTGGGGCCCCGCTCCTCAGTGCACCCCCAGAGAAAAGCAGTCAGTCACTCCCGTCTCCCCGGTCTCAGGCCGCACTCTGTGCTCACCCAGCCTGTGACCGAGCATTTCTATCTCTGGCACCCGATCTCGTGTGGAGTCTCCAAACCCAGCAGATCCCTGCAGTGCGCTCCCACGCCGCTCCTCCCGGGGGAGGAAGGAGAGTCTCCCCGGATCTACCGCTTGTTGGGTCCCTGCTGGAAGAGCAGTGGCCCGACTGTGCCACGGATCACAGTTTATGGCAACCCCGAGCTGCGAGCCTGCTCCTCAGCTCTGTCTCTGCGCTTCCCCGCTCCGATACCTGGGAGCTCTGCTGCACTCAGGCACCCCCGGTCTTTCTGTGACCTCAACGGTCCTGTCCCAGCAAGGACTCCCCCCCAACCTTAGCCACTGGAGCGACGTCCCTCAGCAGAGCCAACTTATAAAATTTCCAATTTTGTGCTCTGCTGCTCTATCACTTGCCAGTAGCGGCCGACAGAGGCTCCCTCCCCCACCATCTGTCTTCCCGAATATTGCCTCGGATTCACTTCTCTGCTCATCCTACCTTCCAGAAAGTGGTCGCTTTTCTATTCAGAGAGTTGCTGCTCTTCTTTTCTTCAATCTCTTATTGAGTTCGTAGGTGTTCAGAATGGTTTGATCCCTATCTAGCTGAATTCCTGGGACCAGACGAAATTTAGGTCTCCTACTCTTCTGCCATCTTGCTCCTCCTCCTCCTAGAGTATTTCTTTACTGCCAAAAAAATACATGTTCTTTAGGAGAAATTTTGGATGTACAAATAAGCAAGAAGGAAAAAGAAAAATCACCTGTTGCAAAACTGGTGCTGACTCTTAGGCATTTCCAGTTCCAGGCAAATAAGCAAATAAACAAAAGTATATCTTATGAAAACGAAGACTATCATACATAGTTTATAACCTGTTTTATCATTCAGAAAATACACAGGGAGTCCATTTCTGTGTGAATTAACAGGGGTGGCCACAGACATCCACATCTGTAATGACATCCTAGGAACTTAGGAGTTCTGTAACCATTTCCTTTTTTTCGAGCATTTAGATTGTTTACAAATGTTATTTGGGAAAACATGTCTTAAACACCTTCATGCATACATGTTAGAAGACCCGATGACATTCATCATCAGAATAAATTCTTCAAAATTGAGTTGCCAAGTCCAAAATTTCAAAGGCCTTTAGATCATCTTGCTAAGTTGCTGTCCCTAGACCTGTGGGTGCCCCCACCAGCAATGCATAGAAACAGCTGCCTTGGAACCAACCCCGGATGTTGTCATTGTCTTAAAACTGTTGCCGTGGTATTTCATCATTGTTTTCAGTTGATTATTTTGATTATTTGCGAGAGTGAACTTTTTTCCCCACATGTTTATTAATCTTTAACAATTTAATAATGAACTTGAAAGAGGTATTAGAGGTATTAGACTCGACCGATTGCTGTCACGTCCTTCAGAGAACCACAGCCCATAATTCCTATGGGATGCTCACCATCTTAAATATGGTCTTCTCTGTTATTGAACCAGCCTTTATTATAGAATGATTCTAATGTCCAGTCAGATCTATTCATGTGTAGAGCTCTCTCTCATTGATCTTCATTCTTATTCTAGGGCAACAAAGAACAAGTCTACTCTACCTTCTGTTATCTGACACTTTTCACTTTGGCTGCCATTTCAAAAGTGGGGAAAGGGTTAATTATCAGAAACCAGGATAAAAGAATCAGATGGGAAATGAAACAGAAATTTCCATTAATTTCTCAGTAAGTTGTATAAGGCAGAAGGCACACTTAAAATTGATGTTTCTTAGAGATGAGAAATTATGATGTTCTAAATCCTTATTATGGTTAGGAGGGAATTGATATTTAATATTATTTATATGCTGTTGATTACCTAATTATCCTGTCAGGAGATCTTCTGTTCGAAATTAAATTAGGAAATTTATGGACAGCTGTAAGAAAAAATACACAAAACATTAAAATCGCATTTTAAATTAGGCCTTATATGACATAAAACACTTGGAGGATTGACAGTCTACTTTTACCAACAATCTGTGGCAATAATCATCCTTTGCCCATGTATAACAAATGAAAGCAAATGAAAGTCTACTCATTTTTTAAAGTTTAAGTCTTAAAAATACTAGTACAGCAAATTATTATTTTTGAAAGTACCACATCTCCTTATTTTTTTGTCTCATCATTCTGAGAGTTCCCAAGAATAGTAGGGCTGGCCATAGGGGGTGATGGAACTCCCTACTTTGAGTGGAAAATATTTTCTTATTCTTGCTTAAAGTGATAGTAGGCAATACTTACTGCACTCCTACCATATTCCAGGCACTGTGCTAAGGTCCTTAGGTATTTAACTCATTTAATTGTCCCTGTAATCTTTGGCAATGGTTACAGTTATCATCCCCATCTCACGACTAGGAGAGCAAGGCAGAAGAAAGTTAAGTGATTTGCCCAGTGTCAACCCACCAGCACGAGGTGAACCAGAGATCCCAAAGCAGGCCTTCTGGCCCCAGAGCCAGTGCACTTTGCCACCACTCCATACTGCCTGCCCAACAAGCATCATGTGACAATATGGAAAAGTTATTGGTTTCTGAGTCAAGTGATCAAACATTTCGTCAAGTATCTGCTATGTATAAGCCACTACTCTAGGCGCTTTTGCTTTCCTTTAATGCCTAGTAGGGCACTTGGAGACTTGTCACATGTCATTCTTCCCTTCTATATCCTGAACCAAGAGGTGAGAGATCAGTTAGAGCCTCTCTTTCTCATAGAATTGATGGCAAGTTTCCCAGAGCCCATAGTAGGCCCTCTTCTGGCTCTAAGCCCTTTATTACATTATTCTGCATTTTTATCTTTGCCCATTAAGAGTATTGGAATTTTGGGAATATTCACCTCTTTCCAGTTGTATGTGCATTTTCATAGTAACCATTCCCCCAAATGTCAAATATCTACAGGAAAGGAAGCAATAAGTTGGGCTTTGAATATGAAGTTGATCCTGCTGTCTAGTGGTTCATAGAACTGCCCTGAGGTGAGAGCTTTGTCACTATGGCTGTCCTTTCTTGGCAGTCATCTCAGTAGTACAGTTTAGTGTGATTCCCAGGAGAGTCTCTCCTACCTTATGCCCACCCCTTTCCCTCTGTGGATTTAACTCTTAAGTGGAGATAAGCAAAGTGATTTTAGTATCACTGGTTGAGAGAGCCAGGAAGCAAATGGCCTAAAAGCAGGAAAGAGTTCAGAGTGTCTTGGAAAAATAAAGGTCTAGTGTTATCTAGTCCAAAGGTAGACCTCCCTATTTCTAGGCCTCCCTCAACAGTTTATACGTCAGTTTATAACAATAATACTTTTCTGGGGGGAAAAATAGTAGTAACCTAACGACTGTAAGGCATAACTGTACTACATTTTACCCTTCCTGTATCCACCACCAACTTCTTATTGTTACAGATTCTCTTACTATCTTAAAATGACTCTCTAAGGATGCCATCGCAGTGGTTTTCCAAGCCCAGATAGTGACTAAATAATATGTTCTGATTCATGAGGGATTGCACATTGTGAGAGAGCCATTCCAGTGTGCTTTGGGGACAAAATGCCACCTGCTTTAGTCTTTGGATGCCGAAGATTCACTTTAAAAAAAATCTGTAATTCCAAATAATTTATGTAGATACTTCACCCAATCAAGGAAATAGAGCTTATCTCCCATTGTCATCCCCCCGTTAAGTATAGGCTGTGCTTAGAAATTTGCTTCCGGAGAGTAGTGTATGGAAAGGAAGGGAAAAGTAACTTTACACAGGGTAGAAGCTTGGCAAACACAACCTTGGCTAATGGTAAGTTTAGCATCAACAGTGATAAGACAGGTTGATAGCATGTACCCTTGATAAGATGTAATGAGAATAGCACTTCACCTCCATTGACTTCCTCCCATCTAACCCTAAGAAAAACATCAGATAAACACAAATTGAAGGGCATTTTACAAAAATATCTGACAAGTATTCCTCAAAACTGTCAAAGTCATAAAAAACAAGGAAAGTCTGAGAAACTATCATAGACCAGAGGAAGCTAAGGAGTCAGAAAGCTAAATATAATGTGATTTCTTGGCACAGAAAAAAAGACATTAGGAAAAAATTAGGGAAATCCTAATAAAATATTGAGTTTAGTTAATAGTCATGTACCAATATTCGCTTCTTAGTTGTGATAAATAGTAATATAAGATGTTAACAATAGGGACAGCTGGGTGAGGGGATATACCAGAACTCTGTGCTATGTTATCTTCACAAGTTTTCTGTCAATCTAAAATAACTCTAAAATGAAAAGTTTATTTATGTATAAAAAAGCAATCAATAAATTGCTATTTAAAGCTATATAAATAGCACACAATATTAACTTTGAGATACATTGACTTAATTTCACTTGTATTGATATTTTAAACTCTTGAGTTTGGGAAATACAGTCCAAATAGAGCAGAGGGAAAGGAAGGAGGGAAATGAACATTTATTGAATAGTGTTTTTTATTAGGCACATCGCCAAACAGCCATCCATCTCCTCTCCTTTAAAACCACAGTGAGAATCTCATTGTGTAAAGCAGGAAATTGGGGCTGAGAGTATAGGAAACCTCTAGAGGTTCTCCAGCTACTCTGGAGGCAGCAGAACTGTGAATAAAAGTTAGGGGGTGGGAGAGCAATCAGCAGGAGGGCTAACAGATGCAAGGAAGGGAGGCAGCAGGGAGAGGGCAGGCCCCAGGCTCCCAGTAATTGTGTGAAAAATGGGTGTGTTTTCTGACCTGATGCATCCAAGAGAATAATAACGATTTTGGACAACACAACTTGTCGTTGTAAAGGTAGAGGTCTGTGCAGTGAACGTTAAATATAGTTGAGACCATTTCCTGTTTTCTGACAGGAATTATGTACAACTATATAATGATTTCACTCCCTCTGTTTTAATGATAACACTTTTTCCATGGATTCAAGCTAATCTGAAGTTTTCCTATAGATTCATATGATAAGCCTCAAAAATACTGAACTTTTTTTTGCATTTTGGATACCATAAGTGAAGATCCAGGCCTCACACTGGATAAGTTTTTGACACATACCACTAGTTAGCCCATTTAATTTATACACAGGGCAAGAATAGTGTGTGCTTCTGTGAAATTTTCTTCTGCATAATTTTTTCTCTGACTTTCCAGTTGCTATGGGAATATTTGCTTAACTAGCCTCTTGGCCTCTCTGGCTCTTACCTTTTTATATCATCACCTGGCTAGCAGCCATTTTCTTCAAAGATACAGCCTGATTAGTATAAACAAATGTCATCAATTAGGTCCACAGTATAGAGGGCTTTTTTGTTTGTCTGGTTGGGTTTTTTTGTTTCTTTGTTTATTTTCTTTTGTCAAAGTAAGATATGTATTTAAAGCTTGAAAGTGCCTATTCGTGGCTGATATTTTATTTTATCATATATTATTTCCTTCCAGTGTCAGACCATCAGAAGTCATAAATTTAGGTATAAAATATAAGGAAAGAAATATCTTCAGGAAAAAAACACATAACCTTTACAATGGTGAAGTTATGCAAAAATCACCCAGTAAGTAATCACTCTTGACATATCTTTATAGTGTTATTATTTTATAGATTGGTATGAATATGACAAATAGCTACTCTGTGTGCCAGGAATGCTGGTATTCCTTAATAAATGTGAAGGTAAGAGCCTCTGTTTAACAAAGGAGGAAAGTGAGGCTCAGAGACATCAATGATTTGTCCAAGGCTGCACAGCATATAAATGGCAGAAGTATAAGGTCTAAGCCAGAAAGCACACGTAAAGTGCCCATTATAGCTTCCAAAATAGGGTTAGCACAGAACGTCAATTCTCTCCCGTAAGTGTTTAAGAGATGAAAATGAATAAAAACTATTTTTACTCTAAGGAAGCCCAATATGAGTTTAGTTTGGGCTAACCAGAAAAAAAATTATAAAACAAAAGTAACTGAAACAAAAGAATTGTTATCATACTGAAAGGTATTGTTTAGAGGTGTACTAAGAGGGGCTCCTGGGTGGCTCAGTTGGTTAAGCATTTGACTCTTGGTTTCAGCTCAGGTCATGATCTCAGGGTCATGAGATCCAGCCCTGAGTCAGGCTTGGGGGGTGGGGGGGTCTGCTTGAGGATTCACTCCCTCTGCCACTCTACACACGCTCATACTCTCTTGCTCAAACAAATAAACAAATCTTAAAAAACAGAAGTGTGGTGAGAATAATTCCCCAAACTCCATCATATGAAAATATTTCACTCATTGCCAGTCTTGTTTAAACTTATGTCCAAGAGGTAGCTGTAGTTTTGTAGAGTAGATACGTTAATTTTAGAATTTCTACTGAAATTTTGCTGCCAAAATGTACATCATTATTTAATATTCAATGCATTTTTTAATTTTTAATTTTTATTTATTTTTAAAGATTTATTTACTTATTTATTTGACAGAGAGAGAGAGACAGCGAGAGAGGGAACACAAGCAGGGGGAGTGGGAGAGGGAGAAGCAGGCTTCCCACCGAGCAGGGATCCCAACGCGGGGCTCAATCCCAGGACCCTGGATCATGACTTGAGCCGAAGGCAGACGCTTAATGACTGAGCCACCCAGGCGCCCTAATTTATTTTTTTAAAAGATTTTATTTATTCATTTGAAAGAGACAGAGAAAGTGCAAGCAGGGGGAGAGGCAGAGGGAGAAGCAGACTCCCCGCTGAGCTGGGAGCCTGATGTGGGACTCGATCCCAGGACCTGGAGATCATGACCTGAGCCGAAGGCAGATGCTTAACCATGAGCCACCCAGGCACCCTGCAATGCACATTTATAAACTAATCTACTCCATAGGCTTTTTGTAAGATTACATGAGATAATATGTGTAAAGTACATACAACAGTGCCTGGCATATTATGGAAACTTGATACAATTACTAATTACTAATGTTATTGTTATTACTATTATACCTTGGAGCATGACCTTTGGAGTGAAACATACTTGAGCTTAAGTCCAAGCTGCTATGTGCTAGATAGCCAAATTCAGGCAAGTTATTAAAGTATCTTGAGCCTCAATTTCCTCATCTGTCAGAAGGGCATAATGATACTTCTACAGGTTGTGAATATTTCTCCTTTGGTTTGACGTAACACATTGATTCTTAAAGTATGTTCCATGGCCAGCAGAATGAGCATCACCTGGAACCTAGAAGTGTACATTCTGGGGCCCCATCCCTACCCTACTAAATCGGAAATGGGAAGGATGTATAGCAGGGTATGATTTAACAAACCCTCCAGGGGATTGCGAAGCCTGGTTACATTTGAGAACCACTGACAGCACATGACTTGTCCCATAGTGAGTGCTGAATATGTATTGGTTCACTTTCCTTAGATACTGAGCCACCATGATGACAAAAGCACAGTCCCTACCTTTGCAGGGCTAACAATCAAACAAACCTAATATCACATCTTGAGTGAAGCTTTTTCCATTTTATGCCATGAAGCAAAAAGAAAACTTTTTCCCATTGTCCAAGACTTTGCTTTTAAGTGCATGAACAAACGAGCTTTCCTTTTCATCATCTCATTGCGTGCATCTTCAATACAATGGTTTACATGTTAGCGAAATTAAAAAGTACCTGCAAATTCAAAATTTCAGATATGTTGTCAAATGCTAAAAACAAGATTCCATCTTACAAAAGATGCAGTTTCCTGATAGATAAAAGAGAAACTGGAGCTTTTCCAAAACTGTAAAATACACATTTTCAAGGGAAAATAGCAAAAGAATACAAAATAAAAAATAAATGAAAGGGGAGCCTTGAGTTCCTTTTGGTCCCTTTGAATCAAAGGGCCGCGGATTTATCATGAACAGCTGTGTTTATAGGGTTTGCTGATCGCTGCAGCTGTAGCAGCTGAGGAACAGGAAGGTTAAATTTTCAAAAGTTAACTTGGAAATGTGCTAGCTCCTTCTGAGGAATTAATGACACTGTGCTTTTTTCCTAGCCTCCCCTAAAACCTACTGTTACGAAGGTGCATTTAGGTCATTAAGCATCAGAGCCCTGAAAGAGCTGCCTGAAGTGAAGAAACCAGCTTTTCTTCTGGACCTGGAGACATACTTTAGGGAAAAGCCAGAGGAGGAGTGTTCCCAAATTCCAGAGCTTCCATTGCTCTCGGAAAGTGAGTCCTCAGCCACCATCCCCTTTAGTCCTCTCTCCCTGTTAAACTCAACCACTCAAAAAAAAAAAAAAAAAAAACCAGAGCCGGAGAGCATGGGAGTAATACGTTTGCCTTGTAGGTTGCCATGGAAGGAAGCGTGGTTTGACTGTTAAGATTTATAGCTCAGCTGCTGATCTGTGCTCTCAAAAAGGGCAGCCAACAGGCTGGAATACATTAAAAGAATATTTTCATCTTGTCACTTTTTTGAAGTCAGAATGCCATGAATATATAGTCTGAGCCTGCCATGGATGAGAACCCCTTCCCCCAAATAATCTTCGTTTTCAAAACTGATACCAGAGACAGAGCTATCCTAAGACTGCTTGAGAACAGGGTCTCTGACAATCTGGTCTTTGTTCTTTTCAGATGGAACACTATAAATAGAGGCTACTTAATGTGCATTGTATTAGAGACTCCCAGCTGCAGTGCCAGGCTTAGATAATGAAAGGACAAGAAAGCTTAGCTTAGAAAAATAGAAGTGAATGATCTCTGAAGGTTCAGAAACAAGGTGTGCAGAAGAATGTTCTCTTTTTCAGATGGTTATAGGCTTCCAAGTTGTTAAGGATTTGAAGAACAGGGTCTGTACAGAAATCCTACCTGCATGGAGGGGCCCTACGGGAGTGCACGAAGCACAACCTGAATCTCAGTGAGGCACTCAGAGAGCATATGGACACTGCAGGGAACTCATTTAAAATAATTAATGAAAAGTGCATATTTCCAACTTGTCACAGTCAAAAGATCAGAACTACACTTGAACCATCTGAGATCTGTGGTTTCTGAACTTTTCAAATCCTCAGAGATGAGGGTTCAACATCATCCTTGAGAGAAATAATAACCCTTGCAGGAGGGAGGCGTTTCTGTATGTCCACACTGGAGGAAGTTTCAGCCTCTTGTCTTCACTTGGTTCCCTCTGGGAAAGGAGAACAGTTGGTCAACTTTTTTTTTTTTTTTTTGAAATTCCACTTGGGAGCAAGGTACAGCTGTCATTCCTCATTGCCATAGTTTCCAGTCTAATTATTCTCAGCTTTCTTTTGCCTTTTCTCAAGAGTTTTTCTTTTCTAAACTTATAATCATTTATTTGGTCTCATTAGGGTCATCTAATGGTTTCTGCTCATTTCTTTTAAAACCATGAATCCATAAATTTCGGGGCTCTACATAACCATTTATGCATCTGACAGGGCTTTCAGTCTGTCATCCTAATTTTTCCCCCACCCCAGGATGATTCGTCTTTTTAAAAATAAATGTGGGAAGTACTTATCTTATCCTCTTGAGTCACAGACAGAAGAGATCTGGGGAACAGACAGTAAGAAAAGATCCACAGAGCCAGGACAAAGTGTAAAGACAGTAGAGACATAGGGGCACCTGAGTGGCTCAGTTGTTAAGCATCTGCCTTTGGCTCAGGTCATGATCCCAGGGTTGTGGGGATCGAGCCCTGCATCAGGCTCCCTGCTAGGCGGAAAGCCTGCCTCTCCCTCTGCCCTTCCCCATCCCTTTCTCTCTCTGTCTCAAATAAATAAATAAAATCTTAAAAAAAAAAAAAAGACAGTAGGGACATAGAACATGACCAGGGGAGGAAACCAAGATGGAGCAATCAGAACTGAGAGAAGAGAAATAGAAGACAGGGAGTATGCAAATGCTGGGGAGCAAGAAAGTGGGAGAGGTCAACAGTGAGGGCAGCAAACACCTCTCCTCAGTGGTGTAAGCTCTTGAGCTCCTGCGAGGAGCCTTGTACAGTCTGCAGTGGGAGAATTCTTCCTTACAGGCAGGTGGATGTGCGTGTGGAGAGATGGGGGGTGGGGGTAGATGGCTGGATGGACATACTGAAATACTCTAACACATTTTCGAAGAAATTTTTTTTCTCCTGGATTTTGCAATATAATTTTTTCCCGTAATTTCCACAGTTCTGTTTTTTTTTTTTTTAATTTTCTTCTTCAGCTTTTCATCCTTTGCTCTCTTTTCAGTATTTTCACTTACCTGCCTTCTCTGCAAGGGAAAATAGTTATTATTATTATTATTATTATTTTTAAAGATTTTATTTATTTATTTGACAGAGAGAGACACAGCGAGAGAGGGAACACAAGCAGGGGGAATGGGAGAGGGAGAAGCAGGCTTCCCGCAGAGCAGGGAGCCCGATGCGGGGCTTGATCCCAGGACCCTGGGATCATGACCTGAGCCCAAGGCAGATGCTTAATGGCTGAGCCACCCAGGCGCCACCAGTTATTTTTTTTTTTTTATAAGTTCCACCAATGTAAGGGAGAGACAGATGCAGACTTTGAAGACAACGGAATGCATAACATGTGACACCGTGTTCCGTGGGCGCACCAAGGGGGAAGCCAGATGAATTGTGACTGGGGCATAGGAATCAACGCAGAGTGGTGGTCACACACTTAGGAAGGGCAGGAGTCTGCAGGGTGAAGGAGGAGGAAGGGAGTCAAGATCAAGGAAATAGTGTAAGGAAAGGCACATCAGGGATGAAGTAGGGCAGAAGTCCACGTGATTCCGAGTTGGCTGCCCTGGGAGATGTTAGGGAAGTGAGTCTGACACACATGAGTAGAGTTGAGTTTAGAATGTGTTGAGTTTGAGGTACTGGTATGCTTTTTAGAAATAAAGGTCTTGAGGAAGGCAGAGGACTGTAACGGGCTTTGTATAATATCCTAGAGTCTTCAACTTGCAGATACTGCAATAATGTTCACTCACTTATGTGTTTAGCCTTTTCTGAGGTAGATACTGAATGCCTCTGTGCACAGGCTGGCCCCTGTGCTGGAGGCTGAAGACAAAGAGTTAACATGTGGAGGCCCAGCCTTCAAAGATCTTGAAGACTAGTGGGGAAAATAGGTAAGGAAATGAATAATTATGTTTTACACCCAGGGCTGTGATAGAGATATGCACTGGCTACCGTGGGACCACAGGGAGATTCATAGATGGTTTTTTGGGAGAAACCTTATTAGGTCAAGCTAGACTCTAAAAGTCAAGTTACTGTTAGTCAGTTAAGAAAAAAAGGGGGATGATATTTCTGGCAAAGGAGTAGCTTATGCAAATGTAAGGTGGTATGAGTAACGAGTGCTAAGGGAGCTACGCGTAGTTCCAAGTGACAAGGTTCTAGAAGGGGCACGATGAGAATCAAGGCTAGATAGGTAAATGGGGGCCAGATCATGGAACACCTAGTGTACTATACTAAAGCCCTTGCATTTATTTTATCAGAAATGAAGACCCATTGAAATGTTTCAGTCAAGTACTTTGAATTACTCCATTTCATCTCTTCTATTAATTCTTCTGTTTTTATATTTCTTTGTATTATTCTTTTAGTGATTGCTCCAGAGGTTTCAATATTCTTTTCTGTGCTCTTTATTCCTTCTTGTAATAGTAGGCTTCTACCAAGATTATTTTTCTTCAGTCTGAAGAATGTCCTGTAGGATTTCTTATAATGTGGATCGGCTGGTGAGTAATTACCCCAGCTTTTATGTGTCTGAAAAATGCACTTATTTCATTTGGCTTTGGAAAGATACTGTTACTGGGTTTAAAACTCTAAATAGTAGTATTGGTTTTTTGTTGGTTTTTTTTTTTTCCTTTCAGCTTTTTAAAGATAGTGTCCCATTGTTTCCTTGCTCCCATAATTCCTGTTTAAAATTCAGCTCTTGATATATTGTTGTGACTTCTTTGAATGTAGTATCTTTTTTTTTTTTTAATCTGGCTCCTTTAAAGATTTTTCTTTTTATCCGTTTTGAGCAGTTTTATCATGATGGATATAAATACACGTTTCTCAGTATTTATATTGCTTGGGGTTGATAGGAATTCTCAACTAAATCTTTTTTCAATTTTGGACAATTCTCAGCCATTATCTTTTTGAATATTGTTTCTTTCCAATTCCCACTCTCCTGTCCTTTTGGGATTGCAAATCTGCATATGTTAGACATTCTTTACATCGTAAATGTTTCTTACAGTCTTCTCTTCTTTCCATTTTATTTTACTCTCTGGGCTTTATTTTGGGTGCTTTATGTTGACTTGTCTTTGCATTCACTAATCCTGTCTTTGTCAGTCTGCTCTTAAACTCATGTGATCAGTTCCCAATTTCGGATTTCACATATATATTTTTTCAGTTCTAGAGTGCCATTTGAATCTCTTTTTATATAGATTCCAATTCTCAGTTGAAATTATTCATGTTTTCATCCATTTTGTCCAAATTTTCTGTTTTCTTTAATATATTTATAATAGTAATTTTAAAGCTCTGGCCTGCTAACATCAATATCTGAATGATCTTGGAGTCTGCTTCTACTGTCTATTTTTCCCTCATGGTTACTGGTCACATTTTCCTTCTTCTTTACAAGTCTTGTAATTTTTGTACATTTTTAAATTGTATGACAGAAATTACGTATGTAAGATCTATAGATGCTGAAATTAATGTTATTTTCTCCCAGAGATAGTTTACCATTTCCTTAGTTGGGCAGAGAATAAGAAGGGCAGATCACAGGAATTCAATCAGGAATTGAGCTTGGCCAGTGCTTGGTCACAGCTTTAGTTAGATTTAGTCTACTTCTGATTTCAAATGTCTATTTTAAGCTTCTTCTTTTATTGGTATATTGTCTCCTAAGTACTGCAAGATTACAGGAAACATTACTTTGCCTCTCCAGTCCAATCCACAGTCTCTATCACCCTAGCATTCAGAAAACATCCTGTGGAGAATACTGGCCATATGGAATTTCTCTAGATTCCAGTATATTACACCAACCTACATAGTCATCAAAACTCTTCTGATTTCACTTTCCCTTAGAAAGGCCTCTTTGTCTATGGCAATCCTGTTTCTTAGCAATGCCCAGACATGATAAATCCACAGAGGGAAGAAAATATTTGGCAATCTTAGCCCATCTAAGAAGGGTTCTACCATCTGCAGGTGCTTCCACCACCCTCTGATAGGTTTTAAAATATTATTTCTATAATTTACCTGTTTTTGTTTTTCTGTCTGGTGCAATGAGAAAGATGACTTACCACTACCTATTAAATCCTATTCAGAAACAAAATTTCTATTGAAATGTTTAAAATAGGAAAGTGACATGACCAGTTTTGCATTTTAGAAAGCTTTCTGGAAACTGTGTATTAGATGAATTATAATGGGGCTGGTCGGAAGGCCGCATATTATAGTAGTGGGAGCTTGTTGTTTGCAGCTGGCTATCTGCTTTTGAATCCTTACTTTGCCTTCCACTAGTTGTTTATATTTGGACAAATTACATAAGCTACTAAGTCTCAGCTTTCTCATGTATAAAATGGGGCTTACCATGCCTGATTTTGAAGTTGTGTGGGCTAACTTTAGCACAGTGAATAGTACATAATTAAACATTCATTAAATGGTATCTATTATTATTTTGAAGATAAGGAGACCCTAGGGGTGCCTGGGTGGCTCAGTCATTAAGCGTCTGCCTTCGGCTTGGGTCATGATCCCGGGATCCTGGGATCGAGCCCCGCATCGGGCTCCCTGCTCAGCGGGAAGCCTGCTTCTCCCTCTCCCACTCCCCCTGCTTGTGTTCCCTCTCTCGCTGTGTCTCTCTCTGTCAAATAAATAAATAAAATCTTTAAAAAAAAGATAAGGAGTCCCTTGAAAGGAAGTAACTAATTTGAGAAATGTTAAGGAGATCGAATTTAAAGGGTTATGTGCCCTGATGAGATGTGAACACATGTATAACTCTCAGGTTTCTAGCTTGGAAAACTATGTCCAATAAAGGAGACTATTATTAAGAGAGGAACTACAGGAGGAGGAGATGGTTTAGAGTTGGTTTTCAAAATATGTTGAGATGGAGGTGCTTGTGGGACATCAACCAAGAAAAGCTCACACTTTTCCAAGAAACTGACTATAGTAGCAAAGAAAGAGTGGTAACTGAAGAGCAAGTATAGGCATGTTTCAGAGTTTATGTTCTTGTTAAATTCATTTTCTTGTTCTGATTTTAGATGTAATATATGGGTATTATAGAAAATTGGCTAGTAGGAAGTAAAGAGAACTCTAAAGAACACAGGAGTATCAGATTTAAAGAATAGCCACTACACCCTCAGACCTGAGAGAGACCAAGGAAGATGCCCATCCCAGCTAGGGCTGATACCCAGACCTCATGGGAGAGGGCTTATCCGTGTCTCACTGGATGGTGAGGTGGGCAGAGCTGCCGCAGGTAGAACGTGGGTGACATGGGAAGCCATTCACAGGGAGGTGCTGCATCTCTGAACTCACTACAAAGACACCAAAAGAGTACAGGGGAGGCTGTTCACAGAGAGGAGTCACACTGGCAGACCTCTGCTTACCTCTCCGGAAAGCAGGAAAGCCATTCACCAGGTGGTGCCAGACAGGTGACAAGGAAAGCTGCTAGTTCTGGGCTCTGGAGTAGCCATGCTTGCATCATGGGAGTCTGGAGCTGGAAAAGCCTCTGTGGGGACTTGGTACTCAGGGAATCATGCTATAGGAGTCTAGTGCTAGAGAAACTGCACTGCAGGAGCATGGTGAGAGGGGCACCTGCTTGGAAGAGAAACCCACCTCTCCAGTGTCCCTCTAGTGTCCTCTCGTGACAGGGATCAACATCAACCAGCTGGCAAAAGATATTTACAGGGCTCCAGCCCATTATCCCAAAGCAAGCAGTGAAGAATGGATTTGGAGCTGAGGGGCAATATATTGATAACTGGCATAGTATCATTTTACCTGTATTTTCATGCTTTTTTCCCCCCACTCCTGGCCCTTTACATTATTTTGTATCTTTTGAACTTGCAGTCAGTATTCCCATTAAGTTATAAGGTGTCAATGGCTATGGTTGTCTTTTGGGAGAATTTCTACTTATAAAGGGAATAAAACTTGGGAGACCCAAAGCAATAATGGTATAAAGGCAAAATTTCAACATACACTTGGCTTCAAATCAAGACTCTACCACTTGCTAGCTATATGACTTTGAAGAGGTCAATTAAACTCCCTGTACCTTAGTTTCTTCAACTAAAAATGGGCATCATATTAGTTACCATCCCCATAATGTTGCTGTGAAAATTAAGTGAAATAATTTAGGTGAAGCCCTTAGCATAGAACCTGACACCTAATAGGATTTGATACGTTTTTCTTTATTGATAATATTTTATTCTTATTATTCCACTAAACAGCTCTATGATATAGAAATTATTATTGTCCTTACTTTCTACAGGAGGAGTCTGTGGCATGAACTCTGGCATAGATGTAAAGGATCTGTGGCACAGACATAAAGAGTTTAAACAACTTATCTAGTCTCACGTAGCTAATAAGAGGTGGGCCCTCCATGAGAAGTGTCCATGTTATTCAGTTGTCCGTGTTGTTAATATTTCTAAGTATCATCGCCCTTGTTCAAATAGCATTCAAATCATATTCCCTAGGCAGCCTTTATAAAAATTCAGTTAGCCAACATATTGCACATCATTAATTTCAGATGTAGAGTTCAGTTGCATATAACACCCAATGCTCATCACATCACCCCATTACCCCAACCTTCCCCGCCACCTCCCCTCCAGCAACCCTCAGTTTGTTCCCTATAGTTGAGAGTCTCTCATAGTTTGTCTTATGCTGAGTGAAATAAGTCAATCAGAGAGAGACAATTATCATATGGTTTCACTCATATGTGGAATAAAACAGCACAGAGGATCAGAGGGGAAAGGAGGGAAAACTGAATGGGAAGGAATCACCTAGGCAGCTTATTCTTATGCTTATTTCTGAAATCAGCCATTTTACTATAGTATTACCCATTTTTATCGCTTTCATTGAAAATTGTTCATCTCCTTTTCAGGAGGATGCTGCTGGATTAAAAAAAAAAATGTTATTGTAAAAGAGCACTTAAAAAAACTCAATTACCAACATATTCCCCCCTCCACATTTTCATTACAATAGTCTACTTTAGATCTTTGTGCTGCATTTTACACACACTTCTGCAATCCCCCTAATTACAGTGTGCAGGAGGTTATCTGGCAATCGTATGATGAGGGGCATTCTGCCAGACTTACGTTCAATATTCTAAACTATCACTTTGGAACTCAGGACAGTTTTCAAACACTCCATAATCCCCTGGTGACTTTTTAGTCTTACCTACTGGGTTTTTAATGTCCTTTTGTATTCTCTCTCTTTTCCTTTCAAGTTGAAACATCTTTCATACTCTCTCTTTAGCTTCCAAGTTGTTCCCTGTGGGTTCCCAAACAGCTTGAAACCCCTCTTTGATATGCCTTATTCAAAAACCTGGCGAGGACTTAGAAGTGTCTCTGGGTCAGTTTTCGCCAACAAATTCCATAGAACCCATTCACACTGTATCTGTAAAATCTTTAAAATTTCCAGTGTAGAGAAAATGCTGCATTAGTGGTACCTCAGGTGAATTGTTTGGTTCTGGTTGTTGTTGTTCTGCCAGAGACAAAATGAATGGGACAATTAAAGAGATGATTTTATTGCAGGCTATTTCATAGGGAGAGTATTTGTTAAAGAGAAACTCTCAGAGAAAAGGGAGCGGGCTTGGGCCATTACAGAGGCAGGTTCGTGAATCCATGGGTCTTAGTAGACTTCTGGGGAAGGGTACAGAGGGTCTTATCTCAGAGTCTGAGAGCAGAGTCATCCTTTGCTGTTTTCCGTCTCCAAAACACAAAAGAGTAGAGGGATTTCTTAACTGTCTCTGCTTTCCAGGAGTACAGGGCTCAGGTGAAGTTCAACATTGTCAGTCCCCCCACTTTTGTTCAAGAGGAAGGAATGTTGCTCATCATGGAACAACCCAGAGGTGATCATAAACCTCCTGGGGGGACAAAGCAGGGTCTCAGAAGTGGGCTCTCAAGGGTTCTTGTTGGTGTTGCTTCTGTAAAACCAGTTGAACCATGCATTGTGAGTTGGTGAGAAAGGTCAGTTGTTCTGGGTCCTGGAGATCCCGAGAGAAAAGAACAGCTGTGGGCAGTGTAGGGTCTAGATAGGGATTTGCGCTGTCAAGTTTTGGTTCTCAGTTTTAGGGAAACTTACTTTGGAGTATTGTAGTCAGATACTGAAGGGAACTGGAAGAATCTGTAAGAATTGGCAATTTGTTCTTGTTAATAATCTCCAATCCAGTCTGCAGGTAGGTTCCAAAACTGGTGTTTCCAAAAAGGAGAGGAAGTCAATTAAAACTCTACCAGATGAGACAGAGTTTGTGTATCCATTGGTAACCTGCAATTTACAAAGAGGGGCAAAATAATTAAAAAATGGTGAATCTGACAATTTGTGGTTTTCATTGCAACACAAAATTCTCTGTATAGTTCTTAAACTACAGGTGAAAATATGCACATAGACTTTTAGTAAAATCTAACCGTATCTTTACTTTAGAATATAATCTTAAATCTAGTACCAATAAAGAAAGAAAATCACTGATATTTATGGAAAAGTTCTTACTGGAATAAATAATTTAAATACAAAAAGAAAGCATGTATATATTTATATTCATTTTAAGTAAGAAATGAGAAATTGTTACATGTGATGCACTCCAGGAAATTTTAGATAACTAAAGAATGAGCATAAAACAGAAACATCTTAAAAGTGGAATTCCTTCCTATTATTTTTATCTTTATATGATAGCATAAATCATCTTGAAAGTCACACACACACACACACACCAAAATTTGGATCCTACAAGACAGACATCATTAATATGTGAAAAACATTTTTTAAAAGGTTCAACAGATGTTCCGCATATGTCATCAGGGAAATGTAAAGTAAAACAAAAATGAGATATCACTGCTCACCTATTAGAATGGCCAAAATCCAGAACACTGACAACACCAAATGCTAATGACAATGTGTAACAACAGGAACCCTCATTCATTGCTGGTGGGAATGCAAAATGGTACAGCCACTTTGGAAGACAGTTGGCAGTTTCTTACAAAAGGAAGCATATTCTTACCATATAATCCAATAATCATGCTTCTTGGTATTTAACCAAAGGAATTGAAAATTTATGTTCAAACAAAAGCCTGTGCATGGATGTTTAAAGCAACTTTATTCATAATTACCCAAACTTGGAAGCAACTAAGATGTCCTTCAATAAGTGAATGTATACATAAATTGTGGTACATCCAGATAATGGAATATTATTCAACACTAAAAAGAAATGAGCTGTTAAGCCATGAAAAGACAGGTGGAGGAATCTTAAATAAATATTATTAGGTGAAAGAAGCCAATTTGAAAAAGGACATACTGATGATCCCAACTATATGACATTCTGGAAAAGGCAAAACTATGGTAAAAGGGTCAGTGGTTGCCAGAGAAGAGGAGAAGAGATGACTAGGAAGAGCAAAAGGATTTTTTGGGGACAGTGGAAATACTCTGTATGACATTACAATGAGGGATATATGCCATTACTCTTTTGTAGTAATGTAGTATATGGATGGCAAGCCTATAAAATGTATACCACTGGTAGTGAACCTGTTGGTAAACTATGTACTTTGGGCAATTATGATGAATCAATGTAGATTCATCCTTGGGAAAAAATATACCATTCTGATGAGTGATATTGATAAAGGGAGAGGGTATGCATGTGTGGAGGCAGGGGATATATGGGAAATTTTTGTACCTTCTTTTCAATTTTGTTTTAAACCTAAAACCATTCTTAAAAAATTGAGTCTTTATTCTTATGTAAAGCCCAAATAAATTAAAACCTGAAATTTAAAAAAAAAATTGAGCCTTTAAAAAAAAAGTTTCAACAGGTCCTGGACCACAATTATTTAAGAGTTATAGGAAGACTTAAAGCATTTTGACCAGTCCTCACCACCTTGCCAACAGCCTGTTGCTTTGCTACTTGATTGTTACTCAGTGATGGCTGAAATTGAATGACAACTTGGTAATACTGTTCTAGAGTCTAGATTCAGGAATTAGAAACTTGGTGTCAAGATGTGGGCAGTGGACAGCGAGTAATAGCATGGGCACCACCTGGGATCATGTTAGAAATGTAGCATCACAGGCCCCAACTCAGATCTATTGAATCAGAATCTACATTTTAACAAGATTTCTGGGTGATTCTTATGCACATAAAAATTTGAAAAGCAATTATCTAGAGGGCTTAGAATAAAATAGGATAGAGGATGTGAATTAGAAAGTTTTCAGAATACTGTATATTCATTGATGAACAACAGCTGGTCATTGCAGTGCTATATTTAGATGGCCATCAAGTCCTTTCTTGCTAGGAAGCTTTGTGAGGTTTTTGCCACTATTGTTTGTCTGATACAGTTGGTTGCTAATCAGCGGACAAGGGACGCATCAGATGACAAAAGATTAACTTTGCTTTATTAAGTTCACTGAATCATTTTATTTCAGTGAAAATGTTTTGATGGCTTCATGACCACCATGTCTTTCATTTTCATTACTTTTAAAACACCTTTTGGGTATCATTATAACAAACCTTGTTGGGAAGCCAGCTATAGAACGAAGTGATGGATATCACTTAAATATATAAATGTTGTATTTTCCCAGGTAGGAAAGAGTAAGTGTAAATGGTTACCAATAATGCTAGATGTTGATTTTTAAGGGCTGTGGTAAGTGGATGGATATATGACACGGAGAACCACCTTTCTTTCACCATTATGGAGCCCTTAGCTCTCTGGAATGCAAGAATTCCAAAGTTTGAGAAGTAGGGCCACCCCTTCATATTCCTGGAGGTATCTTCATTCATTTGCTCATTTATTCAACAAATATATTTTTTGAATACCTCTCATGTACCAGACGCAATGCTGGGTGCTATGGGGATATGAGGTATAATGGCAGACAAGGTCTTTCCTTTTGTTGAATTTATCACCTGAGGGAGAGACAGATAATAAATAAGTAGAAGAAGATAAGTTTGGATGGTGATACTAATAAGAGGTATGGAGAAAGTAAAGCACAATAATGTGGTAAGACATGACTAGGGGAGCATCAGTGAAGGTCCCTCTGATTTTTTATCTGAATCCTGAAAGATAAGAAAGCAGTCTCATGAAGCATTAGGGGCAGAAAATTCCAAGGACAAGGTCCAGAGGTGTAAAAGCTACTGAATTGAGAACAGGGTTGATGTGTTCTGGGGCCAGAAAGAAAGTCACTGTTGCTGGGGTAGTATGAGAGAGATGGAAACTAGTACAAGATGAGGTTGGAGGGGGGGATAGGGATCAGATCATGTGGGGCCATGTAGCCTGGACAAAGGATTTGAGTTTAAGTGAAGGGAAGCCTTCAGAGGCCATATACATTAGCTGTTACTAGCCCTTCTAAGTGAACTACTCTCCAAGATTATAAGTTGTTGGCCCAGAAAACAAGAAGTTTGAGACTTGAGGTCCCACATAACACCTATGCAGGAATTGAGAGGGCTTTAAGATAAACTATACATTTGAACAAACATAAATTTTTTTTACAAGGAATATCTAACAGACTCTAGTCACAAACCACCAGAACCTTGACACACCAGTTTGTCTCAATGAGAACACTTTGCCCTTCACAATTGTCTTGAGGTAAACAATGTACTTTATGACAAGTGTATCAGTCAGGGTTCAGGGAAGCAGAACCAGCAGGGCCATATATTGAAATTTATGACAAGGAATTTGCTTATGGGATTGTGAGGGCTGAGTCAGGAGGGGAAGATCATGGGCCGACTGAGCACAGGCTAAAGCTATCATCCACAGACAGTCAGGAAAGGACAGAATGAAACTCCATGGGTACAAGTGGAACCTATTGTCCAATGGTGGAATTTTTTCCCTCTTTTTGGGAACCTTCAGCCCTGCTTTTAAGGCCTTCCAACTGATTAAGTCTGGCTCACCCAGATTATCTGGGATAATCTCTTTTACTTGAAGTCCATTGATTAGGGACTTTAATTACATCTGCAAAATCCCTCCAGAGCAACACCTAGATTAATGTTTGGTTGAATAACTGGGAACTTCAGCCTTGCCAGTTAATACTTCAAGAAAGCAAGTTATCGCAGCAAGGTTAAAGACATTCCTTTATAATCTGAAACAAGTTCAGTAAACGGTTAATGATCTCTCAGATGTATCACATAATCATTGCAGACTCACTCACATTATCGTATGACAACATTATGCCATTAACCTAGCAGATGTTGTTACTCTGAATAGTAAGATGAATTGATTACCATTATCCATTTAGAAGGTGTTAGGTTAATGACATAATTTTTGTGACATAAAAGAGTTTGCCAATGAAGCCAAGAAGGTTGCTTAATGGGCCTCATCTACAAAGATCCTTGTGAGTATTAGTAGTTGCTGGGTGTTTTAGTGTTCCAGGGGAAAAGTGGAAGCCAGACTGCAAGCGGGAAGCATTTCTGGGTAAGCATTTCAGGTGCCTTTCCAAAGAGAGATCTCAGAAGAAAAGGATCCAACGCTACAAAACTCCAATAGTTTGCTGAGATTGATTTTCTCATCCTGAATAAATAGCTATTTTTATGAATAATCATGTATTTGTAATTTTATATATATATTTTTAGAGAGGTCCCCAAATTGTAAGCTTTGGGCCCAGGAAACAGGGATCTGCCCCTGTATATGAATTTTTTATCGTCTGTTTTTTTAACTCAAAAAAATTAATTATTCAGGTAAGACTGACTCTCTTTAGATATACAAGGGCCTAACAGTTAGTTATTGGTTTCACTGCCCTGAAACCCAGTCAGTTATGATGAAAATTCCTCATCTAGTTGAGAGACACATCTCAGTAAAACAGAGTTTATTTCAAAAGGAACAGTCTCCCTTTCACAGTGGATCTCAGGAGAGCTCTAAGGCATTCAGAATGCCTTGTGATTCTCCAATGCTAATCTGAAGTCATATGGGACAGAATTAACTGCTAATGTAGGGAAATCCATAGACCTTGCACTGCTGGTATTAGGCAAATGCATAGTATTTTCATTTGTAGCTTTGCTTAAGAGGTAGTTCCAGGTTTATTCATTTTTGTCCTATTGCTAGAAAACAAAATACACACTAATCAAATATTAGAACATATAAAAAATTATCCGGTGAGAAGTCTCCCTCCCTTCCGCGATATGGGCTAGTCCAGTTCCCAGTATCATCTATTTCTGGCACCCACTTCTTCGAGTTTCTGTGTATCTGTATCTTCTGAGTGTTTCTGTATGCATTGATGATTTTAGATTTTGACCTCTGCTTTCTTTGGGTTTGGATCTATTTGCTATGCTTATCCAATCGTTCTATTTCAAATTTTTGGAATTGCTCCATTTTAGATGTGTGTTGAGTTTCGCTTTTGATCCAACTAAAAAATGTTTTTTTTATCATGAAATTGGGCACATTTAAATTTATCAATATATTAGATATTTTGGTTTTGTATTTCTCACACTCTTTTATGCCATATATTGTTTATATATTTTTTAAATTTTTCACTGGATCTGTAATTTTTTTGTTGCTTTTATTTCAGAAGGGTCTTATATATTTGTTCCAGTGGTACCTTTATACTCATAGGTTTATATAATTCTTCTAGCCCTTCAGTTTTCTAGAACAGTAACTGTTACATTCATGCAGACTGATGATAAAATGAGCAGGTTTCTTCATTCCTCTCCTCCTCTTCTGCTACCTAATTTTATCCAATAATTCGATCTTTCTTTTAGCTTATTTTATTTTGTCAAATTTACTTGACTTGTTGGTTTAAGTTCTTTGCCTCTTAACTGTCACTGATTTATCATGAATGAAGCTTCTTCTCCCTTACCCCTCCAGTTTTTGTTAATTGTATCATTTCTACATTGTCAGGCATGCGGCTTCTACCTTCTGTTTTGTTATCCTAAACTTTGTATTATTTTAATCTCACTTCTACATTTAAAAATATTCAGGTCTCACCACTAAATCTTTTTCTAAATTTTCCTCAGTCATTTATCAGTTTATTTTGTAGTAATTTTCTCAAAAAGTTCTCTTAGAAACACTAGTCCCCGAATTCCCCGCATGTTGAAACTATTTGTAACTTTTAAATTTGCAGCACAGCTTGGCGTGTATCATACCCACACCTCACACGTTCTTTCCTTGACTTCCTTGTTGGTGTTGCTTTACTGTCTTCTGGTATCCATCATTACTCTGAAGATAGCTAATGTAAGATAGCCATTTTTCTCCTTTTGAGCGACTTGATCATTTTGTCTGGCTGCCAAATGATGGTCTTTGAAGTCTAATTATTTTACTAAGATATGCTTTGTTGGACTATTCTGACTCTTCCTCCTGGTGCCACAGTATGTCCTTCCTATATATGTCAGATTGTCTCTAATTTAAGGAAAACTTCATACATGATGCCTTCCAATATTCTGCTCTGGTGTTCTTTCTTAAGGACTCATCTGTTGTGTTTGTTGGATCTATTTCTTTTCCAGTATCACTTTCCTCTCTCTTCTTCTCTTACGTTTCATCTTGTTATATTTGTTTTTCTCATTTGTGAACTCTGCTCCCCGTTATGTTACCCCACAGTCTATTCTCGCTTGAGGGATTTTTCCTGAGTTCTGTTAGCTCACTTTCCTCACTTCCTGTTGTGCCATTTTCTGACTTCTTTCACTTCTGCTCTGTGATCTTTCTTTATGGAGGTAAGAGCTCTTTCAAGTTTTAAAATTTAATTTGTGACAAAGTGCTCAGTAACAATATATATCTGGCCAGTGGCAACATTTTTCTGGTGGTGGTCTGTGTATTGATTAGTTCTGTTCTTTTTAAAATTTGTTTTGTTTTGTTTATAATATTGCTTATAGTCCTCTGCGTCCCTGCTATGCCAGTTTTTTTTTTTAATTTTTATTTCCTCTCTTAATTAGTTAGTCTTAATGAGTTGGATTTTTTAGACTTGAAATTTGTAGTAGGTCCCTAGGTGAGAGCTTGTGACATAGGATTGGAATGGCCTTCAATTTTTACAACCTGCAGGGGCAGACTATTGTTAGCAAAAAATGCCTCATGTGCATGATTCTTTATGTAGTCCTGCCTCATCGATTTCTCTGGACACAACAATGTATTGTAGAGGGCTTTTGCTTCCAGCCTTGTTCACCTCTGTTTACATCCATGGATATGAATGAAACATAAAGCACTTGTACTTCAGGGTGAGCCCCTCACCTTTAGTGAGTATTTTTTTTTGCTAGAACTTTCTGAGATGCTGTTGCTGCTGGCCTTCTTGCACTTTCCATACTCATCACTTTATTTTGTGTAACTTCTTTCCACTGTCAGCTCTTTGGCTGCCTGTCTTCATATTTTGCAGGCTTTAGGTTACCTCTGTCTTTGGGCTTTACTCACGTGGAGTCTGTGTGCCAAATTATACTTTTCTCATTTTCCCAGTTGTTCTCGTATAACATCCAAGAGAAAAAAGGGGAAAGATATTGACTTATACAGTCATGTTTGTATGGTAAGTGGAGAGGGTTTTTTTTTTTTAATCCAAATATATAAAGATGGCACAATACTGTGAAGTTGTTCAACGTTTATGTAGTTTATGTCATATTCCTTGGGCTTGGCATAAAAAGTGTTCCTTTTTCCTGCTCTAACCTCATTCTCTGTATATTTTTGAACTTTGGTCACATTGTATTGAATTATTCAGAATTACCCGAATAGTAGCTCTTGTTTCTCCACACTTGTATTTACTTTGTTCCCTCTAGTTGACATTTCCTTTGCCCTTGCCAACTCTTCCTCACGTCCATGGTCCTTATTATCAATTTCAAATCCTACCCTGACTTCAACATCTACCTCAAATAGTGTCTAATTCTTAAAGCTTTTCCTCTGATCTCTGCCTTTTCTCATAGTCTCTTGATATGTTCCACCACAGTTTCTGTTGCTCATATTTTCTTAGAACTGTATCTTATTGTCCTTGATATTTTGGTTATTTGGGCACTATTCCTACTCTCTACCAGTTGGAAGAGAGCCTGCGACTTAGTCATATTTGTGCCCCACTTACGCCTGAGCATAGAACATTGTGCATAATATACATTCAGTAAACATTTGTTGAAATGATAAAATTAAGCAAAAGGCCAAAATTATTTTCTTGAATGCATGGCACAATTTCCTCCTACTTCTCACTGATGCATAATATAGCCACTCATGGGGATAATTTGGCTCTTTTTTTTCCTGAAGCCACAGATCCCTGCAGATCAAAGTCTCTTACAAGGACGTGATTGCAGATGCACTTGTTTAGTCATGCAGACAGCCAAACTGTGTTTTGATTATTTTAATTGTCTTATTTCAATACAGAATAATTTGTTCTTGGCTTTTTATGAGTCTTTGATAGCTGTTAAGTAGATTAAAAAGCAAAAATGGAAAACACAAGCTTCTTTAGTCTTCTACTGTGAAATGGTGGATCTCTATCAGGATATAAATACATTAATAGAACAAACTCTGTTAAAATTTAGCTTTTTAATTTAAAATGAAGTAAAAGGAATAGCAGGAGCTTCAGAGAAAATTCCCCCAAATATGTCCTTGGTTTTAGAAACCTACAAATTTTCGGATGAATTGAAACGAGGATTTTCTCCCCACTATTTCATTTAATTGGGTCTCTTACCAAGTATAATTTCCATGTCATTTTCTTCATCATTTTGTAGCTTTGAAAGCTGTATTTGATGAGAAAAACCTGTTCCCCAAAGAAATTCTGGATCGGGAACGAAGAGCCAAGCAATTATGTCAAGAAACAAGTAGTGAAGTGAAGATAAAAAGAAATAAGAAGCAATTATAATTGAAAGAGAAATAAATATTTCATTGTCACATGAAGTATGAATATAGAAGGCAGATAAGAAATCAAGAATTCTGCGCCTTTCTTTTACTTTACTTTTAAACTTCAGGAAGTTTTGTTTTCAGACAATGTCTTAATGTTGCTTTTATCCATCACCTTTCACTTTCTGTGTATTCTTAATAAAAGATAGATTGGACTAAACAGGGGGCAATAACAACTGGCATCGTTTATTCCCAAGTGGTCTTATGTAAAAATGTACATTTTCAGAACAATGTATTCTAACCAGTTTCACTTCTGGTTGCTTTGATAGACAAATATTTTTGATCAATTTTTATTGTAAAAGCTGCCTTGAAGTTAAATATGAAAAACACTAACACGGTGACTATCTACAGACTTAACTGAGAAAGCCATTTCCATATATTTACACACTTTCTAGTTTCTTGTAATTTTTTTAAAGATTTTATTTATTAGAGCATGAGCATGGGATGGGGGAGAGGCAGAGGCAGAGAGAGAAGCAGACTCCCCACTGAGTAGGGAGCCAGGACCCTGGGATCATGACCTGAGCCGAAGGCAGATGCTTAACCGACTGAGCCACCCAGGTGCCCCTCTAGTTTCTTTTAAGTGATTCTGATAATGCAGTTAGAGCTTGTCAGCAGCAGCTGTTTCTATTTATTTTCACAGACTTACATCTATTCTTACGTGTACTTACTGAGAAATTACTGCATATGTTCTACTCCTGTGTTTTGTTTTACCATATTCTTGAGTGGCATAGCACAACCAAAGAGGTAATATGCTTGGAAATAAAAAAAATCAAAGAGACTGAGACTATATATAAGACACATTCTATGTAGAAGCTCAAGTAGGAAATGTTTGGTTCTGAAACACAATGCCTCGCTTTTTCGGTCCATTTTTCTTTATAAATATCATCATCTACCAGGTAACCAGTATTCTTAGGCTGTTTTATTTATTGGGTTCTGTAGGAGTAATTAATAAATTCATTCATATAACTTTAATTATCTACTACACATTTGCATTTTAAAGAGTTCTTGCAAAAATATTGATATTTTAAGAAGAATTTTGCCATAACACACACAAGTAGAGGAAATAACAATATATAGGAACCTACTCTGTTCAGCAACGGCAAAACTTCATTGTGTTTAAGCCTCCCAAGAATCATATATCTATTATAGGGTTAAAATCTGAGATTTGGATCTGTTAGAAGAATGCCCAAGTGTCCATGGCAGAGTTGAGATTGGAGCCCAGGTCTGTTTTACTCCAAAGACCATGGTTCTGCGCTTCAACTTTCTCTTCACTTCTTTTTACTAGTATAGAGTCAATGGAATGAGCTCCAGCAATAGAATTTCCAGAATCAGTGAAGCAAATGTTTTAGTTGGTGGAGAGGGTGGTGGGGGAAAGGTCTTCAGAAGGCACTGCCTGTTCCAGCTACATGTAGGTGCATCCTGGTCAGGCATTGTGACTTCTATGTATACTGCTTTTCTCTCCTCTTGAATGGCAATCACATATGGGAAAGATATAAAAGAAATCTATATTTGCATGCATCAATCAACAAATGTTGGAGAATGTTATCAGACTGATAAAGGCTCTGGAAACCATGTTGCAGAGGAACAGGTAAAGAAATGGGGAAATCTGGCATAAGAAAGAGGCTTCATGGGAGATATAACCTATTCTCAAATATTTCAAAGCTGCCATGAAGAAAAAGAGTAGCAGTTGAACCAGTGGACACAATTTTCAGAAGGCAGATTCTAGAACTGCTTCCTAATACCTACTAAAACAGGAAGAGATGTCTCATCTTCCCTCTCCTTCCCATCTTGGTGCAGAGGAGCTGGTGGTAGGCCTGTGCCTGGCTGTGGAAAGAAGGAGGAGGAACTGAGAGAAGACCTAGCAGAGATATACTCACTGGGTCCAAGAGCCTGGGACTGGGCAGTGGGAGACGGATTTAGGTGGTAGAAAGGCAGAGAGGGTAAGTGGAGGAGATGGCCAGCATAGAAGAGAGATTGGTTACATTGAGCAAATCAATACTGAGTAAGTAAATGAATAAATCAGTGGATATATTGAAGATGAGAGGCAAGTATCTCACTTGTATAGAAGATATTTATAAAATTTCAGAGGAAAACTAGAAAGAACCTGGAGATCTTAGATTGGGTTTAGAGACACCAGTGTGAATTTATGGTTGTAAATAGACAGAGAGAGAGACAGAGACAGAGACAGAGACAGAGAAAGGAAAAGAAGAAGGAAGGAGGTAGGGAGGGAGGGAGGAAGAAAAAGAAAGAAAAAAGAGATAAAAAAAGAAAAAGGAGGGAGGAAGGAAGAAAGAAATGTTTAAGAGGGATTAAAAAAGAGCTTGCTCTCAAATGATTCAGAAAATACTAATTACAATGTATGTGTGTATACACATATACCATATATATGTATCTAATACATGTATATAATGTATATGAGTTTTTATATTTTTTATATCTATATGAGAGGAATAGGGAGAGAAAGATATTAGATTGAGCACACATATGTGGCAGAATGTTAACAATCGGGGAAACACAGAAGGAGAGGGAGATGGTAGTTCTTTACATTATACCAGCAACTTTTCTGTAAGTCTGAAAGTATTTCAAAGTAAATTATTTTTTAAAAATGAAAAAGGTTGCCTTGGGACAAAGGATTTCTTGAGATGCTCTAGCAGAAGCCGAGTAATTCTCTCACAGGGATATTGCAGAGAATTCTTCCACTGGTTGGGAGGTTTGATTAGGTAATCCATCATTTCAAAGTTAGAGCATATGATTTATGAATCATAGATGGATGACAGTACAGTGGAGTGAAATTTGAGTCACATTTCCAGAAATATAGAGGAATATTAAGATGTTAAAGAGATGTAATATGGGTACCAAATACTTTGCGTAGGCTCTGCTCCCCTCCCATATACCCACCCATCCATTCATCCATTCATCCATCCGCCCAACCAATTATTTAAGACATGTGTAAGGGACTGTTATAGACACCAGGTATATGCATATCAATAGAATACACTTCTCCTGCCATCAGCTTTCTGGAGTGAAGGCACATAAAATGCAGTGGTTTACTAAGCAAAGTTGAATGAGCCCACTAGTTTTTCTGGTATAAATTGGAAATTCTTTTGCTAGATATATTTTACTTTTTTTACCCTTGGAAATGACTTTGTTTGAAATGATGAGTCTGAAATAGTCTCGTTTATATAGACAGGCTTCTCTCTATAGCCTACCTCGTGTGCAAGGCACTGTGCTGTGTGTAACCCTAATCCCATCTTTAATTAACTTCAGGGCCTCTTCTGGGAAAGGAATTAAGAGGAGCTGTCTCACAAGTATATTTAATGAGAATAGAGCTTTTAAAGGTATGAAAGTCTCTTTTAATGTTATTGTTTCTGATAGTCTGGAACAAAAATGCACACAAAAGGAAAAATAAAAAGACATTTAGGTATTATGTCTTACTCTACTATCTTACAGCATCTAATTGTGCTAGGCAAGTAGTAGGTCTCACCTATCAAATGCTAAGAGAATTGAAGACTTTATAAGTTATTTCTGAAATTAACACTTAGGTTCAATTATCTAAGATCCATTTTTCTGCATTGAGAGGGACTTGTCACATTAAAATAGAATGTGCCAGAATTTTCAGTAGACTACTTTGTTTGTAGTATGTAGATTTACACTAAATATAATTTGACCTGTTATCTTTTCAGAACGTTTTCCTCTTAACCACACAAAATAAATGAAGCAAACTGACAGAGGAAAAAAATGCCTGAAATTAATCCATGCTCAAATGGAAGAATTAGCTTTTCAGTCCTTTATTAATGAGAACATTTGCTTGTATGTTTTTAAAGTTTGGAATTAAATACATTTTTACTTAAAAAAAACTACAAAATGCTAAGAAACATAATGATATTGAACCCATAACCTCTTGCTATTATTTTTATACATATTCCCAGGTTTATTTTTTACAGTAGGGAAGTGATGGTGCTCAAATTTATACCAAGATACTTTGGCTCTCACTAATAAATACATATATATATATATATATATATATATATATATATATATATGTATTCATTAATACTAATGCTAATGCTCTAGGGATAAAATAGAGTTGTAGAAGGAACAGATTTGTGAAAATATTTAAAAGGTCTGCAGTAATATTTTATGGACAATTGTGGTATCTTTATTGTCTATTAAAAGAGCTTCAACCAGGGAGGAGAAATTCATAGCCATTCTTTTTTACTCCCTAAGAGACAGGAAAATGTATATTCTCTTGAACTGCTCTAACATAAGGTCCTTACGGAACAACTTCATTAAATGATCTTACTAATACAGAGTGTCTGTCTCTGTCATCGGAAAGAAAAGTAATGGCCTGTTCCTGGGTAAATCACATTATGATCTGAGTAATATGGAGAAATAATAATTTGGTAGCCAAGGGTACTTGTGATGGATGTTTGCTGGTGTCACTACAGGGGTAGAAAAGCCTTGACTGAATGATAGTACTGGACATTCAGACTTATTTATGAATTGCATAGTAGAATAAGAAGAAAGATTGTACTCTTGTGCTGCATAACTCTTTTTGGAAAATGATCTTTAATAATGTTAAGTTAAAAACTGGAAATGAATTTGCATATGTTAGAGCAAGTAATATTATTATAACCCAAGATTTAGAAAACATTTAGAGATGCTTAGATGGGCAATGAAGAATTTTAGTGAATTAGGAGATTATGGCCTATAGCGACCATCAGGGCTGTCAGTGAGCTCTAGCCCCTTAGGACATTGAAAGAGGTTAACAGCGTTCTTGAAAAAGTTTTTCTAATGAATTCCTTTAAAAGGTATCTATATTCATTTTATTTCTTTTTCATAAATTTATCAGAAATAACTACATTTAGTTATCAGTAGGGAATATTTATTTAATAGTAACTGGAACAGATTTTCCATTTCTCTACTCAGAGGCACTGATGAATAATAAAGTGTGTTTAATATCTGATTGCCATTGAGGTGACTGATTTGAACTAGGAGAATGAGATCAAAACTCCATTCAATTATGCATCCATTTTTTATTAATGAACTGTTGGTAGAGAAAACTATGTAGAAGTTTAAAAGCATATAAAAGTAATACCGATGTTTATTATCAAATTACCTATGTTTAATAGTATTGTCTTCATATAATTTGGTAAATCAATAATCTTAATATGGCCTTTTTGTTCAACAAAGTGTATTTCTCAATATCCACTCTTTTCCCTAAGGATTAAAATGTAACCACAGGAAATTCCTGTGACAATTGTATAATTTGATGAATTGTTGAGAACTCTGTAAATGCAGCAATTTGTCTCTGCATTCTAGACTCGATTTAGCTTTATCCTTTTTCTCATAGGCATTCTGCAGTATTTATGATGGCATACACTGGTAATCTGATGTTCGAGTCCTGTGAGAAACAAAGAGAACTAATTACTAGCAAATTTACAAGCCCTGGTACATTCTTCTAAATTCTAATATAAAAGAAGTGGAATAATGGATGAAATATTATAGGCTTAATGATTTTTTAAAAAACTGTTATGGTTTTCTCTCTCAATTCTTGCCAGTTGCGTCATTGATCATTAACCTGATCATGTTAGTCCTTTTATACAAATATAGTGAACACACCTGCTTTGGGTTTAGAGGAATTAATCATAGAGCGTTCAAGATAAATAAAGTTGGCCTTGACTGATCAGGTCTTTTATGTACTAGGGTTTCCCAGCAGGCACATTTCAGTTAGAACATTACAGTGAATAATCAGAAGCCAATTTGGAGTAAGTACCTTAAAATTAAATAGCTTTTGAATGAAGTACATATGCAATAATATTGATCATGAGTGTTTAATAGAGTAGGGGAATGGCATTTCAATTCATTTTGATATAGATATTATTTACTTTTATCAAATTAACACATTACTTTTATTCTCCTTACATGATGTCATTATAAATTTGAAGGTCAGATTCTTATAGGACTATTCATCATGTTGTTTAGTTCACCAGTACTTCATGCTTTCTAATGAAATAGGATACAAAACCCAATGAGGTAAGTGAATTTTTAGGACCTTTTTTTTTTTTTTGGTGTGAACTTATAATTTATTAAGTGCCTAGAAATTTTCTGGGAGAATTGGATGCTCAAATAATGTAAATTTTAGTTATTAAGATTATTAATAATAATGAGAGGAAACCCCTCAGATTCTACTATAAGGGAAAAATTGTATCCTTCATAATATTATTTATTATTATTCTGATACAAACCAAATACATAAAGATGTGCCTAATGAATTGCCACTTGATGACTTAAAAGTATTAATAACATTTTGACTACTTATATGTCTACAAACTGATGTTTCTAATCAGAAATCTGAGATTTTGAATATATTAGAAAATGATACATGGAAATATATTTTGCATATAAAACTTCTCTTACTGGCTTTTCCTATTGTTGCACTGTCACTCACAACCTTGCGTACTAATTTAATCCTCAATAAAACATTTGTTTGATAGTATACATCTATATTTGCAGTTTACCAAAACAATTGTGTTTTTCTTTAACAATTGTTTTTTATTGCATTTTGAGGTCTTTTTCCTTTGCAAATTGACTAAGCAGAGTTTAACTACAAATATTAGAATGCAATTTGAAGTAGCTGGCTAATGACTCCATATCTTAGTTTTAGAGAATATTTGACTATTAGTAATCTTTCTATGTAATAGTGACTCTTACCCCATTTATGGGTCATGATGACCCTCCTAACGGTCTGTTAAACACTTTAGAAATATAGTTCTTCATTTTTTAAAACTAACGGTACATTGTTCTGGAGGCTTTCATCTTTACCCCCAATGAACGGTTATTTCTTAGTAACCTATTAAACTAGGAGTTATTAAGGGTTACTAAGATGTATTTTTTGTAAGGTAAAATTAGTGTCACTAAAATCTGTAAGGATTTCAGAATCAGTATTTCATAAAGTCTGTGGTAATATTGCAAAACTCATTCTCAAGATGTAGTCAGATGGCTGAATTTCCTGCACTTTTAGTGGAGAACAATTTAATAGGGTGTCATTAGTGTTGTGAATTGTCCAAAGTTTTCAATTACAGCTTTCCTATATGTGTTAATTTGTCAAATTATTCTTTGATTTTTTTTTTTTAAATTGCTTTCTTCTTTTGTTATTGTTGTACCAGGTATATTTGATTATAATTGTGTTTCTTTATGATTTTTCCGAGTTTGTTTTTCCTCACTTCGAAAAAAAATACAAGGCAGATTTGGGGGTATTTCGCCCTCCAGAAGTGAGATTCTGTAAAGTGTGAAAATTCCTACTGCAAAGACTTTGCCAGATTACTCACACTGATTTAGAATACATTAACTTCCTAATATTATAGGTTCAAAACCACATTAGAGTATCTTCATTTTTTATTCCATTTCTCTTTTGATCTACAAACCATTTTAGAGTAGAGTGGACAGAGGATTCCCTTGATAAAGAGTTAGAAGTAATCCCTTTTAAAATCATGGGAAAAATAGGAAAAAGTATCATACAGCTATTTAGAGATAGTATTGCTTATTGATAGTGTTCCAGAATTAAAATTTCTCCTTTGATTTTAGACAACTGCTTTATATTTTGGACTAGTTCTTGAAGGAATATAAAAATGCCATGAGCACAGGACTTATTTCTCCTAATAGATGATGCTTCATCTGAAAACTGGCATGAGAATCTTCTTACAATAGTCTATTCTAATAGGTAGAAAGTTTTCTGTGGGAACTTACTATGGTCAACTCTAATTATTTTGAAAACTAATGAATTTTGAATTAATGCACAGAGGTCAAAATGGATCAGATCTTGTTGTGGAGTCTCCTATTGATTTTTTCTGGAAGTCAAGCCTCAAGACCATTGTCTCAAAGAAATATGGAATTTGCAGTGGATCTTTATCAAGCTATTTGTTTATCTCATAAGAACAACATTATATTTTCCCCCCTTGGAACAACGTTGGGTCTTGGGATGGTACAACTGGGAGCAAAAGGAAAAGCACAAGAGCAGATAAGACAAACTTTAAAACTTCAGGAAACCTCAGCTGGTGAGATTCTTACATATAATTATTTATACTGGGGGTAAGATCTGGCCAAGTTTATTCTGCAAATTAGAGAGAAGCTCAGGGTCCCAGAATTTAAATACATGGAAAATGTTATCAAAAGTGTAAGCTTATAATAAAATGGAAAATTTTAAATAATATTCATTTTAATTGTTTTCTAATGAAAATGTTACCAAAAGAATGTATTATTTTTAATACAGATGTTTTTAAAGAGATATAAAACTGTGAATATGCCAGTAGATTTTCCTCTGGCCTGTTTTAGCCAGTTTTAATTGAGATTATGTTGTGTGTGCATGAGCGTATGTATGTATGTATGTTTGCTTGTTTGTTTATTCTTCCATTCTCACTATGTTGTGATCATTTTCTCATATCAGCTTCAGAATATAGTTTTTAATTGTTGCATTTTATTGCCTCTTATGGAAATACCATTACTTAACCTCTCTTTATTAGGTTGTTTCCAGTATTTCTCTTATAAAAAATGCAGTGAGCATCCTCACCCAGAAACCTTTGTGTGCATCTCTCATTATTTTATTTATTATTTTATTAGCTTTTTAAAATTCATTTTCTAATTAAAATTTAACTTTTTCACCTAATGGAGACCAAGAAAAAGCAGTAATGTATACATACATTTTAAAAGCTTGTTTGGTTAATAGTTTTTAAAGAAAATCTTTTTTAAAAAGCACTTCTATAACTGGTCTTTTTGTGTATGAAGGGTTGTTGTTTTGGAGTCGCCCAGCTTTAGTGCTGTCATCCGTTTGAAAGGGTAGTTGTTGGGGTGCCTGGGTGGCTCAGGCAGTTAAGTACTTGCCTTTGGTTCAGGTCATGATCTCCGGGTCCTGGGATAGGCCCTGCGTTGACCCCCATGTCGGGCTTAGCGTTCAGTGGGGAGTCTGCTTGTCCCTCTGCCCTTCCCCTCCTCAGTGCTCTCTCTCTCTCTCAAGTAAATAAATAAAATCTTTAAAAAGAAAAAGAAAGGGTAGTTGTCCATCTCTCTGGCTAACCCGTGTTCTCAATTTCCATAATGATTTTAATTTTAAACTTTTTTTTTTTTAAAGATTTTTTATTTATTTATTTGACAGAGAAAGACACAGCTGGAGAGGGAACACAAGCAGGGGGAGTGGGAGAGGGAGAAGCAGGCTTCCGGCAGAGCAGGGAGCCCAATGCGGGGCTTGATCCTAGGACCCTGGGATCACGACCTGAGCCCAAGGCAGACGCTTAACGACTAAACCACCCAGGCACCCTTAATTTTAAACTTTTGCATCACTGTCAGGTAATATGTCCTAACCATCAGAGGAAATTTCCAGATTCTTGATGAGGAAATTTAATTACTATAACTAACTTCAGTATGTTTGCCTCGGAACAGAGTAATTATATTATTTAGGGACTTTTTTTTTTTTTTTTTTTTAAGAAGGTCTTGTTTGCTTTGTTTTAAATAAAGGCAATTTTATGTAGAAAATAAGTCGGTGATGGTGAAGTTAATTGCAAGAATTTTCCTTGGTGAATAATGTAAAAGGAAGCCACTATGTTCTAAATTTAGTCTTGACTGTCTATATTAATTTCAGCAAATCCCACTACACAGTCTCAGAAACATTTAAGTCACACAATACTGCTTTGAAAAGTAATAGAGCATTTATAAAGATATGTAAAGTTGATTTTATGATAAATTAGCAAAATTAGAGCCTCTGAAATCTAAATTACTCTACATGGATCTATCTTGTAGAGAAACACAGGAATCTTAACAACTCTGGATTGTGAATGTAATGCTAATCCTAGTAACAATGAGGATGACACTATGAATCCTATATATGGTATAGCAGTCACTGTTTCTGTGCTTGGTATCCACTATCTCAACCTTCACAGTTATTCTGTGGGGTAGACATAACCCTGCTACTTAGATGAGGCAAGGAAAAGTTCAGCAAATTGTCCAGAATGAATTCCAAAAATGATTCAGTGAGAATTATAGATCATAAGGGCAATATATTATATTTTCACTGGGAGAATATATACGTGGACAAGTAAATATTAGTATGTTAACACATGTAACAAAATCTACTAAAGCTGCTTTCTATTATGCTTTGTTAAGGGAGAGAGAGAGGGACACAGATGGAAGATAATTGCAGAAGGAAAAGGAAGATGAGCCAGCGAGAGAAAACATAAAAACTAAACTCTGGAAAATAAAAAAGAGGAGGGAATTAAGGAACAAGGAGATAGTTAAGGTAGGGAACAGAGTGGAAGAGGGCAAGGAAATGGAGACACGGCCCAGGGGGTCTGGAGAAAGAAGAGCAAAACGGTGTTAAGGGGGGGACAAAGTGTATGACAGATCAGAAGGTGGTGCCTGGTAGGGCCATATTGGAACCCAAGATGAAAAGGAAAATCACTAGTAATTATCCTGTCTTTATTTAACATTTTTATATTTTGTTTCTCATGGATTTCTTTGCATTAAAACTGATTTAAAAAAAGTATTACAGCAAAATATTTTCTTGATTATGGAATCTGTTGGCATCTCCTTAAATTTTATGCCCAACGTAAGTGTCCCATTGACTCATCTTAGTCCTGGCCCTGCCTTCCATTCCCAGTGATTATCAAAGGTGCTATCTGTTCAATTAGTCTATATTTTACGTTTCCTGCCATGAGGTTGTTTTATGTGAACACCTGCCTTGTTCCACAGATGGGCATACAACTCCTGGGATCCTATCCCCACAGGGCTCTTGGTGTCCTCAGTTCTTCTTTTCCCCGCTGTCGAAACATCTGCTCAGAATTTACCTTCTCCAGTCTACTGAGCATCTGATAATGCTCTATTTTTGCTTTGCCTCTAATATGCTGCTTACTAATCAAAGACTAATGAAGGTGCTTCCTTATTCCAAGAGCATAATGGAAAGAGAACCAGCCATGAATTCCAATCCTAGCTCTGCAACCAAATAACCTTATGATCTGGCACCTCTCAAGTTACTGTACCTGTCTGGATTTTAGATTCCTCATTATAAAAAGAAGAGTTTGAATAAGTGGTTTATATGGATCTTTCGGCTAAAATAATCTATAATCCTATGACTGCCTTTGTTTTCATCTTTTTTGGATCTCTCACATTTCACACATAATTGGCCTTTGGGTCTTAAATACAGGAGAAGTAAACATGTACTGAATTTTGGAACATTTTCTGGAGGTCTAGTACAGTCAAACCAAAAGTTACATTCACCCCATGACCTATAGGTTTCCTATGGCTCTATTTTAGGAAAGGAAATAAATTTATTCTTATTACTTACTAGGAGCCATGTATACATATTCTTTTTGATCTGTGCTAAAAGAGGTTATTAATCTGTAAATTAAATCAAATTTATAAGGCAGATAACTTTATATTCTCCTCCAAACTTGGGCTACTTGATGACATTTTTCATTGACTTCTGAGTTCAGTGATTTATCAAAGGGCAACTGACTGTTTGTCACACAGTCTTAGACCTTAAGTACTTGACATAAATCTATTTGCTCTGACAAATGAGTTGGAACTATTTTTCTCCCCCTCTCCTTTTTCCCCCATTCCTTTAAAGATGCTCATAAATTACACATTCTGAAGATTAGTTTCAAATTCTGCCACTTCATTTCTGACCTTATTTAATTCTTTTGAAAACACTTACATGTCTTCACTCAGAAAGTCTTCTCATAGCCTCCCATTAATTGAGATAGTTCCCTCAGCTTCAAATAGCAAATGATTGCCTCTAAAATCATTGCAGAAACAAGTAAAATAGATTAACCTTCTTCCCTTCCTTATGTAAGAATTCTAGGATTGTAAAGACTTACTGAAATTCTTCAAATCCAACCATAGGGCCGTAAGTTCTTATGGCTGAGATTATTTATGTCTATATCTATATTCCCAAGAATGGAGAATCCCCATGGAGTTTGAAATATAATGAAATATACTTCCCAGAGCCTCCGTTATTGTTATGTGGGTTGCATCTGCATGAGAGCAGGGGAAGACAAGTGGGGACTGAAATGAAGGCTCCACTCAGCTGGACAAGATAAGAGGTCATGGGGCTGTAGCCCTCCCCCTCCCCCACCAGTAAGGGAACATATTCTTATTTGCACAAAGATGCCTATAGCTGCTAGCTCTCCGATAAAATGTACACACACATACACACACACACACACACACACACAGACACAGATTCCTTATTTCCAATGGACAACTCAAGGCACATTCTCATTAAAACTTCTCTCTTTATTCAGTGGGTATCTTCTAATGATGAACCATTTATGTTTTCTTCAATAAGGATTAATTGCATATACTCAAGTTTTAAGTTATAAAAGTGGCCTTTTTAGTATTTAACTCAAAATATAACAAAGGCCCTGAAAGAAGCTTTGATTTGAGATACAGTTCCTAGAATGATTGAGTCCCAGGATTAAGCCAGAAGGGAATGAAAAGCATCGATACCTTTGGTCATGAATAGGAAGCTCCTCAACAAGGATCAAAGCTGAATTCTCTCCTAGGCACATATATCTTCCCAACAACAGTTGGTCAGAATGAGTCAACAATAAATAATAGGCCAGCAGTGATTCTTAGCTGATTCTGGTGGCCTCATTTGGCTAGTGGCAATAGTTGGAATGGAATAAAGTTCTTTATTGTTCATGTAACAGCCAAAGTATATACATTCATGAACCTGAAGAAATAGGCAATTCTGATTCTTGTGCATCTCTAGAGCTGATCATAGGGGTTACTTCATAAATTTCAAAACTTGGACAGTTGCCATTGCTCACAAGCGAGCAATTCTTAAGCTGAAATAAAAGCAATATTGAAAAGGATTGCTCGTCACTGTCGTCCCCCCATCAGTATTCATTAGTAGTCTCCTTCCATCAATATAGCATGTTATACAAAGAATGAGGTTCTAAAGATAAATTTCCAACAAGTAAGCATGAGCTAAATTTGACTAAAAAAGAATTTCCTTCAGCCTGTTTAAATGGACATTCTTGTTTTTGACAAATTTCAAATTTACACGGACATTCTTTCTTCCTGTATATGAACTAAGTTCTTTATAAAATGCATATTCCATGAAGATAAATGCTTAAAATATTTATACTACCTCAGAAAGGACCATTAGTTATACCTAAGTGTGTAAAAAATGGTGATATGAATCAGCGCTTAGAAGCAAAGCTGAAAAGCTGTTGTTTTTATGTTGTTCAATATGTCAGTCTACATTATAATTATTTTTTAGGAGAAGAATTTTCTGTGCTGAAGTCATTTTTCTCTGCCATCTCAGAGAAAAAGCAAGAATTTACATTTAATCTTGCCAATGCCCTCTACCTTCAAGAAGGATTCACTGTGAAAGAACAATATCTCCATAGCAACAAGGACTTTTTTCAGAGTGCCATAAAACGGGTGAATTTTCAGGATGCAAAGACTTCCGCAGAGACAATAAGTACTTGGGTAGAAAGCAAAACAGATGGTAAAGTTTCCCATTTTCATAAACTCATTATTTGCCATTGTATTCACAGTTTTTAATATCCTAAAGTAAAGAATGGTTGAATCTTTTCCTGCTAAACTGTGGCTCAGAGGAATCTCCCATTTTGCTTCCCTGTTATTCAAATTAATACTCAATTGTAAAATTGAGACAGACCATAAGCTGCTTTGAAAAGCATACAGATTTTATGAGAGACATTTATTCATAGAATTTTTAATGGAAAACCTTTAATAATAATTTTTGTTTAAGCATAGGTTTTTAATCTATGGCAACAGAAATAATATCTTCGGCCAGGTAAAAATTAGATCTGTCAACCTCAAGTGCCTTCTTTCCCACATATTACTGTAAATAATTAACACATCTTCATTGGATGGGTTAATGTTTAATAAGAAATGTTGAGAGTCCTATCATTAACATGATAATCTAAACTTTAATTTCAATACAAGCTAGCCAAAATCCTTCAGGGGCTATGGAGTGACACTGCAGAAAGAACACAAGCTTCAGGTCATTCAGATCCAAGTTCAAATCCTACCCAGTTCTAAGCTATGCCTACCTAAAATGAGGATACTATTAAAACATTTCAGGATTATTGGAAGGTTTGATAATAATGTATGTGAAACAACCAACATGTATCAGGTCCTTGTTTAACAGTAGTTTGTTTCTTTGTTCATTCATTCTGCTACTAAAAATTATGATGGCATAAGTGGCTACCATATTCTTTATGGGAAGCCTCATACACGGAGGCATAGTTGAGAATGTGAGATGGGTGTTTTGAGCAGTTTCACCGGAAAGTATCATTAATGGGACACAATGCACATCCCTAGACAGCTCCATGGCACCCATTCATGCTTTTATCTCTTAACTGGAATAGCCAGCAGACATAGAAATAGCAGGCTGGTTGTTTAGAAGAAGAAAATCGTGCTAGCAACTCCATTCTTTTCCCTTCCCCAGTAGTGGTCAGTGGCGCCAGCCACGGGAGTGGAAGGTTTGAGTGTACCATTAACTTATTAATTCTGATTGACCTGCTGGAGAAACTTGAAAGAAAGTTTGAAAAACATCAGTAAGTATGCAGGAAGAGACATTCAGTTTTTGTTCTTTCTGGCTGAAAAACAATTTACACAAATAATCTTGCTGAAGAGAGTCCATTAGTAGTTCTGTCCAAATTGGCCTCAGACAGTCTTGTATCTCCTGTTTCCTAGTGAGATACGTTTGTACCTGTTTCCAAGTGAAATGTTTAATAGTGCTCCTCTTTACTCTCAGAATTGCCAAGGTTAGAGGATAAAGCACACTGTTTATAACCGATCTGCAAAATAAATTTTTGTTTCAATGCTATAGAAAGCAGTCCCTCTGAACCACTATTGCGTATCTCTTCTTGCTTTGTCCTCCACTGGCATCACAGGGAAAATTAAAGACATGTTTTCAGGGGAAGACTTTGGCCCTCTGACTCGGCTTGTCCTGGTGAATGCTGTTTATTTCAAGGGCGACTGGAAGCAGAAATTCACAAAAGAGAAGACACAGTTAATGAATTTTACTAAGAAAGATGGTGCGCCAGTCAAAATCCCAATGATGAAGGCTCTTGTGAGAACAAAATATGGTAATATGAAAAATCACCCTCTGAAGCCTGATTTTGGGAATTGACAGGGATATTTATTTAATATTTTCTTTCTCTGTTCCAGGTTATTTTTCGGAATCCTCCATGAACTACCAGGTTTTGGAATTACCTTATAAAGGTGATGAGTTTAGTTTAATCATCGTACTTCCTGCAGAAGATGTGAACATAGAAGAAATGGAAAAGCAAATCACTGCTCATCAAATCCTGAAATGGTTCTCCAAGATGCAAGAAGAGGAAGTTGAAGTAGGCCTCCCTAGGTTGGTAATGTCATTTTATTATTTGGTTCTTATGTTTTCACTTATGGAGACATTTGAATAGCTGGCTGAAAGATAGCAGGTACTTGAAAAGGCTATCGACAGGAAGAAAAAATGCATTTGGAAGTGTAGCTCCACTTTATGGATACAAAAGCAAGTCTGAACATTGCCAGCAATGCTTTGCCATGAGGAGAACTGAATTTCAGGGCTCACTATTCTCTGAAATAGCTGAAGAAATGTAAGTCTGCAAGCTAGAATGTTGAGATGAAAAGGAATTTTTATTCTTTTTATTATATAATCTTATCTTTTTCTAATTTTTTTACTAATTGGAATTTTAAATATCTATCTTCGGTTCCATTTCAAGAAAATAACCTCCCCCCTGCAAAAAGAACACTTATGCTACCAGACAATTAAAAGATATGTTAAATCAACTTTGACAGCTGGTGCTCTAATAGTCATTGAATGACAAATAGGGAATCCTACGATCAGGTTTAGATAGTTAATACAAAATGGAAATTGCAAAGTTCATCTCAGGAAACAATAATCGTCGATGCTAATTTCTTAATATCATGCTTCTGGCCGACAGGAGAAACTTCAGAGTAAGTTGTGCCCACATAACCCAGTTCACACTCTGCTTCAACTGCTTAAAAGAAGCAGATGTTTAATAGATGATATTCTGTCCTTTTCATTTCTAAATTTTCCTGCAAACTCATCAAAGCCTGTGTGGTTTGTATACCCCTCTTCCAGGCCTTATGTCACTTAAACCTCCTGGCTTTTCTTTCCTTTTCCACTTAGCTGGGATACAGTCAGTCATTTCAATCACATTCTCACCAAATATCTTTAATACTTTTTGTTACTTGGTCTTCAACCTGCTTTAAATTCTCCCTAATCATCCTCAACCCCCAGTCTACTCCTAAAGCCACTCCTGCTCCCCAACTATTGATTTTCTTAAGCAAAAACCCAGAATGCAGTCCCTTCTAGCCTCATTGAGGCTAAGCTGGGGGCTCCTTACTTTTCTTCAACTTTCTTTTTTAATACTCACACACACCACACCAAAACTTGACTTCTATTCCCCAGGTGCTACTTTATGTTGATTTCTCTTACTCTCAACATGTGTCTCAACTTCCTGTTCCTTAAAGAAAACCTATCATTAAGCAAACCTGCCTCTCTCAAAATTTATGTACAACTTTGAAGATCTTCTTTTACCTTCCTTGACATCCCAGAGAATGAGGTATCCTATGCTTTTCTCACCCTAACTCTAGGTTCTTGATCCTAATACTATTGACCCTCCTCCCCCTTTTCTTGAAAATCTAGAATTTTTTTAACTCCTGGAGCACTACTTGCTTCTGTTTATTTTTCTCTCCTCTGTAAAATTTTCCTGCTCCCTGACTTACATTTTTATTTCTTTCTGCTCCCAACTAATATTTACTAGAATTTCGTCTTCAAAATTTTCTTCTTCTTACTCTCTTGTATTTGTCCCTTATTCTTCATGTCTCTAAAATCTGCGTCTCTCCCCCAACCTCTCTTCCAGTTGCCCAGCATCTGTATATCTCTACCTGGATGTTATTCAGTCTTTCAATGAGACTGAATATTACTCCATGCGAAACAGCAGATAAAATGATGTGACAGTTTATCTTCTAATAACAGAAATAACAATCTGGGGGATTAACTTGTTTATTTTCAAATTTCATTCTCTCTCTCTCTTTCTCCTTTGGAAAGGTCACTATTTGGGGTCAAAAACACTGAGTTTGAAACCTGTTCATGCCATATACTAGCAGTGGGGTCTTAGGAGAGTCACTTGACTGTGGAATAGTGATACTTGTAGCCAAGGTAGCTCTGCATCATCAGCCCAGTTAACCAATGCCTAGATAATAATACATAAGTCCCAAACTCAACTGGCAACAGGAAATACAGGCTTTTGCCAGAATTCCCGTCTCCAACATTTTAGGAATCTCCTCAAGAATGCTGCATGGCCCACAAATCCTTCCGGGCTACTGCGGTCTGGACAGCTTTTCCAAACTGTTTGGTCTTATTATCAGCTTCTCCAAACTGTGGCCACATTTCTCATACAACTTCTCTCACAGTATGGACACAGACTTCTCTTTTAATTCCTCCAAGAAAAATGGTTATGGGTTGATTTATGTCCCTCCCGATTCATATGTTGAAGTCCTAACCCCACTACCCCAAAATGTGACCTTTTCTGGAGACAGAGTCTTTATATATATATATAGAGAGAGAGAGAGAGAGAGAGAGAGAGAGGTAATCAAGTTAAAGTGAAGTCATTAGGGTGGGCCCTCGTCCCACACGGCTAGTATACATAGCAAGAAGACTAAGTGAAGAGACAGAGGGAGAAGATGGCCATCTACAGGCCAAGGAGAGAGGCCTGGAACACACCTCAGAGTCCTCAGAAGGAACCAATGCTACCCACACCTTAATTTTATTTTTTAATTTTTTTATTTTTTTAAAGATTTTATTTATTTATTTGAGAGAGAGAGAATGAGAGACAGAGAGCATGAGAGGCGGGAGGGTCAGAGGGAGAAGCAGACTCCCCGCTGAGCAGGGAGCCCGATGCGGGACTCGATCCCGGGACTCCAGGATCATGACCTGAGCCGGAGGCAGTCGCTTAACCAACTGAGCCACCCAGGCGCCCGACCACACCTTAATTTTAGACCTCTAGCCGCTACAACCGTGAGACAATAAATTTCTGTTATTTAAGCCACCTAGTTTGTGGTAATTTTTTGAGGTAGCCCTTGGCAAACTAATAGGAGTAAGAACAATTTCAATGTTTAACCAAATTTTACTGAAAGCTTTATGTTAATAAAAGGGGCTTATAAGGTGGAAAGTAATTTAAAAACCAGGTGCCAGGGATGAGTGTTCTTGGAGTTTAGGCCATTTCTTGTACCCAGGGAGTCTTGTCCGGTCCGTTGCTGTCCTGGTCCCAGAACCCACCCTCGCCCCAAGTCTTTTCTATCTCTCTCCTACCCAGCATCCTGAGGTCTCCAAATTTTCCCAGCACAGAAAGAAGGTAACACACATTTTTTTTTCCCATGCCCGTTAAGGCCAGATTCCTGGTCATGATAAGAATCTATAGCGGCTGATTCTGACCCTCCGTAGAAACGTTTTCATTTCGTCCAGAATAGATTATACCCTCATCATTTCAAACTTCACTATCTCCATCCCACTGGTTCTATTTCCATAATGAAAAGTTCATTGTGTTGCTTTTCCCAAACAAATGAGCACTTTGTCTTAAAGATGAATTTGAATCTTCAGTGTTATGAAAACAGAAATATTAATTGGCAGTTGTACTCCCTTTTCTCAAACAAATTCCAGGCACCAAAGATTTTTTAAAAATTTGGTGGCAGTTTCAATTACGGTACCTCATTACATACTTCCATTCATAGCACAAAATCTAGCAAATAGAAGGTGCTAAAAAAGTGATAGCTATTTTTCTTTCAAAAGTAATGGCTATTTTCTTTCTCTGTTAAGATCACTGCCCAGGGAGGCTTAGTGGCTCAGTCAGTTAAGCATCTGCCTTCGGCTCAAGTCATGATCCCAGGGTCCTGGGATCGAGTCCCGCATCGGGCTCCCTGCTCAGCTGAGAGCCTGCTTCTCCCTCTCCTTCTGCCCCTCCCTTCCACTCATGCTCTCTCTCTCTCTCACTCTCTTTCTCTCAAAATGAATACATACATACATACATACATACATACATACATACATATCTTTAAGATCACTGCCCAGCCAATCCCAAAGTAGAAAGTATTCTCTGACTTCCTCTCTCATGCCTATCCCCTGTCTGGAAGGCCCTTCCTTCTTTGTGGTGTCTAATCAGTAAATTCTTATTCATCCTTCAATGTCTCCTCACAATTAACTCTTCGGTGTACTTTTCCCCAACATGCTCAATTAGAATCAACCATCCCTTATCTTTATTTCTAGAGCATTTCATACAAATTTACGTATGATACTTGTTACATTACATTTCCGTCTCTTGCTCACATTCTTGTCTATCCTATTAAGATGTGAGCTCTGGAACAGGGGGTTTTATGTCTCTTTCATTTTGGTTTCCATAGTCCCTAGGACATTTCATGGCACATTGTAAGTGCCAAACGAATACTGTCGAATTACATTATATAAATATTTTCAAAGAAAACAATTCTATGTTGTTTCCCTTTATCTAATTTTAAATACCCCGAAAATCAGAATTCAACTTTCCAGTCACATTTTAATTCATTCCCTGTGAGGATCCTGATGAAACTTACATGCAGCGTAATGAAAGACAGGACATCAACCATTTTCTTGGAAACCTCTCTAGAGAAATAAACATGAGATTTTTAAACTCACAAGACTGAAAATTTTGTTATCAATTATTCAATCACATTAATACAATATTATATTTAAAATGTATTCACTTCTCACAAGAGGATGAGCCTTCCAATTTATTAAAGGAATGATTTGCTTATGTGTTAAGTTCACAAGCAGTTTTAGTCCATCAGGACACATTTATTGAATTTAGTTTCCTGAGCAGTAAGATCATGGATGGAAAGTTCTGAAGTACCTTTTCCCCTAAATGAATAATTTCCTTACAACGGAAAAATACCCATTTAAAATCTGTGTTCGGTACAGAGAGGGAAAACTATATAGGCTGAGTAGATACTTTAGAGTGGATTGACAATTTTCAGTTTTATTACTCAATGCTGTGTTTCTTTCATATCTGGATGAATGCATTAGGCTTTCAAAATGATAACTAAAGATTTTAGTAAAACCAAACAATTTAATCAGCTGTGTTAGTTTCCTAGGGCTTAAAACAACGAGAAATTCATTCTCATAATTCTGGAGGCTAGAAGTCCAAAATCAAGGTGTCAGCAGGGCCGTTCTCTCCGAGACTGTGTGGAATCCTTCCTTGCCTCTACTCAGCTTCTGGTGGCGATCAATCATCTTTGGTGTTCCTCTGCTTTTAGACGCACCACTCCAGTCTTTGCCTCTGTTGTCATGTGGTCATCTCTCTTCACAATGGCATTCTCTTTTCTTATAAGGACGCCAATCATATTGGATTAAGGGCCCCCTCTATTCCATTATGACCTTGGCCTAACTAATTACATCTGCAATGACCCTATTTCCAAATAAGGTCACATCATGAGGTACTAAGAGATAGGGCTTTAACATATGACTTTGGGTAGTGGGGGGCACAATTCAATCTGTAACCCCCACTATACTAAATTCTGTTAGTGTAAAACAAAATAAAAGCCTCTTTAGTAGCAAAATTTAGTGCATGCCAAAGAGAGAAAAAATAATCATAAGAATGCTTCTATATTAGTAACACTAGGAAGGAACATGTGAGTGACTATTTAGATTTTGGTTACTGTTTAAGAAACATTTCTTCTTTCCCTTTGATGTAGGACTAGTTTAGAATCAAGGCCCATAAAACAGAGTATAGTCTAAAAATACTAGAGTGCTTTCTAGAGTTTATTATTTATAACATACCAGATATCTAATTTGGACATTACCCATGTTGGATAGCAGCTAAAATAATCATGTCACTTTGTCTCAATGTAATATGGGATCCTAGAAACATCATAGCAGTCAAAATTCTTCAGGTGGAAGCGTCTGACACACACTTTCTATATATCATATCTTCTCTATATAAGAAACTCCGTGAGAACATGTTTTATGATTATGTGTATGGGCAAAAGTGATTATTTAATACATGCAAAGAAGATAAAGAAGTAACTTTCATTTATATAGCAGTTTAACTTTGTAAAACATTTAATTTAAAGTATTTTAATACTAATGTCCTAATGTTGTGGTTCTATAGTCTGACTTGGTTACATCTTGCATTTCACAGAGAAAGAAACTGAGTCACTCAAAAAGTGACTTGATCAACATTCAACTAAGTGTTGGGAGACAGAATTAGCTCTCACGTCTACTGTCTTACAGCTTTATGCTCTTATTGGTTTGCTACTTCCTAGAAATGTTATGTCCTGTTCAAAAACACAGATTGATTGGGATCCCACTATGGACAAGGAACTGAAACAGATGTAAAACGATATACATGCTCCCTACTGATAAGATGGTTACCACCTAGATGGAGTGGTGCAAGATTTGCACAAGAAATTTATTAACAATATCCAGAAGTAGACAGTAAATATTAAAAGAAAGTTACAATCAGTAAACACTAGGAGATTCATGAAAAAAAGATGGGACAGGGAGCACTAGAAACTAGAGTTGTAAACAAGGGCTTTATGGAAGAGGAAGAACTTGAACAGGGCTTTAAAAGAATTGAGAGGGTTAAGTCCCATATGGAAAGGGGAATTGTTGAAAATTTCCAAGTAAGATAGTGGAATGATTAAGGCAGTGTTTTAGAGAGAGATATTTGGTAGTCACAATGCCTTTGTTCATGACGGGTAACTTGTCTGAATACTCTCCCCACTTCCCACCACCATCCCCATGTTTCTGGATAACTTCTCTTGGTCCTTAAAACCAAGTTTGGGTTTTAGAAAGCTTTTCTGATCTTTTCATTCAAGATAACACAATATCTGGGGTGCCTGGGTGGCTCAGTGGGTTAAGCATCTGTCTTTGGCTCAGGTCATGATCCTGGGGTCCTGGGATCAAGCTTTGAGTTGGGCTCCCTGCTCAGCGGGAAGTCTGCTACTCCCTCTCCCTCTGGCCCTCCCCCCTGCTTGTGCTCTCACTCTCATGCACGCACTCTCTCTCTCAAATGAATAAATAAAAAATCTTTTAAAAAAGAAGATAACATAACATCTTCCCTTTTCCCTGCTGGGAAAACTTCTCCTTGCACCTTGTGTTTATTTCTGCATAGCAGTTATATTAACATTATTATTTCATCTTCCTCAGTGGACAATGAACTTCTTGCTGTCAGAGTTATGCATATTTCCTTTCTGTGACCCCAGCACAAAGCATGAATCTGAAAAATAGTAGTTGTTCACTAAACATTTGTTGCTCTAATCTGAAGAGTTGTGATGTTCAAGATGTGTTAAAGAGGGAAAGAATGAGGCCCAAAAGATCAGTTAAGAAACCCCTGCAGTAATTTGGCACAACGTAGAGAGTGTTTAAAGGGAACAGGTTCCCTGGGAATAGTAAGGAACTGGTGAAATAGGAAGACATTTATTGGAGTATTGACTAACGAGATATGGGTTACAAAGAAATAAATTGTTTGGAAGTTCTAAATTTGACTTACTAGGAAAATGAGAAGACTGTGATTTCTTATTCTTTTGTGACAGTCCTTAGCTGGGCACTTTGGACTTCTAGAAAGTTCTGTGGTAGACTTCAGAGAGTCCTTGAAGCCCTTGAAACTATTAGTAAGTTTGTATATGTAAGGTTTTACATTTATTTTCCTTCGGAGAGGCTTTGTAGTGGTCAATGAATTCTCAGTGGTCTGGGTCTTTACATTTGTTAAATGCTACAGTTCTATTCAAAGGTATAGTAATAACTAAACAACAGCCATAGTCTTTCTGAGAGATATCATTTTTTAAAAATATTGACTGATGTGGCATCTCACAGTATCTTTAACAACTGTTGAAACAAGATCATGGAAAATAGAGCATAATATTGAAGACCAAGCTGTATAACTTTAAATAACTTACCTAAGATTTTCTTAAACTGTTAAATGGGACAACAATAATATGTGCCTCATGGAGTTATTGTGAGGGTTATATGAAGTACTGTTTATAACATTTTTAGTACTCAATAGTATCTCTTATTATTTTTGTTATTATTCTCACTCAGTTTTAACATGTATTGAGCATCCATTATAGTGCCAACACTGTCCTAGATGCTGCTCCTCTTTACCACAGAGCCTTTAATCTGCCAAATAAATTTGATAGAGATCAACTTCTATACACACATTATGGATGAGGTACAGACCAGTAAATAGCTTGCCCGTGCTTACACAGCTAACACGTGGCAGAGCCGACATTGCAAGAGTCAGAAAACAGATGCAATGTAGGCAAGCACGAGGGAGAGCACAGAACAGAGCAAGTGTCAGTGACACAATGAGCAGCAAGAGATGTGAAGCAGCTGTGCCAGAGAGACTTTGGAAAAGAGAGAACACCTTCCAGAGGACATGAAATATGTTCTTACTGGGCTAGAAGTCAATCCCACGTTTGGCCAGCTTTGGATCTCTAAACAGCTGAATGTGAACTGTGTATGGGTGGGGAGAAAAGTGATCTCAGGGTAAATGAAGCTGAATATGAGAACAGAAATGTCATGACCAGCTGTAGTAGTGATTAGAAAATGTTCACTTACTTTAACCTAATGGATACTGATAACAAATTGGAATCGAGTTTACATTAAACAGTGTCCAGATATGTTTCGTATGGGACAGAAAGCACTTTTAGCTCAGCCATTGAGGCTAACAGAGTTTTTCATACATACACAGATGCAGACACAGACACATAGATACATATATACAAACACACTCTAGGTAATTAGTCAGAAAGTGACCAAAAACTACCATGTACTCATATAATAGTCTAGGTCCACCACTGTCAGGGATTGTGTTACATTTTTATCCTCATGGGCAGACCTAAGATTTGGTTTGGTTGGCTCTAAACCTGAACGTTCCAAGCATGACTCAAGCCCACTGAATCAAAACCAGGATTCCAAGTATTATGGATGGGGACCCCAAGGGAGACCCATCTAAGACTTTCTGTCAATAAGTAAGAGTCCTGGGTATAAAGGGGAAGGAACAGGCAACACCAATCCACAATAGGGCCTACAGACCAAGAGTGGCTCCATCTTACAATGGAAATTCTAAATTGTTTTCTTCATTTTCTGCACCTGTTACCTGTGTTAAACCCCTTTAAGCCCAGTGGTTCCGTATGGCAGTAAACTGATAATAGATACTGTTTACATATGCTAAAACATTCATTTTATGATTACTTAATTGTTAATTGTCTATTCAGTCTCTTTGCTGATTATTCTTTTATCTTTAGATGTATTCTTTAGACAATTTTAGATGAGGGTCAAGGAAAAGGGGAAATGAACCACATCTAAAATAAATATTAAGTCTCACAAAATTTGAAAGAGGCACATAATTAACATTGTATATATATTGATTGAGATTATGATTTCAAATTATATTTTGATTAGAAGGCACTGTGGGTTAGCACATTAACTTTGACTTGGAATGGCCCTGAATTTGAATCCCAGCTTTGTCTCCTATCTTGAACTTGAGCCTGGAAATCAACCTCTTCAATCTTCCACTTTCTTAATTAATGGGAATAATGCTAACTTCCCTGGGTTTTTGTGAAGATTAAAAACTATAATCTGTATTAAGTGTCTAACACATGGAAGTACTACTTCACACCTGGCAATTCATGACTCCAGTAATTGCGGATAATTAGAAATTGGCTGTATATTATACTTTTATTAAATGGTTGAATGAGTTTCTATTGCTGTAGGTTTCGTTGGACTACATTATAAGCAGGACTGTAGCTTAAATGACTCTCCACTGATAATTAGGCATTATTAAAAGTTGTAATAAGTCTTGCAGTATTCTTGTCATTATCCTAAAACTATTCTGCTAAAAATAGCCGATTTTTAGGTGAACTAGAACGTTTATTTTCCACCTTTTAGATGCCTACACTCCATTTAGTTGTTAAAAGGAGTGTAGTAATAAAAACAGGGAAAAAAGTGGAAAGATGTCAAAACCATCAGGCTGCATTATCTTTCTTAGCTGGAAGTGAAAAGAAAGAAGTTGAAAACAGTGGCATAATGCAAACTATTTTCACTACCAGTAGATTTTAATGCCCATGTTGTGTCCATCCTCAGGACTCTGAATAAGTTCATATTTTCCGAAAGTACATAGTATTTTACCAAGATATAATTCAGGCCCAGTAAATCTCTGCCATAGCATGTTCATTTTTTTTGAAGAATTATAATTGACAAACTGAGGGTTTTAGAGGGGAGGTGTGTGGGGGGATGGGTTAGCCCGGTAATGGGTATTAAAGAGGGCACATATTGCATGGAGCACTGGGTGTTATACGCAAACAATGAATCATGGAACACTACATCAAAAACTAATGATGTAATGTATATTGACTAACATAACATTAAAAAAAAAAAAAAAAGCTTGTTCAGTATTTGGCAACTAAAACAGTGATCTACTTGGACTGATTGCTTGAGCTAATTTCCAGGCCTGGGTGTGGGCCTAGCTCTTAGCTAAGCAAGGATCCTGTCCTTGACCAGCCTTGTGTGGAGAGCACAGGGGCAAATGCCCATCTGTTCACAGACTGAGCTCCTTAGGCAGGGCTTGTCCTGGAATTTCACTGATGGAAGAAATATACAGAACTCCCTGTTCTTTTCTCTCGTAAAGTTTCCAACCTGGTTTTAAAAAGCACATTGATGCTTCTGGCATCTCTAAAGTCAGTAAGTACTAGCTTTTCTTTTTTCTTCCTTTTTAGTGAAATGATAAACAGATTCAGTATTCTGTTAACTTGGAATCATAGATCAGCCTGTGAGAGTCTTTGAGATTCTCTGGTTAGGGTCTTCAAGTCAGGGAGATTGAGGTTTGAAGATTTGAGTGGAAGCTAGAGTCCTAACTTCGGGCCCTGCATAAGAAGTAGTGGCCAGCAACTTTTTTTCCCTCCTATAATTTTTTATCTTTTATTTTGTTTTAAGAAATTTAATTCCCTTTCTATCTTTTACCCTTTTTACAGGACCTGTTGGGAAGATAGTAGGTGTGTCCATAAATTGAAGGAAGTCACATCAGCTGTGACAATGGAAGGATAGCAGATTATTAACGTCTGTCTGTGCTTCAGTAGCCAGCAATCTCCTCCAAGGGCTGTTGGCTTCTCTTCCCCTCCCATGGTATTTTGGATGTACGCCAGGAACCATCTTTGATGGTGTGAAAAACCGGAGTGTATACAGTCGCTGGAGGGAAACTTTACTTTTCTAGGGAAGGAGCCAAGCAATTGAAAACTTAGAACTCTCACCCTGTTTTGTTAGATAATTATAACTTCAGAAAATATAGTATTTCCTTCCCTCCTCCCACGAGCCATTTATCTGGGAAGCAAGTTATTAGCAACTTCAGAACTGCTCAGTGGAGCTGGGGGAAAATGGTATTATACATATGAGGAAATGCAATCGGGATAATGAAAACAAAAGACTTCACATTATAATTTCTTCCAAGTCATCCATTTTGTAGCAAACCTTTTGGTAGCAAATGTATACAGTTTTTCAAGAATTTTCCTCTTCATTTTTTTTTAACAGATTCAAAGTAGAACAAAAATTAGACTTCAAAGAAGCTTTGTATTCTTTGAATATAACTGAGATATTTAGTGGTGGCTGTGACCTTTCTGGAATAACAGGTAGTGTGATAAATAATTCTTATATTATTATGTTAATATGTTTTCTTAGTAACTCTGTCAACTGACTGATCTGAAAGAGCATTCGGCCCCAGAAAATACATACACACCCGGTGACTAAATGTCAGAGTCATGTTGAGCTGTCTGTAAACAAGCACTTTATTTTGTATTTAAGTCACTCTCCTTAAAGAAAGTCAGAAAGCATTTTAGAATGTTAGATAAGCCTTCTAAACATGCTTGTTATAAAACTATGTAGGTAAAGTAGTATACGGGCTTTTATTTCAGCCCTGTTCGGATTTCCTTATCTGAATAATGGGAATTACAACTTTGGGGCTCTCATCTACGTGGAGCTAATAAAACTCTTATAAACCAATTTGCAAATGTTAATTTGGTAATATTGGAGCCCATGAAATCGGCATCCACAAGCTGCTGGATGATGAACACAATCTAGAAATTGTAATGCCACAGCTTGCAGATTTAGCTTGAGACTAACAACACATCTGAGGAGATGGAGCTTTTATGCTAACTCACACCTGGGAAACTCCACATGGCTAAGATGCTCACTCACACAACAAAGCCCAAGACAGTGTTTTATTTTTTCTTGTCTTGGCAGTATCCACTAGTTGAAAAATATCTAACTAAAGAGAAAAAAAAAGATGGACAAAGAGGGCCAATTTGTCCCCAAGTTTCTTACCCTCTTTTAAATGCAGTCTTCTGTTTTATTAAAAAAAAAAAAAAAAAAAAGGCCTAACAATACAAGCCTGTCTGTCTGATGGGGTTTTGTATCATAACATGGAAATATTGTGTATTCCTATATAAATATCTGGGCTTTGGAGAAGTATTCATTAATTTATTCACTCATCAATTATGTGGGTAAATGAATAGAATGAGCTTTCCTGATGGAGGAGGTGGGTGGGGTACACTGGTGACAGATGTTCATTATTACCTTCACACATGATTTAGCTACTTGTTCGCACGCTGACAGAGACATCTGACTTCTCTGACAATTTCATCGGCATCAAGAATGAGGCAGTCAACATTAAATACTGCAACAGCACGCTATCTAAGTGTACCCCGGAACACAGCCATCTCGCCAACCTAACATCAACCAACCCATTTTTCAAGCACTTCTTCCTGTTAGCCTTCTTTCTGGCCTTCAGATGCTCACTCGCTATAAGCAGGCATTTCAAGCAGCCACTCGCTCTACAAATCTCCAGCAACTGGTGACTTCTATAAAATCTCCTTTTATAGGCAGGTTTATCACGAGAATACCTCCAAAACTCTTTATAAGAGAATTTGTGCAAGAGAATAACTTCCAACAGCGAAAAACAAACATCCAGCATTTTCTGCTCTTTCTCTCCTGAGTTGCCTATTTGAGTTGCTTTAACTACTTTGGTTCTATCTTCCTGCCAGAAATAAAATAGCCAGGGCCATCACTGGTACTACATCTGGTCATCAGGAGAACAGTAAATTCCCTGCTATCCCTATTTATCACTCGTGCAGTAAACAGTCTCTAAAAGCTACTGCGAACCAGGCTAACACTAGTGCTGTGGGATATTTACACAGGAGCTGCTATCCTATACTCCTGTAATTCACAAGCTTTGAATGAAATGTTTTCAGACAGTTACTTTTGGAAACTTGGAGATGAATATTTGGCTTTACACTGCTATTACTTCTTGTGGTTACCTTTAGTAAAATATTTAAGCTTTCTGGGCCTCAGCTTTCTAATTCGTTAAATGAGATAACAAATTGTAGTGGTGAAAATAATTGAAAGAATGTATGTAGTTCACCTCGTTCCATATCTGGCACGTAATAGATACTAAGTAAATGGTAAATATATTAAAAAAAAAACCAACAAGTGGGTCTATGGCACATTAATATTTACTTGGACATCTTCTAGCAAAGCTGTAGAAGGTTTCTTGTCCCCTTAATTTGACAGAGACATACTTGGAATTTTCATAGAAAAGGAGAAAAATTATTACAAACCTGAAGAAATCAGTGACTTTATGGAGTCCAGATTCCTTGTTCCAGTCTATTAGCTGTCAGGTCCCGTTCTTTTCCCAAGATCAGGTCCTCTTCGTGGTCAGACCGGATATATGAGACCAGAGGCTCAGCATGGAGTCCCTTGATCTGGTATCAGTGCTAAACCGGGTGAAATTTCCCACTGCACCCCAACATGCTTTTTATTCTTCACTCTTGGCTTGGCATGGGTCTTTAGGTCAGCAGCTCTGGGCTCCGTATGTAAATCCTGTCTTACTCTAGGCAGTCCTCGGGAAAGAACTTGCTTACTTGCCTGATCTTGTAGCACACCATTCTCTTGCATTTCAAGATGTGCATGCCCCCTCTTCTGCATCTTATTTGTTTCTGTCGCTGGACATATTCATATCCATGATTTATTTGTTTGACAAATATTTATTGGAAGCCAGCTACATGCCAGGCAGTTTTGTAGGGATGCATAAAATGGACAAAAGTTCTGCTTCTAGTGAAGTTTACATCTGCTGATGAATAATTAATAAGCAATTCGTTAATTAAATGGAGAGGTGATGGATGCTGTAAGTGAACTAAAATAGCATTATGGAATAAATGGTGATTAGGTCAGATACAGGCAGAATTAGAAGACTGGGTTGGGAAGTAACATTTTTGTTGGGACCTAAAGAACAACGGAGCCAGTCAGGGAAAGTTCTGGGGAAGAGGGTTTTAAGCAGAAGGAGAGTTAGGGCTAAGGCCTTGATACCTGACCTTGAGCTGGAGCTACTGGATGAGGAGAGGAAGGTAGCAGATGAGGATAAGAGGTATTCAGGGGCCCAGATAAAGTGATCACAAGCAATTTGGAGTTTATTTTTAGGAAGCCATTTTTTTAAAAAGATTTTATTTATTTATTTGGCAGAGAGAGACACAGCGAGAGAGGGAACACAAGCAGGGGGAGTGAGAGAGGGAGAAGCAGGCTTCCCGCTGAGCAGGGAGTCCTACCTAGAGCTCGATCCCAGGACCCTGGGATCATGACCTGAGCCGAGGGCAGACCGGCAGACGCTTAACGACTGAGCCACCCAGGTGCCCCAGGAAGCCATTTTTTATGCAAATATCCCTTTGGAGACTTCTCTTTCTCTTGCCTGAGGGGCTTTACTTCTCTGTGAGCTGCCAGAGCTGGTTCCCCACTACTGTAAGGAATTTCTTCCCGAATCCTTGTAAATCTGGTGGTTTTGGTGGAGTCTGCCTGGTCCCATCAGCTTTCTCTCCCAAGAGAAACAAAGCTCTTTTTTATCCTTTGTCTTCAAGTTTCCAGTCCCATCGTCCTTCCTCCACTTTCTGGCCACCACTGAACCCGGGAGCATGTTCCTATTGTCTCTTTGAGGCACACTGTCAGATCTGAGTGGTCCTGACACAGCGGGAGTGGCTGATGGCTTCTGAACTCATGGCTTCACTTTCCCCTTCTCAAGGAGACTATCCCTGCAGGTCACAAGATCAGAAACGCTTCACACAGACAGCAGTTCCACCAAGGGGAGAAGAGGGGCATGTTCTCTCAGCTTGTATCCACACTGGAACAGAATGTTGTAAGACGCTCTCTGACACTGAGGAATTTGACAGGTTTTAAAGCATAGCTCTGAAGTGATTTGGTAACAGATGACACAAAAGCTCTTTAGACTTTCATAGCCTCACCAGTCTTGAAAGAAAGTAAATTTTGTTTTAAAGTCAGATCAAAACTGAATACAGAATTCAAAAGGCAAGTTGGCTTTGAGGTTGAATACATAGGGTGGGATTAATTCAAATCTGTAAAGCCTTTTTCATCTTGTCTGTAGACCATAGCGAAGCGGGGCAAAACCTTCTGTCCATACAAATATTTCACTTAGTGGGATACCTGATTTGAGGCTTATCCCCTTCTATCTTTGCCTTTGTATCTGGGCTACACTTGATCTCTCTCTATGGGTCTCTGTATCATTTCTGCAAGAGCTAAACTACCTTCCACCTCTAGCAAATTAACTAACTTGGGAAGAATTTGTTATTGTTTTTTTCCTAGAAATTTCTTTGTTCATTTGAAAATGTAATTAACACGGGACCTAGTAAGTAATGTCTCTGAGTTCTAATCCTTAAATACACTTTCCTATTTTCCAACAGACTCAGCTGAAGTGTTTGTTTCCCAAGTCATGCAACACGTTTTTTTTGAGATAAATGAAGACGGCAGCGAAGCCGCAACATTGACTGGTAGGACAAATGGTTTCACAACCAGCCAAGAGGAAAGACTGGGGGGGAAATGTGCAGCGTTAGGACATTGGCATTTCTGCATGACTCTGACCTCCTGTTTCCTTCCTACTGTCCCCTACACTGTAGGAAGAAAAGAGAAATTGGTTGTATAAGCTATTTCTGCGTCTCTGCAGGTGCTGCTTAATAAAAAGGCCAGGGAAGGGATTTGATTAGGACTTGAGGCCTACCTACTAATATTGGCTTTTTTGTAAATTGCATTTTACCTGCCAATCAGGAGATAGGACCTGTGGAGGAAACTTCCTGTTCAAACATGAAATCATTATTGTTCAGGAATGCTTACTCTTAGGTAATTGTATTAATTTCCTTCTTTTATTACACCAAGCAGGCCCCTACTTTTCTAATATGGTTTTTGTCATTATCTATACACCAGTGCCTCTCAAAGTTAGCTGCCCCTTAGAATCACCCGGAAAGCTTTTTAAAATCCTATGCGCAGTCTATCCCCCAAAATTAAATTAGTAAATTAATTAAATTAGTATCTCTGGAGGTGAAATCCAGACTCTAGCATTTTCTTACATTTCCCTAAGTGATTTCCATGTACATCCAAGGTCGGGAACCAGAGCTCTGCGGTGGCTTGCGGCCCGTCCTCGCTACTGCAAGTCAAATGTAGTGTGTAGACGTGGCAGCAACATCACTTGGGAGCTTGTTAGAAATGCCAACCCTCAGGCCCAACGCTGGAACTACTTAATCAGAATCTGTGTTTTTTCCAAGGTCCCTAGGTGATTTGTGCGCAATTTTACAGTTTGTGATCCACTCCTTTATGATAGATTTTCTTGAATAAATGGCATTTTGAATAGTATCTATGCTGCATACAAGCAATCCTCAAAAAATAATTGGAGGAAATTTAATTAGAAATGCAAAAGCGACTTTAATGAATGTCTCATAAGTCTATTTTAATTCTTCAGACTCTTGTGATTTTAGCCAATATGTAAAAGATATGCACCCTTTAAATGGTCTTATTGATAAATTTCTATAAATGTATATCCGTGTTGTTAATTTCTCGGTTAATTTGTAATACTATGTAGTGTCAATGGATTTTGACACGTGGGTGGGTCACACTGGACTCCCGCTACTGTTCTGTCATCTCCCAAAGGACTTGGCATTGCTGTGCTCAAGGAACTTAGATCGGAGAGCACGGGCTATTTCAGTCTTGGAGAAATAAAAAAGTTGCCTTGGATGAAGTTGTTGGCCTATGTAGACAAATTTTCCAGCTGCTTTTACATAAGAGTCTTTACAGATCATCGTCTGATTCTCTCATTATATTGATGAAGAAAGAGGCCCATGACATGAAGTGGTTTGCCTAGGGTCATACTATTAATTGACAGCTCAGTTTGTACTCTAATCAGGTTCTCTGACTTCAGGTTCAGAGCTCTTTCGACTATCACCCACTGCCTCTAATTTAAGTCTAGAGTTCTCTAAGAAGGGCTAACAGTCATTAAGGGATCAGCAGTGACCCTGATGTGTTACACATCAGAAGAGTTCTCAGTGTGAGTATTTTGACTTTCAGGCATCTGCTCAGTGGATGCTCAAGAACCAAAAAAAAAAAAATCTCAAGTGTTCACCCAAGTGAGAATGGGAATGACACTGACTATACTTTTTTGTACTCTCTCATCAGTTCAGATATAAGTCTCTATTCACTGGTAATTTGGGCATCGTAGCCCTGATATTGCAGGTAGGAGAGTGCCATGCATTTTATATTACTAAGGTTATGCTTGATTCTGAAGGTGATCAGAATATGCCACCCCCAAATAAGCCACTTTGTCTGAAGGGTTCTTGTGAGCTGAAGAAAATGGAGAAAGAGCACAGGAAAAAAAAAAGAGCTCTCTACTCTCCCCCGATCTGCCTATAAGCAGGGCATAAATTTCCCTTGTGAAGGTGTCTCTCCTCCTCTCTTGCATATCAGAAGGAGAATAACCTTTATCACAAGAGATGCAAGTTGGCACTGAAGTGAGTCTACATAACAAACCTTACTAAATAACCCTCTTATACTATTAATTTTTCCCATATATTTACCTTCCCACAATTTATTGCCCCTTTTTCGGTCTAGTCACTTCTCCACAATTTACTACCCTTTGTTAAAAAGGTAGATAAGCTCTCAAGCCTAACATTTTGGGGGGATATTTACTTCTTTTCTGTGAAGCTCCTTTGGGGTTATAGAATAAAGCATTTCTTCTGTTAATCTAGCTTTTGTCAGTTTAATTTGCATACCCCAGTTACAAAGAGTGTAGAGGATATTTTTCCTTCTCTACCATTATTTTTCAGTTCTGATCATTCCTGTTGCATTTTTAAAAATGATTTTCACGAGTCTGAAAAAAATTTGTACAAAATCATTGCATTATTGGTAAAGGAAACATCTGAATTGAGTGTAGAAATATTTAATTTAAAAAGAAAAAAAACCCAGCCATTTAAGTTTATCCACTCTAAATGTCGGCAAGTTCTACAATGGAGCCACATGATATAAATTATTATAGTAAATAATTATTAAGGCAACAAATCTCTTCTTCTAACCACATAATAAAAATCCCATAATCATTCACAGCACAAATCCTAAAAGCTCTGAGCCCACAGAATAATTCTGGAAAAGTTAAAAAAAAAATAAATTTGAACTCGGTTGTGATTACCACAAGCCTGGAGAATAGAAATGAAATGCAAACATATCTGGATAGGAATTAAAAGTTGAAACATTAGAAGAATAAATCATATAATGTAAATAAAAAGTAAGCAGAAAATTACTGTTTAAAAGAACTTTTTCAACTGCTTTCACTAAATTGAATCTAGTATCTGACTTTCTTCTTCATTGAGCATAAATGTGAAGTTAGAATTATTCCTTGAACAATCCACTATTTGTTCTTTTGCTCTTTGATTTTAAATTTATTCCAGATTTCTCTGTATTTTGAAAATGGTTATTTTTCTACATGTTAACTCATCAGATGAAATGTCTTTTCCTGTCTACAAAAAGTATTATGGATATATTTTCTTTTTTCATCCTTTAATGTGCACATCTAAATAAGTATTATCTCTATTTCATAGGTATGCACATCCCTGTGATCATGAGTCTGGCCCAAAACCAATTTATAGCAAATCATCCATTTCTGTTTATTGTGAAGAATAACCCAACAGGTATCTTTTCTAGTATTCTCTGGGGCAACTGCTTGAGTCAAACAGACCTAGTTCTAGTCGCTATTTGTAATCTACATATCTGAGATCATTTATCCTTTCAATGTATTGAATCTGTTTCCATTTTTCAATTTATTCTTTCAGTGGGCTATTTAGTGAATGCCTCTTTTTATTCCAGGCATTGTATTTTAAGAGGTGACAGGGGCCTAAAATAGGGCATTGGTAGTATTAGCTACCAACACAGCTATTATTATATGCTAGCAATTTTAAAGACCTATCTCTAAAGGTAACACCATTCCAACAGGTTAGCTATTTGAGCAATGACAACAGAGAAGCTCAGAGAGAAGTTATATAATTTGTCTAAAGTCATATGGCTGGAGAGTGGCAGAGTGGAAATAGGACTTGTTTGTCTCAGAAGTCAACTCTCCATGATGCTGCAAGAGGAATAGAAATGGGGAGTTGCACAATTGTGAAGGTTTCAGAAGTAAATTCCAAAAGAACAAGTGACTAGCTATATTCTCTGAGTGGGAGGGAGAGGTCAAATATAATTACAAATCTCCAGTGTGGGCAGTTGATGAAAGATGATGCAGTTAGCTACAAAAGGTAGAGGTAGGTGTGGATTGGACTGCATTTGACACAAAGGCAACATGTGGAGTATTTGGCCACATGCTCTGCACACTATATCAGCATCCCTAGAGACTGACAGTGTGAACTTGGGTGTTAGACTTGGCTCAAGTCCTAGCTCTGTTAATTAATGGTTGTAAGACAAGTCAATGATACTTCCTAAGCCCTATTTTCTCCACCTCCTATTTAAACATAATATTAGTACTCATCTCTTAGAGTTAAAAGAATATATGAAGCCTGTAAAACCATGCCTGGCACGTACTGTTCATTATGAATAAGTCAATAATTATGAATGAGGGACTGATTGAATACATGAAGGAAGGAAGGAAAATGGAGAAGTTTGTATAAGTTGGGTTACATGGAAAAGAGACATAGTTAATTTTAGATCTGAATCTGTTAGATTAGCTAATGGTACTGATATTATTGGCCTCCTGAAGGATATACCACTCTCTCTTTTAAGGCTCCATGAAACCAGTGCTGAGTGACCCTTCTGAAAGTTACATCTTGGAAACAATGAGATAGTTTTAGATATGCTGAGATTGCATTAACACAACTTCAATTCCAGTGGTGGATGTGTCAGTGTTAAAGGATATTCTGAGTGTGTCATTTGATCTATGCATGCTTAACCTTTGGATAACTCTAATTTCTTACAATTAGTATGTAATTATCGAGTATGGAGAATTGAAAGAAATGAAGCTGCATTGGACATCAATGCACAAGGAAATAATGGCGTTTAGAATAATGTTGTTGGATTCTCTGTTTATAAAGTTGATGATCAAGGCCATGTAATTGCTACCAGTTAAACAGCAGTGAAAATTCTAATCCCCAAATAATCCATTTATTTATTTATATGTGATAATGCTTAACTATCAGACCTTAATGACAATTTCTACTGTCTCATGATCTTTATTGTAATGAGACTTTCTAAACTAGGGTTACTCCCTTAAAGTATTGTTTAAAACGAATGGCTACTCATTTATCGGGGGCTGTATGTTGTTGCCATATAAAATGTAGAATGGGCCATTATCTTAAGACGATACACATTCGGTGGTTTATTTATTTTTCTCTCACAAATGAACTGAGCAAATCATTGCAATTGACAAAAATGGTGCCTTAGCATAGCATAGTAAACTACTAAGTGGCTTAATGCTTTACATAAAATATATTCATTTGACGATTACTGAAGTAAGAGGGTGAATGGTTTTAGATTTAGTATAATCAATTTTTATCAGATTTAAAATTTTCTTTCGGTCCAACAGTCCTCTTGGGCAAAATCCAAACATTATTTGTATTTTTCTACCACGTTAGTTTTATATTTCAGTATATTTACCCAAACCTCTTACTAAGCTGAACTTCCAAGGAAATGAAGAGCATTTTTTCTACTTTCAGGCTGAGGGGGTAGGCCAGTGTTGGAGACTTCCAAACAAAATTGTGAAAGATGCTATATGAAATGTGCAATTTCTCAGAAAATGAATCATGATTCTGAAACTGACAGTACTCCACACACAATAAAACAAATAGTGTTTAAAACTCTTTACGGTTTTGGGTTGAAAGAAGAAGCAGACTGCAGGATATACATTAAGAAATCTTTCTTCTAGGCTATTGGCTTTGGTTATGCTAGTGTATTTTAATATTAGGAAGTAAAAGTTGTTGTAGACATATATTGGTTAAATATGGAGGACACCTCTTTGAGAAGGGGGAATGTAGAGAAAAATGGAAACAATAATGATTTCTGCTTCAGCCTGCCTTTCTATCCATTGCTGTTATGTCCAGGGAGAGTTCACTAATCCATCCAATTTAATGGAGAGTAGATTGGTGACTGCATAAGGACTCCATTCAAAACGTGCTACTCCTTGGTCAAAGAAACAGATTGAAAAGACTGGGACAAATGGCTTTTATGTGATGTCTTACACTTCCGAGTGTTTAAAATTTTAAACTATTGTCTTCAATTATGAGTTCAGTTTCCATAAAAGTCACTTAAGGAATTTCCCAAACAATTCCAATAAGCATTTTAATGCCATAGAATTATAAATAGACAACAGTCATTACTGATTCCTATTGTGACAAAAGGCAATATACATCTTGGGAAAGTTATTTATGGGTCCCCATCTACCTGAAAAACAGGAGAATATGTTTTCTTTTTCTTGAAGTTATTCTGAGATTTTTGAGGCAAAGTATTATTGATTATAATCATTAAAAGAAAAAATCTGCTGGAGATTATGTCTATTTCCATGTCACTGGCTCTTCTAGGACTATCTGTCTTTGGGCCAAACAGTAAAGAGTTAATGGAAAAGGACTCTAATGATTATTACAAGTACATTTCAGTATAATTTTCATTAGCTTTAAAATTATGTAAAATTTATTTTATCACTTTTGAAATTCACATTTATTACATATATCTGTAAGGAACGTAAAAGTCAAGGCAACCCTTGGCATTGATCCATTCAAGCCACTTCTCTCACCCTAGTTGAAAAGAAAGGTGAATGGATTTTGACACACCCTTTATTTCTGTTTTGTCCTCTAGTTGTTAGTTCCTTTTTACTCGCAAACACAGAAAGGCTGGATTCAGGTGTTTACATTTCTGCTGTATACAATATCACCTCAGGGAGGATTTGGAAAGCACTAGCAATAGAAAATATTGTCTTTTGCCATAAGCTTTGCTTCAGAGCTGAAAGAGGACATCTGAGAAGCTGCTACCTTAACCCTAAGGGCTTACGTTACAGGCATAAAACGATGACTGCTAATGCCTTAAATTTTATCTCCACCATGTTCATCACCATTTCATTATGTTGTGTTTGCCAGAGTCTCTATATTTAGAAGAACACCTCTCTGCCACTTTATTTTTGCCTTCCTATATGAAAAACAGGACTAATGCATTTTCCATGACAAGCTGTTGTTGGTGTTAATTTACTTCATAAATTACCAGAAAATGATGAATAATGATATAATTATGTATTTTAGACAAAGGAGAGGGTTTTGCTGTTAGACGTTACCTATTTATCTTATACAGAGAAAAAGACTAAATGATCTCTTAAAATATTCAGAAAGACTAATTATTGTCAACTTTTTTCTCCAGAAATTCCTAGTTGTGTTTTTTTTCTTTTCCTAGAATCAATTTTGTTTATGGGAAGGGTGACAAATCCTGACACCCAAAAGATGAAGGGAAGAGATTTAGATTCACTGTGATTGAAAAGAACAGCCTCAGAATATAAGATGATTCCTGAAAAATAGTTGATTGGCAAAATAGCATCATCGTGCAAGTATTTTCTACGTATCTTTTTCTGTTTTAACTGTACCTGTATTAATCTGTACTGATATAGACCTGTATTAATGAATAAGTGAAATTATTAATAAATGAATTTATTCATTAATGTTTCTGGTCCTAATGTTTATTCATTAATGTTTCTATATCAGTTTTATAAAATCTATATGAATCAAAAGCAGTGAACTTACATAAAATATTACAATTAATATGTTAGAACAATCTTGTCTAAGATATTTTGATACCAAATTTCTATCTTAGATATCAAAGTCTCTGTATTCCTAAAAAACTGGGCCATCTGACCCCCAGGCACAGCAGCATTATCCAGACCACGCAGAAGTAAGGTCAAGAGACAGAGTGGGCATGGTATGTGTCTCTCTGGGGGCCACTTAAGATAGAGAGATCTAGTATCCACGACAGCAGATGAGCTTTGAGTATTTTACTAATCTTAACTTAATCTTTTGTTTTGTTTTTATTTTAATTCCTATTAGTTCACATACAGTGTTATATTCATTTCAGGTGTACAATATAGTGATTCAGCACTTCCATACATTACCTGGTGCTCATCATGATAAGTGCCCTCCTTAATCCGCATCACCTATTTCATTCATCCCCTCACCCACTTCCCCTCTGGTAACCATCAGCTCGTTCTCTATAGTTAGGAGTCGGCTTCTTTGTTTGTCTCTCTCTCTCTTTTTTGATGAATGGATAAAGAAGATGTGAGATATATATATATATATAGATCGATATATATATATATATACATATATATATATACACAGTGAAATATTATTCAACCATAAAGAGAATGAAATCTTGCCATTTGCTATGACATGAATAGAGCTAGAGTATCATGCCAAGTGAAATGAGTCAGAGAAAAAGAAATACCATATGATTTCACTCATATGTGGAATTTAAGAAACAAAACAAATGAGCAAAGGGAAAAATCTTAACCTAATCTTAACTCCATATATTAACATTTAATATTTGCCATTGTTTTAATACCTTTTGGGACGTATCTATTTTCTGATTTATGCTTTAAACATGTATAAGAAAGTAAAATAATGAGAACTTCTATAAAGTTTTCCCATGCATGAAAGTGACAGCTCAATTAGTGTGATTTAGGAAGCTGACCTTCCAAGATTTTATAACACTGAACTAAGGAAGTGTTAGAGCCAAGATTGTAATCTGTAAAGATTAAATGCAGAACCCTTTCTCTGAATACTCGGAAATGTCAGATCCAAATATTCAAAAGAATACTACATTCCAATGACTTGATATAACATGTTTCACACTTTTTCCGTTTTCATGTTAATGATGTAGAGTATCCTTTGGTTGGTTTGTCTGGCAAGTCTTAGCAGAGAATTTCATGATAATGGCTACCCATTGTTGAGCTCTAATTATGTGTCACGCACTGAAGTAAGCACTTTATCTACATTATGTTAAACATACTAAAAACTCTGTGGGATAATATTACCCACCTTCCAGATAAAAAAACAGAGGCTCAAAGATGTCATATAAACTAGTTAAGGACACATAGCAAATAAATATGGTGATCTTCACAGTATTTCCAAGTTTGAAGCCAAGACTATCTGAGTGAGAAGCCTGTGACCATAATCTCTGAATTATAATCCCTTCTACTTAAATCCTTTTTTTTTTTTTTTAGGATTTATTTATTTATTTTTAGAGAGAGAGAGAGAGAGAAAGACAGAGCAGGGGGAGGGGCAGAGGGAGAAGGAGAGAGAGAATCCTCAGGCAGACTCCCACTGAGCACAGAGCCTGATGTGAAGCTTGATCCTAGGACCCTGAGATCATGACCTGAGTTGAAATTAAGAGTTGGCTGCTTAACCGACTGAGCCACCCAGGCACACCCTGTGTAAATCATTTAAAGTAGTGAAGGTCTTCCCCTGAAACATTGTGCTGTCTAGTCTCCAAAGTCTAGATTTCTGTCTACAGAAAAACCTAGAACAATACTCAAGACATTATGAAAACAACTTTATAATTAATTATGATTGCTTAAAACCATAATGTAATTGAAAGCAATATTCATTTTTCTGGACTGTCAACTTGAGCTTACTTAGCTATAGCGCAGCAAATGCTAATCTATATGTTAATGATATACCACAAGTTTGTTGCTCTTCATGGAACGGGTTTAAAAATATGCTTCCTCAATTCAGGAAGAAGAGAAATAATAGGCTGTTAAGAGGATAGTAGTTTTATTCTGGCCTCTCCGAATTCCTGTTTCCCTTGGATTGCTTGAGTCTTAGGATCCTCTTCCATGTGTAACATGTGAGTTTGCTCTGGAGATTTATTTATTCTTTCCACAAATATTGAGCTTCCACCATGATCCAGGCACTGCTGTAGAGACCAGGGATATAGCAGTGAACAAATATGACAGGGTCTCTGCCTTCATGGAGCTGTCATTTTACTGGTGGCAGAAGAACCATAACCAGTGAACAAATAAAACAGGATAAGGAATTAAGAAGGGTTTTATATTTTTTTTTAAGATTTTTTATTTATTCATTCGAGAGAGAGAGACAGAGAGACAGAGAGAGCCCACGCAGGGGGAGAGGCAGAGGGAGAAGCAAACTCCTCACTGAGCAAGGAGCCTGACTTGGGACTCGATCCCAGGACCCTGGGATCATGACCTGAGCCGAAGGCAGACGCTTAACCGCTTGAGCTACCCAGGCGTCCCAAGAAGGGTTTTATAAATGAGACAGTGTAATAAGGAGACTGCCCAAGTTTCACTTTAAGTAGTTTTTTTCATAATATGTTCCTCATATATTTGCTTTTCTTCACTAAGATCTGCTAAACATCTGCTTCAGGTTCCCTGCGATGGAGCCTGACTTCGCACTGTCAGATGTTTTTCTTCTCCGATTTCATGCTCTGCACCTGGTAGGTGTTACTTGCCTTGCAGAAGGAGAGTGTTTAAGCTCCTCATAGAAGAGAGGGCAGGGGCACCCCGGTGGCTCAGTCAGTTTAGCGTCCACTGTGGCTCTGGTCATGATCCTGGAGCCCTAGGAGCCCAGTGTCAGGGTCCCTGCTCAGCAGGGATCTGCTTCTCCCTCCCCCTCTAACCCTCCCTCTCTGCTCATGCTCTTTCTGTCTCTCAAATAAATAAATAAAATCTTTAAAAAAAAAGAAGAAAGTGTAGCTTTCTGATATGGGTTCAAGCTGAAAATCCCCCTCCCCCTGTTCAAGAAACATAGCTGCCAAAGCACTTTCAAGATTAAAACCTTTAATCTTCACCTTCAGTGAAATTAACTCAGTTATTAGAGTTATTAGAGCTCCATATCACAAAGGTTAAAAATTTCTGGAATATATTTATAACATATATAAAATAAGATATGAAATAAAATAAATATGAAATAATTTTCTTTGCTAAGCTATATGAAATCTTTAAGATCACAACAGTACATAATCTATGTGGGATAAAAATATTGTCACATAAATATCCTTTGAAAAATCTAACCCATCATACACATATCACATATACATTTTTTTTCTTCCTTGAGATGAAATGGCCATTAAAGTAGTAGTATTTTTTGGAAACTTTGGAGTTAGGTTTATTGACTTCACACAATTATAATTCATGGCATACTTTAGAGCAGAGAGTCTGGTACATCAGGCAGTGGGACCTAGGGGGTCAAAGACCTAAGATTTCTTTTTTGGGGTGAGATTTATAGAATTTCCTGAATTGGGTAATAATGATTTGGAAATCTTGAAAGACACAGAGAAAAATCAGGCAGATTTCATTAGAAGTCAGTGGTTTGGACTTCTGGAAGTAAGAAATTTTCTCACAGGAGGGCTTCAAACCATTGAGACACACCCAGTGAGGGGCTGTCCCCTGAGCTGTGTGGATCCTGAGACTGACTCTGCATAGGGTGGAAAAGTTAGTGTACTGTAATCTGTTTTTCCCCTGTATTTCTCTTGTGTTTTTTTTTTTTTTTCTTCCTGGCTCCTTGTGTGATCAACTCTAAATAAAGTCTGAAGTTCTAAAGGCCAAAATCTGTTTTGTTTTGGGTTTTTTTTTTTCTATCTCTTTTTGATGCCTCGAATGACCACCCTGATGGTATAAAGGAAGTGAAAGATGAGACATTTTTCACGGTCTAAAATTATATTTTTGGCTTGTCATCTCAATTCTCTGGGGCTTCAGTGCCCTTACCAGTACACTGAAGGGTTGAACAAATCTTATTTTAAGTCTCCATTCCAAAGTCCTATGTTTGTAAATCTTGGACTTCTCATCAAAGACACATTTCTGGAATAATGTCTTTTGAGTCACCATTATCCATAAACAGTATGTTTTCATAAAACCAACAAAAATTCTAGGATGTGCCTCTCACTTGGATCTTGGTCTATTACATTATCCTTAATGTATTTACAGTTGTCTTTTTATAGGTTTGAGATTCAATTTTTATTCTATTTTATTTTTTTAAAGATTTTATTTATTTGACAGAGAGAGAGAAGAACGGCAGGCAGAGGGAGAGGGAGAAGAAGGCTCCCCACTGAGCAAGGAGCCTGACGTGGGGCTCGATCCCAGGACCCTGGAATCATGACCTGAGACGAAGGCAGATGCTTAACTGACTGAGCCACCCAGGTGCCCCTGAGATTCAATTTTTAAAAACAGAATATATATATGTATATATAAAACAATTTTACTCTTGTGGCAGACACCTCTATGTCGTGAAGATTTTTGACGATGGCTTCCTCAGGATAGAGCTGCTGCTGGGCAGTGGTGGCCTGGCTGGGGATGTCATTTCATCCGTCATTGTATTTATCTGAGTGGAACCTGGCAATTAGTTCTCATCCACGGAGTTGGAGTGGAGGTGAGTGTGTCACTTGTGAGCCCACATGATGAAGAAACAAGTGTCCCTCTTGAACTGCTCTCTCTTCCATACCACACAGCCATCAATGCTGAAGAGGTCAAGCACTGACCTTGGAAGCTCTCTTTAGAAGGTGACAGAGCCCCCATTAGCCTGGGTGCCTCTGTCCCTGTGTGTCGCAGATCCTCTCTGCTGCCAAAGCCACCAGAAACACCCACTGGCGTTGCACTGTGACATGAGCAAGAGTTACAGTTTCATTGAAATTTAAGGGGGCATTAGTGACAATAGTAGGTTAACTTGATATTTTTAATGGGGTGCTTCTATAGCAAAACCCAAAATATGTGGCGTAATTTGAAGCTGGGAGCAGTAGCAACAGCAACACAGACGTAGCAGGCTGGAAGACAGGAGAGTTTGTTAAGCTGTGGAAATAGTTGGTACAATCGTTGCCTGTGATAACTTCAAAAGTAGACCATGTGCGTACTGACCCCACACCCAGCCAGAGACCACGTCCACATCTCTCATGAACTTGGTAGACGGCTTGGCCTGTTCTCACCACGTAGAATATGAGCAGAAATGCCACATGTTACTTCTGGCTGCAGTGGTTATGAAGCACGTTTGTCTACTTTTCTTTCTCTTTTGTTCACTCTGTTGCTGTACATCAACATTAAGGGTGACCACGGAAACCTTATAAGGCGTCTGGAAGATGGCAGAGGCTCCATCAGCCTGGGTTTCCAAATGATTGTGTGGATCACGTCCATCTTATCCTCTGCTGCCAATACTGACCAGGGATTCCCATGATGGACTCTACTAGGAGCAAGAGATACACCATATCGTGTTAGGTCATAGGAACTAGGGAGCGAGTGCTCAGCAAAATAATAAAACTATGTTCTTAATGCGTGTTTTCCATGTATTAACCTGTGGTGTATGTTTTCTCATCCTGGTGCCTGACGCCTGGTAAGGCAGAGTCCTGGAATGCTATTTCAGTTTTCCTAATTCTGTGAGAGAACTTCAGGATTGATGTTCCAGTGCATTTTACCATGCAAATTGCTCAGCTTCATGGGAAAAATCTATCTTCACCAAAAGAGAGTAAAGGATGTAAAATTCAGAAAGCCCACTAATGGAGTGCTTTGTTGGCTGCCAGACAGCTGTCTTGATTGAGAATCTTTCTTTCCATAATAAAAAAAAGCAGCCTTTAACTTCTAGTTACTCTGTGTGTGGGGCGGGGCGGGGGGGGAGGTGGAGGAGTAAAGGTTGAGGGTATCATCTTTAAAGATTTGTCCTAAACAGACTACTGACTGACATAAAAATTATACCTACTTGTAAGGGATGAGGGCATAGGATTGCTAATGATATTTAAAAGCGTGTGCTCACTGCTTCACAGAAAATGACAGAAGAAAAACTGGTCTGTGCAGTTCTCAACAGGCATTTTTTTCTCAACAGATTTTTCTTTTGGATTATGTATGCATATTAACTTTGAATTATTTGGTTTGTCATAGCTTGTATCGCATTATTCATATTCTTGTATCCATGAAAGTAAACAGAGAAAAATTGGGGGCAATTAAGTTCCTATTTTGTAATTAACAATTTGTATTTATAGAGATCTTACTATCACTGAGTAGTGCGTAAACAGTATCTTATATAATCCCCCTATCTCTGTCACACGCTTTATGAAATGAGAAATTTGGAACCAGAAGGTGAAGGAACTTTGCTCAAAGGCACCCATGGAGTATAAATGGTAGAGCTGGTATTTGAACTCTGATTCTCTGACTCCAACCTCACCTCTTAATCACTAAGCCAGTAGTTCTCATCTTTGACGTCCATCAGAATCACTTGGAGAGCTTGTTAAAACAGATTGCTGGGTTCCACCTCCAAAGTTTCTGATTTGGTAGATCTTGGTTGGGTCCTGAGTATTTGCATACTAACAAGAGTTTAGTTTGCAGGTGATGATGATGATACCAGTCAGGGAACCATACTCTGAAAACCCCTGAAATAAGGCATACTGCTTCTGTTCTGTGAAGGTTCCTTTGCTAATGCTCAGAATGACTTGATAATCAATAAAATAGTAAAGAAGCTACCAAAATACAAGATTCAATGAGGAAAGAAGCCAATGAGAAAAGATTACATTAAAAATCCAAATAAAGCGTGGCTTTAAAAAATCCACCTGAGTGGCTCAGTCAGTTAAGCAGCCGACTCTTGATTTCGGCTCAGGTCAAGATCTCAGGGTCCTGGGATCAAGCTCCCTGTTGGGCTCCACCCTTAGCAGGGAGTCTGCTTGAGATTCTCTCTCTCCCTCTCCTTTTGCGTTCCCTCCCTCTCTCTCTCTCAAATAAATAAATAAATTTTAAAAATCCAAATAAAAAAGGTAAGTGAATTATAAAGATGATGTCTCCTTATTGCCTGAAGAATAAAAGTAAGACTCTGCAGCCAGTATTCAGGGTCTTCCATAATTTAACCCCACATTTCTAGATTAATCTTTACTCATTGGTGCTTGGTTATATGGCACATCTCTAATCTCTCACTTTGGGTGAGTGACTGTTAAATCTGCTTCCTCTGCCTGGAAATGTTCTTTTCTCCCCTCCTGCAAAATGTCTGTCAAAGCTCTAATTTTGCTTCAAGACCTAGTTCAAATATTTCCTTTTCTAAAAATGTCATCCAAGTTTCTCTCAATTGCTACTTCCTTCCACCAACACTCTCCCCCTATATCATAATAATTCTTTGTTTGAGCTGCTCATGTAACAGTGGGCTCAGGAAGAGTTGTGTATTTTTAATTGCACCATAATAAAGTTATTGCTGCATCCTGGCAGTTACTCAATGAGGAGTCATCGAACTGAAATAAATAAAGAACTTTGTTAGAACCGCCAATTCAGGTATATGTTTGCCTTACCAGTCTATATGAGGTCCCAAAGTTGTAGATAATTGAATAAAGTAGGGCATGTTTTAACTATAACAGTGATGAAGAAAAAGTGGCTTAAGAAACGACAAAGGTGTATTTCTCTGTCCAGTAAAAGAAGTTTGGAGGTTGTCAATCCATGGCTGAAATGAGGGTTCCATGGCTCTATGCCTATAGTGTTGTGTCTTAGCTCGGGCTGCTACAACACCACGTCAGAGGTTGGGTGAGTAAAATACATTTAATTCTCGCAGTTCTGGAGGCTGGGAAATCCACAATCAAGGTGTCTTCTCTAGGTAATGTGACCCTGTTCTCTACCTGCTTTTCAGCAATTTTATTATAATGTGCTGTGATGTTATTTTCACTGTGTTTATCCTGCTGGGGGTTGTTGTCCTTATTGGACCAATGGGCTAAGAGTTAATATCGGATTTGGACATTTTAGGCCATTATTCTTCAGAACATTTTTCTTTCCTCTCCCCACTTCCTCTGGACTTGAATTAAGGGTATGGTAGACTGCATCACATCATTCCACAGGACACCGCAGCATTGTTCATCTTTTTCTGTATGCATTGGTTTGCATTGTTTCCATTGTAATGTCTTTGAGTTCTTTAATCGTTTCTTCTGCAGGGTCTAATTCATTGCATTCTATCCAGTAAAATTTTCATTTTAGTTATTATATTTTTTAGCACTAGAAGCTTCATTTTTAAAAAGTCTTCCATTTTTCTCCAAATTTTATTTAGGTTTAATTATTAATATATTAGTTTAAATTCTTGAATATATTTATAATAGCCATTTTAAGTCCTTGTCAGCTAAATCTATAATCACTGTTATTTTGGAGTCTCTTTTTCAGTTGATTGATTTTCCTTTTATTTATGGATCACATTTTCTGCTTTTTAAAATGTGTAGCATTGTGATTGGGTGCTGGGCATTGTTATTGTTGTTAGTATGTTGCTGTGATTCTGGATTTTGTCGTCTGCCTTTAAAGAGAGTTGAGATGTGCCTGGGTGGCTCAGTCAGTTAAGCTTCTGACTCTTGGTTTCAGCTCAGGTCATGATCTAGCGGTCCCAGGATTGAGCCTTGGGTGGGGCTCCCCACTCAGCTGGGAGTCTTGTTGCCTCCCTCTCCCTCTGCCCCTCCCCTGCTCATTCTCTCTCTCTGTCTCTATCTAAAATAAATAAATAAATCTTTATAAAAAAATCTGTTTTCCTTTTTTAAAAAAATAGAGTTTTTTAGCAGCCATAAAATTACTTGCACGTCAGATTGATCTTTTTGAAGTTAAAGACAGAAAATTCAGCTATATACAAAAAATGGTAACATGGAAGTGGAGAATATGATTTGTATATAAAAGTGTTCAGTCTTGAAAGAACTTCTGGAAATTGCTGACCAATTGCTTTTTCTGATGATTGTTGAAGTCAGTATAAATAGTTACTTATTTAGTTTTATATCGTTTTCTCACCTTTTCTCTACCTTGCCATCACTTCTTGGAAGAAAGAAGCAAAAACCTAGAATTCAATAGTGAAAGTGTAGATACCTTGCCCTATGGCCTTTTGCAATGATTTGCTGCAATCCAGGCAGCCTCCTTCTTAATTTAATTTCCTTTATATTACCTTGAAGGGTTATACATGTGCATCCTAGAGAAGAGAACAAGGAGAAAACTTTAGATATCTTTGTAAATATTGAATGTGGCATAGAAATAATCATTTAGGAATAGGCAGAATATGATTGAGTTCTGCTCTGGTGCATTTTCAAAAGATTGTAAGAGAGAACATTTTATTTGATCAAATTACCTAGAGATTATTGAAGAAAGAATTTAAAAGTTGGGGTGTTTGAGCTTTCTCAGATATACCAAATCACAGCATACATTCTCATCATACATTCTCTTCCTTTTATTTATTTATTTATTTATTTATTTATTTTTTAAAAGATTTTATTTATTTATTTGAGAGAGAGAGAATGAGACAGAGAGAGAGAGCATGAGAGGGGGGAGGATCAGGGGGAGAAGCAGACTCCCTGCTGAGCAGGGAGTCTGATGTGGGACTCGATCCGGGACTCCAGGATCATGACCTGAGCCGAAGGCAGTCGCTTAACCAACTGAGCCACCCAGGCGCCCCATTCTCTTCCTTTTAGAGATTTGTAGAATTCTGGGATTTCAATTTGGCTAGTGTATTTATTTATATGTTTATTATGCCAGTAGGTTAGGATAAAACTATATCAAAACTGAAAAATGCTAGGGGCGCCTGGGTGGCTCAGTCGTTAAGCATCTGCCTTCAGCTCAGGTCATGATCCTAGGGTCCTGGGATCGAGCCCCGCATCGGGCTCCCTGCTCGGCGGGAAGCCTGCTTCTCCCTCTCCCACTCCCCCTGCTTGTGTTCCCTCTCTCGCTGTGTCTCTCTCTGTCAAATAAATAAAATCTTTAAAAAAAAAAAATTGAAAAATGCTAAAATAGTCCATTTCTATATGTAGGCATTCAAAAGAAAAAATAATGCTAGTTATCTAAGACATTTAAGTAAATTCAGCTACTAATTTATTCATTCTACCCACGTGACAATGAAAAGTTAACAAAGCCATCCACCATAGGGATTGATATTTAAACTTTTTCAGATTCAATTTAAATTTCCCCGAAGTATTTTATGTGTCAGCAAAGTTAAAATAGGAATGTGATTTCCCCTTCAGAAGTTATTGGTGTAGGATGCCCTAAATATATAATTTTGGTTGGTTCAGTTAAACACCACAACAGAAAGAGATCTTGTTTTTGTTAAAATAGTTATTTTTTTACTTCTTGATTGTTAGGTTAATGTTGGAATTATATAGCGCATGGCAGTACTTCACCAAGTGGCTGAGACTCTATGAAGTCAAACTATTTTCATAGTAATATCATGAAGTTATTTGCCCGTTTCACGCTAAGTCTCTCATTAGTGTACAGTGGAGCTTCCCAAGGCTGTAACATGTATGACATTGCAACAGACCAAATGCAGAGACAGAAGATTCTTTCATCTTCTATTAATCAAGGCATAAAATTAATATGAAAAATATAAAGAGATACTACTCTTGTCTGCAATTTATTTTTCAAATTGGAAAACATAGTTTTTAAAATAAAAATACATTATGTGAACATGTAATAATTGTATTATTGCCATTTTAAAGTGAATTAATATAAATATTTCTAATTGCTCAGTTTTATTTCCTAATATGGCAAATATCTAGCTCTTTGTTCTGCTAAATGATTAAGTGTGGAAAGATTGCTTCAGACCAAAAAGTTTGAGAACCCTTAGTATATATTCATATAGACCATAATGGCATAAGACAGTTAAACATTACCAAAAATGAAAGCGAAAACAAAACAAAACCCTAGATGATGAATGGGAGGGAGATGTGGCAGCATGAGTCTGGGAAAGCAGGAGGATATGACACTGTGAAATAGACACATCACAGTCAGAGATATGTGCGCAATGTGGAGAACTATTGCAAGTGCAACAGCACCTCCCCAATATCTTTCTCACATCAAAAAAGGAAACAGGATAGCTATAAAATCCTTTACATGACAACAGGACATATGGACTATAGAGCAGAATATAGCCATAGAATATAGCCACAGAGAATCAAGGCAAATTAAAAAAAAATACATACATGTGTGTGGATAGTGTGTGTGTGTGTGTGTGTGTGTGTGTTTATGTGGGTATGTGTATGGGGGGGTGTATATCCCCCTCCTGAGAGAATAGAAAATAGAAAATGGTTTTGAAGAGAACATGCATTAATAGAAAAGCAAAACTCATTTCTATTTTCCCAGTTTGCAGAGATCTTTGCAGGGTAAATGAGAAATTCAAGTAATGTTTAGTCAAGGCTCTTTGGCTATAGAAACCCACTATGCTGAAACAGGAAAGAGGATTTATTTGAGGATACAGGGATATTTTGGTTAGCAAGGGAAAAACTGCGACCAGTTTTTAGGAGAGACCAGAACCTAGAAGTGACCAACATCAAGTCTTCAGGACATTATTAAATTATTTTCCTTCCTTTTAAAACACTATGGTTTCTCATCTTTGCTTCTCTCTGGGATCCTGATGAACTCATTTGTCCCTGTAGATCGGTGGTTTTGCTGTTTCATGCATGTGGTTAAATAGGACTCACATAAGTTCCCATGTTTACAAGCCAAGCCACCATCATTTTATCCCAATTCCAAATGCTTAGAATAATCTGATTGGCCCAATTATGTTAGCTCTCAGAAAAGTGCCTTGTAAACTGGACAAACACTGCCTTTCACTGGAAATGTGATATGTAAATATATCTAACATACTTCTATTTATCTCTAGGTAACTTAGTTACCCTACCCAGTGTCCCAGCCAATCACTCGGGTAATCACAGTGCCTCATGATTCAGTACATAATCATCACAGTTTTAGTAATTGGTGTAAAAACTTTCTTTTTTTTTTTACATATCCTTGTAAGTGACTGCTTTGGTAGAAATCTCCTGGACTGTTCTCCTTATGACACTTGAGGCTCCCTAAGCAACAGCTACACTGTAATGAAATTTCTTTCTTTGGGCACAAGACTCTAACCTAAATTAATCAAAACCTATATATAAATGGGAGAAAATAACTATGGATATATGCAAATCTGCAATGGAAGCATAGAGTTGACTTTTAGCACCACAATCAATTTTTAGAGTAGCATTCTGTCCAGAATGCTCTTTGTCGGAATGCCCCATCACTGTTGGTAATGTTAGAATGGCACCCAATCACATGCATAAAATGGAAAGCCTAAATGCCACCCCTCCCCTACAGCCTGAGTCAGTAGGACACTCACCATCTGGTCTGACATGCAGTGATGTACTGCTCCTGGAACAGCCAAAAAATAGAACTGTTTTCTTAGTACTGAGACCCACTCCCTTTGAATCTTACCTAGAAGATGCTGAGAAAATGTAACACCTAACCCTTTGGCCATGTACCATGTATTTTATTTCTCTAGTTAATGGGAGTCATTGGAGCTAGAATTCAAGCTCAACTGTGTCTTGAAAGTACTGTCTTACATGTGTCTCTATGAAAGTACCCACTTAATTAAAGGGGAAAAAAATAACTTCTATAGGTCCACTCTTGAGACTAGAAAGTTAGATCTTAATTAGGCTAATTTAGTAACTAGGGCAATATGACATGTGCTGCAGTTATAGTTCTTTTTATAAACAATTCATTTGAAATCCCCATTCTCAATGCTTATCATGGTTGTACCCAGAAATCATTTCTTCTAGTCTTTAGCAGATCCTAGGGACCTGATTTGATGTTATCAAACTTCCTGCCATCATCTAACATAGCTAACAACTGATGTCCTCAAAAGAATACTTTCCCAAATGTTGAAATTGGGTGGCAGTATTAGGAAACAGGATTAAAACCCAACTCCCAAATCTTCTCCTAGCTACCTACTGCTGCCCTAGATTCAATGTCACCACTAGAACCAGACAAGAGGGTTTGGGTCCCCTGTTATAAACTTCCTCTGACCATACTTTCTCTCCAAAGGGCCAAAAGTCTGCAAAACCAAGGGGTGTGTCCATCCAAAGCTTGTCCATCCAAAGCTTGGGACTCTCTTCTAGACCAAGCTTTGGATACCTGAAATCCCAGAATTCACTTCCCAAAGAGCCCAAGCCTATGTCCAACATTTGTGTGAGGCGTTCCTAGGGTGTGTTCTCTCTAGGAAATATTGCGCAGCTGAAGGGCCCACACCAGGACTCAAGAAAGGACCAAAGGTCTGGTGTTTGCAGGGACATAGATGGAGCTTGGACTTAACAGGTTGGGATGGGCATGCAACCAGGCCCCTCCTAGAGTGGGATAGAAGCAGGAGTGGAAGAGAAAGGAATGGGTTACCTCCTTTTGGGCACAAGGGACTGGCTCTCTTGCTGCCAGGTATTATTACAGAAACCCAATGAATTCAAGAATCTTAAATTCAAACCTGGCCTTTCAGGTTATTATGAGGGTTTATTTAACGAAATAGGAGAATAGACATTTCCTTTAAATTCTTGGCTTGATTTATAACTTTTAAATACTTAGACATGTGGTATGTGGGCCTCCATTTGTATTCTTCCCAGGGACTAACAAATGTTAGAGATCAGCATGCCCAGATCCTTAGAAGTTTCTAGAAAAATGCAAACACTTTATTAATATATGACTTTTTGCCCTAACTCTAACATATTTGTTTGATAGGCTGAGCTGGACAGGAAGAGATAAAAGCAAAATCCTCTGGCTACTTAAACTGGAATCAGATTAGGCAGAGCAGCTTGTTTATGTCTCTCCCAAGCTCAGAGCTACATTTCATCTCTTCATATTCAATCTTCAAAAGCTAGAGAAGGTAAATCTAAAGGAATGCCTGACAAAGGAGAATGGAGGAGAAAGGGTTCACTTTAAGACTCAGAGAACATCAGACTACCACAATCTATTCTAGGATTCCTGTATCTGAGACCGACCATGGGCCCTGATAAGACATTTCCTCCATCTACACTGGCTTTGATTTCTTAGCGAAGAGGGACTGAAAATTACCATCAAGATATTACTTGTATTTCTTGGGCATTTATTAGGGTAAAAAACTATAGGTTGAATACTTTCTTCCATGACTCCTTTTGCTGTTATAATTAAGTCCAGGACAAACATCACTTTCCATCACTTGTTATACATTGGCACCTAGACTTGGCAGGCCAAATATACAACTGAAGTTAAGATTATTGTGCAGAGAACAGACTGAGAAGTGCTCTCGAGCAGTGCCCTTTAGAGAATCATGCTTTGATGAGGTCAGTGTGTACCCAGGTGCGCCCTAACTTACGCAAACACAGCCTTCAATGACACACCAGCAGAGACACGACCGCTCTTTCACAGAATTCAAGTAGCAGCATGAATGATAAAAATGCAAATTTCTTATTATCCTTCATCTGATAAATTAATCCTGCAGTTGTTTTTTTTTTTTTATTATTGTTAAACCTCTAGGTATCTCACTATTCATGGAATTTTATGACACCTAGTCTGAGGGTACAGATCAGCTGTCAGTACAGTTTATAATGTCAATATCGTTCGCCCCCGATCTTCCGATCAGCTGCCATGTTTTCTGGCAGGTCGAAATGTGGGAGCATTAGCCATATGGTCCGTCTTCAAGCTTGATGTTATATCCAGCTATGCGACAATGTAAGTGCTCATAAAGCCTAACCTTTGCAGGGTTCATCCTGTGTGTAAGTGGGTTAGCTGGCTGCCTCTGAGGCATGATTTTGGAGGCAGCAAACCCTCCCTATTCCTGATATTTTTAAACATCGGCTCTGCACCTACCATTGTATTAAAAACGCTTGCTAAATGCTAGAGCTAGAAAGACATAGTCTTTGCTTTCCAGGTCATTAGTGCTATAAAAGTGGCAGACACGGTCGACTTGCCAAGGTGTGCAGAATTCTTGTAGGAAAGGTGCTCCTTGTCATTGAGTAACTAGGTCTCTTTGCTGCCTGTGTTAAAAAATGCAAACATGGAGGATAAAACTCACTGGTTTATTAATATCTGTATTAGTTAGGTAAAGGCTAAAAAGTAGGTCCCAAACATAGTGGCTTTACAACATCTGTCAATTCTTAGGAAATGTCTTCATCTGCATGATCAAAGCTACATTGCTGATATGTCCAAATTCTGTCTGGCTCAAGGCAAGGGAAAAGAGCACATGTTGGGGGCAAGCAATTTTCTTTTAAACCAGTGAAATAGAAATTGCACTTACCACTTCCTCTCATATTTTCTTGGTAATAACTAAGTCACATCCCAGAGACAGCAGCAAAGGAGGCTAGAAAATGTAGTTTTAGCTGGGTAGTCCCCATACCCAGTTTGGATTCTATCCTATGGAAAAATAGGAGTATGGATTTCGATAGACAACTAGCAGTCTCTACAACAGAATCGTTCAAAACAAACATGTTCTGCATAGTCCACTCAATAAAGTAGCTATTGCTTTAGTAAAATCTTGAAGTTATGGGATGTAGAACAGGAATATTTTTAATAAGGATTCTGCAGGCTAGTTGGGCCTGATTGTGAATTGAGTGTGGAGATGAGACTATGGTTGCCTAAGATAAGCTTAGAAACACTATGAGGGATCCCCTTGGAACGTAGGGGAGATGGTAGTAGAAAAAGGTCAAGATCTTCCCAGAGCTGTCTGCCAGCACATCGGTAATTATGATACTCACATATTCACTTTTCGCAAACCATATTATACCTGTACTTGCCTCTCTGACTGGAAAAGTCATATAACTATGGACATTACCATTGGGCATTTCTATATATATAGATAATTGTTTTAGCATTAATATCAGAAAAAATCATTTTAAATTAATGTATTCACACTTGAGAGATTTCATGCCTTTTTTCCCCCCTTTTGATATCCTTATTTGGATTTTGTAAGAAAACTTTAAAATAGATAATGAAGATCATTAGCATATATTTATACGTAGTCATTTAAGATTTTTGAAAAGCTTGTTGTTGTGGGATTTGGTAGTTCTGTGATGATCTGGCGCCACCCAGCAGACCAAGTGAACATTGACTTTGTTACCTTCTCACAACACAGGGCTGACAGGAAAGCATTCCTGGTGGCGGACTGAGGCAAGCTTCTGCCAAAACAGCCTGTCCTCCCCGTTCCTGGGTCACTAGGCAGTCAGGCCATTCAGAAGCTACTAGAAGAGAAAACATCTTTTGAATTAGATTCTTATTTTTTAAATGCCAATTTCTACACGCAAAATTAGGATTTTTCCACTTTGTACAATTTCCATTTTCCCCTTCTTTTCAGGAATAAAGTTGGGATTTGGCTCTTTATTGCCACTCCTTTTAGTCCTTCCCACTCCCTTCACCTTCATTTCTAGAGATCACAGTGCAGATCTGAGAGAATTCACTAATGCAGCCTGAATTGTAAGACATTTTCCGAGATGTATGCATGGTGCTCAAATCGGGGTTAGCTTAAGGAGAAACATTTTATTTACGGAACTGTAATTTAGATTTCCCTATTATTTACCTCTTTTCCACACACTCTTTCAATCTCATGAGTTCCCTGGAGAGTATCTCCATTGTATAAATTACAAAGAAAGGTGTATTAAACCTTTCTACTTTTTGTGAAAAATATAAGTAAGCTTCTGCCCAAATTGCCTTCAAGTGTTTATTGCATTCTTCTTTGTAAATGTATGCCTTTTCTAGACCCTTCACACAGACAGCACCGTTGATCAAAAACATAGTAGTAAGGGTTAATTATCTCCGAAGATGTCATTTAGGTTGAAAATCAACATAACAAAAGAAGCTATGATAATCTCTCCAGTTGGGAAGAGTTTATTGGTCACTGAAATTGAAGAAAGTGCCGCCTGCATCTTTCTTACAGCTCATCGTAGACTTTTTAATTATTGGTGACACCAGTTATTGATTTCAAGTCAGGAGTTCCTATTCAGCTTAAAAGTCAAGATCCCTGAAAGAATAACCTATCTTAACTTTTTCTTCACCTGCATTTCTCATTCAGTCTTCCAATGAGTGCAGTCAGGTTTCCATCCCTTCTCTTCATGGAAGTCCTTCTGTTAGAGCGGGGAGAAATCTTCCATTCTCTGAATGCAAGGAACGTACTTCAGTCTTCACTTTCTTGTAGCATTTACCTCCTCTGGCTGCTATCCTCTTCTTGAATTCATCTCTCTTCTTGGTTTTCTTGACCAGCTTTTTCTGATTATCATCCTATCCTTTCCTTCTTTTTTTCCATGGCAGTTTCCTCTTCCTCCGTCCACCCTTTCTGAGACAGAGTTCAAGGTCTGTATATGGCCTTATACTTGTCTCTTGGGATCTTTCAACCATCCAATGACACCAGTCACTGCGATCGTCTCTAACCTGACCTCTTTGCTGTCCTCAGACCCATCTATTCAGTTGCTGACTGGACACTTCCAACAATGTCTCACAGACATCACAACAGTATCCAAAGCGAACTCATTGCCTTTCCTCTCAGTTGTGATTCTCCTCCTTCACACTATTTTGATGAAAAGCATCCATCCAGTCTCCCAGCAAGGATCCCTGAAGATTCTAGGAGTCTTCCTATTGCCACCCCTCACTTGTACCAAGCATCCAAGAAGTGACCAGTTTCTATGAATTTTAGAAACTAAATATATCTCCAGTTTATTAGCTTTTCTCTACTCCCACTTCTTTCCTCATTAATTCAGGCCATCATCATCTCTTACTCATCACTGTAAGAATTACTAATTAATAGTCTCTCTGTCTCTATCTATATTATCTTCCTCCCTTCAAAACTTCTTTGACAATTCCACCAGAGTGAAAAATGCAAATCTGATCTTATTAGTTCCATATTAAAAAGAGTTGTTTTATTATTTATTGGCAGAAGGATGTTTTAATTTCCTACCATAATTATAAATTCATCCATTTCTTTTTGCAAAAATGTTAAAGTCTCCTGTGAATTTGTCTATATTTTGTTTGTTTCTGTAAAGTTTTGCTTTACTTACTTTTAAGTTCCACTATTAGGAGCATGCACGTTTATTTTATTTTATTTTTTTTAAGATTTTGTTTATTTGAGAGAGAGAGCACAAGCGGGCAGAAGGACAGAGGGAGAGGAAGAAACAGACTCACCACTGAGTAGGGAGCCCAATACAGGGCTCCATCCCAGGACCCTGGGATCATGACCTGAGCCGAAGGCAGACGCTTAATTAACTAAGCCACCCAGGCGCCCCTGGGAGCAAGCACATTTAGACAAATTAGGTAACTTTGGTTAATTGACCTAGTTATCATTATGAAAATCTCTATCTCTGGTAATTCCCTTTGTTTTGGAGTGTACATTATCGGATATAAATATAGTCATACCAACTTTCTTCCTATTGGGTTGTGCGTGGTATGTCTTTTCCATCCTTTTACTTTCAACCTATCCATGTTGCATTTAAAATGCAATTCTTGTAGAGATCATATATTAGTATTAGTAATTATGTTTTAACTATTACTAATTATTATTAGTAATCATTTTTAATATCACTTTTTCTTTGGCATGTTTTTTTCATGCCAAAACTATTGATATGGTTTGCTTGATGTTTAACATCTTTTATTTTCCATTTGTTCTTTCTGTTTTTACTTTGATCTTACTTTCCTGCTTTAAAAAGAAACTAATCTAGGGGGTGCCTAGGTGGAACCTTCACTTCCATTTTTCTCAGTAAATTTAGGATGGGGTAGAGAGGATTTGTTGTGTTGAGCAAATTATTGTATCGATAGCCTTTCAGACTCCAAAATGTCCCATCTGCCTCCACCATTGCCAGTAGCTCAGATGGGTTAAGCATCTGCCTTTGGCTCAGGTCATGATCCCAGGGTCCTGAGCAGGGAGCCTGATTCTCCCTCTCCATCTGCCCCTCCTCCCCCACTCATGTTCTCTCTCTCTCAAATAAATAAATAATAAAATCTTTAAAAAAAATTAATCCAGTATATTTTGTGTTCTATTTTATCTAATCTGCTGGATTTTTATTTTATTTTTTATTTTTAAGCAGTTGCTCTAGGTTTACACCTTTAACCCATCATATTCTTTTTTTTTTTTTTAAGATTTTATTTATTTATTTGACAGAGAGATAGCACAAGTAGGCAGAGAGGCAGGCAGAGGGAAAGGGAGAAGCAGGCCCTCCGCTGAGCAAGGAGCCCGATGTGGGGCTCGATCCCAGGACCCTGGGATCATAACCTGAGCTGAAGGCAGCCGCTTAACTGACTGAGCCACCCAGGTGCCCCAAACCTATCATATTCTACCTTAAATTAATGTTATTTCACTTCATGTATAATGTAGGAAGCTCACCAAATTATAATCCATCTATCCCCATTTTGTCATTCTTACAATTCTTATGTATATTACCATTACATTTTATAAATCCCATAATATAAATGTTGTTTTTGCTTTAAGTAGTCAGATGTTTTTCAAAAAAAATCAGAGGAGGAAAAATAATTAGAGGCATATTTATCTCTTTATTTCCCATTTTCAACATTCTTCAATTCTTTCTGCAGATCTGAATTTCCAAATGGTATCATTTCTCTTCAGACTGAAGAACTTCTTTTAGCATTTCTTGCAGTGCAGGTCTGATGGCAAGAAATTCTCTCAGCTTTCATTTATTATGCATTTATTTATCTAAAAATGTGTGTGATTTACCTTCATTTTTGAAGGCTATTTTTGCTAGCTATAGGATTCTAAGCTGATTTTATATTCTGGTTGTTTTATTTTAGTACCTTAAAGATATCAATCCATTGTGTCAGCCTTGCAGTCCTTTTAATGAGATTGTTAGTTCTCTGTGTGTGTTATACATTTTACTCCGGCTCCTTTTACAATTTTTTCTCTTTACACTGGGCTTTCAATGGTGTGACAGTGATATGCCTAGGTGTACTTTCTATGAATTTATTATATTTGAGATTCACTGAACTTCAAGGGTTTTTAGTTTATGTATTTTTAAACATATGAGGAAACATTTCAGTCATCATTTTGTAAGGTTTTTCTGTCCTGCCCCATTCTCTCTTTCTTATCATTCTGGGACTCCAATTACATGTATATTTGACTACTTGATATTGTTCCACAAGTCAACTAATGCTTCTGTTTGGTATATTTTTTGTCTTTTCTTTTCTTTCTATGCTTTACTTTTCAGAAAGGTGAGAATTGAAAAATAATACTATTTTTTTTCCCCTCCAGAAACTTTCTTCTCTCAGCTGTTGGCTATAGTGAGGAGATCATTATTCACATTTCAGCAAGAGTTCATTTGACTGGGACTGAGATGCAGCTCACTTCTGGTTAGTGCAAGCCTCAACCTCCAGTTTCCTAAGGAATGGCTAGTCCCTTTGTTCTTACCAGGATTTGATGTGGGATTTCATGTACTCCCTTTTGGATTCCTCAATTTCAGGCATAGGGAAAATGTGGGAGATGGGCCAGACGGGATGGTATATTTTCTTTCAGTTTATCAGTCCTGCCTTCACTTCCATTTTTCTCAGTAAATTTAGGATGGGGTAGAGAGGATTTGTTGTGTTGAGCAAATTATTGTATTGATAGCCTTTCAGACTCCAAAATGTCCCATCTGCCTCCACCATTGCCAGTAGCTCCGTTGGCTTTGTGTCCACCCAGTTAAGTTCTGGGTCTTGAGAAGCCATCTGCTCTTCCCGCATCCAATCCTCCAGGGCTCACTCTTCTCTTATGAAGGACTCCTGTCTCTGGAAATCAGTTCATCAAGACTTTCATGTTTCCACTGTTTTTTGATAGGCCCACAGAAGTGTGATTTTTATATCATCCATATTTTTTGGTGTTTCCATGGGAGCTAAGGTCTTCTATGTCCTACTTGTAAGCAGAAAGTCCCTAGAGAACTTTTAATTTTTTTTGAGACTCTATTCAAGTGTTACCTCTTAGAAGTCTTTGCAGAACTTCTCATTTGAAACTAATTCTTCTATTGTGACTCCTATATTCAATCCTATATTATCAGCTGTGATTCTTCAGAGTTCCTAGTTGTTTATAGGATTTACCCCTCTATAAGATCATAAAATATTCGAGTCTATGGCCACATTTTGTTTATCCATTTAATGTCAATAAATAGTGTAGATTTTGCCTCACAGTAGATACATAATACAAGTTTGTTGAATATACAATATGTTCTATAGCTTCCCTGACCTTGAATACACTGGGGTTTTGTTGTTGTTTGTTTGTTTTTTGTTGTTTTTCCCATCAGATGAAATTCTCTTCCTTTCCTTTACCTAGGAAACTCCAGCTTATGCTCCAACATCCAGCTCAATCTCTTTTTAGTCAGACTTTCTTGATCTTCTTTAAGAGCACTTCCCACAATGTATGGTAATTTTCATTATGTCCTCATCTCCAGCCCCAGAGTGCAAGCTACAGAAGATAGTAGAAGGACATAACTTAGGGTGGTTGAAAGAACATTGGCTTCAGTTTCAGATGAACTGGGATTTACATGGACCGGGTTTGTACTTCGTTAGTTTGGAAATCTTCAGCTAGTTTCTTGAGCTTTCTGAAACTGCCCATGTACAATGCCTGACATGTAATTGGCACTCTATAAATGGCACTTATTATCACTGTGTGGTATTAACAAAATATTTGTTACAAAGTATTTGCAAAATATTGAGTGAGTGAGTGAATGAACGATAGCTGTAGCGATTTCATTAAACTTTCAACAGCTTTAGCTTTTTCTTGGATTATCTCTGTAAACTATTTCTTTCTTGTATCTGAGATTTGCTCATTTTCATCAGTTTAGCAGTGGCTCTCAATGAACTGTTCCTAGATAGGTTTTGAATGAAATCAAGTTGGCCTGTGATAACACCCTGCCTATTTAAGAAAAATGTATTTATAATGTCTTACATCCTCAAAATTTGCAAGTATCAGATGTCTAAAATTAAACCCTTTTTCATGTGCTATCATAATTCCTTAGACAAAAAAAGAAGAGTTTGTAGTAAACACCAACCAGTCGTGATAATAAATGCTCATTAAATCTTTATCTAATTGATATGTACATATTTCATAATAAATTCACTAGGTGTAGAAAACATGTTCTAGCTAATACAACATACACATCACAATTTACGGCCTATAGTTTTAAAGTTCATAAAAATCCAGACCAAATATTTTTCTGAAGGATGGGGGATTTTTTATTTTCCATAGTAAAAGCATATTATTGACTATGTTATCCAGTTCTTCAGAGAATCTTATTTTTTTATGTTTGTTGTAGACTGACAATAGTATATTTGGCATTTCAAGAAAAAATTAATTTGCATTTCTCAGTTATAGTCATTTCTTCTCACTGTGATAAAATATTGAAAAGGAAAAAAAGAAAAACCAGTAAGACATCCTGACACATCTATACATTTCTGAAACATAAACAAAATGAAGAATTTGAGAATCCACAAATCAATTTTTCACTGTAGATATTCATTATCTGCTATCTTGCTTGACTAAACAGCTCTATGACTGAACAAGAATTAGAGCTTATTCATTTTTTTCCCCTTCTTGTAGCACATTCATGAAACAAAATGCCAGGATGAAATCGGCACAGTACCAACTTTTTCTCCTGTACGTCAGGATGCTATCAGCCCAAACGTACTTTGTTTCTTTTCTCTCCAACCCCTGTGCCGGATTTTCCTCATCTGCAATTTGCAATTTGCTGAGCCTAAACTCTTCTCATTTTACATGCAACACAATTTTTTTTTTTTCCAGTGAGTTTGAGTTTAGTATTTTGAAAACCACATAAGATTTCCCCCTCCCACCGCCCCCCTCCTCACACCACCACCAAACACTGCTGATTCAGCAGGGCATTTTTCCTCTTGAAAGGCAAAGCCATTTCTAGTGAAAGTTCTCCTAAAGATGATTTGTTTTTTCTTAGCCTTATAAGTTTTGTCATCGTCTGCATTTCTTTTAGCATAAAAAGCTCCCTCCTCCCTTTCCCTTTTATTTATTGGCTGCTGTACTAACAATAGTTTTCCTGGAAGCAGGGACATTTCTTTCCTTCTGACTTCTTGCTGGTCAACACAGCTCTCCACTTTGACATGTTACATTTGGGAATAAAATATTAATATATGAGGCTAGGTGGTGTTTCAAGGAAGATAAAGTAAGGAAATAACAGATATTTGATCATTTTCCTATGACATGGAAAAGTGTGTATGTGTACATTTGTTGTAATGGGATAGGGAGTAATTTATTTATTTTTAAAAGAGCTCTTTTTGGTAAATGCTCTTTTAAAATAGCCATCCATATAGTCCATGTAGGGTGACTTGTGCATCTTTGCAAACCTAAGGCAATCTCTTCCTTAAGCAAATGAAATTTAGCAATTCAATTGGTGGCTGAAAAAAAAAAAAAAAATCCTGAAAAATGCAAAGGAATTGAAACCAGGGAACACAAGTGAGAAGTAGAAGCCGGTTATGGAAAGGAGCCAGATTTCTACCACTGAGAAATCTCTGTGCTTAACTAATATCTCATCAGTTCTGCAAGCCAGTAGCCTAGTTTTTCATGTTTATAAATGAGATACTCAAGGATTTAATGATCAGGAAAGAAAAAAAAAGTTAAACTGTTATGTTTAGCATATGAGGCTAGGGCATAGTTCCTTTCTCCCTGGTCTTTACAATAACAACAACCAGATCTGACATTATTGTGATATTTTATTTAAATCCTGTGAAAAGCGGAGACAAATGGTGGTAGTTTAAATTTCCGAAGTAATTTTGCTGTATCTCAGTTTTCATTACCCTTTGCTCTTAGGAAGAAAAGGGCAAGAAAAATTGTTAATATAATTATTTTCCAATTAAAATGTTCACTGACAAAAACTTAAAGACTTTAGTGTAACACCATCATTGTGTTTATTTTGAAAGAACTTTACCATTTGCACACTCTTATTCGTAAATCATAAATATTTGTAACATGCCCAGGCATTCACGGCTAGTTTCAACAAAGCAAAGCAAAACAAAATGAGCTGCTACTTCTTAATAATAAGTCAAATCTGAGTATAAAAATGTAATAAAAATCTCTGGGTTCGTGAACCCCAATTTTACCTACGTATTTGAAATTATATAAGAGTCCATTTAGATATTTTAATATAGAAATAAATATATATAAGTAATACTCCTTTGTTATACACATAAAATATATTTCAAATGTGATCAAATTAAGATTTTCTTGGAACTTAGTAGCCCATTTCTTCAAAATTTGGTTTATGGACTATCTACATCAGAATTACCTGGATCAGGGCTTCTTAAACTATGCTGGAGAAAGGTCTTTTTTATTTTATTTTTTTTCTTAATCTCTGGAGGACTGAAATTTTGTTCTATGTTCTGTGCAATGAGTCAGGTCCACTAATTATGGGGCTTAGATGTTGTATCAGTGTCAGATTGTTGAGAAAGTTTCTAGTCCCTTACTCTCATTATCTGTACTTCTTTCTTCCAGGAGGGAAACAAATAGTTTGCAAACTCACAGTCATCCTCAAAGCACACTTGGAACAGCACTGAGTTAGCAGGCTCATGAAAGTCAGAATCTTGTGAGGTGGATTGGATCTTAGGGATCGGCATGTCTAACAAGTCCCTAGGTGATACATATGTATCCTAAAGTTTAAGCACTGTTGCTTTTAGATAAATCCAAATATTGTCATTGTTCTCAATCACAAGCCCATGCAACCTAATGTCAATTATAATACTTTATAGAGCAAAACAATTTGTAACCACAGCCAAGCATATGGTGTTCCCACAGTCTCGAACAGTTACTGTCTGGGCACCGCATTCATTTTTCATCATCTGACGACCCCCATTCTCTGTCTATTAGACACATTTGGTCTTTTTTTTCTCCCTTGGCTTTCACAGGATTACATCAGATGATTCATCTCTCTTACTTCTGCATTGCTTTTACTTATTTTTTTTTCCTGCTTATTCTGGCCATTAGCCTTGCTCCAAGTTCAATCTTATCATTGTTAAATTTTTATACATACTTTCTCACTCAGTGATTTTACCCACTGTGATGACTTCCCTCTATCATCTGTGTATTAACAATTCCAGTTTTGTGATTTTAATCTAGTGTTTTTTCTACTATTCCACTCTGCCTGTAAGATTATCATCCTTAAAACTCTCATTCCTTTCATTGCTATCTCTGCCAGCTAGAGCTAACAGCCTTCTGGCTCATGCCTTGAAAATGGCCACATAAACTACATTCTGTACAGTTTTGTGACGTGCCATTCAGGTATACTTCAAAGTGAATGTTGTCCCCTGGAGTTGTGTGCTATGGTAGTCCTGATTCTCTCCATCACCCTGGCTTACAAGCATGCAGACAGACTTAGTTTACATTGTCATTCATTTATACATTCAACAATCGAACGCAGTTGGGAGCATCTGACGTAGAGCGAGGGAAATGCATCCTGCTGCAGTCAGCTCTACTGTACGACAGTGTAGAATGGAGGACAAAGATGGATCTGAGGGCAGACCCAGGGTTACCATACCAGTTTACATATATTCAGGAACTATATTTTTTTAATGGATTCGATTGGGCTCCCTTAAGCAGAAATTTTCCAGGAGAGCAAGGAATTCTGAAATCATGCCATGGCAACTATCTTCCTCTTCCAGTAATCCCTGAGTAAGACATAAAAGTGTAAAGCAAAACAAAGGAATACCTTATTTTAACTGAGGTCTGGACACAAGCCTTAAAGTAGAACTCCAGTAAGTGAGGGTGAGCCGTGCTGAAGACTCTTTTTATACCAAGTAAGCCAAACCCTCAAACCAAAGTGGGCCACATGGTTTCTCTCTTCATTCTATACTTTGACATTAGTTCTTCCAAATTTGTAACTTCTGGTATGTATGGGCAAAAGGGCAAAATGAGCCAGAATCAAAGAGAGATATAAAGAAGAATAAAGAAATTGGGTGCCCTGGGGCGCCTGGATGGCTCAGTTGGTTGAGCATCGGATTCCTAGGTTGTGGGATCAGCCCGGTGCTTGGGCTCTGTGCTCAGCGGGGAGTCTGCTTGAAGATTCTCTCCCTCTGCTCCCCTAGTTCTCTCTCTCTCTCTCATAAACAAATAAATCTTAAAAGAAAGAAAGAAAGAGTGTGCCCTGATATGAGATCGCTCGCTAAGGCTGCTTCCTGAGTGAGATTCAGGCAGGCCATATACCGAGACTTAGCAGTCACGTGGTGAAGGAAAGATGAGAGGATGGTAGGGTCACCGTAAGGGAGTAGGCCCTTACATCTCCTCAGCCCAGCCGGTGCTGAGTGGGAAAGAAGGGAGAAGGGGGGCCACCTAAAGCAACGTGTTGACTTTCAACCCTCTCATATCCTTTTAAAATGACTCATAGTCTTCTACACTCTAGATGTGGGGAAGGAAGGGCATCTCCTTCTCTGTGCCAGAGCAAAGGGGGCACAAAGGAAAAGGAGCCATGGCACCTGCTCTGAGGAAGCTCAAGGACACATGTGAATGAAGGAAGGCAACCTATAATTGTTCCTATTCCTGTCTACAGTGTCTGGCCTGAGCATGGCATGTGCTTTAGAAATGCCACACATAGGTTAATTGATGGTGTCATCAAAGAAGAAAGTAAAAATCTTCCTACTTCTTGGTATTTATTATTACGGAAGCACATTCATGTGTCACGCTATACAGACCAAATAGTAACCTGAAATTAGATACTTTAATATTTTAAGTATATCTTTGTCAACATTACTTTGAGCAAAGGTGTCCAGCACAGAGTGTCTGTGGGTATCATTACCAAACTCACCAAGTATAGTGGCTTGCTGCTATTTCTTGTATGCGATCTTGTCTTCCCAATTCTTTATTGATTGAAATACCAATAACGGAATATATTACCCTTTGAAAATGTGAACTTAACCAGTGGTAAAGGGTATTGTCTGAGCGATACTTTCATCATGTAGGAGTTTGGAAAAAAAGTTTGCTTAGGAACAGTTTCCCAGGTTTCTTCTGATCATAACAGTATCGTTGCATTTCTTTTTTTTTTTTTTTTAAGATTTTATTTATTTATTTGACAGAGAGAGAGATAGCGAGAGCAGGAACACAAGCAGGGGGAGTGGGAGAGGGAGAAGCAGGCTTCCCGCCGAACAGGGAGCCCCATGTGGGACTCGATCCCAGGACCCTGGGATCATGACCTGAGCCGAAGGCAGACGCTTAACGACTGAGCCACCCAGGCGCCCTCATTGCATTTCTTATATAGAATACAGATTCTCAGGACCCTTGGAGATATTGAGTCAGTAGATCTGATGGGAGGACAGGAAATTGGAGTTTTTAACAAGTACCCCACGTGAGTCTTATGATCAAGAAACACAACCGTAAAGTGTCTTTGAATTCTAATATTCTCTAATTCTATTGTAATCCCCTGGACCACAAGGAACATATCACTAATGGCTGCATCAGAGTTAGTATTGCACTGAGAACAGAGAGGGTGTGTTCAGCGCTGATTAAACTGATCATTGGTGAGCATCTGACAGATTCTCAGCCTTTAATTCATGTGCACAGTTTATAGCCAGTGGTATTTGGATGGTGACTTAGAGGTGAAAATGGATCATTAGAAAAATAAACTCATATGTGGAATCTAAGAAACAAAAGAGATGAACATAGGGGAAGGGAAGGAAAAATAAAATAAGATGGAAACTGAGAGGGAGGCAAACCATAATAGACACTGAACTCTGGGGAACAAACTGAGGGTTGGGGGAGGGAAGGTGGGTCGGAAGAAGGGATAATTGGGTGATGGGCATTAAGGAATATACTTGATGGAATGAGCACTGGGTATTATATGCAACTGATGAATCACTAAATTCTACCTCTGAAACTAATTTTAAAAAAGAAAGAAAAAACGTTATTGTGATTTTCAAAACATTTCACAGTTCACAAAGCATTTTTATTATGTGCTCTATTTTGAACCTCATCACAACCTGATAAAGTCGTTAAAGCACTATTATTGATATTTTACAAATGTAAAAGTCATGGATGTTTAGAACCTGCTCCCTTTTTCCTCAGCTACTGCATGTGGAATTAAGATTCAAATTCTGATCTCAGGGTTCTTTTATCTTTCCGATTTTTCTACCTGCTTGTTCTTATTGTAAACCCAGCAGAAGAGAATTCACTACTTTATTCCTGCATAAAAAGACCAGTATTGCAAGTGAAACCAGCTAGTACCAAAATTGATAAGATCATATACAATACATGAGATCAAAAGTGGAATATTCAAGAACATTATCCCCTCTTAAGAAAGGATTTTAGTAATTTCTTTTTTTTTTTGGAAAGGTTTTACTTATTTGAGAGAGAGAGAATGAGTAAGGGGGAGGGACGGAGGGAGAGGAAGGATCAGACTCCCCACTGAGCAGGGAGCCCAATGTGGGGCTCAATCTCAGGACCCAAGATTATGACCTGAGCCAAAGGCACCCACTTAACCACTGAACCACCCAGGCACTCTGATTTTAGTAAGTTCTAATGAGCTCAAGAAAATACCCATCTAGTCCAATCTATAAATCCTCGTATCTCATCATTTTCCCACCACAATATTGCCTTCATTCTTCTAAATGACATAAGTAATTGGTGTACTTTTGAGAGGGTTGGGGAATGAGCTCTAATGAGTCGGCAAGAAATTTTTAAGTCTCCCTTCGGAGGATGAATTGAAATTAGAGGGATAATTGAACACCATTGCAGGTGCTTGTAAAATGTACAGATTCTTGAGGTCCACCTCAGAATGACTAAATCAGAATTTCTAGGATTGGGTCATGTATGGGATATTTATGATACTTAGACCAGACTGCCGGAGAGAGCTTAACCTGATTGTGTATACAGGTGTAGATCTTTTTCCAAGGAGCCAGTTCCCTAAATATATGTCAAACTTTTGGCACCTTTCTGTAACACCTATTAGAATAGATCAACATTAATGAAGAGTTGCTTGTTTGAGGCACAGAACATTTTGTCTCAGAGGAATTGGGATATCAGATGCTTACTTCTCTTCTTGATGGCAGAAAACAACATGAGTTTGAGAGATGAAAGGACAGAGCAGCATTTTTTTACCAAGTCAATTGTTATTTTCTAATTAATCTCATTAGTCTGCATATTTTAGGGAAAGTAAGCAACTGTATTCTTTGACAGGATTATTAAATCTTAAATTGTGTCCATTTGTATGTGGCTTGTATTTATACAATCAGAAAAGAAAATAATGCTCATGCCAACAATCTCCAAACAATTTCCAATGGGAATAAAATATTTTTAAAGTCTACAGATAGCAAATATTGCTTAGCCATAAGCTATATCAAGCCTGGGGGAAAAGTTAAAAAGAAAAAGCAGAGAAACACTTTGAAATGTTAAGTTATAGTACAACGCCACCCAATGGATTTCTGTTGAATTTCATTTGTGTTGAGAGACAGTATATATATATATATATATATATATATATATATATGAGATGCCATCAGAATTTCTATTTGATCACAATTGTGTAAAGATTAAATGACTAGTGATATGGTTAGAGACAGGGCTGGAAGAAAATACATACATATACAAACAGCTTTTGATATGTGCAGAAAACTTGAAGTGAATATATTTTCTATATTTAAAATATTTTCCACATTTTCATCTGTTTGTCTATATCTATATATCTTTATATATGTAAACTTAATAGTGAAAAATTTCAGCAAAATACATTTTTAAAAAGTAAGAAACATTTTACAAAATGCCGATGGGCAGTTTTTTGGGGCTGTCTCCATGATAAAAAGGTTATGCTGCTTAGCTCTTGTATCCTGTTTTTAATTGGTTGTGACTTGTAATCCAATAGTTCAATAAAAACAGAAATGAGATAATTGCATTTTACTTCCACCTTTTCCATTAACTTGGTTTGCTATTATGGGCAAATAATTTAATATCTCTACTTCGTTTTCTTCAGTGAAATGAGGACAACCATATTAGCTTTTTTTTTTAAAACTTCAGCATCAAGAGTTAATTGAGGCAATGACTGGAAAGAATTGCTAGTACATGAAGAAAATATTCATTAATATTCTGCAAGATAATATCATTATTTCTTGGAGCAGTTTAGAAATGATAGCAACCTAAAGCTTTTTTTGTAAACTAAACCTAAATAAGTAATGCCAAAAAATAAACAAGATTTTGATAAAATCAATAAAAATGAATAAAATAAGTGGCAATGGATATTTGTTCAGTTGAGTATAAGAAATAATCGGATATGCTTCATGAATCAGTTAAGCCTTAAGCTGCTAAAAAAAAAAAAATCACATAGTGGCTTAAATAAGATAGAAGTTAATTTTTTTTTTTTTTTAATATAAGAGTCTGGAAATGGGCATCCAGACTGGTAGGGACACTATCACTAACATTCCATTAAATGGTAAGAATTTAGTCTTATAGCTATGCCCAGCTTTAAGAGAGGCTTGGAAATGTAATCCCTAAGTGGTTTACTGTATTATTAGGGAAAAGGGGTAAAAAGGTTTTATGTTTTGTTGTTTTGTTTTAGACAAAGTAGCATTCTGCTAGTTATATTTATACTTAGCTTGGTTTCTGAAAACAGCTTGTGAAATCATTGCATCATCGGAAGGAAACCATATACTACATTTACTCCCTCATGATCTCATCCCATCCCATTGCTTTAAATTATACCGTATGTTGACTATTTTCAAATTTGTATTCCCAGCTTTGATCCTTGATGGAAATATACCAGAATGGTATAGTGAACAGTTTACACATCTACCCACTTGGGCACCTAACATCTCAAATGTAGCATGTCAAGTCAGTTAATGGCACCGAAATCCACCCAAACTCCAGAAGCCAGATTTGATTTCTCCCCTTCACGTGAAGTCAATCCCTGACATTTCCATTTTGTCTTTCTTCCACTGGTAATAGAAACCCTGAGTTTTAGATAGGCACTTGGCATTCGACTTACAGACTTATTTTCCAGCTTCCCTTGTAGTCAGATGTGGTCACATGACTAAGCTCCTTTTAATTGGATAAAGACTGAAGCCGTACATGCAATTTCCAGGTCATGTTCATAAAAGAAGTGATGGCAAATGGGACTCTCATACTTGCACACAAATGTTTAAGGCAGCTTTATTCATAACAGACAAAAATTAGACACAATGAAATGTCCATTAAAAGATGAATGTATGAATAAATTGTGGTATATCTATTCAATGGAATAGTTCTTAGCAATAAAAGGGAATAAACTGTTGATGCACACATTAACAGAAAATTTTCAGAAACATTATGCTGAATAAAGAAGCCTGACACAAAAGAGTACAAACTGCATGTTTACATTTATAATGAATTCTAGAACAGGAAAAATTATTCCATACAGGAAAAATTATTCCATAGTAGCAGACAGCAGATTAGTGGTTATCTGGAAATGTTTACTGCAAAGAGGCCAACAGGAACTTTTTTGGAATGATATGTATTTTCTATATCTTGAGTTTAGTGGTAGCTATACAGGTATATACATGTGTGAAAATTCATTGACTATAAACTTAAAATGTGTATAATTTATTGTAGGTACATTGTATATACCCCAATAAAGTTGGGTAAAAGAAAGATAGTTTTATTTGCATTAGAAACTAAATGGTAATAATTGAAAGTTAATCATATTGAAAAGAAACAGTTCTCAGAAATAGAAATACAAATGGCCATTAAAAAATGCTCAAACTCACTATGAGTAAACGTAAATTTAAGAGATGATTTTCACCAATCAATTATTGAAAAATCAAGGAGGATTCTAGTTTCTGATCTGGAGCTTGGGAGTTTCAGTCCTAACAAGTAAAACGAGTATTCAGTCCTAACAAGTAAAAAGTTGAACAAACTGAAAAATCAACAATGCTCCTTAGATCTATAAGAAAAGTATCCTCACAGGGAAAACACTGCCTCTAAATTGTAAACATCTCTAAGCAAATACAGAGAATCACAACTTCCTGGAACAGAAACTTCCTTGGAAACCAGTATGAGGGTCAGGAAACTTGAACTGTAATTGAGGAATTGTTGGAGGTGGAGTTTAACTCAGAGTTAAAAATTCCAGGGGGACCTCCCCCTAGTTATCCACCCCCAGTTATTGGAATGATGACACACTTTCGTGAATTTTGCCTCTTGAAATTCTACCGGGTTCTCACAGTGAATATTGGAGGAAAATTCCCTCATGCTTCCAGTAGGGGGAGGGGAAATTTTTTTAAAAAATACACAAGAGCATTCTGTTCTTCTTAAGAAGGTCTACCTGCAGGAGAAATTATTTAACCAGAGTCTAACCTGCTGACTTGGGGGAAGGGAAATACCCCTTTAGTCATCTCATCCCACTTCAAGGGGAGGTAAAACAACTGAGAAACATATAGGAAGTTCAAAGTTTAGAGGCACAGGCTCAATAAAGGACTGAAATCTAATTATAGGACTTGAATGTTTCCCCTCCTCCAACACTTTCCACCACATTACTAAAGGCCTTACAGCAATTCCTTTTACCCAGTGGCTCATGTCCAGCTATCAAGGAAAAAAGTTACAAGATACTAAAAGGCAAAAAACATAGCTCTAAGAGACAAAGCAAATATCAGAACCAGACTCAGATATGGCGGGCATGTTTTGGAATGATCAGATTGGTAACTTGAAACAACTGTGATTAATATACTAAAGGCTTTAATGGATAAAATAGACATCATGCAAGAACAGATGGGCAACGTAAGCAGAGCAGCAGACATTCTAAGAAAGAACCAAAAAGAAATGCTAGGAATCAAAAATGCTGTAGCAGAAGTGAAGGATGCCTTTGATGGGCTTATTAGTGGACTGCATAAAGCTGAGAAAAGAATCTCTGAGCATGAGACTATCTCAATAAAAACCTCTAAAGTTGAAAAACAAATGGGCAAAAGACTGAAAAAAAAAAAAACAGAACAGAATATCCAGGTGCTGTGGAGGTGCAAGATACATGTAATGGAAATAACAGAACGTGAAGAAAGAGAGAGAGAGACAGAAGAAATATTTGGAACAACAATGACTGAGAATTTCCCCAAATTAATGTCAGACACCAAACTACCAGTCTAGGAAGCTTAGAGAATACCAAGCAGAGTATATGCCAACAACTATACCTAGGTATATCATTCTTAAATTACAGAAATCAAAGATAAAAAAAAAAAAAACTTAAAACAAGGCACAGGGAAAAACACCTTACCTAGAGACAAGCAAAGACAAGAATTATATTGATTTCTCCTTAGAAACTATGCAAGCTAGAAGAGAGAAAATAGTTAAGTGTTAAGAAAAAAAATCCCACTAACTTAGAATTCTTAAGAGTTTGCCTACTTGTGATGAGCACTGGGTGTTATATGTAACTGATGGATCACTAAATTCTACTCCTGAAACTAATATGATGCTATATGTTAACTAACTGGAATTTAAATAAAAACTTGAAACTAATAAAAAAAAGCCCATGGAAAGAACCATATTCTTAAAAAAAAAAAGAGTTAACCTAGAATTATCTTTCAAGAAGGAGGGAGAAATAAAGAATTTTTCAGACAAACAAAAATTGGGGAATTTGTTTCTAGCAGGCTTGTCTTGAAAGAAATGTTAAAAAAAATTATTTAGAGAGGAGGAAAATGATATAGGCAAGAAACAGATTTACTTGTAAAAAAAGAACATAGGAGAAGGAATAAGTGGTGGTAAAAGAAAAACTTTTGTTTTTATTTTTCTTATTCTTAATTGATTTAACAGATAACAGTTTGTTCAAAATGATAAAAGCAATGATTTAACAGTGAAAAGCAAGCATTTAACTTTGCAAATTTATTTATAGTATATATATGCTTATATGTAGAATATATGTGTATATATATATATATATATATACATACATATATATGCTTATATATAAATGAAATGAATGACAGCAATGGTACCATGAAAGTGAGAGAAGAATTATGATTGTTATTATGAAGTACTCATACTACCCATCAAATGGTACAGTGTTATTTGAAAGTGGACTGGGATGAGTTGTAACTGTGCACTACAAACACTAGGACAATTACTAAAAAACATTTTTAAAAATGTATAGCTGATAAGCTAAGAAAGGAGAGAAAATGGAATCATAAAAAATGCTCAATTAACACTACAAAAAGCAAAAACAAAGTGGAAAACAAAAATAAGAGTAAAGAACAAGAGTAACAAATTTTAAGAAGTACCAAATGTTATAGATATTAATCCAACCATATTAATAATCACTTTGAATGTCAGTGGCCTAAATGTACCATTTAAAAGACAGAGTGTTAGAGAGGATTGAAAAACAAAACCTGGGGAGAAAGGATGATGGCAGACACGGAGGACCCTAGGCTTGCCCCATCCCATGAACACAACTAGATAATTATCAAATCATCCTAGATGCCTCAGAAATCTACTTGGAGACTGATAGAACAAATTCCACAACTGAAGGGAGAGAAGAGACCATATCAAAGAAGGAGCAGTAAACACAACAGGCTTTTCTAATACACGGAAGAAGGCAGAGACTTAGACAAAATGCAAAGATGGAGTAATTTAACCCAAATGAAAGAACAAGATAAGGCCACTGCTAGAGATCTAAGTGAAATAAGTATAAGTAACATGACTGATGGAGAATTTTAAAGCAACAATCATAAGGATACTCACTGGGCTTAAGAAAAGAAGAAATCAGTGAGATCCTTACCATAGAGATAAAATAGTTAAGAAAGAATCAATCAGAGATGAAGAATGCAATAAATGATACTGGAAACAGGCTTAATGCAATGAACAGCAGGCTGAAAGAAGCAGAGTAACAAATTAATGACCTAAATCTCTTGCTCTGTTGGTGGGAATGCAAATTGTTGTAGCCACTCTGGAAAACAGTATGGAGGTTCCTCAAAAAGTTAAAAATAGAACTGCCCTAAGATCCAGCAATTGCACTACTAGGTATTTACCCAAAGAATACAAAAATACTAATTCAAAAGAATACATGCACCCTAATGTTTATAGCAGCATTCTCTACAATAGCCAAATTATGGAAACAGCCCAAGTGTCCATCAACTGATGAATGGATAAGAAAGATGTGGTATATATATATATATGTGTGTGTGTGTGTGTGTGTGTGTGTAGTCCATTATATATATATCATATATATATATCATATATATGATATATATACACACACACACACTAGAATATTACTCAGCCATAAAAATATGGTGTGTGTGTGTATATATATATCATATATATCATATATATATGATATATATATATAATGGACTATTACTCAGCCATAAAAATAATGAAATCTTGCCATTTGCAATGACAAGGATGGAGCTAGACAGTATTATGCTAAGCGAAATAAGTAAGTCAGAGAAGACAAGTACTATATGATATCACTCACATGCAGAATTTAAGAAACACAGCAAATGAACAAAGGGGGGGAGAAAAAGAGGAAGGCAAACCAAGAAACAGACTCTTAATGATAGAAAACAAACTGATGGTTACCAGAGGGTAGGTAGGTGGGATGATGGGTTAAATAGTTGATGGAGATTAAAGAGGGCACTTATTATGATGAGCACCAGGTGTTGTATGGAAGTGTTGAATCATTATATTGTATACCTGAAACTAACATTACATTGTATGTTAACTAACTGGAATTAAAATAAAAACTTAAAAGAAAAAAAGAAAAAAAGAAAAACAAAGCCCAACTAAATGTTGTCTAAAAGAAACCCACTTTGAATGTAAAGACACATACAGATTAAAAGTAAATGGAGAAATACAAAACATGCTAACATTACTCAAAGGAAAGCAGTAGTATTAAATTCAGACAGAGCTGACTTCAGAGCCTTAGTCAGGACTAAAGAGGGGCATTATGTAATGATAAAGGGGTTAATTCTCCAAGAAGATGTAACTCTTAACATTTATGTGCCTAACAACAGAGTGACAAATTAGGTGAGGCAAATACTGGTAGAACTGTAAGTCAAAATACATGAATCCACTATTAGTTAGGGATTTCAACACTCCTCTATCAGAAATGGACAGATCCAGCAGGCAGAAAATCAATTAGGACATAATTGAACTTATCAACACCATCAATCAACTGGATATAAAGGACATCTATTGACTACTTTATCCAACAACAACAGAATGCACATTTTTCTAAAATCACATGGAATTTTCACCGAGATAGACTACATTCTAGGCCATAAAACACACATTAACAAATTTGAAAGAATAGAAATCATACAATGTCTGCTCTCAGATCACAGTGGAACTAAAAATCAATAAAGAATGATAGTTAAAAAAAATCCCCAAATACTTGGAGATTAAACAACACTCTTTCAAATGGCACATGGGTCAAAAAAGAAATCCCAAGAGAAATGAAAAAAAAATTTTTTGAACTACATGAAAAAGAAGACACAACTTATCAATATTTGTGGGATGCAGCAGTGCTTTGGGGGAAATTTATAACACTGAATGTACACCTTAGAAAAAAAGACAGATCTAAAATCAGTCATCTCAGTTTCCACCTTAGGAAACTAGAAAAATAAGATCAAATTAAATCCAAAGTAAGCATAAGAAAAGAAATAATAAGAGAGCAGGAATCAATGAAATTGAACACAGGAAATAAATAAAACCAATTGCTGGTTCTTTGAAACGATCAACAACATTGGTAATTCTCTACCCAGGCTACCTAAGGAAAAGAGAGAGAGGATACAGATTACTAATGTTAGAAATGAAAGAGGGGAGGATCACTTAAGATCTATTGGACATTAAAAGAATAATCCGTGAATACTATGAACAACTCTAGGCCCACAAATTTTATAACCTAGATGAAATAGACTAATCCCTTGAAAGATACAATGTGCTAAAACGTACAAGAAGAAATAGACTATGTGAATAGGTCTGTATATGTTAAATAAATTGAATCAATAATTAATAACCTTCAAAAACAGAAAGTACCAGGCCCAAATGAATTCACTGGTGAATTCCACCAAACATCGAAGGAAGAAATTGTACCACTCCTGTATGATCTTTTTCAGAAAATAGAAGCAGAGGGAGTACTTCCTGATCCATTCTATGAGGCCAGCATTACCCTGATACCAAAACTAGACAAAAGCACTATAAGAAAACTACAGACCACTATCTCATGAGCATAAATGCAAACATTTTATCTTCAGTTCCATAAATACTGGGGATCATCCTTTGATTCTCAGCCTCTCCTCTAATCAATTCCAAGTCCACTGATGAGTTTTTCAATATAAATATTGGATTTTTTCACTTTCCTTTAATATTTCATCAAGATCAAGGCCTAGGCCACTAGTATCTCATAGACTGCAGCAATAACCTTAGTCTCCTTTTTACCAGAGCATGACTCCCTCTTCTTTCTTCCCCCTTATCTACTTCTCCCAAGCCCTTTTCATGTTTCAGTAATGCTGGAAATTTTTAGATTCTTTAAACATACCATATTTTAACTCACTGTGGGGAATTTTGCATATTCTTTTTTGTTCTACCCAGAAAATTCCCTAATTTCACCCACCCCACCAAAACCAGTCTGGAGCTCCTACTCAACCATCTGGGCCAAACCTAGATAGGACATCACTTGTGCTAAGAAGCCTTTCTTGAGCCTCAACTGTTGGGCTAGTGTTCTTCCTCTGTGCTCCCATAATATCATGTTCTCACACTGTTTTAGAAGTTGTTATTCTGAATTCTTCTCTGTATCTCCCATCTAGACTATTTTTTTTTCCTGCAAAGACAGAATACCACTCTGTCTTGTTTATGTTTGTAGCCATTATCTATCAAAGTACCTGTTACGTAGTAGGTCCTCCATGAGCATTTGGTGATTGTCCAAAGCTTCACAGAAGCTAACTACATTAGACGCATATGGTTTTCTGAGTTAATGGGAAGATGGGTGCGTAGATCATGTTAACTCAAAGTGGGCATAAGAATAGTAAGTCTAGTTTGTTGTATAGTGGGGAGAGTTGTGACAGCTCCTCTGGAGTGTTTTGGAAGCAACTTCTGCAAAGGTAAGGTTGTTATAAAATGTTTCACAAAATCTGATGAAAAATCTGCCCTTGGGGATCAGAACTGTAGGAGAATAAAGTTGATGAAAGAAAATTACTGTTAGACATCTCATGTCAAACAAACCTTGTAACTCTTGTTTTGTGCCTCCCAGCTTGAGTGCATAAGAGAAAAATGCAAATTTTCCAAATGAAGTACAGCTAACAGTGCATAAATCTTAAGAAGACAGTAGGATACACTTATTAAAACTTGGCAAGGATCAGAAATGAATGACTTTTTCTCTGAGATGCCAGCTTTTTTCTTTTTAAGATTAGCTTTTCCTTAAAGCTACATCAATTATAAATGTCTGCTAGCAAAACTGGCACAGCTAAACTTAAAGCAAATAAACCAAGAAATTAAACTGATTAAAAAACAAACAAGAGATTTTAGCATTTTTTGAGAGAATGGGTTCAAAAGAATGCCATTTTTTGCATACTTTCCTATTTTGCATATGTAGGAATATTAATTTAAAATTATGAGAGACATAGATTAATATTCTACTGCTGTTTAAAAGAATTCTCTGGGAATATACACTTTGGACTTGCCGTTTAAAGAAAGTTACTTTATATTACAATTCTTCTGGCAGTCATTTCAGTCAAATTTCTTTGTTCTGAACAACCAAAACCCAGCCACGTTAGCTTAAGTTACAAAGGAGAATTTATTTTAAGGATACAGGGGTGTATCCTGAAACCCAAGGGCTAGGCTGTAGCTAGTCTTCAGGAAAAGGAAAGCCTCCAGATGATCTCCTCCTTTCCTTTTTTTTTTTCCTTCTGTCTTATCTTCCTTTTTTTCTTCCTGTGGTCCAAATGACAAAACATTGTGACCCTAAGACTCTCTCTCTCTCAGACTCAATTCCACACTCTTGCAAGAGAGAATCTAACTGGTCTAGTTTGGTCTCCTGTCCAATAAACCATTAGAAGAGTGGGTTGGGTTGTGCGGGAAAACATGACTGCCAAGGCTCACAGATGGCTGCCAGGAAGATGGAGGGGGATGAGTAGCAGATTGTCGGTGTTCACCATGGTTGTTTATCAATCCCTGGATGGAACCAAGGAATATTAACCTCATATTAGAAGGTGTAGTAAGAAAATGAAAGAAAATAATGTTAGGTTCAAATAAAGTATCTTTCTAAGCCCCTCATCACAGGTTCTAGCTTCACTTCCTCTGGACCTGTTTACATGAATTGCATGTAAACTCTTCCTTTATCTTTGGTTACTCTCTACATGCTGATGACACCCTAATATATGTGATCAGCCCCCATCACTGTCCCAATAATTAGACCTATATTTACCTTTTTTTTATTACTTCTTATTGCTTTCTCAGAAGTAAAACCTTCAAAACTGAATTACTTTCTTCACCACCTTGGTCCCCACTGTCCGTGAACTGTTCCTTATTTCCCGACAAGCACCTGTCTTTAGTCTCCAAGTGCTGTTGGAGTTCAAGAAATCCTCTTGAATTTATCTCACTTGACCTGTGACCTCCACATTGATTTGTTCCAGACTCACCATTTCTATCGTTGACTAACGTAACTGTATTTCAAAATTGTCCCTTTGTTGGGGCGCCTGGGTGGCTCAGTTGGTTGGGCGACTGCCTTCGGCTCAGGTCATGATCCTGGAGTCCAGGGATTGAGTCCCACGTCGGGCTCCCTGCTGAGCGGGGGGTCTGCTTCTCCCTCTGACCCTCCCCCCTCTCATGTGCTCTCTCTCATTCTCTCTCTCAAATAAATAAATAAAATCTTTAAAAAAAAAATTGTCCCTTTGTCTTCATCTTCTCCTTTTGCTCTACCCTCACATTGCCACCAGAGTTGAAAGATGCTGCTATATGCATACTGAGATGGTTATTTTCTGTCTTAAAAACAATTTTGGGGTTTCCATTGTGAACGGGGTAGTGTCTTATCTGAGATGCTTTTAAATTTGACCACAGCACTGTTTTTTATCCGTATCTCTGTGCCATATATACTGTGTTTGAAAGACCCAGAAATTCTGGCCATGCCACAAACAGGACATGTTTGTGGCATGGTGAATACGGTACTTGCTGTATGGCATATCAATTATTTGTAAACTCTCACATCCCTCAATAGACAGTGGGTTCCTCAAGGGCAGAGGTGCAACCTTTGTCCTTCTGTATCCATTAGGGCAGTCCTGGGATAGAGCAGGTGTTGAGTAGGCGCGGATTAAATGAAGCTGTGCCCGTCCGACAAGCCTGGACATTTATTTCTCAACTGGGAAAGAACCGCACACAGCAGGAAGCAGAAATTTATCATATGCCCTGATGATTTTCCTCTACTTGTGAAACATCAGTAATAATTTCCTTGTGTTATGGAAATTTATTTGCTGAAGAATTCTGTGTCATTGGTGACAGCCAGAAATTACAAGGCTGAGAAAAATTATAAAAGGACAATGTCACCTCCTAACTACAAGTTTTTTCTTTTTCCTCCTTTAAGTTCAGCCCTCAGAAGCCACTTCAATATATTTATATCACACTAATTTAGGTTTTTGTGAAATCTTTTTGTAATTTTATGTTGCCTCTAAAGCTCAGCTAGCCTTGACAATTTGAAAAATCCCATCCATATGTAATAAGATGTTATATTCAGTTTCTGCCAAGGCATGAAGGAAGTAGAGGCTCCGTTTCAAAGTAAGGTTACATTGCAGGACTTGTAAAGTGGAGATGGTAGAAAACTTGTTTTTCAGTCCTCAACTGACCACCAACTTCTGCCTAGAAAAGAGTTTGAGGAGCTACGAAGGAGAGTGGAGGTTGAGAGAGTACTTTTGGAAAGTTGCTGGTAAGCTGTGTCCCATCTCCCTTCAAAAGAGGAAGGCCTGGTAATATCAAAATATAATCTCAGTAGGTCAGAACATGATGGTCTATAAATATAGAAGGTATATGTTCCACAGTGTACTTAATTCATGACAAAAGGAACCACCAGGATGGTAAAGCTGGTTCAAAATATTTTGAGAGGCTAACTATATACAGACATTCACCAAAAATATTGGTATAAGATTTCTAGGTTAGATACCAAACTGGCTGATGTATTACAGGGCAGTAAAGCCCCAATCTCTGGCATTATCTTATCTAAAAGATAGAACTTATCTGCATATCTAGATGCAAAGTTATAGATGAAAAACCTACCAAATAACATGTAACTTTACATAGCCTAATGCACAGAACAGTAAATGATAATCACACAGAGGTATATTTTCCTAGAAAATAAGGTGACCTTTGAGTGGGCTGTTAGGGGGGCATTGAAAGGATGTGTAACTATTCCTTTACCTTATTTCCAAGTTTTGGGCAATGTCTATAAACGGTCCCTGAGTCATTTGAAGCCTGGTGAGACATGTATCAGTGGGGGCCCTGCAACTGGAATGCAGCAGACTGGTATTTGACTTCCATCTGGGGAGTCATAAGCGCAGCTGTTAAGCTGGGGGCTGCTGGTGTAGGAGCTGGAGAGAGGTGGTTACGTTGGCTGTCTTACTCACCCACGGGGTGGCAGGACAATGTATGCGAGAGGATTTCCTGGAGGTCAGACATGGGATGTGCGAAAATGTAAGAGAAAATGGGTCACTTAAAATTCTGTCCAGGAGGATCACTGAGACCCCACAGAGAGAAGCAAGAATAATCACTTGATGCCTAGTGGTCCAGGAAGCAAAGGTGTTAGGAGAAGGCCTCACGGGCAGCTAGAGGAATGTAGGTAGACGTCCTCAGTGTGGGGGGGGGTGTGTGTGTCTGGCGACTGGCCTGCTCTAAACGCCTGGCAGCCTCAGTACCAGTCCAGTTAGGACTTTTCTGCTTTAATCCTTCTCCTTTTCTGGGATTTCAATGTAGGCAATTAATAAGACTGAAGCAAGCATGGATGATGAGAAATGGTAACACAAGTCTCTTTTCACAGGTCCTTGACTTCAGGCCTCCCTCATTCAGAAGGCCCAACCACTGCGAAGGGGAAAATACTTAATACTAAACCACACGCAAAGTTTTGACAATGATATGGAACTGGACATTTTTATTACTCATCTAAGAACTTTTATCACCTGTGAGTGACCAGAAAGTCCCGAGGCCTGTGCAATTTTCTTGTAGGCAGCAGCCTACCAAGTACAAAAGAAGGTTACTTAATGAGTGGGGCTTGCTTAATGTAAGGGTGTGTGTGTGTGTGTGTGTGTGCGCGCGTGCACGCAGGGGTAGGGAGTGGGGGGGAGGGAGAGAGAGAGAGACAATCTTTTTAAGCATGACCTCGTAGCTATCCTTTGAATTCAGTAAGTCTGTGCTCTCGGTTTCTTCGATGTGGGTAATTTTTATCTCTACACTGAACATCCCTAGTTCGGAAAACTTGCATTCCAATCTTGTCTTCATACTGGCACAATGAAGCATGAATTTGCAAAAACCCTCAGGAATACTGTGCTCCCGATATAGACATGGTAAACTATTTGCAGAATTGCTGGTGTCAGTTAAATGCACTCTGCTTCAGCAGAGAGGAAATCCTATCTCTAGAGGTGTCATTGTTTTTACATGTTTCATTTCATTTTGTCACTAATCATGGTTCTGAAAGGCAAGCTCTTCATATTTTTCATTTTACTATGTAACTTGGCATGGGCTTATTTTTTGGCTCTGCTTTGTTTTGCATAACTGTGTATAAGCTAAGCTATTTCTCTAAGTATAACTAAGGTAATGTCCTTTTAATGCTTTAAAAAAGTGCCAGAATATTTTATACATTATTTTTATGAGTTTAATTTTACTATTGCACTAGTAAGTGCATTTTAAAAATGCCTTTTGCAAGTAAACATGTGCTGTACAGAAGTAATCAGAGGTTTTATGCAAAATACTCCTATTGATTGGGCCTGAACTGAAGTTTGTTTACTCCTCCCTCTGTCTGGAATGTTCCTGGCCCTAATTGCCCATGCCTTCATCTCTCCCTGCATTCTGGGACTTTCCTGACTATCTAGCCTAAATTTGAACTCTTAATTATTTTCCATTTCTTTATTCTGCTTTATTTTTTTTCAAAATACCTAACATATATTTATATGTTTATTGTCTTTCTGCCCCTATTAAAATATGTTTGCTAACAGGAAGGGCTATGTTTTCTTCACTGCAGTATTTTCAAGATGTAGAAGAGTGGACTTTCAATAAATATTCGTTGAATAAATGAATGAATGGATACACACTGAAAATACCTTGCCTGGTAATTTGAAGAGCATGTCTGGAAGACAGTCCTGCATAAGAGAATTCTCATAGTATTGCATGTCCATTTGACACTTGTCACCGCACTACATTTAAAGGAAGGACTTGGTTGAATTTATACCACGAGCACTTAGATACCAATCACTGTACAGCACTGACACCATTTTTTATTTTTACCATTTATTAAGCACCAGCTATGGGCCTGGCTTAGTGCTAAAGACTTAATATACATCGTTTCATTTACGCTTCCATGCGAGACCATGTATGGACTAAGTGTATTATTATCTCATTTAACCAATTAAATGGGTTTTATATCTCATTCAGGGTCACACGATAGGTAAGTTGTGGTGGGACCAGGACTCAGACTCAGGGCTGCCTTCATTTCAAAGTCCAGAATCATAGCCATAAGACTATCATTGTCTTTTCTTATCTATGCTAGTTAAGTCTTGTACAACTGAACCTGTCAGGGGAAAACATTAAATGTGTTCTTTAATGAGTATTGACAGGTACATTAATGTGGAAAACAATGGTGCAGAGGTTAGTATCTTAACCATAATAGTTGAGATTATTAGTCTGTAACAAGCTAGATAACAATGTGGATAAGCATAGACATTTTTAGACCACCTGACTGAAGAACAAACCACACATGCTACTTGAAGCATATAAAAACAGATTTAAAAAAAAAAAACACACTACAGCATATTTAGGAAGCAAAAAATAAGTTCACCACAGTTGACTGTTTGGAACAGAAATGTTTGAGAAGCATGGGTTGATTATTTCTCACTCTCTCTCTTATATATTAGACTCACACACACCCAAACAGAAAAGTTTGAGAAGTTTGAGAAGCATGGGTTGATTATTTCTCCCTCTCTCTCTCTAATATATATACATTAGATTCACACATATCCATGGGTCATATATTTGGCACAAAGAAAAGAGGGTTCTTAAGACCTGGATTCCAGTGTTAATTTTACCTATTGTGACCTTTGATAAACGATTGAACAGAGCATACCTGTGGGAGTTCTTAATTGCTTGGGTTAATTCTTCTTGGGTTTGCCATTTGCTTAGCTTTGTAATTTTGAGTCATTATTCAAACTTTCTGTGCCTTAATTTTCTTAGACATAAATTGGGCCATTATGAAGATGAATTAAATATTACAGACAAAACTTTTAGAATATTGCTGTGAATGTGGTAGGAACCCCTCCAGCAGAAAGCCTTCGGGGCTACTGAGTATCCCAGTCCTTTCCTTTCTGAGAAGATCCTTTCTCTCCCCGTCCCTGCTCTCCCCCTTCTCCTCCCTCTCCTCTCTTTTCTGCTCCTCGCCCCTCTTCCCCCTCTAGGCAGGCTCCTTTGTGCCCTCTGCTGGTCAACAGCGGCAAGACCTAGCGTTCTGGTTGCTATGGGTACGGAGCTAACGCGGTAACCAAGGAGACCGAGGCGGAAGTTCTGGGTAGCTTGAGCCGGCAGCCGTGACGCAGGCGGCGGGGGTCTCCAGGTGGGTCGGCGGGCTGCGGAGGACCGCGCCCGGCGGAGGGCTTCGGAGCTGGCGGGGCTGGGCGGCCGTCAGGTCTGCGGTGGTGCGGGGAGCAGGGCGGGACGGCGGGAGAGTGGACTGGGTTGAGGGTGGAGCTGGGGCTGAGCCGCTGCCGTGCGCCGGATACAGTGCCAGGCCCATGGACTGCGGGACGCGGCATCGACCAGGAGTTGAAGCTTTTTTTTCCTATAAACAAAGAACTTCTGAGCCCATGATGCTAATGGAGTTCATTAGAGTGAACCCCAGGCAGGGAAACCAGGGGCTTGTCAATTGTACCTCCTCGACAACCTGACCTTTTCAAATGCCACCGTCTTTTATCCTTTGAAGTCATTGGTGCCTAATGAAAAATTTGGTGCCCTGACAAGTCATTACCACATCCCCTTTTGGAGCCTGCTTTCTGCCTGGATGGCGACATGCACCCGCTATATTCTGGAAGTCACTCCTCCCCAGTAAAGGTCATGGGTGAGGGGTGGCAGATTCCTAAGAAATTTGAAGCTGTGGGAGTTTTTTCTTCTATCCCCAAATTAGCATTAGAGGTGCTCATAAACAGGTTCAGTAATGTATTATTATTATTATTTTTATAGCCTGATTTTTAAAATCCAGAGTTAGCAAGACTCCTAAGGGGGAAAAAAGTCATATAAATTTGAAGCTACACAAGATTAAAACTATGCAAACACTATGCTTATGGAAAATGAAAACAGAAACAAGAACAAAAACACCCCCACCTCCCTCCAGCACCTTATTTTATAGGCTACTCAGAGGCCTGTCCTGACTTCCCATAGTATTTTCAGTTGTGTTACAAATGTATTTGAAAGTGCCTCGGTCTTTTGTCTATTTATTTCAAAACACTTAATACTCCCCCCAATTATTTTATTTGCTTTTTAATTTTTTCCTACTTTCTTCACCAGAGTGTAAGTTCACTGAGGATTGGTGCTGTACCTGTTTGGTTCACCTTGTTCTTCAGTGCTTAATCTGATACCTGGCACAGAAGAGGTGTTCCTATATTTGTTGAATGTTCATCAAAGTTTGGTAGGATATGTAGAAAAAAGAAAACAAAAGGATTTGTTGAAGTGGGAAAGAGGGTGTGTTTGTTTAAATTTTTTTCCTAAGGTTGTGCAATAAATTCAAAGCCATAGGGAAAAACTATTTAAAACTTAGCCTATTATTACTGGCAGTACATTATGTGTAGGCACTCTTCTAATTACTGGGGATTCAAAGATCAATGGCATATTTGGGATGCTTAGGGAAGCAACACCTATAAAAGCAAAGCAGCAAGAAATAACACGGGACAGCATATAATAGCAAATGAGTGTGTTACCCATGATGTCCTTACAGGAGAAGTTCACTTTTGATGGAAGAAATCTTCATGGTAGAGGTGGCCTTCCAACTGGGCACTGAATAGAATAAAACTTGGTGAGCAGAGAAGTGGAAAATAAAGTATAATGCTTAGGAAGATTGGAATGCATAATTGAGGCTCTTAAGGTACCAAACAGAGCAGCTGAGAAATATTTTTTTTCTTCTGGGTATGGGGAAAAAATATAGAAACAAAAATTTGTTACCTTGTATTACATGGGAGCAATCTGACACCCAAAAGGTTTTCACGGTGTTTAAATATATTGCTGTAAAATTTAGAAAATGGCCTGATGCCAAACAGTTCTTTCTCTAAATTTCCTTTTTATGACAGGTTATGAGTATGAAAGGGGGAAGAATGTGAATGATATGAATTAATCATTTTAAGTATGTAGAACAATATTTAGATTTCAAGACCTAAGAGGAGCTAACAGGACTGGGAATAAAATTGTAATTTCTGGCTTTGTCACTAATCTTAGATGGATGCCTTAATTTTCCCATTCCTAAGATAGTCATAAGCAACCACTTAGGCTAATAGTAGATTTTATGAGAATGGATGGGATAGATACGTATAAAAGGAGTTGGGTTTCTGAAAGATGTGATTTATAAATTTAATGCTTTCATTGCTATTTGTAATCATATGAAATTTTCAGTGATACAGAATTAATAATGATTGTATATTGATGTACTGTTGTGCCTTTAAAACATATTTTTAAGCTATAGAGGAGTTTCTTTATAGTAAATCTGACCCAGAGGCTCATTATGTAAAATAGATGAAATCAGAGAAGCTGTGGTTTAAGAAAAGCCTTGATACTCCCTCATTCCCCTCTCAAGGTAGCTTCTGTTTCCTTCCCTGAACCCTGAGCTCCCTGAAGGCCCTTAAGGAAGATTTATAGGCCACAAATTAGAGTCCCTTTGTTTGATATCCTGCAAATTAGGTGGGGGTGGGAGGCTTGGGGGGGATGGAATTCTCATAATTTAATACATCTATAAACTGAGGCTCAGAGACCACTCTGACACAAAGGTCCTCTGAACTTAAACCTGGTATCTTTTAAAATTACTTATCATCTTTAGTTGGCAAATATTTTATTTTATTTTATTTTTTTAAGATTTTATTTTATTTATTTGACAGAGAGAGAGGGAGACAGCTAGAGAGGGAACACAAGCAGGGGGAGTGGGAGAGGGAGAAGCAGGCTCCCGGCCGAGCAGAGAGCCCGATGCGGGGCTCGATCCCAGGACCCTGGGATCATGACCTGAGCCGAAGGCAGACGCTTAACGACTGAGCCACCCAGTCGCCCCAGTTGGCAAATATTTTAAAAAGATACCTCACCCCTTGATATCTGAAAGCAAACTTTCTTAATTGTTCTCAAGAGAACCTACACGTACAAGGTAAAAACTGGGTGACATGGGTACTATTTAGTACCCCGAGGCAGTATTTATCAGGTATGTTGGTTGGCTGAAAGATCGAGTGCAGCTGAGAAGTCAATACCTGATTTACTTTAATGGCCTGTACTAGGAGAAAATGGCATTTGTTTATTTAGTAGGCCACTCAAGCACAAGATATTATGCTAGAGATCAGGTGTTATCAATCTTTTCCTTAGATTTTAAAAAAGATTTTAAAATAAATATATGTATTTAGAATATGGATAGTATCAGATAGTGAAAATATAAAAAGTATACTTCTTTTAAGAGTTTAAAACTATTTTTATTTAAATTCATTTTTATTTAACATTTCTTTCTTGAGTCTCTGATTTCTAAGTACTATGGTAAACATGTTAATCCATCCAAAAGAGCTTGCTTTTGGACCTTAAAATATATGTTAAAGTAAGGAAAAATTCTTATTTGTTGGCTTTTAAGTTTTCAGGTCTAAGGTGATCTGGGTCATTAGAATAACCAACTCATCTTAGATAAGTTTTCAGTTACAAAAATTGTCCCTTCTTGGGCGCCTGGGTGGCTCAGTTGGTTAAGCATCTGACTTCTGCTCAGGTCATGGTCCCAGGTCTGGGGATTGAGCCCCACATTGGGCTCCCTGCTCAGCGAGAAGTCTGCTTTTCCCTCTGCCCCTCACCCTGCTTGTGCTCTCTCTCTCTCAAATAAATAAATTAGATCTTTTAAAAATAATTGTCCTATCTTGAAAACAGTGGTTTCCCAAACCTTCCATTCTGCCAATGGTCTCATGGCAAATTTTAGGAGATTAGGGCAACTCTTGATGAATGATCTGAGTTTCTAGGATTATAAATCATCATCATTTCCTTGTTTCCATTCTGTGATAGCCAGCCCTGATGCTTGGGTTGCATTCCCAGAATAGGAACTTACGTAGAAGGAGAGTCAAACCATTGTGGACAACATTGGGTCATATTATGTGTATATGTGTGGGGAAGAACAAGGTTGGGGACGAAAAAATGGTGCAGTCTAATAAATCAGGTAACGAGAAAATTTTCCAAATAAATATTAAACTTTGAGTATTTAATTATCAGAAAAAAAAAATGGAGTCACCAAAGGACAGGTGGCTATAAAGTTTGCATAGTAGGGAGTTTATCTGTAGTTCCCTGATTCCATTAAGTGACTAAAAGTTTTGTGTTTTGCTATTCTTCCTGCTGACATTGTTCTATCCTTGCTGTCCGAAGAAAGGTGACTAATTCTCTGTTGGTTTTATGAAAGGAAACAGGCAGAACAGCATGACTCACAATTATAATCTTCCTTTTTTCTTCATACAAGAAAATTGGCTCATGTGTGTGACTTGATAAAACATTTTACTGAGAAGAAGCCTTACTAATTGCATTCAGTGAAGTGAAATGCCCCCGAATAAGACCATTTATTGGTTAAATCACATTATCAACCGAGCTATAAATCTGAATCATCTCATCCTAATGAAATTTACAGACTTTTTTTTTCCTTTCAATCTTCGTGTATTAGTTCAGTTTTATGCGTATGTACCTATGCAGTTGACTCTTGAACAATATGGGGGATTAGGCACAGCAACTCCCCGCACAGTTAAAAATCCATGTATAACTTTTGACTTATTTTTTTTTTTTGGTAATGATAACAGTATGGAACTTTTCATGAAAAACTTAGCCACAGTAGCCTAGGGTCCAGCAGTTGGATTTCCAGATTATAATCAAAAAGAGATATAGACTCTTTTTGAGTAGGATTATTCCTGGAGTTTTTTTTGTTTTGTTTTGTTTTGTTTTTCAAGGTACCTTTAAGTGAGACAGAGGTTTTACATACAAAGAGGGGGTTATAGATGCATCCTCCCTTCCCCAAAGCATACCAAATCTTCATTTTCCAATGGTATCTTTAGTTTTCTTTGACCCTGATTTTAGCTTTGAGAGATAGGACTTGGGGCTTGAGAAAGGAGTCGGAATTAAATGTCCCTCCTAAGTATTTCCTTCTGTTGGAATGTTCCACGGTATTGTCATTGTGTGGCTGTCCCTTTCATTTTGAGTTCTTTGAGGGAAGACGCTATGTCTTTCTTACCATTGTAATTTCAGTACCCATAAAGGAGTCACAAAGGAGTAGCTAAATGTTTATTGAAGGCACAAATACACTTAGTCCTGTGATGCATCCTTTACACTGCTTACAGTATAAAATTATTTTGTATAATTCCATTTTGGAATTATCTTCAGAGAATAAATTTCTTCAGAATTTTTTCCAAGGTAGTAAAAATCTACCCTTTCAGGCTAGATTTGATTTTTTTGGAAGTAGAGTAACTTGAAACCAGATTTGAATGAACAAAGTAGTCGCTCTTGCTGAACAGTATCATTTTTAGTTTTAAGTGAGGCACAACAGAGTAGATCTGTGTGTTTGTTGGGTATATGATGGACTCTGCAGATGGTTTCAAAAGAGGCATTCTTTTTTTTAAATTTTATTTATTTATTTGAGAGAGAGAGAGAGCACAAGCAGGGGGAGCTGCAGAGAGAGAGAGGGAGAAGCAGGCTCCCCACTGAGCAGAGAGCCCAACACAGGGCTCCATCCCAGGACCCTGGGATCATGACCTGAGCTGAAGGCAGACGCTTAACCAACTGAGCCACCCAGACGCCCATCAAAGGAGGCATTCTAAAAATGTTTTGGTCAGTAGTTGCATCATTGAAATTATGAGAGAGTGTCCCAAAGGAACAAAACTGAAGAACTACTTATTTGATTATGTAGACTTTGATGTTATAATAGTCTTCCATTTGGTTACTCCCTTTTGATGCCTTCCCTCCTTAAGTTTTTGAGCAAAGCTTCTAGATTTATTTTCTATTCTTCTGTCTAAAACTTTCGGTGACTCTCATTAGCTAGAGAATAAATTCCAAATGCCTTGACTTTGCATTTAAAGCACTCATTATTGGGCCTCAGCCTGTATTTCCAAGTGTATGCCTACTTTTCCCCCTCCATGTAACCTGCACATCAACCAAATGGAACCAGTCATTAGTCCCCATTCAAAAGCTGTTCTTTCTCATAGTGTGGAGTGTTCATCTAGTCCATATCTTCTTTCTCTCTTTCTTCTTCTTCTTCTTCTTTTTTTTTTTTTTTTTTAGTGAGGGGAAGAGGGGAGGGAAAGAGGGAGAGGGAGAGAGAGAATCTTAAGCAGGCTTCATGCCCAGCATGGAGCCTGTTGCGGAGCTTGATCTCACAACTCTGAGATCATGACCTGAGCTGAAATCAAGAGTCAGATGCTTAACCAACTGAGCCACCGCAGCGCCCCCCGTATCTTCTTATATAAGCCCCCTTCTCCTAAAAACCCCCCTTTAAATGCTAGCCAGCTAGAATTTTCTCCTTTCTCTCACTGCTTATATTATTACATCTATTTCTATGGCTTTTATAATTTCTATCCTGTTTTATGGCTTTTATATATAGGTTTGATACGCCCTTTTTGACTCTGCCATTGAACCAGAAAACAAATCTCCCTGGGCCTTGATTCCTTCCTGCCTCTCAGCACAGTGCTCTGCATATAGCAGAGACTTAATAAATATTTATGGCGCTTGTGAGTACATAGGAACACATATATAAACCAACAATATCAAATGGTTTGGCCATTTAAGACTATGGACTCTATGGTAATGCCTCTTATATTTCTTTAAGAGCATTCAGAATTTGAAATTTTTATTGGTATAAAAATCTAATAGTTGTGCATGTGATTTAGTAATTCAGCATTACAGAGTAAATTGTTATAGAACCATGAATAATTGGGATACTCAGGAAATAGGGTATTCTGAATAATTTAATTTTCTGGTTAACTAGGAGTTGGGCAGAAAATCTTTTTTGTTTCATTTCTTGTTAAAAAATTCTTTCTAAATATGCTAATTTCTGATCTTGGGCAAAGAGCATCATTAAAATTTTCTTTGATGAATGAGGATATTAGAATGCCTTTGGGTAATTATTACGTACCTTAATTCTCATTTTCATTACCATATATGTACAAAAAAAGGTTTTGAGTTTGGATTGTATCTCGAAAGTCCTTTTCTTTTCCTATATTTAGCCATGGATATTATTTTTGGATGGGAACAAAACCTGATATATATTTTTTTACTCTTTACCATAGAAGGAGCCGGAATATGTTCTCTGTTTGTCTTAATGAGTGCATTCTTCACTTTCAATTGACTATTTCCATAGTCTTTTGCTATATAATTATTGGTAAAGTTTTAGTTCCATCAGGTATGCTGTATTTATAACTTTATTAGTATATAAATATTTATAAAATTTATATTTAGCACGTATATATTTATTGTTTAACCTTTAATTCAACTTTTTCCCTCATAATGATTTCTGTTTTTAAAACTTGCTGGAACTATATGCAGTTTTGAATTTGTAATTTACCTGCTTACATAATTCTGGCATAATTCTTTTGTCTGTTACTTTTTCAGAAGTTTTTGCAAATCACAATGATTTTTATATAATATTAAGACAGTGGGGAAAAAAAGACAGTGATCATGAACACCAAAGATTTTGTAGTTCTTCCATGGGGAAAACCTGGCAATTCTGTAAAGCTGAAATACAAGTAAGTGCATGTATATTTATTACTTAAATAGAAATAATTGCTAAAATTTCTGTATGTTGTAATTTAAAGTATTCTTTTTATATGAGACAGTTTAGACTTGAGCTTAAATTTGTGAGTTCTTATCTCCATTTTCTTTACTTTGGTGTATTTTCATCTATAAGAGAGTAGGTTGGATATATAATAAATCCACAATAGTTTTTAAAATGAGGACTAAAATTACTTATGCCGCAAAATTGAGGTTAAAAGTTATAAGTAAAATTTGGGTTTATTGACTATTAAAGCAATCTAACAAAGTTACTAATAGTTTGTGACACTTGTTCAGAATTAAAAGGAATCACCCTGAAGAAACTGAAAGGCACTGAAATTTTGGGAGACTATTGGGCCTAGAGATCTTTAAACAGAGAATAGAAGGTGCTAACTAGCCCAGCCCTTCGCCTACTAAAGGACAGTATGTTAAGTTCACCTTTCTCAGGAGGGGTACCTTCTGTCCTGGATTGCCTTGTGGATGCATTCAGCTAGAACCAAGCCATTCTGGGTATCCTGGGAATTTCATGACATGGCAGGAGGACTGGAAGTGTCAATACACTCTTTCCCTTTGAGGTCATCCAGGGCCACTGGAAATTCCCAAGGCCTTTCTCTAGAGTATCAATAAATACCAGCTGGTTTGGATTAGGGACGGGCTGTCAACTTTTAATTTGAACTTTGAGTTCCCTGAATCAGATCCTGCAGTGTCTTCAGAGCCTTCCTAATTCTTCCTTCACTTTTGAGATACTGTGTGTAAGAGCATGTGTAAACTGGAAAATGTTACACAAATATATGGCATTCTCAGCACAGTTGACCCTTGACCAACACGAGGGTTAGGGGCACTGACCCCCTAGCACAGTCAAAAATCCATGTATAACTTTTGACATCCCCAGAACTTAACTGCTAGTAGCCTACTCTTGACCTGAAGCCTTATGGATAACATAAACTCTCAAATAACACATATTTTGTATGTTGCATGTATTATATACTGTATTCTTTCAATAAACTAAGCTAAAGAAAAGAAAATGTTATTAAGAAAATCATAAGGACAAGACAACAATACTGTACTGTATTTATCAAAAAAAATTTGTAAGTAGACCCATGCAGTTCAAACCCCTGTTGTTCACAATCAGCTGTATTTGTTTTACCATTTTTTGGTGGGAGAGGAGCTATCCAATTGCTACTATTACCAATTTTGCCTTTTTTGTGTAAAAAGAAAAGGGGGCATACAAAATTTGGTTTTGGTCATATGTTTCCCGTCTGTGTTTATATACCTATAAACCATTTATCCAAACATTTATTAAATGCACATGTTTTACACACTGTGCTAGGGAATGGTGGATATGAAAGTGAGAAGACACAATCTTTGCTCTAAGGTAGTTTGTAGAGGATGTGAATAGATAAAATCACATTTACGAGATAGTGTGAAGCATGGTGTGATGAGAAAGCACAGGGGGCTATGAGAACATGGCCCAAACTACTGGGTCAGGTAGGAGGTCTCCAAGCTTCACCTGAATGATGCAGTTAGTTGGGCAGTTACTGGGGGAAACTTGTGCAAAGGCACAGAGACCACATAGTTTGGGAACTTTCAGACATATCCGGTGTTTTATGGAACAGAGATTTGTAGAACAAAGTTGGAGAGAAGGGCAGGGTTGTATAGATAGTAAATTAACTTGTATGCCACACTAAGGAGTTCGGAATTTATTTTGGAGGTAAGGTGGGGATCACTGTTCCATGGCCTGCAGGTCTCCCTGATCCACCCATGATCAATAACCTACAAAAGCTAGGACAGGAACAACCACTCTGTGGTAATTGCTCTGGAGTTCCCTTTGTCCCCCTTTCCTTATTCCCCTTGTCCCCCTATTTTCATTTGATACTGTCTTAACGATTATCTTAACCTTGTCTGACGTATTGGTGTTCTCCAACGTTTGTCTTCCTCTTTCTCAGCCTCCAACTCATTTCAGCAGGTTGTTTCTGGCCCTTGGATTTGTTGGGTTGACCTGGTCTCTGCAGGATCAACCCTAGTTTTCCTCAGTGGCCCTGCCTGCCCCTTGGCTCTGTGTCTGAGGCTGTCTCCAGGAGGAACCCTTGTCTTGTTTCACACCCATAGCATCCCATCAACTTGACCACTTGGTCAGTAAGCCAGTCTTTTTTTTTTTTTCAGTCTCATCCCTTTCCTCTACCACAGTGGGGTCTTCAGAAACATTAAAAGTTTTCTAAGCAAGTGAGTAACACAATCACATTTGTGCTCTTGAACTCTTCCTCTGGAAGCCATGTGAAAAGTGTTGTGGGCCATTGAGACTTTGGGCAGGGAGATCAGCTCAGGTATCAGTCCTGAACTGTGTCCCCATCCCATCCCAAAGTGATCTAGGCATCATTATCCTTCTGGTTACCCAAGTAAGAAACCTAGGATTATCTTAGATTCCTTCCTTGTCCCTTCCCTGTGAGTCACCTACTTCTGGTCAGTCTCCAAGTCCAGTTAATTTTATTTCTTTATATTTTCCAAATGCTCCCATTTTTCTCTCTACTGTCTCTATCCAGTAGGACCAGCATCATCTCTCTATTATTAGGATTACCGAAATAGTCTCTGCCTTGCCTTGCCTTTCAGCCTTGCACCCTCTAATTTCCCATTCTGCAGTCAGGGTGATCTTTCTAAATAAAATGCAAGTCTGATCAATTCTCTTAAAGTCCTTTGGCGAGTCTCATTGCTTATAGAATACAAATCCTCATCATGGCCTACATGGCTCTTCAAGATCTGGCCACTCTCCACCTCAGCAGTTCCATTTCTTGCCACTTTTCCCATCCTGCACATAATGCCTGGTCATATGGAACCTCTTGCTCCTTGACCCACACATCACCCGTGTCCACTTGTGCCCACACTTTTCTTTCTTCCTGGAATGCTGCTTTCACCACTTTCCTTTCATCCCTTAGGGCTCAGCTCAGAATTCTCTTTCCCCCGAAATGCTCTTGCAGGCCCATCTGCTGGTTGTGTGCCCTTTCTGTGTGTTCAGGTACCTGCATGTACTTCTCCAATGACAGCACCACTATACTGTATTTCAGTTACCTTCAGGCATGCCTGTGTTCCTGTCTGTACTGAAAGCTCTACTGGGTCTCCTACCCTATCATGTACTATCACATATCCTGTCCCCACCGTGCCTGTTTGTACTAGGGGCTGAAATACTTGTGGAGCACATGTAATGAAAATTGTGCCTCCCCCTTGGTATCCTTGCCGGCTTCTCGGAACCCTCTGGCAGCCTCTGCCTCCTTTCACTTTCTGTATAACTCCCCGGATAGTGTCCACTTGGGCACGTATCTTTGGCCCACTTGCTCTTTGGTGACTGCTTCTATAAATTAGCTCCCTTTTCTGATCTCCATTATTTTTATTTTTCAATGCCTTGCCATCGAATCCTTGGGTACGCACACTACTTGTATATAGACAAACACTAATGTAGTAATAAAGGAAGAGATTTAAACTCATGATAGATAATACAAGCTAGACAACTAGGTTGGTGTAGACCTATGGGAGATGGAGTCAGTGACTAATACGGACAAGAGACTGGAACTGTAAAGTGAAGAAAATGGCTTGTGTCAAAAGTTTGATGAGCTTCAGATATTATCATCAAAATCTCTTGTGCGAGAATCTATAAGAGGGCTCTTCTCTGTCCTCAAAATAAGTTCTTTTCTTATTGCCTTCCTTCAGAGGAAACAATAGGTGGTGTTGGCCCAGGTCCCATTCAATCCTTTTGATGGCTCCTATACCGAGACCCTCAATAGGTGCTTTCTCCCTAATAGGCCCCAAACAAGCTCTGCTCTCTCTCTCTCTCTCTTTTTTTTTTTTTTTTTGTATTGTACTTGTACAACATAGAGGTAGAAATTTATTGAAGATTTCTAAGATGATCAGGTCAGCAAAAATGTGTATTCTGTCTATAGAGAAAAAAATAGTTATTTTAAACAGTATGCTTCAAACTATTTGAATTCTTTAAAGACAGTATGAAAATTAGAAAATATTTTTTCTTTTGCTTTCTATTTGTATAGCATAGATATTTGTGCATATGTAAAGGCAGAGTTCATATGGAAAGTGAATTATGATTTGAAACTTTTAGTACTGTAATGGGAAAAACAAAATTCTGAGATTTGAAGAGATACATACGTTAAGGAGAATGTTAATGCAAGGTAATGCTAACTTTAGAAACCATATTTCACAGAATGCAAAGGAAGTAGTTAGAATACTTCATCACTTACTCACTATTCATAATTTTCATTAAATGCCAAAGATGATATAAAATTATTTTGCCTTGTTTTTTGTTGTTGTTGTTGTTGTTGTTTGTTTACCACAAATGAACATTCTGTGTTTAACTCTTACTCAGAAATGCTCAGGAACTGAGGATGGAGAAGGTCCAGTTAGAATTGGAGAACCAACAGATGGAAAAGAAGCTACAGGAATTCCAGTCAGCTTGGAGCAAAGGAAAGGAAGAAAAAGAGTAGGTGACATTTTTAGGGATTTTGAGAGGAATAAACTGAATTGGGTAAAGAACTAATTCATATATTAATATATCATTCCAAAAAAGATCTGCCCTGAATGAATAATTTCTGGCTTTTCCTGATGAACAAATAGTATTAAATTTCTCCTACTTTTTCTATTTGTGTCCTTTATAGAAGGCATGTTGCTTTTTAAAATTACCATTACTTCTGTTTCCTTTGAACCTTATTTGGTCTTACACTTTCTTATTTCTCTTCTTACATGACTCTTCTGAAGCATGAAAGTCTGGGATGTTTAGCACAGCAATGCAGAAGTTGGCCTTTGCTCTCATAAAGCTGCCACCCATAGGAGATTGCGTTTAAGGTTGTTTTTACTTATGAAAAGACTTTGAGGGGGCAGGAGTTTACATGTTCATATGTAAGAACCATTCAAACCCTCAAGTATGTTTAAAATATTTTTAGACAAATGTGTTTTAGCTGAAATTTTATTAATGAGTACTCTCTAATATTGTGCTTTGTATCTATACTAATTTTATTGAGCATTTTCCTTTATTATAAAAATAATAAATGTAGATGATAAAAGTCAAACAGAACTGATAGTTATGTAACAGAAATTATTTCTTCTTAGCTCTAGGCTGACTCCCAGCCCATTTGTAGCTCTGCTTTTAACAATTAAGTTTTTTTTTCCTCCACAAATATCTTCGCTTTGTATAAACCTATGTATATATATGTGTATGAATGTGTGTTTGTGTATATCTCACATGTCTTTTCTTTTTTCCAAAGAATTATTTATTTATTTATTTGACAGAGAGAGAGAGTGAGAGCAGGAACAGAAGCAGGGGGAGTGGGAGAGGGAGAAGCAGGCTTCTCGCCGAGCAGGGAGCCCGACGCGGGGCTCGATCCCAGGACCCTGGGATCATGACCTGAGCCAAAGGCAGACGCTTAACGACTGAGCCATCCAGGCGCCCCAATCTCACATGTCTTTTATGTTTTTACAAGTGAGGTTATAAAATGATTCACACCCTATTTTTTTTTTTTTTTTTACTTAATACATCTTAGCACTCTTGCCGCATCAGCATGCAATTGATCTCATTCTTTTAATGGCCACATAATATTTCTTTGTGTATTTTTCAGATCTTTATTAAATTTTCTCAATTTTGTAGTTATAAGTGCTGCTGTGAGCATGCTTCTACATATATTTTTGCTTACGTATGCAAGAATATTAAAGGGTGAAATTTTAGGTCAAAGTGTATGTGCAGTTTACATTTTGGTGGATATTGGAGAAATTGTCTTTCAGATAGGCTTCAAAAATGTATAACTTTCTCCTACAGAGGATAACAGTGCATGTCTCATGTGCTTTGGCTGGTACTAAATATCGCCAGGCTTTTTGTATATTAAATTTTCTTTTGTTTGGTCTTATCAAATATCCAAGTGATATTTGATAAGTGATATTTTCATTAGCTGAGGAACCTTTTGTAGATGTTTTTAAAAATGTTCTAAAGCTTGACTGAGTTTTTAGAAGAGGTAAGTGTTCTTCTAAGGTCACATAGATAGTAAATGTCACAGCCAGAATGAGAACCTGCCACTCACTGGTCAGGAAGATAGAAGTCCAGTGTTCTGACCTTGACTTTATTATTTATTGTCTGTGTGACCTTGGGCAAGTTTTTGTCTCATTATTTTGTAAGTGAGAATTGGACTTCTGCCCTGTTGACTTCAGAAAATTTTGTGAGACTCAAAAGTGCTTTGAAAACTAGAAATTAAACAGTTTGCTTTCTTTGTCATCTCTGTTACCTTTCAATGTGGCAGCTGATTTGTAGTCTTAAATACGGAATTCATCGCTTAGTAGATCTGCCAAATATTTTGGGTATTGTTTTGCTTCCTTTTCCTCTTTACATTTGTATACCCTTAGCTTTTAAAACTGCATGACAATCTGTAAAGTTTCCTATAAATCAGTAAAGCTATCTTTAATCATCATAAATGTCTAAAAAAGGAAATTCTTCATCTGTGTTTGGACATTTTATTTTTATTCATTTCTTCTCAAAAGCTCCAAATATGGTAGAGCTATATTTTAGAATTGCTGAGGATATCATGGCATCATTGATATTTCATTTTCATTTTGTGGTGGTCTGTTACATGTTAATGACTGAATTTCATTTCTTGAAACAGGGAAAATATATTTGTTTTCATTAAAAGGAGAAATGTATTTAGTAATAACATTTTGTCTTCCATTTATATATATTGAAGGTCAAGTGGATATCGCTGGAAATCTGGACAAGTGGGAAAATTGGGTAATCAGTCACTCATGATGTCACAAAATAAAGGAAATATTATTAAGGTAGGAAAATACCATTTGGCTCTCAGGGAATTTACTCAGTGAAGAGATATAAATTAGTTTTTCAGATCTTGTATTCCCTTCTATACTTAAGAACCTACTATTATTATTTTAACAACTGCATATTACTGGATTTTGATTAATTTTTATGGTTTAATCTGTAGCTTTCATTATTCAGATATATTTTATTTTTCATCTGCAAGATGATTTTTAAGAATTCACCTTGAGTAGAATCTTTCTAAATTGAATTTTTTTTTACAGTTCAATTCTGGTTTCAAGTATGTGAAATACAACTATGTAGTTTTATATTAGGGTGAAAACTAAGTTATTTGATGTAACAAAGGACAGACTTTTTTCTGCCTTTTTATTATATCACATTTATTTAATAGTGTTTATGTTTTGCTTGGATAATGATTATTATTCATATACTATTGATTCCATGTGTGAAGATACCCAAGAAAAAATGCTTTCAGGTTTCCCAGCTGTAGAATTGCTTTATCTTTACTGTGTATTATAAAATAAAACATTATATTTAAAATTAGAACCAGATGAGTGACTTTATGTAAGGAAAGCTGTTTTGTTTCTGGATTGTTTAGTACAAGATCTGTGACTTTGTAAGTTTTAACTTATATAGCTTTTTCTCTCCCAGTTATTGAAGTATAATATATTAAAAATGCTGACTCTGTGATTATGGACTTATTTATTCAATAGCAATTATTTACTGCCTCCTTTGTCCCATAGTGCATTATCCTTGTTCTCAAGGAGATCCTCATCTAATGTGAAAGATGATGCACATATGAGAATAGGAAAAGTCAGTATGTCATTTTGGTCATAACCATTTAGTGTATGAACCATCTGTGTTTGGGAAAAAGCACTTTAGTTCTGCAAATAGTTGAAAGTATTCTAGATGTCTTTGTAAGGAAAAAATGATGAATAAATCATAATGCCAGGCCCCACGAACCTCATAATTGAGTCAGATGTGAAAGCATGGGGTTTAGGGAGCTCTAGAAGGTGGGCGTAAAAAGTGAGCCAGAGCAGGAGGGAATACCAGAGTTCAGAGTCTTGACTCTTTCACTGTGGGAATGGAATTCCCTGACAGCTTTTGAGCAGGAAGATAGAAAGATTAAGGTGATGATTTATGATGGCTGATCTTGTTTAAATATCCAGTGCATTAGGAGTTTATAAACAGAGGATAGAACAAATGATATTGAAACTATTTTCAACATGTCCCACATCAATAAAGAATGTATTTTGATCATGGACTTTTCTATACATGAACTTTTATTTATAAATAGAATTTATTTATGTACATGATAGTTTACTAATATATCATGTGTGTTGAAAAACAAATTGTGAACATTATTTAAGGATGACATAAACTTCATTTCTACTTTCTGGTCTTTTCCTGAGCTCCCTTGGGCATGCATACATGCTACTTTGGAGGCCCCTAGTATAGAGGCAGAGAGACTATTTAGAAGACTCGCCAAAGAATCCAGAGGTCAAATGATAAGAGTCTGAATTAGAATGTAGCAGAAGAAATATAAAGAAAACTATGGAACCAAAAAAACAGTGAGAAAGGAAAGGAAGAAGTCAAATGTATAACTGATATTAGGCTGGATTGATTGACAAGGAGGTAGAATAAAGAAGGAAGCTGAAAAAAAATTGGGATTTAGAAATCCCTCCCTCCCTCCTTCTTTCCTTTTTTCCTTCCTTCCTTTCTTCCTTCCTCTCCTTTTCCCAGCTTTGCTGAGGTAATTGACAATTAAAATTTTAAGATATTTTAAAATGTACAGCATGATGTTTTGATGTATATATACATTGTGAAAAGATTTCACCCATAGGGTTAATTAACATATCCGCACCTCACGTATTTACCTGTCTGTCTTTTTCTTTCTTTCTTTCTTTCTTTCTTTCTTTCTTTCTTCCTTTCTTTCTTTCTTTCTTTCATCTGTCTGCTTTTCCTTTTCTTTTCTTTTTTCTTTTCTTTCACATTTAAGTTCTACCTAGCACATTTTGAAGATTTAGAGTTTTGTTTGACTTCTTATGTGTTCGTTGAAGCCAAGAGAGTAAATGTGCTTCCTAAGAATTTATAAAAAGGGAAAGAAAGGTATAAAGGATAAAGCTCAGAAAGGGCAGGTGTGAGGGATAAAGCTCAAGGAATATGGAGGTAAAAGAGAACTTTAATATTGATAATCACTATCTATTTTATACCAGTCAACAGTTTAGCTGCTTTTCCTGTTTTTTCTCATTAAGTGCTTATATCACTCTTAAGAGACAGTTGTTATTTTTCCAATTCCCACAGATGAAGTAATTTAACATCAGAGAAGTTCACTTGCTCAAGGTCAAGTGTCAGGGCCAGATTTGGAATGCAGGCTTTCAAGCTGGTTCTCAGGTGATTTGCCAGCTTTTCAGTAAAGGGAGCCTGAGAAGAGGAAGAGTGGTAGCTGTAGGATCAAAGTAATGTAATTTCATAGAAAACGAAAGTAAAGGCGAAGGTGTTTTGACTATGATTTTAGACCAGTGTTTCTCAACAGGGGTTAGTTTTGCCCCCAGGAGACATTTGGCAATGTCTGGAGACATTTTTAGTTATCACCACCAAGAGGGTTTTGGGTTTTGGTTAATGATAGATAGTGGCTACAGGCCAGGAATGCTGCTATGCATCCTACAACATACTGGACAGCCTCCCCACCAAAGAATTATTTGGCTTAAAATGTCAATGGTATCAAGGTCAAGAAACCCTATGTTAAGTCTATATTGATTAAAATCCGGACTCATTTCATTAGCTCTGTGATTTTAGGCAAGTCACTTAACTTTTCTGAGCTTCTGTTACCATATTTGTAAACATACAAAACAATACTTGCTTATTACTTTATATAGAGTTTTAAGCAATGTTAAGATTTTACGTGTGAAACCAATTGTAACATTGGCTGAAAATCACATTAAAATATTTTTGGAGAATGAGAATTTTTAAAAAAACACTGAATTTGATTTGATGTTAGATGGAAAAATGTTATCAAGTGGTTACAGAAAGAAAGGTGGGTGGCAGTGAGTAAAGTCTAATGTTGCAGGGAGCATGAGAACGGTAGGTGACCTCTCAAGGATTTAACAGGATCAAGGAAAGACTTTATTACAGTTGACCCTTGAACAACACAGATTTGAACTGTTCAGGTCCACTTAATATGCAGATTTTTTTCAATAAATGTATGTACTATAAATGTATTTTTTCTTCCTTATGACTTTCTTAATACCATTTTCTTTTCCCTAGCTTACTTTATTGTAAGAATACAGCATATAAGACATATAACATACAAAATATGTGTTAATCAACTGTTTATGTTATTTGTAAGACTTCCAGTCAACAGTAGGCTATCAGTAGTTAAGTTTTTCGGGGTCAAAATCGGTGCACCAACCCCCATATTGTTCAAGAGTCAACTGTATATTGTTTATTAGAATCAGAAACATGTGAGCCAGTTTGTAGCTAAGGGATGGACTCACTAATGGAGGAAAGATAGAAGATGCCAATGAGAGAGATGCCAGTTGCTGGGTGTAGTCTTTGAAGAGATGGATCCTTAAGAAGGCCTTGACCAATGGAAGGAAGACACACTGTATCTGATAAGAAAGATGGAAGAGAAAACAGGTGGCAGTAAAGGTAAAATTTTAGAGGTTGCATTTGACAGGAGGTGAGGCAGAAAGCCGTGGAAAGATTTTAATGGGAAGACCTCAACATTCATAGTAAATTTGAAGGCAGGATCATCTGCTCACAATAAGGAGGGGAAATGGGGTGAATGTGAGTCTTTTGGAATGGAGAAAGTTTGAAGTAGCCACTGTGGGAGTCATGATTGAGGTTTAGCACGAAATGAATAAGTAGACTGCTGAAGAGCCATAGGAGAATGGATTTGTAGGGGACCCAGTCAGGATTATTTCATCACAATGCTAGGTAGATAGAGGTAGAGGTCTAAGAGGAAGGAGGTAAGGTGATCATGGTTAGCACTGAGAAGCTCTGAGTCTGGGCTTTTGAAGGTGTGGCCATTCAGATTGTTGCTTAGGTTTAAGGTTTGGTCATAATGGTCAGGTGCCTGAAGAGGTACTTAGATGTTCATAGTAGTCAGCGTGTTGGAGGATTTTCAGCATCAGGGTGTCAGGTGAACATGGACATTGCAGTCTCCACGATCATCACCCAGAACTGTGATGGAGAGAAATACTGAGCAGATTGCTATAGTTCAGGTGGAAGAGGATCCCGGATATTGATAAAGGCAGTCAGTGGATGGTGAGGACCTTCAGTAGAGGCATCTTTGCTGAACGATGAGATCAGAGCAATATTCTGGAAGCAGCACTGAGGAGCAAACGGGGAGAAAAATTTTCTTCTCTCCTGGTGAGTGCAAGGGAGTAGAAATGGAGCTAGTTCCTCTGGAGAGTTCTCTGGAAAAGGTTTTGTCTGAGGAAAGGTGGGTCCAGTTAATGTGAACTCTTGCAAGAGGTATTTTTAGGAAAGGTTTAAGGCATGGGATAAATGACTATTTAATAAGGATTCTATGGACTAGCAGGGAACCAGGATAGAAGGACAAGCGGTAGAAAATGGCGAAGGTTATATAGCTAATTGGATTAAGAATAAGAATATTTGGAAAGGTGGTTAATGGGAGGAGTGTGGGCCCAGCATGGCAGATTAGGGCATTTGTCAATGCCAAGGAGGCTGATCACAGCACAGTCTGACTCCGATGGCCCAGGTGATGTGTCTGTATGGTACAGCCACTAAGCTTCCCTGACCCCTGATGGCACCTCTGCAGCATCCTCTGATGCTGAAGTGGGTTCATAAGGCATAGGCTTCAGGATATCACATCCCTGAGGTTTTGGATATACACGTATGTGCATATACATATATACACGTATGTGTGTGTGATGTGTGTATGGTCCAACCCTACCTGACCTTCAACTCTTTACCAATCAGATGAAAATCAGATTTAGGAGGAAATTCTATCTGCCTAAAAATAGCAGCTAGCAGTTTGTTCACTGAAATATTTTTATGCAGTTTGAATCATTTGAAGTAAATATGGCCATATTTATAGAGCCGAAAAATATTTACGATAATAAAAGCAAATTATAAAATTTCCGTAATAGTGGGTTCAGTTTGCTTTGGCATAGCCATCCTGCCCAGCTAGCCTATAACCACATTGATCATGTTGCAATTCAGATGTACCATTAAGGTAATAATATTGGATAATTTCATTATGAAAAAACGAGATTAAATTATCTGTAACTTGTATAACATTTTCAGTTTAAAAATTGAAGTGTGATTCACATCAAAATTGATTATTTCAATCCTATTTTCTTTTCTGCTGTGTTTGGTACATAGCATCTGAACAGCTACTCAAAGAATGTGAACAAAAAATGCCCTTTTGAAGCAAAACCACTAGATTCACTGAGAATAATTATGCCTAAATTTTCAAAGATGACTGCGGTTGGTACAGCCGTCGACATAGAGGCAAATGTTGTTCTCATATTCTCATGTACAAATTGGGCAATTGAGCATGCAGATTGCAAATTGAAAACTAGGCATGAATTGACAGGGTCTGTATAAATGTGCACCATTCCTCCATGCTCGTTTGTGTACTTTGAATGTTGGTTTTAATAAGACCAAGGCAAGTATATACAGTTGGTGAATCTGTTTTATGTCTTAAAATCTTAAGATCCAAGGATTTTAAGTGACTATTTGAAACACCTAACAGCGAAGCTTATTTACTCAATATTTTGGCTATAACTTCAGAAAGTCAGGGATCACAGCTAATATACTGAAGGTTAAATCTATGATGCTTAAACATGTGGTTCTCCAAATTAGACAAATAAGATAATATTGGCTTCTACAGTTATGTAAGCACAGTGGCTCAGTCAGAATTCAGTTTAGATTTAGTCTACACAAATATTAGACTTTGTGTGTTTCAGAAAGATCAGAGATAGAAAAGGCTTACTGAGCCTTTACAGTATTTGAATGCTAGTGCTTTCCTAAAATAATTTCATGATGATATATAATTATTTTTGTTCAAAACATAATTTATGGCATGTTTCTAAAAGTGGTTTAGATGTCTCCAAAATTTATTTTCTTCTTCTTCTTTTTTTTTTTTTGGTATTTTCTCTTGCTTAAAAGTTCTATATATGCTTTAATCATGATTTTCTATTAATTTTATATTATTCTCTCGAAATGTTTGTTTTGCTCAAGATGCACTGAAACGTTATGGCTCTCTACCATTTTTGTTAGTAACTTAAACTTTCTTTGAATAAGAGACTGTATACCTGACAAATAATATCTATTTCATTAATACAGCTTTCTGCTGGAAAAGTGAAATTAAAATTACTGAAGGAGCAACTTCAAGGTAAACAGTTTACCGCTGTATTATTAGATGCTAAAGATATAGCTTGTTTTCTTTTTCATTTGAATTTCATAGAAAATTAAAGTGCTAGAATTGTTCATGCAGTATAAAGATTCTAAACCCCCAAATGATGACTCTGATACGACTTTTGATATTCAAATTCATTTTATTTATTTTCAGGGGGGGCAGCCTTATTTTATGTCAAAAAATGTTAACTTAAAATATGAATATAATAATAATGTTTTCAAAAGTGAGGACTTTGATAGTACTGTTCTGTAAACTCTATTTATATAATCTTTTAACCAGGAAGATAATTGAGCCATATAAAATTATATACTGAAACTCCACTCTAGCAATCTAAAAGAATATTGAAAATGGCTTTATATTTTAATAAATTATTTCACAATAGCAAAACCCAAGAATCAATTTTGAATTCACAGTAATTCCAAAAGAAATAAATTTTTTATAGAGGATAAGTACATTTAATTTGAATGGAAAAGATAATTTGCTAGAACAAATTCTAGAAATCTATGTAACATTTATTATAGAAGGTAGTTCTCTATGAGCTTCATTTAGTTTGATCCGGAGATGGGACAGAATGCCATAGGGATTCTATCAAGAGTGTAGTTTTTGACATTCTCTAATTTCAGTTGTCCAATTCAAGTGAGTTTTAAGCAGAATGGGCGCGGGCAGGTATGTGGGCCCTGAGGTCACAGGGGGCTGCGAGGGGGACTGTGGCCTCCACAGTTCACTGGGAAGAGTAGACTTGGCTGCACACCATTCTTACTGGGCAATTGGTATTTAAATATTCTTTGAGAATTTAGAAATGTGCATAAGTTCATTACTTTTATCAGTCAGAAAACTGAACATTATATTTTAATGTGATTGGCCTGATATTTTTTTTTTTCCTTCCAGAGCCAGTGAAACCACCACTTAATTATAAGATGGCCAATCCTTCTGAAAGTGAAAAATCCAAGATAAAAGGGAAGGTTTGTGGACAGTGTGAGAACAAAGCTGCTGTGCTGGTATGTGCACTATAAAAAGATAATAGAACATAACATTCACATGGCCTCACTCACCTCTCCCAACTTGACCTGCTTTGGGAGCCAGATACTTTTCCTTCGCTGCCGTTCTAAAAGTGAAGTGTGCATGCCGCCCTGTTCAATGCACTGCATCTTACCCTCTCATTCCAGTTTAAGGATATCACCTACCTTTCACTCTTGGATCATGCCTATCAGCACACAAACATGCTGCAGTACTTTCCAAATCAAAACTACACCAAAAGTTCTTCTGTGACCACTACATCTCCTCCTGGCCCTTGTTAATAAAACTTCTAAAGAGTTATCTACACTTGCTCTCAACATATTCTCACTTCCTGTTCTCTCTCTCTTTTTTACTGAGGTATAATGTACTTACTGTGAAAGAGACCTTAAATGTACAATTAGATGCCTTTTGACAAATGTATACACCCCCATCAATATAATAGAATACTTCTGAAAGTTCTCTTGTGCCTTTTCCAATTCATTTCCACTACAAAGCCAACTACTGTTCTGATTTTTATCACCATACATTTAGTGGCGCCTGTTCTTGAACTTTATGTAAACGGAATGATAGGTTATATATTTTTCTGTGTAAGCCTTCTTTTGTTCCACATGGAGATTCACCCATGTTATTACATTTATTCATAGTTTGTTCATTTGAATTACTGAGTAGTAATCCATTGTGTAATATGCCACAATCTGTTTATTCATTGACATATTGAATGACAGTTGGATTGTTTCCAGTTTTTTACTACTGTGTTTAAGGCTGCCATGGACATTTATGTGCACGTCTTTTTTTTTCCTCAAATGATGTTTATTTTTTTTTCCCTTAAAAGTTATGAAGTGAGGGGCGCCTGGGTGGCTCAGTCGTTAAGCGTCTGCCTTCGGCTCAGGTCATGGTCCCAGGGTCCTGGGTTCGAACCCCGCATCAGGCTCTCTGCTCTGCGGGAAGCCTGCTTCTCCCTCTCCCACTCCCCCTGCTTGTGTTCCCTCTCTCGCTGTGTTTCTCTCTGTCAAATAAATAAATAAAACCTTAAAAAAAGTTATGAAGTGAAATTGGAAAAAAAGAGCCCCAAAATGGTTTCCAACAGTTTTCTAACTTCTCTTTGTTGCTGATTTCATGAACTTAAAAAAAAAAATTATGGCAAAATGCACCATAATTTAAAAGTTACCATTTTAGCCATTTTAAGAGCACAGTTCAGTGGTGTTAAGTACATTCACGTTGTTGTGATCCCATCACCACCATCCGTCCACAAAACTCTTCCCATCTTACAGAACTGAAACTGTACCAATTGAACAATAACTCGCATTCCCCCCCTCCTGTCAGGCCCTGTCAACCATCATTTTACTTTCTCATTCTACTTTCTGTCTCTATGAATTTGACTATTCTAGGTGCCTCATATAAGTGGAGGCTACAGTATTTGTCCTTTTGTGCCTGGATTATTTTACTTAATGTCTTCGGGGTTCATCCGTATGGTAGCATGTGTCAGAATTTCCTTCCTTTCTAAGGCCAAATAATATTTCATTGCATGTATATTCCACATTTTGTTCATCCGTTCATCCATCAGTGGACACTTGGGTTGTTTCCACCTTTTGACTATTGTGAATAATGCTGCAATGAACATGGGTATAAATATCTGTCCAGGTTTCTACTTTCAGTTCTTTTGAGTATAGACCCAGAAGTGGAATTGCTAAATTCCCATTCTCTTTTGAACCCTCTCCATTCAGGATTGGGTCTATGTCCAGCAACTGCTCCTATCGAGGTTACCAGTGACATTCATATTCTTAAATACAGTGGCCAATTCTCAGTTCTTATCTTAGTCTATCAGTAATATTTGATACAGTATTCTTCTCCTCTTTTGTGACTCTTCACTTGGCTTCCTCTAGGACATGATCCTCTCTTGGTTTCATTTTACTTTGCTAGCTGTCCCTTCTCAGTCTTTGTTGGTTTTCTGTATTCTAGACCCCTGAATGTTGGAGTGTCACAGGGCTTAGTCCTTAACCCCCTTCCCTAGTCCATCTACTTACTCTTGATAGGTAATTTTGTCTACTCTCTCGGCTTTAAAGACCATAGCTACATGGATGTTTCCCAAATTTACATCTCTTACTCATCTCCTTCCCCTGAACTTTTCCAACTCAGACTACCTACTCAACACCTCTACTTGGATGTCTAACAGTAATCACTAACTTAACATGTTCAAAATTGAACCTTTAGTATCTCTCCAACATATTTTCTCCCTTGCACAGTCTCCTCAGAATAAGGGTCAATTCAAATGTTCCCTGCCCCTGCAGCCCTTTATAAACAAGCAACAGCTGAGTAGCCCTGAATTTTTTGGAGCTGCTCCATGCAACCACGTTGCATTTATTACCCCTTAAAATGTATTTATGTGTTTATTTTCCACCTACCTATGTAAAGTTCGTTTGTTCACTGTTGTATGCCCACCTCCTAGAATTATGCCTGTAATTTAGTAGGCACTCAACAAATATTTGTTGAATGAATCCATTTTTTTTACTGTAATAAAGACTTCAGATATATCTTCCTTTCAGTTAATATTAAAAGTACTCCAATATCTGATATAATTTAAAATATTACACACACTTGACACGCAGTTTCCCCCAAAGAATTTAATGATTATAACTAATATTTGTAGATTACTATAATGATATTTTTTAGTTTCAGAGAATTTGGCCATCATCATTTCTGATTTGAGACTCTATTACTATCCTTATTTCATGGCAGTTTTCGCTGGTCTAAGAGAGTTAGAATACTGTAAGTCTAATAAAGAGCTGATAGCAATATTAAATATAAAACCCTGGCTCTTGGTACAGTGCTCTTACTATTACATCACACTATTTTCTTATTTGATGTAATGATGGACAATAATTTAAGAAATCTTCACAAATTATACCTATCCAGAAGTCTTTAAAAAATGCAAACAATGTTAATATTCCTGAAGTTGGAAGTGTGAAAGCTAAAAGGGACTTACTGGCTGAATTGAATTGTTGAGGTCCACCGTTCATGATCTGAACAAAGTATTTATGTAGGAGCTGTCAGTATTTCTTGTGAATCCTGTTCTATGTTGAGCACTGTTTAAAGACCATGAAATTTGAACAATATGGCATACGTAGGTAGATAAACTTGACCTGAAAATAAAGGATCTGTTTTTCCAAAGAGAAGGTAAAGCAAGAAGAGGACATCCCAGACAAGATAAATGGCACATGCCTTGTCCGGAAAGCAGATAAGAATGATGATGTGTGCAGTGATTAAAAGGCTGATTTGCCTGAAAACTGTTAGAAATAGAAGCCAGGACTTAGACCCTACACATTCTTAAAGAATTTTGCTAAGATTTTAAGAAAGTATGTTGTTCGATTTGAAGTGAAAGTAATGTCCCATGATATTTGTCAAGTACCATAATAAGTTATTTAAAAATTCAAGTTAGGCACATCTAATGAAATAGACCATGGTGATGGTAAACTTAAGGTTATCTCGTATTCTCAGCATCCATCATTCTAGATGGTAATGTTTGTTATGTAGTGAGAGTAAACCTTCTTATATGGTATGATAGGGCCTTCATCAGGGTAAACTTATGTGGGAGGTAGGGGGTACTTTGCATTTTGGAGGTTTGAATCTTGACTTTACCTTTTATTAGCTATGTGACCTTTAGCAAATGGTTTAATTCCTCTGTATTTCTGTTTTCTCATTTGTTAACAAGGGGATAATATAGATAATGTTAGTCTATACCTCAGAGTTATTGAGAATAATGTTTAATGTATATGAAGTAGTTAGCATTGTACCTGGCACATGGAGAGGAGACAGTAAATTGTGTGTTTTGTTGTTGGCACATTTTCATATCTCCTGATGCATTCACATACATTGATGGTAAAAATAAAACCCCAAATCTCCAAATTCCTTATTTTTAAAAGAAACTCCAGTAGCTTTAAGGCTGTTTGTACATGGCAAAAGTGAAATGCATCGTTAAAAATTACATATTAATTTGGCAAATGTAGATAATTTAATTAAACTCAAAGGGATTCTGAAGACTTAGCACAACTGATCTAGGCTTGATCAAATTAAAAAGATATTTGCTAAAACTGCACTTGGGTATTCCATCATTGAAGAAGCATCTGTGGTGGAATGGAGTCCTTATCTACATTTTTAGTACGTTTCTGCCAGTTATACAAACTGCCTAAAAAGATTTTCCAGTTGGAGGTCATTTTAACCCAATTTAAATCCAAATATGCTTGTATAACAAAATATATAAGCTTACTCTGCAATTCCAGCTTTGATCTTCCAGTCTACAACATCCATTTGGCTACTTTCATTAAAAATCTGTTGTTAACAAATACTTGGCTTAGAATTCGATGTTCAAACTGATTTTCAGTCTTCTATATTACATTGTAAAGACAGTGCCAAATATGTCTGAGAAATTTATTAAAATACTAGCAGATATGTTAAATAAAAATTATGCAGAATACATTTTGAAATATACATTAATACAATAGTACTGCCATGTATATATGCGAAATTATAACTTTGTATTTGTGCACTTAAAAATTATGGATCTAGATAATGTTTTAATCATCATTTCTGTAAGAGGCTGTTCTTGAAACATGAGTTGAAAGGGTAGGACTAGTTCTGATATTAGGGACAGTGTTTATTTTTCTTTCACTTAAACAAAAAATCCAGTTCTGTATAGCTAATCACATTTGAAAAAAATACATTTGGATTTTGATAAATACCTCCCATGCAGTCATTTGACACATTGGGTTTTATCTTACTGCAGATTTTATCAAGGTTTTTCAATAAATGATTAGTGCTGCAATTAATGGTCAATGTGATTTTTAGTAATTTGGGTCATGGGCTAGAGCTTGAGCTTTGAGCCAGACTGTGGGATTAAAATCCTGGCTCCATTAGCTGTGTGACTGGGCACATTCCCAATCATTATGTTCCTTTGTTACTTCCTCTTCACAATGGATATACAATGATCATGTTAATCTTACAAGCTTGTTGCGAGGATTCAGTGATGGGAAGCTCTTAGAACAGTGAGTAAGTGTTCGGTAAATGTTGTGGATATTGTTATTGTTATGGGATTCCAGCCTTTCTTTTTAGTTCCATTAGTTATATAAAATGTCTTACTCTTTTTACCTTTGGTAGTTGTTGTCGGTGTTGTCCTAATCATCTTATATTTAATAAACCTGGCCACATTATTGCAGGCAACTGTCATCACATGGAGACTTATAATACAATTTTTAAAAATTAATGGACTCCTGTTGGGTTTTTAATAAGCGTTCACTCTACTTTTCTATACCCTATACGTTCTGGTGCCTGTTACTTGGTGTGTGGTCTGCACCCCAGCAGCTGCGTGGACGTTACCTGGGAGCTTGTTAGAGTGCAGGATCTAGGTCCCCATTCTGGACTTCCTGAATCAGTCTTCACTGTAACACAACTCCAGGGGATTCATATGCACAGTGCAGTTTGGGATTCGTCACTGTATCGCACATTTCAGTCAGTCACTCCCCAGTGTGGGGTAGAAGAGCTTGGTCAACCTCTTCCCAGTCTGCCCCAGCTGCTTTCTGCATAGGATTCCTTGACAGGAGGAGAGTGGGAGGAGGGGAAGAATGGTGGTGGGCATGCGAAGTGGAGGGAAAGGAAATGAAAAAGGATCAAAGGGAATGTGGGCTCTGTGACACAGGCTTTCTGACGTCATCTCTCCAGACCCTGCACTTTCTTATTTGTGCTGCTGGTGTTCTTAACCTAGGCCAAACTCAAGAAAATTAGAGGTCTTAGCCATTTGGACTGCTTTTTCTCATGTTGTAAAGGGTGTTAAAGTGGCTGTACAACTACATGTAGTAATTTCACTTGCAGTAAAAATTCCATTTTTTCTTTCTTTTTACTTTCAGTCTTGCTCGGCGCCATCATAGGTACAGGTATATCCCATCAATTTATCCACAAATTTAAAAAAAATTGCATTTTGACACCATAGAGAATTTGAAAGATAAATACAAGCTTGTCCATAATCATTTCGCCAGTCATAAAAATTGCTCACATGTTGATGTGGTTCCATCCAGTTCTTCTTCTTATACTTTCTTTCCTTTGAGGAATCTTCTAAGAATAATTCTCACACCATATTTTGAGAATCACCACTGAATTAGTGCCAGTGAAAGAAGTGGGGATTTTTAGAGACAAATAGTATATGCATTGTGCCATGTAAATCAATAGAGAAAAATTAAAGAACTCATAAGAATGAAGTAGTTTTGAACCAGAGATAATGCTGCTTAGTTTTTACCAGGTCAAGAAGTTTGGTCTGAAGTTGCTGGTTTTTTATGATTTATTCGGAATTGTAGATACATATATGCATCTAACACATATATATCTAAAAGCTACTTTCTTTAAGCTATTAAATTTATTTTGATATGAGAGTTGTTAGTGTTTACAAGTTAGTTTTTCGGGTCAAATTGTTGTTCCAGTTTCCTTGGGCTTCTCAATTCTGATGACATATGGCATGTAAATGGAGAAATAAAGATGAGAACGATGACTTCTTTATGCAAAAGATTTCTCAAAGTCATATTATTAAAGATTGTGTGATATTTTAATGTCTTTTAAGGTATGCCTTGAATGTGGAGAAGATTATTGTTTGGGTTGCTTTGCTAAAATTCACCAGAAGGGGGCACTGAAGCTCCATAGAACAACTCTTTTGCAGGTATGCCTTTTTTAAAATGCTTTACTTGTAGTGTATTTATAAAATGTTTCAACACAAAGACATTTAAAACATGTTTAATTATCTAGGATTTAGGATGATTTATATTAATTTCTAAAATTCTATTATGTACAGTCTTTACATATATCTTAAAATTATTTTACTGAGTGTTAATCTGGGTTCTATTTTGCTAAACTGTGTTTTAATATAGTTCCTGAGACATTAGCTTGATTAGAGTTTTTAGATCATGCATTTTATCTGTGAACTTGATATTTAAAAATTAGACAGTATTTTTAATCTATTGTGGTTTCAAATGAACGCATGGTTTAAGTATTATTTCTATATAGTTTATAAATAGAAATCTCTAATGTTTTCTTTTCATGTTTTTTTAAATTAGTCTTTTATTTGTCCTCACCCATTATCATTTAAAAAAGCTTATCTCTCAGGTTTTTACTTTTCCTCCTACATAGTAGAAGCTTTTATTTTTCCTCATATAATCATTGTTCTGTGAAATGCTCAACCTCAAACCCTGTCAGATGGTTTAAAAATTCTAGTACTTAAACAATAAATATGCCTAAATATAGATATGACATATTATGCCGGTTACATTTAACAGTGCACTGATTTGTCATAGATTTCGTTCATTGTATTCAACAAATATTTATTGAATACCTTTTAGAAGGCAGGGTCTGTGCTAGGCAGTACATTACACAGATGAATACACTAGGATCCTGCTCTTAAGGACCTGAGGATAAAAGTGAAAACCAAGGACCTTGTGTAATGGGTTAAATATTTTAATATCTTGTAGGCAAAAGGAAGGCGATGATCAGATCTATATTTAGAAAGATCACTGGAAGATTTCAATTTTTACATGTTACCTCAACATAAATATTGATAACTCTCAAGGATGCTGATGACACAAGTCATAATAACCACAAAACATAAAATAGACCTTATTCATATCAGTATTTACCAAAGTTACTTACTTGTGAGCAGCTACTCAACATTTAGAGCTTCCTGGCAGAAATCATGAGGGAAAAAAAAAAACAAAAAAAACAACCACCTGTTACTCTCCTGTCTCAGGAAGGTTTGTATAACTGGACAGTTATAGAAATGAAAATTAATGTCTATAAAAGTGAATGTAATTGTTAATATAGAAGTAATGTAGAATTTAAAGGCATTCCACTTTAAGGGTAAAGAGTCTAATTACCCCCCTGTGAGCTCATAGTAGGAATTTTCCATCCAGTGGTTTTTTTCAGCATATTTTCTGAGTTATCACTCAGTGAGCTAGGCACAGGCTAGCTGGTCTGGAAGATACAAAGAAGAATGAGACATGGATACATCCTTCAGGATTTATAGAGGTCTGATTCTCTCCTCTCCCTCCCTCCCTCCCCATCTCTTTTCCTCTCCTTCGTGTCTCTCTCCCTCTCTCTCTCTGTCATACACATCACACACACACACATACATACACAATCAATTTCAAAAGACAGACTGTGCTGTGATATGGCTTATTGTTATCCAGAGACAGATATGATATGGGTCAAATCATGCTTACTAAAAGCAATGCAACATAGCGTATGCTTTCTAAACATTGTATTTTCCTATTCCATATTAATGTCATTAAAATCAATGTCTTCTATATCTTAAAAAAGAAGAATGTCATCTTTGTAGATGGGATTCTCATGTAATTCTAAGTGTAGAATTGATAGGGAAGAGAGAATTAATACTTTGAATATATACTTTGTATCATACACTGTTGTTATATCCTACCAGCATCACATTTTCTAGCTTTGATTGCAGGGGAGGAAAGTTTGGTAAGCCAGAAATAGTAAAATGGTATTTAAGTTGCTAGTGAATCTCAAGTTGTGGAAGACACATTTATCTCTAAAAGTTAATGGAAGTGAATTTTATAACAGGTGTGAATCAAAGAGCATAGCAAGTGACAATGAATCCTTGAGAGGTCTCTTTAAACACAGGGGTTCCTTTATGTATATATTTTAAAGTTAAACACCGATAGAGAACTATGTATTTTCCATATTCATGTTAGTCCTTTGTGTTGCCCTCCAGTCTGTGAAGGCAAAAGTTGCTACTTGATGCTGTTTTGAGGATAGTCCTGGGAATTTCATTGCCTACTGGGGAAATCACATTAGGAGGCTAACCTTAGAGAAAAGTATGGGGAGAATGCCCATGTTGGGAGCTGAACATATATTGTTACTCTTTTTATATAACATTATTTCACTTACCCGAATTGCTATGTAGTGAAATACCTTGAAGATGTTTTCCAAATAAATCAGGTAAATTTGACTATTTATTCATTCAACAAAAATTTAAATTTAAAAAGGTGTTTTTGGGGAGGGTATGTGCTATGGTGAGCACTGTGAATTGTGTAAGACTGTTGAATCACAGACCTGTACCTCTGAAACAAATAAAAAAGAAGAAGATAGCAGGAGGGGAAGAATGAAGGGGGGGAAATCGGAGGGGGAGATGAACGATGAGAGACTATGGACTCTGAGAAACAAACTGAGGGTTCTAGAGGGGATGGGGGTGGGGGATGGGTTAGCCTGGTGATGGGTATTAAAGAGGGCACGTTCTGCATGGAGCACTGGGTGTTATGCACAAACAATGATTCATGGAATACTACATCAAAAACTAATGATGTAATGTGCGGTGATTAACATAACAATAAAAATTTTTTAAAAAAAGAAGAAGATAGCAGGAAGGGAAGAATGAAGGGGGGGAAATCGGAGGGGGAGATGAACCATGAGAGACTATGGACTCTGAGAAACAAACTGAGGGTTCTAGAGGGGAGGGGGTGGGGGGATGGGTTAGCCTGGTGATGGGTATCAAAGAGGGCACGTACTGCATGGAGCACTGGGTGTTACATGCAAACAATGGATCATGGAACACTACATCAAAAACTAATGATGTAACGTATGGTGATTAACATAACATAATAAAAAAATAAAAATAATAAAAATATGTTTTTGTTTTAAGGAAACTTTCAAAATGTGTAACATACTCCCTCCCATCTTAGTAAAGAATACAGTGAATATAGTCTCACTATATTTTGTTGACTCCTGCTCATTGTTTTGCCCACTAGCCGATACAACAGTTAATAAGAGGCCTCGACTAGCTGATGTAGTAGGTGGAGCTACACCTTCCTCCTAAGAGATTTGCTCTTCTGATTAGTACTTCATTTTTCTTCATCATGGTCTCACTCGTTCTCTGCCATCACTTCTTGATTTTAATCAATTGTCCCATTAGTTATCTGTCATTCTCTTCCTATTTCTATTCTCTGTTTAGCCCTTTAATTTTTTTGCAGTCATCTTGTTTTTTTTCCTCCTTGTTTCCATCATTCTCTCTGGTCTTTCCCTATCAGTAAAGGTTCGTGACACTGTTGTTCCCTGGCCTGAGGACCACTGGTCAGTAGTGAATGGTGTCTCTCTCTGTTTAGCTCTCGTTAATCAGTCATATAGTATTTTTACATTTCCACTATTTTGGCAACTGTCAAAGCCATGAGATTTTTTTGTTGACCGCTGAATTCATACCAAATTTGAGAAGTTAGAGCAGACATTTGATATCTGACTTTTAAGCATTACTCTATAAAAAGCAAGCATTCTAGGCTAATGGCTACTCCACTTTTATATTCTTTAACCTATGCTAACATTTCTGGTTATTTTAAAGCACAGCCAAATTTGATTGCTGTAAACTGTTTAAGCCCCCATCCTATAGCCCAGTGAGTCTTTAGAAAGTTTACAGTCAACAGGGACCACTCTGTACTGCATATTTTGTTTTACTTAAAAGATAAATCCTTGAAAAAATTCAAGGCAAACTATTACCATTTCCATGTTGACTGACATTATAATTTCAAAGGGCCTTTTGATTTATGATTGATTTATACTTGGCAGTGATTCTAACACTTTTTTTTTTTTAACCTCTCCAATCTCTGTTAAATAGTTAATCATCTGCAAAATAAAGTGTAAATGCATGAGGGGAATTACTAAGGATTAAAATCCTATTTCTACATTTAGAATGATTTGCAACACTTTAAGGATTGAAACAAAAGTTTTCTTCAGTGGGTAAGCCTCACATTGATGAAAAATAAGGTCTTAATCTATCAGGCATTTCTATTTCCTTTACCAACATACAAACAAACACAAGAGACAAGGTTAATCAGAGATAATAGAAGATGGGGGGGAAAGCAAGCAAAAGGTATCCCATTATGAAATATGACATGCACAAAGGGAGGTTGGATTAGGTAAATCATTAATAGATTCTGGTATGTGTATTTTCCTAATTGGAATGGAGATTTTTCTTAACTGGAAAGGAGAGATCTTGGGAAGGGGGGTGGTTATTAATGAGAGAAGAGATAATTGAGGTAGAATTTCTATGTTTTCTCATATAAAGCATTTATATGCAGCCTCTTTACCTTTTTTTTAATCTCCAAAGGAAGGTATGTCTATATAGATATAAATAGGGATATATGTTTGCTTGAACATACATGTATGAAAATAATCACCAGGCAGAACTTCAGTTATCATCAGAATACTGTTTATGCTTACTGACTTTATGATAATTTTTTCTTTTAGTTGACAATGCCCAATATCAGCTTATAGGCTCACACTATCATTATTCTGTTAATGTTAAGAATAATACAGCATTTTTAGATCATAGCTAGTCATTTGGACAATATCATTGTTACTAGGATGATCTTAATGGACCCATTTTAAATGCTGTGCATACACATATTATAGATGCCATGGTGTGCCACCGAGATCCTCCTCTTCAGGATTGAGATACTCCCTTCCTTAGCTGCCAGGCATGTTTGCCTATAGATAGATCATATTTGGGTCTCTCCTTGGGAACTGCTCTTGCCCAAAGAGAAATGCCACTTCCAAGCTTACACTCCATTCCTGGAGGCAGCCATTTTCTGGTCCAATATCTGGTCAGTGTGAGGGTACAAGTTCCCAGCAGCAGACCTTTGCCTCAGTTGAGAACAGCTGATGGGCCATCACAGCTTCTCCCTTGGAATTGACAATTGCATCAAAATCAGTTTTCCTCTTTGCCCAAATTTACCTCTTTTTCCGATCATACTTGTTCTTTTCAGAGCACTTCCCACTAAAAATCAGGCAGGCAAATCTCAGAATTTGTTTCCTGGGAACCTGACCCATGACAATATCTAATTCAGAGTGGAATTACAGATAATTTTTGGCCTAATTTTAGAGTGTGCTGCAATTTTTGAAGGTCAATGTATAACATTTCTTTCTTCATTTTTCAGATTCTGAACCAAGTGAAAAATAGATATAAGAGTGAAAACATAGAAATCAAAATAATCAATTTTATTATTGCTGCAATTAGAACTACTGATTGCCACAATCAGCTTCCTGATTCTTCCTAGAATTGAACATTTTTTTACCCCAACCCCCAAATGGCAGACATTTCCCTTTGCCAGGGCAGGGCTTACCAGTAAAACTCCTTAATGGATATCTAGATTGCAATGTATCCTTCTCTGGACAGGCAGTGCTCAGGGAGAAAACCCAGAAGGGGCAGAGGTGAGCATGCTCACTTCCTTCTCCAAAGTCTCAGCAATAAGATAGATATGTAAGGATGAGGAGTAAATGTTCCCTTAAAAAGGAATTATCATAAATTCTCATGATTTTAGAGTCTAGGTAACATAAATATCTTATATAAATTTACTATTTATAAATATTGGTTAATATTAAACTTAAGAAAAAACAAAATACTTAAAATATATATAAACAACTGAGTCGTGGCATGTTTTTCTCCTATTTCTTAAATATGAAAAATGGTGTTAACAAATATTCCTTATGCTACAATTTGTGTTTATTGCCCTTCTATCTGATTATCACTTTGTACTTCCTCTACAAAGGTTTTTTTTTTAATTATATTCTTATCGACTATTCACTCTTTTATACCTTCTGATAAATTTTAAATCCTGTGAGGAAAGGGATTATTTCTATTTTGTTCATCACTATTCTCAATGTTTTGTACCTGGCCCACATAAATCAAATTTTTGAATGAATGGGAACATGAATGAGTCCCCAGTGATATGATCAACCTCCTGAAATAATTTGAAACTGTATTTTAAGTAGCAAAGTTTTATTATTCTCTGAATTTTGAAAACCAGAGGTTGTGTAATTGAAGGAATTTATGGTATATTAATGTGTTCTGTGGGTGAAGGGTTAGCAAAAGCCTTTTAAGTCTGAGAGTTTGAACTTTAATTTCCTAACTCTTTCCCTGGGAGAAAGATAAAGGTATTAATGTTAACTGTGTTCCTAGACAGCATACTTATGGTAAACATGACTCCTGATTGGCAGATTGCATCCATATGGGAGAACTATAAATACTTGGAGTAAGCCACAGCTCCCTGAGTGTGGTGAGCTTTGTATCTGTCACTTCTGCTGGGGGTGGGGGGTGGGGGGCGCTCTGGAAGCCATGAAGGTGGGGATTTACTCTGGGGGAAAATAAGACTTCTAAGCAGGTATCGTCCTCATCTATTCAAGCTGTACTTGTGCATGAAGTTCTGCAAGACTCCCACCCGAGAACAACCGACACTGTCCTGTTAGCAGACTGCTGTCCCTGTTCTTATCCTTCTCAGCAGACTGATGCCAAGACTGGTTAGATGACAGCCTTATGAGACTGAAAGTTCAGTTAACCCAGGCAGACTCCTTGGTGGGCGTTATGGTTTCAAAAAACAAAATGGTGCAATACCCAAAAGATAAATGAAGAACACTTGTGCAGCGTCGTTGACAAGAATATTTTAAAAACAGCTTTCTTTTTTTTTTTTTTAATTAACATATAATGTATGATTTGTTTCAGGGGTACAGGTCTGTGATTCATCAGTCTTACACAATTCACAGTGCTCACCATAGCACATACCCTCCCCAGTGTCCATCACCCAGCCACCCCATCCCTCCCACCCCCCTCCACTCCAGCAACCCTCAGTTTGTTTTCTGAGATTAAGAGTCTCTTATGGTTTGTCTCCCCTCTCTGGTTTCGTCTTGTTTCATTTTTCCCTCCCTTCCCTTATGATCCTCTTCCTTGTTTCTCAAATTCCTCATGTCAGTGAGATCATATGGTACTTGTCTAAAAACAGCTTTCTTGATATATAACTCACATACTATCAATTCATCGATTCAATTCAGTGGATTTTAGTATATTCGCAAATAATGTGTAACCATCAGCACAATTAATTGTAGAACATCTTCATCACTTCAAAAAGAAACCCCATACCCTTTTACTACTACTACCATCTCCCGATACCCTCCTTCCTCCAATCTCCTGGCAACCACTAATCTACTTTCTGTCTCTGTAGATTAGTCTATATTTAATATAAATTGAGTCGTATAATATGTGGTCTCTTATGACCGGCTTCTTTTACTCAGTAAAAATAAAAAATTTTCTTTTTTTAACATATATTATTTGTTTCAGAGGTACCGGTCTGTGATTCATCAGTCTTAACACAATTCACAGCACTCACCATAGCACATACCCTCCCCAATGTCTATCACCCAGCCACCCCATCCCTCCCACCCCCCACCACTCCAGCAACCCTCAGTTTGTTTCCTGAGATTAAGAATTCCTCATATCAGTGAGGTCATATGATACATGTCTTTCTCTGATTAACTTATTTCGCTTAGCATAATACCCTCTAGTTCCATCCACGTTGTTGCAAATGGCAAGATTTCATCTTTTTGATGGCTGCATAATATTCCATTATATATATATATATATATATATATATATATATATATATATATATATGTGGTATATATATATATACACCACATCTTCTTTATCCATTCATCTGTTGATGGACATCTTGGCTCTAGGGAAAAATGAAGGGGGGGAAATCGGAGGGGGAGATGAACCATGAGAGACTATGGACTCTGAGAAACAAACTCAGGGTTCTAGAGGGGAGGGGGGTGGGGGGGATGGGTTAGCCTGGTGATGGGTATTAAAGAGGGCACATATTGAATGGAGCACTGGGTGTTATATGCAAACAATGCATCATGGAACATTACATCAAAAACTAATGATGTAATGTATGGTGATTAACATAGCATAATAAAATAAAATTTAAAAAAAAGCAAAAACAAATTATAGAAACACATAAAAAAGATAAAAAGTTTTCAAGTTGCATCCATGTTGTAGCTTGTATCAGTACTTCATTTATGTTTATGGCTAAATAACATTCCATTGTACATATCGATATACCACATTTTGTTTATTCATTGTTTGATGGACATTTGGTTGTTTACAACTGGTGGCTATTATGAATAATGCTGTTATGAACATTTATGTGCAGGTTTTTATATGGACATAGGTTTTAACTTCTCTTAGCTATATCTCTACTAGTGAAATTGCTAGGTCATAGGGTAACTCTCTTTAATTGTTTGAGCAACTCCCAGAGGGTGTTCCAAAGTGGCTGCTCCATTTGACTCTCCAGTCAACAGAGTTTGAAAGTTCTGATTTCTCTGTGTCCTAGCCAACACTTGTTTTGTCTCACTTTTTTTTTTTTTTTTTTTGGCATACAGTGTTATATTAGTTGCAGGTGTACAATCTAGTAATTCAACAGTTCCATACATCACCCTGGGCTCATCATGACGAGTGCACTCCTTAGTCCCCATCACCTATTTCCCCCATCCCCCCACCCATCTCCTCTCTGGTAACCATCAGATTGTTCTCTATAATTAAGAGTCTGTTTCTTGCTTTTTCTCTTTTTCTCTCTCCTATTTTTTCCCTTTGCTTGTTTGTTTTTTTCTTAAATTCCACATATGAGTGAAATTATATGGTATTTGTCTTTCTTTGACTTATTTCACTTAGCATTATACTTTCTAGCTCCATCCATGTCTTTGCAAATGGCAAGATTTCATTCTTTTTTTTCAAGTTTTTATATAAATTCCAGTAAGTTAATTCAGTGTAATATTAGTTTAGGTGTATAATATAGTGATTCATTAGTTCCATACATCGCCCAGTGCTCATCAGGACAAGTGCCCTCCTTAATCCCCATCACCTATATCACCCATCCCCCCACCCACCTCCCTCTGGTAACCTTCAGTTTGTTCTCTATAGTTAAGAGTCTGTTTCTGGTTTTCCTCTCTCTTTTTTACCCTTATGTTTGTTTGTTTTATTTCTTAAATTCCACATATGAGTGAGATCATATGGTATTTGTCTTTCTCTGACTGACTTATTTCACTTAGCATCATACTCTCTAGGTCCACCCATGTTGTTGCAAATGGCAAGATCTCATTCTTTTTATGGCGAGTAATATTCCATTGTATATGTATACCACATCTTATTTATCCACTCATCAGTCACTGGACACTTGGCTATTGTAAATAATGCTGCTGTAAACATAGGGGTGCATATATCCCTTTATCCCTTTGAATTAGTGTTGTTATATTCTGTGGATAAATAGCCAGCAGGGCAATTGCTGGATCATAAGGAGTTCTATTTTTAACTTTTGTTCTTTCGAGAAATATTGACAAGAAGTTTTTTTCTTTGTTTCTTAAAGATTTATTTATTTATTTTAGAGAGAGAGAGAGCACACGTGGGGCTGGAGGGGCAGGAGGAGAGAGAGTTTTAAGCAGACTTTGCGTTCAGTGCAGAGCCCTATGTGAGGCTTGATCTCACCACCCTGAGATCACCCCTGAGCCGAAATCAAGAGTTGGAGGCTTAACTGACTGTGCCACCCAGGTGCCCGTACAAGAAGTTTTGAGAAGACCTCAATATGGGACAGTTAATAGACAACACTTCAGTGAAACCACATCTCTGATGATTTGTTCAATGCTAGTATTAAGAAGCTAAAGAAAAGGAAAAGATGATATTTGAAAGGGGTATGGAAAAGGGAGAGTAGGGCTTCTATTACTATCAGGGAGGAGTTGGAAGAACATAAGTGGTTTAGGGAGTATGTTACAAAATCAAATGACAAGATGGAGTACAGATATGCTGGAGAAGGTGGGTACAGTGCAAGAGTTTAATGCAGACGTGGTTCAAATCAATCTCAAAGGGAAAGGGTGTTTCTGTAATAATTATGCTGAGGGAATCTTTAAGATAAAACTCATATATGCAGGCTCAGAAACTTGCAGGGTTGTTGTGAGGATCAGGTTAAATGACAACAAATATAAAATATTCTGCTTATAGCAAGTGCTCCATATATAGGTTTTATTAGTCAGGATATAGTACTGCAGAAATTCAACACAATTCCTACAGTCTCCAAATTTAGAACCTAGAAAATGAAGTATATTAATGATAATGAATCTAAAGAATTAATGAAAAGGTTACCTTTGTTTTTGGGCTATTTTTAAAATCATTATAGTAATATATATTTCAGGAGGCTTGTGAAAAACCAGTGAAGTTTTAGAGAAATACAGACTCTCATTATCCAAATAGAGAATAATAGAATCTCAATTTTGGAGGGGTCCATAAAGATTATTATTCTAACAACATGTCTGAACCTTTAATCAATCACATTGTTATTGGGTATTTGAGGAGCCTTGATAATTTGCAGGTGCAAATAATGTTCTTAAAGTTTTTTTCATGGAATCTGACAAGTTTTACAGTATTTTATGTTCATTGGTCTTTATAGGATACAAATTGTTCAGTTGTGATGTAATAGCATTGCTCTATATAAAAACCAAATATGACAAATTATTGATTGTTATTTGCTAGGGAGTTTATTCTGCTATGCTTAAAAATCTGTTATTCAGAGCACTGCATATAAAATCATTTCTTTCTCATGTAGCTCAAATATGAGTAATTACTGAAAGCAGCTAACTCATCTGGATGCATTATACATGTAATATTAGTTGAAAACAGTAGTAAGTACTTGCCAAGATAATTAATATAGTACATAATTATATGGCATCAAAACTGCAAATAGAAAGATTGCAGGTGTGAATTTCTGGTGTTATTTTTTTGTTGCTACTCTGGCTCACTTTTAAGAGTGCTCTCTAAGTAGAATTTTTAAATGTTATTAGTAAAACTTGAAAGGCACTGTTATTTAGACCAAGATCCCATTTTATTATTTTTCTGGGTATCAAGTGATTTAAAAGTTTTTGACAATATGTTTTCTTTTGTATACATATGCTTTATTGCCTTATTTTAAAATATTTTTCCTGCATTAAGTGTGTTTTATTTCATGATTTTCACATCACTTTATGACACTATTAAATATTGAGTCCAGATTAGTTTTATTTGACACTTACTATCTATTGAATAGTAAACCACATTTATTTTTATTTTTTTAATTGAGATAAAATTGGTATGTAACATCATATTGTTTCAGGTGTACAAAATAATTCCATTTTTGTATACCCTACAAAGTGATTACCACAGTAAGTTATCATCTGTCACCATGCAATTAACCACCTTCATCCATTTTACCCAACCCCCTTCCCTCTGATAACCACCAGTCTGTTCTCTGTATTGATGAGTTTTGTTTTGTTTGTTCATTCGTTTTCTTTTTTTAGATTCTCCATGAGTGAAATCATGCAGTATTTGTCTGTCTGACTTATTTTGCTTAGCGTAAAATCCTCAAGGTCCATCCATATTTTCACAAGTGGCAAGATTTCCTTCTTCTTCATGGCTGAGTAGTATTCCATGGTGTATGTGTATAATATTATATATACATACATACACTTATACATATATGTATATATATATATATACCACTTCTTTTTCCATTCATCTATCAGTAGACACTTAGATTTCCATATTGTAGCTATTGTATATAATGTTACAGTGACTATAAGAGTGCATATATCTTTACAAATTAGTGTTGGATCCTATGATAGTTCTCTCTGTAATTTTTAAAGGAACCTCCATACTGTTTTCCATAGTAGCTATGCCAATTTACATTTCCACCAACAGTGTAGGAGGGTCCCCTTTCTTCTACACCCTCACCAACGCTTGTTTCTTGTCCTTTTGATAATAGCCATTGTAACAGATGTGAGATGATATCTCGTTGTGGTTTTGATTTGCATTTTCCTTGTAGTGATGTTGAATATCTTTTTATGTGCCTCTTAGCCATCTGTACATCTTTGGAAAAGTGTCTATTTAGATCTTCTGCCCATTTTTTAATCAGATTCCTTGGGGTTTTGTTTTTGTTTTTGTTTTTATTTTTGTGCTATTGAGTTGTTTGAATTCTTCATATATTTTAAATATTATTCCTTTATTGGATATATGATTTGCAAATGTCTTATCCCATTGAGAAGGTTGACTTTTCATTTTTCTGATAGTCTCCTTTGCTATGCAGGTTTTTAGTTTGATGTAGTCCCACTTACTTATTTTTGCTTTTGTTGCCTTTCCTTTTGGAGTCATATCCAAAAATTGAAAACCAAGACTGATGTCGGGGAGTTTATTGTCTATTTTTTCTACTAGGAGTTTCATGGTTTCCGGTCTAACATTCAAGTTTTTAATCTATTTTGAGTTAATTTTTGTGTATGGTATAAGATAATGGTCTAGTTTCATTCTTTTGCATATGGCTGTCCAGTTTTCCCGGCACCATTTATTAAAGAGATTGTCCTTACCCCATTGTATATTCTTGACTCTGTTATAAATTATTGACCATATATGTGTGGATTTATTTCTGGGCTCTTTCTTCTGTTTTATTTGATCAGCAGTTTTGTTTTTATGGCAGTACTGTACCATTTTGATTATTTTAGCTTTGTAGTGTAGCTTGAAGTCAGAGAGCATGTTATCTCCAACTTCTTCTCTCTTAAGAATGCTTTGATAAATCTCAAATCTTTGCTATTCAGGGTCTTTTGTTGTTCCATATGAGGTTTAGAATTATTTGTTCTAATTCTGTGAAAAATATCATTGGTATTTTGATGGGGATTGCACTGAATCTGTAGATTTCTTTGTTTTTTATGGACATTTTGACAATGTTAATTCTTTCAATCTGTGAGCACAGAATATCTTTCCATTTATTTGTGTCTTCAAATTCTTTCATTAGTGTTTTATAGTTTTCAGCGTACAGTTCTTTCACTTCCTTGGTTAAATTTATTCCTAAGTTTTCTATTCATTTTCATGCAATTCTAAAAGGGATTGCTTTTGTAATTTCTCTTTCTGATAGTTTGCTATTAGTGTATAGAAAACAGATTTCTGTATATTGATTTTGTATCTTACTACTTTACTAAATTCATTTATTAATTCTGATAGTTTTTTGGTGGAGTCTTTATGGTTTTCTATATATAGTATTATGTCATCTACAAATAATGACCATTTTACTTCTTCCTTTCCAATTTGATTGCCTACTGTTTCTTTTTCTATGCTGTGGCTAGGATTTCCAGTGATCTGTGGAATAAAAGTGGTGAGAATGGGCACGTTTGTCTTGTTCCCAATCTTAGAAGAAAAGCTTTTGGCTTTTCACCATTGAGTATGATGTTAGTTTTGTGTTTGTCATATATCACCTTTATTGTGTTGAGATACTTTCTTTCTTTCTTGATAGTTTTATTATAAAGTTTTCTTGTCTTTCTTGTTGATAGTTTTTATTATAAATGGATGCTGAATTTTGTCAAGTGCTTTTTTTGGCATCTGTTAAGAAGATTGTGATTTTTATCCTTCATTTTGTTAATGCAGTGAACCATGTTGATTGATTTGCAGATGTTGAACCATTCTTGCATCCCTGGAATAAATCTCACTTGATCATGGTATATGATCCTTTTAATGTGTTGTTGAATTTGGTTTGCTATTATTTTGTTGAGAATTTTTGCATCTATGTTCATTAGGGATATTAGACTATAATTTTCTTTTTTTGTGGTATCCTTGTATGGTTTTGGTAACCATGACCTCATGTGATGCTGACCTCATAAAATGAGTCTAGAGTATTCCTTCCTTTTCAATAATTTAGAAGAGTTTGAGAAGGATAGGTATTAAATCGTGGGGTTTTTTTTTTTTTTTTTTTTTTTTGAGTGTTTGGTAGTGTTTATCAGTGAAGCCATCTGGTCATAGACTTTTGTTGGTTGGGAGTTTTTTGATTACTGATTCAATCTCCTTATTCTAGTAATCTATTTAGGTCTTCTATTTCTTTATGATTAATCTTAGAAGATTGTATGTTTCTAGGAATTTATCCATTTCTTCTAGGTTGTCCAATTTGTTGGTGTAAATTGTTCATAGTATTCTCTTATGATCCTTTATTTCTGTGGATCTGTTGTATCTTCTCTTTCATTTTTGATTTCATTTATTTGAGTCCTTTTCTTTTTCTTGATGATTCTAGCTAAAGGTTTGCCAATTTTATCTTTTCAAAGAACCAGCTTTTATTTCATTGATCTTTTCAATTTTGTTTCTCTGTTCATTTGTTTCTGTTCTGATCTTTATTATTTTCTCCATTCTACTAATTTTGTGCTTCTTTTGTTCTTTTTCTAGTTCCTTTGGGTATAAAAGTAAGATTGTTTATTTGATAATTTTTGTTTTTCTTGAGGTACACCTCACTATGCTCACTATGAACTTTCCTCATAGGACTACTTTAGCTGCATCTCATAGATTTTGGAATATTTATTTCAATTTTCATTTGTCTCAAGGTATTTTTTTAGTTTCTCTTTGATTTTTATTATTGTCCCATCAGTTCAGTAGCATGCTTTTTAATCTCCACATATTTGGGATTTTTTCAGCTTTTTTTCTTGTAATTGATTTCTAGTTTTATACCACTTGGTTGGGAAAAAAAATGCCTGTTATGATTTCAGTCTTCTTAAATTTATTGAGACTTATTTTGTAGCCTAACATGTGATCTATCCTAGAGAAAGTTCCATATGCACTTGAGAAGAATGTTTATCCTGTTGCTGTTGGATGGAATGTTCTGTGTATATCTATTAGGTGTATCTAGTCTAATGTTTCATATAAGGCTGATGTTTCCTTATTGATTTTCTATCTGGATGACCTATCCACTGGTGTAAGTGGGGCATTAGAGTCCCCTACTATTATTTTATCACTGTTAATTTCTTCCTTTAGGTCTGTTAATATATATATGTATATTTAGGTAAATATATAAATATATATATCCTATGTTGGGTTTATAAATATGTACAAATATTATCTTTTCTTGTTGGATTTTCCTCTTTATTATTATGTAATGCCTTTCTTTGTATTTTATTACAGTTTTTGTTTTAACATCTGTTTTGTCTGATATAAGTATAGCTACACCAACTTTTATTTTTTTTTTCATTTCCATTTGCATGGAATATCTTTTTCTATCCCTTCACTTTCAATCTGTGTATGTTGTTAGTTCCGAAGTGAGTCTCTTGTAGGCAACATATAGATGGGTCTTTTCTTAATCCATTCAATCATTCTATGTCTTTTGATTGAAGGATTTAGTCCATTTACATTAGAGCAATTATTGATAAGTATGTGCTTATTGACATTTGGTTGTTCTTTGGCTGTTTTTGTAGTTTTTCTCTGTTCCTTTCTTCTTCTCTTGTTCTCTTCCCTTGTGTTTTGATTATGTGTTATGTTTAGATTCCTTTTTCATTATCTTTTGTATCTCTACCATAGGTTTTTGCTTTGTACTTACCATGAGGTTCACAGGTAACAGTGTATATGTGTATATATGTGCATGTATATCTCTCTCTATATATGCACACATATATATTTCATAGTCTTTTTTAAGTTGATAGCAACTTAAGTTTGAAAACATTCTAAAAACTATACATTTTTACTCTCCTGCCATAACATTTTATGTTTTTGATGCTATATTTTACATTTTTTTAATTTTCTATATATCTTAACTAATTATTGTAGTTATAGTTAACTTTACTACTTTTATCTTTTAACCTTTATGCTAGCTTTATAAGTGGCTAGTCTGCTAACTTTGTTATATATTTGCTTTCTCTTGTTATCTCTCCTTCAATTCTGAATGATAGCCTTGCCGGTTAGAGTAATCTTGGATGGAAGTTTTTTCCTTTGAGCACTTGGAATATATCATGACATTATCTTCTGGCCTATAAATTTCTGCTAAAAATGTAGTTGATAGTCTTTTGGAGGTTCCCTTGTACATAACAAGTTGTTTTTCACTTGCTGCTTTTAAGATTCTCTCTTTAACTTTTGACCTTTTAATTATAGTATCTCTGGTGTAGGTTTTTTTTTTGGACTTATCTTTTTTTTGGAACTCTCTGTGCTTCCTGGACCTAGATGTCTGTTTTCTTCTCAGATTAGGGAAGTTTTGAGATATTCTTTCTTCAAATAAGCTTTCTGCCATTTTTTTTTCTTTCTCTTCTCCTTCAGAGACCCCATAATGTGAATGTTATTCTGCTTGATGTTGTTGTATGTGTCCTGTAAGGTATCTTTACTTTTCTAATTTGTTGTTTTTGTTGCTCTGTTTGGGTGGTTTCCACTGCCCTGTCTTTCAGATTTCTAATCCATTCTTCTTCCTTATCTAGTCTCCTATTGAACCCCTCTATTGTATTTTTCAGTTAAGTTATTGTATTCTTCAGTTCTTGAGTTCTGTTTGGTACTTTCTTATTTTTTTTTTTTTTTTTTATTATTTCTTTGTTGAATTTTCAATGTGTTCATCCATTCTTCTTCTGCATTTAGTGAGCATCTTTATGACTATTACTTTGAACTCTTTATCAGGTAAATTACTTATTTATGTTCCATTGGGTGTTTTCCTGTGGCTTTATCTTGTTCTTTTTGTTTGGAACATATTCCTCTGTTTCCTCAACTTGCTTTTTTCTCTGTGTTTGTTTCTGTGTATTAGGCGAAACAGCTACCTTTCCCAGTCTTGAGTGATCTTATGTAGATGAGGAACCTTATTGTTCAACCTTGCTTTAGTTCTTGGTTCTTTTGAACCATCATGATTATCTAAGCAATCTGATTTGTTCCTGATAAATCCCAATTGTTGAGTTTGTTCCCAGCCCTGCCAATGTTCCAAAGGGAGGGGTCTCAGCCAGCACCTAGTTTCAGGCCTACTGAACCCATACCCTCAAGCAGCAGGTTTTAAGTATGCAAATATATACAGTCCTTTGGAACCACAGTTGCAATCCTGCTGGCCTCCAGACCAGGCAATTCAGAGCTGTCCCCTTCATGGCAGTTGTAAAAATCAAGGCTTTAGATGAATATATGAGCTCCTTTCTGGGAGATACTAGTGAGCTGTAGCAAGGTCCAGGGAGAGTGCAAAGCTGGCATCCCCCAGCCTACATTCCCTGAGAGCTCCTCCATAGCTTCTGTATGTGTGGTAAACTGAAGCCTACCTTTCAGGCTAAAGCTTCAGCACAAGTAAATAGGCCTTTTTCACAAAAAGACCATGTTTCAGTCTGCTCTGTGCCATGCTATAGGGTTAATAGCCTGCCAAGAACTTTCTCTTTGATTGTTTTAGTCCCATGAGGCTCTATAGCACAGAGCCACGCCACCAGAGCCAGGTGTTTGACATCCCCTGTGTGGACTGTGCATACCCACCCACTGGCTTCAGCAGGGCCATAGGAGAACCTAGCACCAGGGCAAGCTCACCGACTTCACTGGGGCCACAGGGAGCGTGAGTCTAGGATACAAGCCCACCAGCTTGTAGGTGGGAGAGCTTGTGGGTGGGGCCAGCCTGCAGGCTGTAGTGAGACTACAGGAGTGGGTCAGCATGCCAGAGATGAGGTTTTGGCAACAGTACATTTCTGTTTCTCCTACCTGTCTTAATGTGGTTCTTTTATCTTTTGTTCAGCTGGTTTTCAGATCTTCAGGTCTTTTTTTAGAGGGAATTGATCTGTATGTAGCTGTGGATTTGGTGTGTCCATGGGGGGAGGTGAGGTCAGGATCCTCCTACATAGCTGTCTTGAACTGCTGTCTCCATAAACTGCATTTATAATCAGGAGCATGTGCCCAGGTCCTCATTTATTTTTATTATCTCTTTATGTGTCAAGGGGGAATACTAATACATAAATCTTTGATTAATAAAATCTGTGGTTTTCATTAAACTTTTAGAGGTAAGGTAAATCCAAGGGTCCTTTAAGTTCTACTTAAAGTTATACTTAAATGATGCTAGAATAAGCAATAAATTTTAGCCACATGAATTTTGCACTTCCAGAATTTGATTTTTATCTAGCTTGCAATAAGCAGTTTTTTTATACCATTGATATTTTTGTACCACTCATGCAAATACCATATCTGTTTTTAGAAAGATGATGATAAGAACTGTATTTAAACATGATTCTGTTGTGAGTTCCCTTGTTGCAACATTCTTTCACCCTGTAAATATTTAGTTTTCTCCTGTTTTTTCATGTATTTATATGGGAACTTTTACCCAAATTGTTTTTCTTTTCCAGTTTCTACTATATGGAAATTCCCATCTTCGCTTCTCTGCCTTTCTAGTTGCCCTAAAGTTAATTTTTTTTTTCTCTTTCTTTTGATCCCAACACTAGATGAAACCTTTGATAAAATCATTTATGGATATTTCCTTCTTCAACTTTCATAGGAAACGCAGAGTTGACTCTATGGTAAAGCCTGTTTTTAGGGAACAAATTTGAACTAAAACAATCTGTAAAGATGGATTCATCAGACAAGCAAAATAACAATTTTGTGTAGAAATAGAAGATATATATATATAATATATATAACCTCCTGAGGGTCCCAGGTGCCCCAATGGGCTTATTGCATCTTATCCTAGATCTATGATAATTTTAGGAGTTTAGGGAAGGCCACTCAAATCCTATGGCACTTTGTAACCACAGCCCTAACAAAAACAGTTAACAATCCTGCCATCCCATTAACATACATACCTTGAGGATTTGTGCTTCCTTCTCTGTGATGTAGATCCTGGGAGCAGTTCACTTCTAACAGAGATCAATCTTCATCAAAATGAAAAATCGGAATCAAACTGTTGCCTCCTTTATTAATCCATTGTTTTAAATCAGCTTCTTCATCTGCACTCACATTTTTTCCAGATAGCTTCACTTAGTGGAATGCATGGTTGTTAAATCCATTAAAATAGTTCTGCACAAAGGGGAAGCTTTATTATAGATTTTCAGCTTTTTACCTAAGGTCTTCCTATATTGCTAAGGTTTGGGTTTTAATTGTGAGACAGCTTGCCCACGATTGTCTCAAAACAGTAAGGTGCTGGAAAATAGAAACTTAATAATCAATAAAGCACCACAGTTCTACTGACATCATTCCCCTATTTACCATTTGCATATGAGGTAATTCACATCAAAGAAACCAGAACAAGCTGTACATGGGAAATATTCCCAATACGGGAGGAAAGTGTTTTCTCAAAAGCCAGGCCAAAAAAAAAATATATATAAAATAACATATAACATATATAATTTTTAAATTCCCCTTAGTGCATAATTTGGTCTTTCTGAAATAATTTTATAGTTGACAGCTATCCAAGTTCTACCTATATTCAACAGTCACTGCAATCAATGAATTCATAATGGTTCTTAAGTTCTGCTTAACACAGTTTTTCTCTGTGTTTATATGTGTGTATTTCTGTATCTATTTGCCTATCAAATACAAATGAAATAACAGGTTTTAATAAAAGCCTGTGGTTGCAATAAATCTCTTCTAAAATTTTGCAACTGGAAAATCAATGGAAGTTAACACCATGAAAAGAGACATTCCAGCATTTTTTTTTTTTTCCCTGAATTTAGGAAGTAACATAGGTCTAAATTATATGTGAATTTCTTTGAGTTGAAACTTCTGGGTCACATAAGGAGGCATGGCTTTGTCAACATGAGTATTAATATTTATTGCTGGATAGCCAGGGCTTGGGATAATGATGGAATTTAGAGTTTTGAAGCACTGACACTACCATAAAGTATATCGTTTTTCTAACTAAACTAAAACTTTTACTCTTGGACCTAAACTTCTACAAGGTGCCATCCACTCCAAAATGCTATAAAATATCAACCCTCTTTACTTTTGATTAATGATACATTGTCAGAGTGATGAATTCTTCTAGAGTGTAATTTGAAAGATAATATCATTCTAGGGAGAAAAAAGTTCAGGTAAGAATTTAGAACAGTTACCGGATGAAATCCTACCATCACACAGTGTAGTGAAGGATTGGGGGGAGAATCTGGAAATGCTGACAGTAAATCACATTCTTTGGCTTTAGTTTAAGCTTCTATCCTACAGTGAGATATATGATTTACTATCTGCCCTGAAGGCTGTTTCGGTTTGATTTTTAAACATTTTTAGCATGTAGAAAAGTTGCACAGGTCATTTTCTTCATTTTCAGTCCCCCCCCGCCCCTTTCTGTTGCTACCTATTAGTACTGTTACATATAAATTTTCATATTTAGAAGTTGGAAATATAATTATCTCTGAGTTTTAAAATTTGATAATATCTTATTAATAGATAAGGTACAGTGTTTGATACTTAATATGCATAGTTACCTATTTTAAGTGTTTTATAACCACCTTAACATTCTTGTTCATTGGTTACTTATTACTTAAAGATGATAGTTGGTATACTATTAAGTGAAAGATAATATGTTTTGTGTTGCAAATCTAGGTGTGTCCATCTAAGCAGAGACAAAAGACTGCAGGGGTATATACCAAACCGTTAATAGTGGTTACCCCTGTGAAGTACTACTCATTAATTGGAAGGAACGTCTGTTTGTTACTTTTTAATATGTGGCATTGTGATTTTTTACTGGGTTTCTATAATTTTTGAAAAATGTTGCTAATTGAAGGCTAGGTCTATGTAACTATTTCTCAGTAAGGATGCTCTTGAGTATTTTGGGCAGGAACTTTTTTCTTGAGCTATACCATTCCTCAGATTTTGGAATACTCATTAAACCTGGTTATCACCCATTAAATATCAGTAATGCTCTACAATGAGTGTGAAAACCCAAAACACCTTCCCACACTTTCAAATTTCCTTGCCCCAGTTAGGAAGTACTGATCCTTATATTAGTTAGGTCTCTTTGCACTAGTTTGGAACAAAGAATTGTTTCTTGTTGCTAAAGGCCTCAAAGATGTCTTCCGGTGTATGGGAGTAGGGATGATGCAGCTGAGTCATATTCAGAACCAGGACTGGAAATTGGAAAGCTCTTGAGAACCAAGGCAGACTTCTTCCACTTCCAACTTTATTTTTTTTCCTGTGTATCTACTTTATTCTTTTCTTATAATTAACAAATTATGAATTAGATTATAGAGCATCAGTGACAGAGAGAACAAATGTTGCTTTCTTGATTCCAAATCTAAGTTCTCATGAATTCAATGAAGACTAGGTGCTTACTTCTTGTCCAATGAGCTATGGCCCAGAGGACAGAAATATGTTGAGTGATTGTGTCTCCCATGGTGGGACTGGTGGAGAGGAGCACTACTGTGGGTCAGGGAGAAATAACATAGAAGGGGACATTACGGGAAACTGAGTATTCACCTTAATACAAGTCTCCGCTGCAGTTAGACCTAGTGATGCAGGAAGCTAATTGTCTATTGATTTATTTTTTAGTCCAAACTCTTTTTATTGAGGTTTAATTTACACACTCTGAATTCACATTGTAAGTGTACAATTCAATGATTTTTTAAGGTAAATTTACAAACCTGTGCAACAATCACCACAATTGAGTTTTAGAACATTTTCATCACTACAAAAAACTTCCTGGTACTTTTTGCAATCAACCCCTGCTCCCATTTCTAGCTCCAGACAACTACTTGTCTGCTTTCTGTTGGTATAGATTTATCTTTTCTAAAAATTTCATATAAATGGAATCATTCCTATGCAATCTTTTGTGTCTGACTTCTTTCACTTACCATAAAGTTCTTCCACATTATTGCATGTTCATTGTAGGAGTTCATTCCTTATTAATGCTAAATAATATTCCATTGTGTGGATAGATCATATTTTGTTTATCTAGTCATCAGCTGATGGATATATAGATTTTTTAGGCTTTTGGTGTTTTGAAGTTTGGACTAAAACATAAAAGGAATTTGGACTAAAAAATAATAGATAAGTAGCTTCCTGCATCACTATAGAATAGTGCTGTTATGAATATTTATCTGTGTATAGATCTTTGTGTATAGACTGTTTTCATCACTTTTAGGTAAATATCTGGGAATGGAATTGTTGACTCCCAAGGTAAGTATTTGTTAGCTTTCTAAGGAGATACCAAACTGTGTTCTAAAATATCTGTAACATTTTACCTTTCCCACCAACAGCATATGAGGGTTTCATTTTCTCCACATCCTTGCCAAAACTTAGTATTGTCAAATGTGTTTTGCATTATAGCTATTCTAGTATGTATGTCATAATATCTCATTGTGGTTCTAATTGCATTTCTTTAATGACTAATGATGTTGAACATCTTTTCATTTGCTTATTAGCCATCTGTATGTCTTTGGTGACATGTTGATTCAAATTTTTTGGCCATTTTAAAATTGCATGGTTTAGGGGCGCCTGGGTGGCTCAGTCATTAAGCATCTGCCTTCGGCTCAGGTCATAATCCCAGGGTCCTGGGATCAAGCCCCACATCAGGCTCCCTGCTCTGCGGGAGGCCTGCTTCTCCCTCTTCCACTCCCCCTGCTTGTGTTCCTGCTCTCGCTGTCAAATAAATAAATAAATAAATCTTTAAAAAAAAAAAAAATTGCATGGTTTGTTTTTGTGTTAGTGAGGTTTAAGGGTTCTTTATACATTCTGGATGTAAGTCCTTATCAGATATATGATTTTCAAATATTTTCTCCTAATCCAGATAGCTTGGCTTTTTACATGAAATTTAAAAAATACTAATTCTAGATTTTTTGCATTTCCATATACATTTTAGAATAAGGCTGTAAATTTTAAGATAAGATTGTCAATTACTATAAAAAACCCCAAAGAAATGCAAAACCTGATGGAATTTTGATATAGAATGTATGGCATCCACAGATTAAGTTTGTTCTTACAAAGCCTTAATTTATCAATTTTTTATTTTATGGATCATATTTATGAACACTTAGTTTATGTATTCATACCTTGATCGATGCTTGGGTTACTTCTACCTCTTGGCTACTGTGAACAGTTCTTCTATGAGCATGGGTATGTAGACACTTCTTTGAGACCCCACTTTCAATTATTTTGAATATGTATGTAGAAATGGAATTGATAGATGATATGTTAAATCTATTTTTAATTTTTGAGGAAATTCCTTTTTTTTTTTTTTTTACTGCAGCTTAACTATTTTACAATCCCATTAATAGTGCACAAGGGTTCTAATTTCTCCCCCTGCTCACCAACACTTGTTATCCTTTGTTTGCTTGATAGTAGCCATCCTAATGGGTGTGAGATGACATCTCATTGTGTCCATATACATAATAGGGTAAGCTTGTCAGTTGTTACAAAGAAATATCCTGATGGGATTTTGATAAAGATTTTGTGTAGTATACAGATTGATTTGGGGAAAATTGCCATCTTAACAATATTGAATCTTTCAGTCTATAACATGATTTTGTTCCATTTATTTAGATCTTATTTATCTCATCAATGTTTTATACTTTTTAGTTTTAAATTCATATACTTTTTTTGTTAAATGTTTTCATAAGTATTTTATTCTTTTTGAAGTTACTGTGGGTACTTCTTTTCTTAATTTTAGTTTTGGGTTGTTCATTGCTAGTATATATATATATATATATATATATATATATATATATATATAATTGATTTTTGAGTATTGATCTTGAGTCTTGTGACCTTGATAAATTCACTTATTATAGTAGCTGTTTTTGTTTGTTTGTTTGTTTGTTTGTTTTAGATACCTTAGGATTTTCTACATGCAGGATCATATCCTCTACAAGTAAAAAACAGTTTTACTTCTTCCTTTTTAATCTGGATGCTTTTAATTTTTTTTTTTTCTTGTCTTATTGTGTTAGCTAGAGCCACCAGTCAAATTTAAATAGAAGTGGCAAGTGTTTACATCCTGGCCTTGTTCCCGATTAAGGGCAAAGCATTTAGTCTTTTTTACCAATAGTTGTTATGTTTGCTACAGGTTTTTCATAGATGCTTTTACCATGAGGAAGTCCCTTTGTATTCCCTGCTTCTTTTTCCCTGTTTTTATTGAAATGATCATGTTGTTTTGTCTCTTATTAATATGCCTTTTTACAATACTTGATTTTTAGATGTCCAGTTAAGAATGCATTACCGGATATAATTTCACTTGGTCATGACTAATAATTTATGTATTGGGGGAACAGATTTGCTAATATTTTGTGAAGGAATTTTGCATCTAAGTTCATGTGGGATATTAGTCTGTAGTTTTATTTTCCTGGAATGTGCCTGTCTACTTTGGTGTCAGGGTTGTGTTGGCCTCATAAAATGAATTTAGAAGTATTTCTTTCTCTTTTTTCTGAAAATGTTTGTGTTAGATTGGTATAATTTCTTCCTTAAATAGTGGGTAGACTTAACCAGTGAAACAATCTGAGTCTGGAATTTTTTTTCATGGAAAGATTTTTTAATTATTAGTTCAGTTTCTTTACCTTATTGTTCTATTCTAATTTTCTATTAGTTCAGGAGGAAGTTTAGGTGATTTGTGTTTTTCATTGAATTTATCCATTCAATCTAAGTTGTCCAATTTATTGGCATAAGTTTTTAGATTCCTTTATGATCGTCTAATACCTATAGGTCTATACTGATGTTCTTTCTTTCATTATTGATTTTGTTAATTTGTATTTTACTCTTCTTTTTTGGGGTCAGTTTAGCTAAAGGTTTATAAATTTTCAAGTCTTTTTTAGAAACCCAATTTTAGTTTTATTGATTTTTTAAAAAATTTTGTTATGTTTCATTGATTCTGATCTTTATTTTCTGATTCCTACCTACTTTTGGACTTCTTTTCTTTGATTTTTTCCCCTACTTTCTTGAGTGAGGATTAGACTAGATTATTGATTTTAGATCTTCTTCCTTTCCAAAACAACCTTTTGAAGCTATAAATTTCAGTCTAACCACTGCTTTAACTGTATCATATATTTTGATTTGTTATGCTTCCTTTCTAATCAATTCAAGATTATTTACTAATATCCCTTGTGACTTATTTTTTTATCCAAAGGTTATTTAGGAGCAAGTTGCTCAATTTCTAAATATTTTGTGATTTCCCAAATTATTTGTTGCTGATTTCTAATTTTTTGTTGTTATTGAGACCAGAGAACGTATTTTCTGTGATTTCAATTCCTACAAATTTATTAATACTTATTTTATGTGGAGCATATAGTCTACCTTTTTGTTTGTTTGTTTGTTTGTTTTTGGCCTAGCACTTCAGCATATATTCTATCTTAAAGAATGTCCCATATGAGCTTGAAAAGAATTCATATTCTGTTGTTGTGAGGTCAAGGGTTCTTTGTCTCTTAGATTAAATTACTTCATGGTGGTTTTCAAGTTTTTTAAATCCTTACTGACTTTCCGCCTAGCTGTTTCATTAATTTCTGAGGAAGGGATTGAAATATTTTGCGGTTCTGTTGTTACATACGTAATTGTTATAGATATAATTGATCATAAATATAACTATAGCTTCCTTTTATATTGACTCATTATTATAAAATATCCCTCTTCTTTCTATTTTTTTTTGTCTTATTAATATAGCCCCTCCAACATTCTTAGGATTATTAATTTCAAGATATATATTTTTCATCTTTTTACTTTTAACCTATTTGTCTTTGGATCTAAAGTCAGGCTCTTATCAACAGCATATATTTGGGTCTTGCAGGTTTTTTTTGCTTTTTATTTTTTTTACCAAGCCTGACAATTTCTGTCTCAATTGGTGGGTTTAGTCCATTCATATTTAATGTAATTAATGATGTAATTGGATTTACATCTTCCATGTTGCTATTTGTTTTTCCTATGCCTTATCTTTTTTGTTTCTTTCTTCCTTCCTTACTGCTTTCTTTTGTGTTAAAGATTTTTTTTATCATTCAATTGAAATTACTTTTTTGGGTGTGTGTGTATGCGTGCGCACGCATGTGTATGCACATATTTATTTAGTGGTTGTTTTAGGTATTACAATATACATCTTATAACACTTCACTTCATATTAATACTAACTGTGGTAAAATATTATAACTTGGCTTTATTTTAACTCTATTTTCTCTCCATTCCTTTGTGTAGGTTATATATTATATATCAATGTTATAAATCCGTAATATAGTGTCAATGTTATTACTATATATAGCTTTATGTTTTTAAAAGAAATTAAAAAGAGAAAACAAAATATTTAAATATCTTTTATTTTTACCCATATATTTATGTTTCTGGGGCTCTATCTTTCTTCTGGTGGATTTTATGTATGTATGTATGTATGTATGTATGTATTTTTAAGATTTTATTTATTTATTTGACAGAGAGCAAGCACAAGCAGGGAGGAATGGCAGGCAGAGGGAGAGGGAGAAGCAAGGCTCCCCATGGAGCAGGGAGCCCGATGTGGGGCTCGATTCTGGGACCATGACCTGAGCAGAAGGCCGATGCTTAGCAGACTGAGCCACCCAGGCTCCCCCTTCTGGTGGATTTAATACCTTTCAGCTTTAAAACCTTTCTTTAGTACTTGTTAAGGCCGATCTACTGGTAATGAATTATCTCTTACTTTATCTATTTGGGAGTATCTTTATGTTTGATTTCATTTTTGAAGGACAGTTTTCCTAATATAGATTTATTTTTGGCAGTTTTTTCCTTTTAGCACTTTGTATCATTCTATTGCTTTTTGGTCTCAATTTTTTTCAGATACAAAATCAGTTTGTTATTCATATTTATGTGCTCTTTCTTATATGTGATGAGTAATTTTTCTCATTCCTTTCAAGATTTTCTGTTTACCTTTGACTTTCAGTAGTTTGGTTATGAGTTGTCTTGGTATGGATATCTGTATATTTATCTTTCTTGGGGCTTGTTGAGCTTCTTGGATTTCTAAAGTAATAATTTTTAAGTTTGGAGCCATCTTTTCTTCATATATATTTTTCTTCTCATTTCTCTCTGATACTCTCACTAAATGTATGTGAGATGCTTGATGCGGTCCTGTAGGTCTGTAAGGCTGTTTTCATTTTCTTTAAACTTTTACTTTTTACTTTTCAAATTAGATAATTTATCTCTATCTTTTTTCAAGTACACTGAATTTTTTTTTCCATTTCAAATATTTCATAATCTATTTAGGTTATAATCAAGAATTTTCATTTGGTTCATTTTTATGATTTCCATTTTTTAAGCAGCCCCTCTATAACTCTCTCCTTTTCAGAATCATCCCATTAAATGTTTTGACTAGTCCACTGCTCACCCTAATTGGGACCAAAGCCTCAGGCTGTCATAGCTGTACGTTTTCCCCATTCATTTATAACCAAATTTGCTAGTTCACTGATAATGCCACTATAATTTTAAGATTCTGCCCTCTGCCAGGAATCAAGTACACTCCTTGTTCAGTCTTGCCCTAGTAACATTGACCAACTTGGGAAAGGAGATCTAAGAAAGAGCCATAGATTTTTGCTGTTCTTCAGTAATGTCATAGTCGTTTTCCTTGAGTAAATACTTCTCAACTTCTTGTTAGCTTTTGGTTGATTTCAGAGCCCTGAAATAGTTTTAAAAAATTTATCCAGTCTAACATTTGTTTTATGGGGATAGAATTATTTACTGATGTTTTCACTATACCATAGTCAGATGTCGTACCTCTGTCTATTGAATTGAATAGGAATCCTATTTTTGGGATATTTGAACTATTTCTCTTACTTACAGAGAAGTAGTATATTGTGATATAGATAAAATGGTAGCAATCATTTGGATGCAGTACTTTGTGTCATCAATTTGGTAGGTGATTTTCATACAGGATGTATATTTTTCACAACATCTCTGTAAGGTAGATACTGTCTTCATTTTATAGGCTTAGAAAGGTAAGTGACTTTCCCTTTTATGCTATTATTAACAATGCCATTGATTCTGTCTGTGTTGATACTGACTTAGATAGCTTGGGTATAGGGGAGGAATGTTTAAATAGAATTTTTAGTCATTTTTATGTCAGTAAATCAGTGAAATTTGATTCAACCAACATTTGTCAAGTACTTAACCAGTGGCAAGCAATGTTCTGGTTGCAAAGTGTGAAGGATAGGGCTGCAGGGAGGAGGGGCAAAAGAAGGTGATAAAAAACATGGATAAGTTAGAATAAGACATGGTCCCCTCTCTCAAGGAATTCATAATCATGAAAGGGAAGACAGATGTATTCAACCAATTGTAATGCAACTGAACGGTATGACACATGATTCTTAAACCTTAATGAACATTCAAATTACATGGTAAGCTGCAGATTCTGATTCAGTGGTTCTGAGTGGGACCTGAGATTTTGTATTTTTTTTTTTAAAGATTTTATTTATTTATTTGACAAAGAGAGACACAGCGAGAGAGGGAACACAAGCAAGGGGAGGGGGAGAGGGAGAAGCAGGCCTCCCGCAGAGCAGGGAGCCCCATGCGGGGCTCGATCCCAGGATCCTGGGATCATGACCTGAGCCGAAGGCAGACACTTAACGACCGAGCCACCCAGGCGCCCCGAGATTTTGTATTTTTAACAAGTTTCCAGTTGATGCTGCTGCTGTTGATATATAGATTACACATTGATGAGCAAAGCTCTAGTACTGATGTAAGCAAGGAGTTATAAGGCCACATAAAACAAAACAACAACAAAAAAGAAAATATGTAAATTTTGGTGCAGTTAGTTGAAGAAGAAAACTTGTTTCAGAGAGATTAAATAATTTGCCCTTCTGAGCTATTTTTTATAATGCCATTGAGATACATTAGAACTGGATAACACTTGATCTGGGCCTAAAATGATAAGTAGAATTATAACAGGAAACCTACCCTTTCCAAGTAGAGAGGAAAACTTTGGCAAGGCATAGAAATAATATGTTGATGTGTGTTTTTAATAGGAAATGCCCTTAAAACATTTTTTTTTCCCCCTCGGTGAAACAGAATATCCAGTTAGGAATAGTTCCAAATATGAGGCTATATATTAGGGTAATGCTTGCTGAAGTAGAAGAAGAACCCCCAAATATCATTGGCTTAAAACAGTAAAAGTTTAATTTTTACTCACCTAGATTTCAACATGGATGTTCCTAAGACATCTCTGTTTTAAATATCTCCTTCCCTCTTGATCTGGGGACTTTAATGTGTAGCACCACCATCTTAGATGTGTTACTTCCAAGGTCACTGTACATCCATCTAGCAAGCTTGCTGAACAGGAAAAGGGGTAGTTTCTTACCACCTTGCCAGTAGAAGTAAAATTCATTACTACTTCTCACATTCTGTTGAACTATCATAAGCTCCACCCAGATTATAGATTCTTCTCTGGAATAAGCATGGGAAATTGGATCTGGAGAATAGGAAGTTGCAAATCATTAACACATAAATGATATATTTTTCACATACCTAGGAACTTATAAGTATTTTAAAATAGTAAGTTATAGTAGTGTGGTAAATTTCTAATCTTAATGATTTTGTTAAATTTTATACCTCTTAATTAAGAGATAGATATTTTAAGTGTGTTCTAGAATTTTACTCTTATAGAATACTTTTAATTTTGTCGTTCAGAAGTTTTGTTTTTGTAAAGTTCACTTGCCTCCCCACCAGGTAGTAGATGAGACAAGTAAAAGGAGAATCTGTTTCTCCCTTCAATTTGCTAGTGCCTAGTCAAACATGAAAATAAGCAGAATAAGTTAGAAACAAAACTAAACAATGTAATCTCTGCATAAGCAATTATATATATAATTAGTTATATATATAATTACATTTTTTTTTTGTAAAGGAAGGAAAATTGTTATGTTTTTGCAAAGTTCACTTGCCTCCTCACCAGGTAGTAGATGAGACAAGTAAAAGGAGAATCTGTTTCTCCTTTCAATTTGCTAGTGCCTAGTCAAACATGAAAATAAGCAGAATAGTTAGAAACAAAAACTAAACAATGTAATCTCTGCATAAGCAATTATATATATAATTAATTGTATATATAATTAAAATTTTTTTTGTAAAGGAAGGAAAAATGTTCATATCTATGGAGATAAAATTTAATATATTTTAAGTCTCAAGAAATCAAAAGTAAAACACATTATCTATATTAGTGTAATTCAGTAGGGAAAAGGAATTAGGCTGAGAGAAGGAAGATCTTGGTTCTAACTCAAGCTGCAATATTTTGTATCCATTTGACTTTGACCTAAGCTATATGAGCTTGAGTTTCCTTGTCTATGTAATGGGGATCATAGTATCTGTCCCTTTCCTTGCATGCTTATTTTAAGAATAAGAAAAATGTATTTACATTCTTACAACTGAGAAAAGTAATATTTTTTAAATTAAAAACAATTTTAAGAAAAGTAATATTTAAATGTAAGATGTTTAAGGAAAGAAAATTCCCATTTATTGGCATTTCGTTTATACCAAATTAATAGAACTTTAAGATATTCAGTTATAGCATTTCATTTTATTAATTATCCATGATGTTTATCATATATTTTAGCAGTAAATTTAAAAATGGAATCATTTTTGTGTGTGTGCCATTTCAGAGTCTCTTAAAATGCTACCTAAAAATGTTATAACAATTCATTGGAACATTGATAGCAGAATTCATTTTAGGACAGGAATAATCTTTGATTTGTGTTATGTAAGTCAACATGTATTTGAATAATAATTCTATCTTGATAGTTTTATGAAAAATTAATACTGTTGTTTTTACTACTTTTAAGAATGTGTAAAATGGAAACTAGACCTTCTAACCACCTTTGAAATCAATAGATCTCTACTCTAGGGAATTTAAAATCAGACTTATATTGGACTACTCTGTTTAAAAAAAAATATTTGTTTTGGTAAAGCATTACCATTGGCTTGAATTTCTCTTAAAAATAACGATTATATAGGTTATAGATATAGAAATAATGATATATAGATTATATAGATCACTGGGAAAATTTAAAACAGATATCACTGATATCTGTGCATACATATATGTATATATAAATGTGCATAGATCACATTAGTCATTTTTCATAGATAATTCATTAATTCAGCATGAAATTACACTAATTAATTTGATCTTCACTGGTTCATTCCAGAATGAGGTTGCAGTGAATCTTAACAGATCTGTAAAAGGTCGTAACTGGAAAGTTTCAGTGTAATCTAGTTATTTAGGTAACTAGATGAAAATTTAAAAATACGAATATTTCCATGAGAAAGTACAAAATAATTATTTCTAATCCCTGCTGAAGTTATTCTCTATCTTGAGGACATTTGCTAAAGGAGTACAACCTATTGCTTGTCTTTCTAATATCAGGTTTTCAGAGTCTCACCCTGTAGGTTGTTTGGTTCAAGCTCAAATGGGACCCAGAATCCTGCAGAGTCCTAGGGCAGATCAGAATAGTTGCTGATAGGAGACCCCTCAAAGAACAGGCCCTTTCCAAGAGTTGCCTTTTCCTTTTCAGCTGCTCTGAAGGCACGTGGAGAGGTTTTTTGAATTCTTTTTCTCAGTCATTTATTTTAATTCTTCAGTTCTTCCTCTCCCTCCCCACCACCTTATTTTTACCATATGTTATATGCCAGGCACTATGGTAGCCATAGAAAGATTTAAGAAGACAAGATTTTTAACTTATTTGAACTTATATGGTGAACTGTAAAAGCAAAGTATCAATAAAGCTTCTAGACTTAAAAAAAAAAAAAAGGAATAGATAGACACCAAAAGGTGATGTACAATCAATATTGTATGGGCTACTAGAGATCTAATTTGGGTATGAAGAGGGTACAGAGGATGGGCCCCTCACACAGCCAGAGTGAGGAGGACAAAGAAAGGTTCCTACACCTGTGGGAGTAATTTGGGATGAATCTAGAAGAAGTAGGAGTCTGCCAGGCAAAGAAAATGGTAGAGGAGGGAAGGCTTCCCTGGTAAGTGAAACTCATGAGCAAAGATACTAAATGAGGAACAACTTGGAGTTTACTAGGAACCTACAGGTAAGAGGCACTTCCTGATGTGCACTTTTGAATAGTTAATGCTTTCTAAAGATGTTTTATCACCAAGGATACTCATTACTGCTTATTCAGGCTCCTACTAGATCAGCTATATTTAGTTCTTTAGCTATGTTGTACAAAAATAACACATCTATCTATTTGGGGTTGACATAGTGGAAAGGCTATGAGTCATTAGAATTATACACACCTGGGGTGATTTCCCAGCTCTGCCACCCACTCACCATGTGACCAGGCCTAAGTTATTTAAACCATCAGAGCTTTCATTTCTTTATCCTTAAAACAGAGACAAAAATAGTAATGCTTTCAAGTTGACTTGAAGATTAAATATGTTTTTAAGATACTTGGGGTAGTATGAGACCAAACCAGCTCCTCGATAGCTGGCAGCTATCACTATTATGTTGCTTGATATAAATGTCAATTTGTATTTTGAAATATTAAATAAAATGTATTGGATTTTAGTAATCATAGACTAATAAAAATATGATTTAATGTATCTAAGTTACTTAGACTGACATATTAGTCTTTTTAGAACTATTTTGTTTCTTTTTTCACAGGCAAAATCTCAAAGATTATCCAATGTATTGGATGTTGCCCATCGGTTTATCAAGGAAGTTAATCCAGATGAACCCAGAGGGGATAATCATTCTACAAAAGAGATTAGTAAAAGTCAGAATAAACCCAAATCTCTTCTTCTACAGGGGAGCAACTCTGGGGTAAGCTAAGGAAAATAGAGTAGACATTTTCTGTCATACATGATCATGGAGACTGTCATTCATAGACTTAACTAGAGCTATAGAGTTTTATAGATTATTTTATCACATTGTTTAATATTTGAATTTTATTTTTTATGACTCAAAAACATCTTGACTGTAAAAATCCTTTTAAGGAGACTGCTTTGATTCCACTGAAGACTGTTTTTTTTTTTTTTTTTTGTGAATGATTGTTTGACCATGTTGTTTTCTGGGCATTGCTACCATTTCAGGAAATGAATGAGTATTTGGGAGAAACAAGAAAAAAAAATAACACAATGCAATATAACAATTTTATTTTAGTCAGAATTTCAGAGAGGCTAAAAATACAAAACCTTGCCAAGTTTTTGTTTTGTTTTGTTTTTTTGTTTTAGGTGACAGGCAATTTTACAGTTATTTAAAATTGGACTTACACCAAATTCTGGTTGTTATTCAGATTGACTACTGATCCCAAGATGTGCTAGATAAGCTTTCATCAGCTCATGTCTATATTTTGTAATAGACTTGTTGTATTGATTCTTTAGCAAGAGACAAGCTTCCTCGAATTTTGATCTATGTAATTAATCCTCATTCTTTTAGATGCCACTCACCTTTCCACTGTAGTTCAGAAATAGTAACAAACTTGACTGAAGTCACACAACTTGTTACTTGGTGACAGGGTCAAGCTTGAACTTCAGTTTCTTGAGTTCCTAACCCATGCTCACGGAGCAAAGAAGAAAACATGCATTATGCTCGTAGGACCTCTTTCCAGCAAAGAAACTGTGCTTGAATTGTTCAGGAAAGTCAGTGTTTTTACATGGATTTCACTTTCTAATAGACCTGTTAAGGGTGATTGTGAAGAATCCCTGAATGAATTATGGCCTCATTATTATAATAATAATGTGTTGAAAACTGACTCTGTGCCAGACACGGTCCTACATATTTTACATGTATTATCTCTTTCTGTCCTCTCTTAATTTTTCCCTTCTTTTTCCAGATGAGAAAATTAGTGACAAAGATCAGTTTTTATAAATTGCCCAAGGTATGAATGAAACTTAGATTTGAACCCAGACTTTATGACTCCAAATTATTTGCTTTTAGCCGCTATACAGAGGCCGTGGTTTTAAGGGTTTCTCCTTCCTGCCTGCCATTTTATCTAATTTATCTTCTCAGTGAAAATAGTGATAAATTAACAGCTAACACTTGTTAAACACCTAACACTAGGCATTGTGCTTAATCCTTAATTGCCTTATCATATCCAATAATCACAATAACCATATAAGTTTCACATTATTATTACTCTATTTAACAGATGACAAGGGCAGAGAGGAATTTAGTAACTAGCCCTACTAGAAAGCTTACATCTTTGCCTGTGCTTTTAATCCCTGCAGTAAATGCTGCCTTTTGTCCCCAGAGGTGACTGTATATGCTATATAGACCCTCTCTACTTCTTGTCCTAACTTAAAAACTGTTAATTCAGTGGTTTCATCCAGGAGTGCACATCAGAACCAACTGGAAAACCATTAAAGAAACACACATGACCAAATTCAGCCTCTCTTTGGGTGGGTCCACAGGTCCAGTGGTTTTAACAACTGCTAAGTCACTGTGGTGTGAATATTCTTGTTGGATGTCACTGCTATCAACCCTTAGGTGAGCGCCTGTATTCAGTGCCAAAGAGCAGTGGCTCTCCAACTGTAATAAGTAAGCATCAGAAGCACTGGGTGCGTTTGTTAAAATGTGTCCTTTCTTCTAGAAAATGGGGATATTAAAACATATCTTGCAGGGATATCATGTGGCTTAGAAGGATAATGAATATTACCCACTGGATTCCATGTGCTCTTTCAAATTTCCTATTCCCTTCAGAACTGGGTAGAGTCATGTTAGGCTCTGAGTGGAAGTGGCATATGACAGTTCTGGGCTCAAACATTTAAAAGCCAATGTCCAGTCCTCTGACTTTCCCTATCCTGCCACTGCTGTGAGGAAGCATAGCTATATTCCAAAAGCATAGCTATAAAGGCAGATGTTTTATATCTCTGATTCATTGGTTGGAAAGGAGCTACTCTGGAGACCTGCTGGAATCACTGCATACTTAAACCATTTTGTATTAAGCACTGAGTTTTCAGTGCTTCTTCATTAGTGCAGCATACATACATACACACATCATATTGATTACTGGATACCTATAAATACCTTCCCACAATCTCAGCATTTTCTTTTCTTTTCTTTTCTTTTCTTTTCTTTTCTTTCTTTCTTTTTCTTTCTTTCTTTCTTTCTTTCTTTCTTTCTTTCTTTCTTTCTTTCTTTCTTTTTCTTTCTTTCTTCTTTTTCTTTCTTTCTTCTTCCTTTCTTCTTCCTTTCTTTCTTCCTTTTTCTTTCTTTCTTTCTTTCTTTCTTTCTTTCTTTCTTTCTTTCTTTCTTTCTTTTCTCTCTTTCTTTCTTTCTTCTTTTGAGAGAGAGCATGAGTGGAGGGGGAAGGACAAAGGAGAGGGAGAGAGAAAATCTTAAGTAGGCTCCATGCCCAGTGCAGAGCCCAACATGGGGTTCGATTCCATGACCTTGAGATCATGACCTGAGCCAAAACAAGAGCTGGCCACTTAACTGACTGAGCCACCCAGGTGCCCCTAAAACTTAGTATTTTCAAACCAAATCTACCTCTCCTCTAAAACCTATAGATGTCACTGTTGGTGACAGCCTATCTTCTTGCTTTTCAGGTGAGCCAAGAATCGTTATTTTCTGTAGTCCTTTCTCTTCTTCCTCTGCACATCTAGTTAGTTACCATGTCTCATGCAGTCTACTGTCTAAAAACTAGCTTGAATATTTGGTCCCTTCTATCCTTATTGCTCTTCCAAATACGGAAATTAGCTTTTTCTTGAAGTGCAAAAGGTTCATAACACAGAACGTGGATTTCATTCTCTCCCTTTCTAGAAGTCAATAATAATTCCAGTTTTGTATGTATGTATTTCTTTACACAAATGTTAATATTAAATGCTGCTCTGCAAATATACTTTTTATACTTAACAATAGTTTTGATATTCATATAAGTACATTCTATAGTCTTCTCATTCTATATAGTGGTTATAAAACACCCTATTTATTAGATATAAAATGACTTTAAAATATAAAAATTTAAATTTTAAAATTTGAAATTTCCACTAACCAACATTTACTTTATTTCAATCTTTTGCCGGTACAAACTAGAGTATAAAGAGTAATTTTGAAAAATATTGTTTTGCATACATGTATGCATATACCTTGTGTGTGTATACGTCATGCGTTTGTAATGTTGTTAGATATTAGCAATTAGCTGTAATGTTTTAACTGGTGTCTTTGCATCCAAACTCACTATTCCTTAATTTCTTTTTCTCCCACACTACTGTGTAGGAGCCTTCAGTGGCTTTGAGTTTCCATTATGTGTAAGTCTAATTTCCTCTGTATGGTGGGCAGTATCCTTCATGATCGGGCCCAGATTATCTTTTACCCTTTGTATTTTCTCATATCCCACTTTTCATGATTGCAGTGCAAACTACTAAGGGCTCCATGCCACTGTGCTGTTTGACTCCATGTTTTAGCATATATACCGTTCCCTCTCTCTGTAATACTGTCCCTGCCACTTTTTGCCCATAGAATTCTTGTTTATCTGCGTTAAATAACCTGTTTCTTGCACCTGTTCCTATTGTGGACTTTTAAACCTATGTTTCTGTGGCCAGCAGCTGGCCCAGTGACTTCACATTCCCAGATGCTTTTGTTTATATTCAAAATTTTGGACACATATTTAATGCTCTTTTCTCAATTATACTCTAACAGTCTGCCTGTTTATTTTGCAATTAAGGGGTGAACATAGAGGATTCTACTTTTGTATCTAGAAGATACACAATGGAGATTTATCAATTTGATCAGTGTAGGTAAATCCACATCGCTAATTCAGCATTGGTGTGGACTTTATTTTGCTTTATTTTCCTAATTTGGCCATTTTCTCTGATCTAGTGGGTAACTGCCAAATCCTACCTTTATTTTCTTCTGTGCGTTCACAGTGGATCTATATTTTGTACTGAATTCATCCTTTCCTCCTATCGTTATGCCAAGAAGCATGCGCTGCTTCATATACATTAATTTGTTCATTCATTCAGCTAACTTTTAATAAGCACCTACTTTGTGCCAGGTGCTGCTCTTGGCACTGAGGAAAAAGACAAAACCCCTGATCTCATTACGTTCTAATGGGGAGAGACAGGCAATGCACAAATAAACACATAGAGTAAATTTACAGAGATGTTATTCGGAGAAAAATATAGCAGATAAGGGAATGGAAGGTGGGGGGTAAAGGGGCTATATTTGTGGGGTCATGACCTACTCTCTGAGTAGGTGACGGTTGTACACAGACCACCTGAAATGAATGGAGTAGCTATGTGAAAATATGGAGGAGGGTCACTCCAGGTATTGGATATGGCTAGTGCAGGGCCCTCGTGTGAGAATGTGCTTCGTGGGCTCCCAGCACTACAAGAATGTAAATTTGGCTGGAGCCCAGTGAACAAGAGGGGAATTGAAGGAAGTGAAGTAAAAAGATAGGGGAGTACAAGGTCTGTAGGGCCTTGTAGGTCCTAGTAGGAACTGGGGGTTTCATAGAGTCATTGGAAGGTTTTGAACATAGGAGTGACATGATCAGATTCAAATATTAAAACAACAACAACAACAACAAAAACCCCTGCTCTCTCTGCTGAGCAGATTGGAGAAGTAGGGGGATTAGATTCACAACTATTGCCACTTCCCCTGGGGAACACTGGTGAATAACATGATGATAAATCCTCAGTCATGCAGGCTCTAGTTTTAATAATTTTTGAAGAGACCATTTCTAATTGTTGATACGGTTTTAAAGAAATCAGTAAAGCATATGCGTAAGTACAAATTTAAAACATTCCACTTTTAAGTTAAAAAGTAGTATATGATTCAAAATGCCTAATAATTAATGCTACCTGTATTTTAAGATATGGGAAATTTAGTAAAGCACACTTAGATGCACTTTTAATTGGTTTAGATAGAAGTTCCAACCACAAAAAGAGCAGAGTGTTCAAATCCAAAAGATAGGCTCCTCTGTGAAGGGTCATTTGATGAAGAAGCTTCTGCCCAGTCCTTTCAGGAAGCTTTAAATCAACGGAGAACTGGACAACAAGATGACAACGAGAAACAGAACTTACATGCAGCAAAAGCAGGTACAGCTATTTTTATAAAATGAATGTTATAAAATGAAGCCGAATTTATTTTATTTATCTCCATTCTCTGTGAATATAAATGCAGTGTTCAAAAACTGTTAGCATTAGGATAACAGTTTGCTGCAACCCCTCAAAGGAGCATTCACTGTACAACCAGGGGTAAGTGGTTTAATATTTATAGAACCCTGACTTGAGCACTGGGGAGATTTGTGTTTGTCTCTAATGTAACTTCAGACTGTCAAATGAATGGAGAATTGGATGCTTTCAGCTCCCCCACTCCTGGCAGAAAATTTTTGTCAGGACAACTGTTCCTTTATTGAACTGTATTTATACATAAAACAAGAGGATCTATGAGATAGAAAAGTAAAGAACTTTTTTGTGTCTTGAAAAAATACAGTTCAAGGGCTGCTATGAATTTAAGGGGGAGAATTGATTTTTTTTTTTTTTTCCTGTCCGAAGGGATATTTCTTGTTTTTACTTTTCCTTGATGATTTTTGCACCCATATTCTAGACATTGAAGATTGGGTGACTGAGGCACATACTGTCTCTGCTTTACGTTTCCCAGAATCTCTTGAGGAATATCATCCTTTTGAAACTATTTGATTTATTAATTTTATTACTCAGAATCTTGTAGAGACTTCCAATTGCTTTTCACTGAAAATAAAATGTGAGATAATAAATTTCAATCATGTATCTTTATTGACAGCATCCAATTTTATTATTTTACTTCATTTTTTTCCAGCGCAGGAACTCTCCTGATTATTCATTCTTTATAACAGTATGATTCCTAACGTCAAGGTATCACATGCCATCTTCCAATTGGAATTGGATTTTTTACTAAATAATGTTCTCTTTGAAATATTTTTCCTTACCTTTGTTCATGTTACATCAGTTTCATTAATATTTCCAAGATTTTATTTATATACTCTCTTTGTAGCATGTATCTTAATATAATTCTCATTGACTATGTTATTTTATGTGCTTTTTATTTGAACCTTCAAATTTTGATGTATTTTTTACTTTTCTACTCTGAAAGGGAAAAATCTTCTATAAAAATACCTTTTGATTGTCTACTTTGAAAGACATAGTGTTTAAAATAGTAAAGGGACTGATTTGATAAATCAGATAAGGTCAGAGAAGAAAAAAATTTGTTTTTCATAGTGGAGATAACTATATTATAAGAATAATATAATGATTATTTTACATGATTTTGTGTAACAAAAAGTTAACCAAGAAGAAAATGAAAATAACCTAATTCAACCATCTAGAGATAATCAATGTTAATGTGTTGGTACATGTTTTTCAATAGACACAGTTGCACAAACACAAGCATAAATGGAGTGACACTATACAAGCTATTTGTAACATTTTTGCTTAGATTCTGTCATGGACAACTTTCCATATAAATACAGGTATATATCATCATTTGTAACTGTTGCATAATACTCTGTATGCCATGATTTACTTAATCAGAATTTTATTGATGGATATTTTGTTTCTAATTCTCGATATGGTAAAATAAGTTATAATGACCATCTTAGCTCTTTGTGTACTTGTACAATTACCTTAAAATAAATTTTTAAATGTAGAAATGTTGTGTCAGTGGTTGCTGAAGAGAAATAATTAAGATGAGGACTTCTGTTGAGATAATATGTGATTTTTTTTGCCCCAAAGTATTACATATATATGACTATGTGTGTACCATATGTATATTTTTGTCAGTATTTTTCTTTTCCTAACATATTAAGTAGATACAAAAGAACATTTACAAAATTTGTATGGATTCTGGAGAAAAACAAAGCAGTAAGCACCTGGTCTCTCTCTTCTTTCCCCCTCTCTAGGAGATTGTCACTAACCTAGATTCTGTATTTTTTCATTGTTTAAAAAATTTCCTTGTAGTTTACTGCATGTGTTTATCTCCAAACAATACGTTGTTGAATTGGCATGTATTTGAACATTATGTAAGTGGAAAGCTAGTGTATGTATTCTTCTGCAACCAATTTCACTCACTATTATACTGAGATTTACCCATGAAGATGTACATAGTTGTATTTTATTCATTTTTAACTGCTTAATAGTCTTCTGTTATATGCAAATACCACCATTTACCTGTTTAAATGTTGATGGGTTTGGAGGTTGATTCCCATTTTGCCATTACAAACAATGCTGGTATGAATATTTTTGTATAGGTTTCCGGTACGCATATGCACACATATCTAGGATGTCTTTTCCTGGGTGTGGAATAGCTGGGTCATAGGCTGTGTATGTCTTTGACTATACTAGATAAAACTGAATTATTTACCAAAGTATTTGTATCAGTTTATACTCCCACCTGCAGTAGACAAGAGGTTTGGTTGCCTCCCATTGTCATCAATGCTTTGTCAGATTTTAAAATTTTTTCTGCTCTGATAGAGATGAAATGGCCTATTTACTTTGTGTAACTCATTACAAATGATATTGAGTATCTTCTTATATGCTTCTTGGCCATTTAGCTTAGTAACATGATTTGAATTTTCAAGTTTTCTAGTTATTTCTGTTACTGGTTTCTTTTTTTTTTTCTTTTTAAAGATTTTATTTTTTTATTTGACAGAGAGCATGAGTAGGAGGATGGGTAAAGGGGGAGGGAGAGGGAGAAGCAGATTCCCCACTGAGGAGGGAGCCTGACACACAAGGCTCAACCCCAGGACTTGGAATCATGACCTGAGCTGAAGGCAGATGCTTAAGCCACCAAGGCACCCCTCTGTTACTGATTTCTAACTTGATTTCATTTTAGGTGAACTCCAAAGGCTCATTTCCTTCAGTGTGAAAGGCAAGTACTTACAATGGCCTAGAAGGTTCAATGGAATTTGAAGTCCATTATCTCTGTGATCTCACCTCCTGTTATTCTCCTCCTGGCTTGTTCTGTTTCAGCTACACTGACTGCCTGGCTGTTCCTCCAACACCTCCTCGAACACATCAAAACATATCTTCACCTTAAGACTTTGGCACTGTCTATTGAGAAAAACACCCACCATCCCATCAGTATGAATACTGGGGCACCTCACACAAATTCTCACAAAAGGTAGCCAGAGACCCATGAGACAAGGGAGCAAACCGAAACCTAAGTTATGTAGCTTGTGTGGCACTTTTTGGGAGACATGTTTCATAGATCCATGTGTCCTAGATTTGTTTTCTATAAGCAATTGTAAATAAGGGCTATCCTGTTAAATGCATTAAACAGGTAAGAGTCTGCTTCCATTAATATCATTAATCTATTTGCCAGAAGGTCCAGTTTTAACATATTCACAAGCAAATTAACCCAGGTCACCTGCCATCTTTATTTCCTGGGGATGTACCATTGGTAACGGGAGAAGAGTGAATCATAGGCCAGCTGCTTTACCTTCTTCCTCCTCATCACCTGATAGATCTGGGGGTTATCTCTCAAGCAGAGTGGCTGTGCTTTATGACTAGACAGAGAAAAAAGTGAGTCCCCATTTTTAGTTTCAGCTTTCCTATCAAGAAATATTTTGTTTTGCACCGGAAAGGAGGACCCATAGTGGAGGGATCTCCTTTTGCTCACATCCTTAACTCCTGTTCTTTCAGTTTAGTGCATTCTGGAGGTGTTTCTGAGAACTTCCTCCAATTGCTTTCTTTGACACAGCTCCACATTTTGGGAAGAATAGGGGTAGTGTGACTGAAATTCTTTTGGTTTCTTTCTATTGCCAGCATTTGGCTGTTCTGGAAGCTATTCATTAAAGGCTGTGTGGTATAAAGTTGGAACTATCCTCTAGTTTCAGTCTTCTAAAATAGTTTTTCTCTTCTTTACTACTTCTCTTTCTTCTCCTTCAGCAGTTTTTCTCCTCCTGTGATGGTCAGTTTGGAGAGAGGGATAGTATCCAAGGTGGAGAGACTGGTAATCCTGGATTTACACTGCTTTTTTTCCCGGAAATCTCCGTCAGTTTTAAATATCTCTGAATAGTGGTTTTAATTTAGTAGTACTTCAGAAACATCTTAAGCATCGGGAAGTGAATTGCCATGTAGATATAAATTCATGAAGACAGTTGTTTCCTCCAGGTGCCATTCTGAGTTATTTATTTTCTGTTTCCCATAATATGTAAATATTATTGTCAGTGGCTATGATACATACCTTCATGTGTGTGTGCCTTTATAGAATATATAATGAATCTGTTTGTATTTATCATTGAAAAGAATTGGTTGCTTTTAAAAACCTTATGAATCATAGGATTCTTTCATTTCAAGGGATTATTGAAGAAAACTGTCTATACAGTCATTTAATAAATCACTAATATTTAACACTTTTGCATTAATTAAGCCTAGAACTATTGATTGCATACATAAATATCAAAGCATATTTGCTTCAAAAATGGTGAGTTTTGTATCTTGAGAGATGTAATTTATAGATAAGTTTACATTAATTCTGCACATTATATTTATTTTTATAGACTCGTTGGAAGAATGTGAAGTACAAACTAATCTGAAAATTTGGAGAGAACCACTCAATATTGAATTTAAAGAAGACAGTCTATCCTATATGGAAAAATTATGGCTTAAAAAACACAGAAGGTATTTTCTGAAGTTTTGCATTATTAATAAGAAATATAAAAGCTATTTATGTTCCTGGCTTGTGTGACATGCTTTTTTGTAGCAATTTTATATGTGTGCTTCACATTTGCATAAATAATTTTAAAGCAATATTAAATCCCTGTGAAGCTTCTACTGTTCTAATAAGAATTTAAATTTTATTTATGTATGTGATGCACCATTAATTTAGAGTTTGCTAGGAGAAATGCAAATGTGTATGTGAGAAAAAGGCACAAATATGGTATAGAATTTAAGAATGATAGCAAAAATAATGCGATAAATGAAAGATTACTTTGGAAAGGTATTGCTCTCATTCTTTTTACATTAGCATAAACTTTTGAGGCTGTACTTTTCAGAATCTACTTTTAAGTTAATTAGACCTTTAATATTACAGTTTTATTAATAGTATTCAATTATTTTATTCAAAGACTATATCATTAGATGTGCCATTTCATAAATTGTTTAACAGTTAAACTATTAAATATCAGACCAGAATTATGACTGAGTACATGTTAGTGTCATTCACAATTTTATGATCAAATAGGATCTGTATGGGGAGGTACCTTTAAAGGCTCACTTTGCCCTGTAGCAGCACTGCTTACACTTTATTGTGCCTGTGAATCACTGGCAAAATACAGATTCTTCTTCAGTAGGTCTGGGTGGGACCTGACACTCTGCATTTCTGAATTTCTAACAGCTACCAGCTGATACTTAGTGTGGGTAATTCTGGTTTCTGAACTGCACTTTGAGGAGCAATGTGCCGGAGGACCTGTCTAGAATGTACCTGAGGAATTGTCATCAAGCCCTTGCTTCACCTTCAGTCATATAAAACTATCCCCTGAGATGGCCCATTCCATCTTTGGAACTTTCTGCCTGCTGTAATATCTCCTAGTGAGCTGTAATTTGTGTCTGACTGGTTTCTAAACATGGTCTCAACTCTTACCAATTAAGACAATATAGGGCAAATTGAATTCTTCCTCTCCATGGCATTCCTTCAGATTTTTGAAGTCAGCCCTCATATCTTCCTTGAAGCTTCTGTTTCACAGGTTACTATCTACTCCTGTGCCCCTTTAACTGTTTTTCATGTGGCAGATTTAAGTTGTTTTTTTTTTTTTAATTTTGAAATAAGGCATACCCGAGGAGTTGTAAAACAGTATTAAGATTTCCCACGTATCACTCATTCAGCTTTCCATAATGGCAACATCTTACATAACCATAGTGCATGTATCAAAACCAAGAAGTTAACATTGGTACAATATTATTAATTAAACTACAGACTTTATTTGGATTTCACCAGTTTTTCCACTGTTGTCCTTATTCCACTTCAGGATCCAATCCAGGATCCTACATTGTCTTTTTTTTTTTTTTTAAGATTTTATTTATTTATTTGACAGAGAGAGCAAGAGAGCACAAGCAGGGGCAACAGTAGAGGGAGAGGGAGAAGCAGGCTCTCTGCCAAGCAGGGAGCCCGATGCGGGGCTCGATCCCAGTACCCTGAGTTCATGATCTGCGCCGAAGGCAGACGCTTAACCATCTGAGCCACCCACGCGTCCTTTTTTTTTTTTTTTTAATCATAGCTCCTTATCCATTACACTTCCTCAGTCTTTCCTTGTTTTTCCAGACCCTGACATCTTTCAAGAGTACTTGCCAGGTGTTTTATAGAACATACTCAACTTGGATCTGTCTGTTTTTTTTTCTTTTTCATAATTAGATTGAGGTTGTGCATTTTGAGGAAGGATAACGCAGAGAGGATGGATGTGCCCTTCCCTGTGTGGTATCACAGGATCATCCTGTCTGTATATCTTATTACCAGGGTGTTAACCTTGAGCCCGTGGTTAATGCGGTACTCACCGAGTTTCTCCACTGCACACTCACTCTTTTCCCTCTGTAAATCATGTCTTGGGCTGTTACACAGAGTGCCATAGACCAGGTAGCTTATGAGCACAAACATTCATGTTTCAATTTTTAAGGATGGGAAGTCCAAGATAAAGGTGCCAGCAGATTTGGTGTCTGGAGAGAGCCAGCTTCTTGGTTCACAGATGGACATCTTATTACCGCGTCCTCACATGGTAGAAGGGGCAAGGGAGCTCTCTCAGGTCTCTTTTATAAGGGCACTAATCCCATTCATGAGGGCTCTATCCTCATGACCCCATCACCTCCCAAAGGCTCACCTCATACTATCACTTTGGGATTAGGATTGCAACATATGAACCATTCCGAACAGAACTTTCGTCCCTGGACCCTGTAAGGTTCATGAATCTCTCACATGCAAAATATATTCATTCCATCCTAAGAGCCCCCAAAGTTTCACTTCTAGCTATCAACTCAAGTCTAAACTCCAAAATCTCATCTAAATATCATCTAAATCAGATATGGATAAGATTCAATGTATGATTCATTCTGAGGCAAATTGCTCTCTGTGAACCTATGAAATCAAACATTTTATGTGCTTCTAAAATATAATGGTGGGACAGGCATGGGATAAATATTTCCATTCCAAAAGAGAGAAATAGGAAAGAAGAAAGGAGTAGCAGGTTCTAAGCAAGTCTGAAACCCAACAGGGCAAATTCTACAAAACCTTAAGTCTTGAGAATTATCCTTTTCATTGATGCTCTACACTCCAAGGCCCACTGGGATGGAGGTCCCACCTTCCAGACACACTAGAGCGGGGGTCCTGCCTTCCAGACACACTAAGGCAATGCCCCCACAGCTATGCTAGGCTGGGACTGGGCTCCCAAGACTTTGGGTGGCTCTGCTCCCATGGCTTTGGGTGGTCCCATTCCTATGATGGCTCTGTGTGGGCTCACATCCTGTGACTCCCTTGGGCTGGAATCATGACCTTTTCTAGCTTGGGGTTATAGGGGCTTCTTTGCCCCCATAGTTTCACCAGGCATTGCCCCAACAGGTGCTCTCTGCTGTGTGGCCTGGAGCTTTCTGTGCCTGCAATTGGAGGGATAGCCCTGATGATTTTTGAATTGCCTTTGGAGGTCATTTTTCCATTGTCTCTGATAAAAGTCATGACTTCTATTTAGATGGTTCTGATTAATCTCCTTATCAGATGACCCTTTGGCCATTTACTTCTTGTTCTTTCCTGAATAGGCCCTCTCATTCTTTTTCAATATGTATATTCTGAGAATATTCCAAATATTTCAGTTTTGCTTATATTTCGATTAATAATTTTGTCTTTTTTTTCTTTTTTTTTTAAGATTTTATTTATTTATTTGACAGAGAGAGAGAGTTAGCGAGAGCAGGAACACAAGCGAGGGTGGGGGAGAGGGAGAAGCAGGCTTGCCGCCGAGCGGGGAGCCCGATGCGGGGCTCGATCCCAGGACCCTGGGACCATGACCTGAGCCGAAGGCAGACGCTTAACGACTGAGCCACCCAGGTGCCCCAATAATTTTGTCTTTAAATCATTTCTCCCTTCTTGCATTTTACTATGAGCAGTCAAGAGAAACCAAGCCTCTCCTTCAACACTTTGTTTAGAAATTGCCTCAGCCACAGAACTAATTTCATCACTTGTAAGTTCTACCTTAAATAAAACACCAGGACATAGACACAATTCAGCCAAGTTCTTTGCCACTTTGTTAATGAAAATTGCCTTTCCTCCAGTATGCAATAATATGTTCCTTATTTCCATTTGCTACCTCAGCAGAATGGTACTTATCATTCATATTTCTACTGATACTTTGTTCAGGATTACTTAGGTATTCTGTAGGAAGATTGAGGCTTTTCCTCAGTTCTCCTCTTTTTGAGTCCTCACCAGAATTGTCTTTAAAAGTTCTTTCATAACAGTATAGTTCTTTTCTAGTACGAACTTTAAACCTTTCAGCCTCTACCCATCAGTGAGTTCCAAGGCTGCTTCTACATTTTTAGCAGCACCAGACTTCTGGTACCAATTTCTGTCTTTGTCCATTTGGGATGTTGTAACAGAATAACATAAACTGAGTGCCTTGCAAACAACAAACAGTTATTTCTCAGAGTTCTGGAGCTTGGAAGTCCAAGATCAAGATACTGGCAGACGCAGGGACACCTGGGTGGCTGTCAGTTAGGTGTCTGCCTTCGGCTCAGGTCATGATCCCAGGGTCCTGGGATCGAGCCCCACATCGGGCTCCTTGCTCAGTGGGAAGCCTGCTTCTCCCTCTGCCTGCTGTTCTGTCTGCCTGCCGTTCCCCCTGCTTGTGCTCTCTCTCTCTCTCTGACAAATAAATAAAATAAAATCTTAAAAAAAAAAAAAAAAAGATACTAGCAGACTCAGAGTCTAGTGATGGCCTGCCTCCTGGTTCATAGGAGGCTATCTTTTTGCTGTGTCCTCACATTGCTCTTTTGGACCTCTCCTATAAGGGCATCAGTCCCACATGAGGGCTATACCTTCATGAACTAATCACCTCCCAAAGACCCCCATCTCTTAATGCCATCACATTGATCTCAACATATGAATTTTGGGAGGGGACATATTCACATCATAGTAACTAATAAAGATTTTAGGGGAGATACCTTGAGATGATACAAAATCCTGTTTTTCCTTAAACTTTACTAATTTTAGTATATCAGTGGATTTTGCCAGAAGCAGAATAGCTGGGGATTTTCTATTTCTTTCATTTCTTCTATACTTATTAATTAGAATCCTTCAAGGAAGAATATCCCTTCCCCCTTTCATTTATTTATTCAGTTGTTTATTTGTGTAGACTCCTGGATATGTGTTTTATTTTTTGGATTAATATCTCATACTATTGTTATTTATTTTGTGACTCAGATGGTTCTTGTCTTGACCACTGAGAGAGCTGATTTAGGTTGACTCCTCTCTGCTTTCAACGTGGTCTCATCCTTTTCTGTTTGTTGGTTGGTTTGCTTGTAACACCTCTTCATTTTTCTGGCACCCAAGATGCATTTCCGTGCCCTAGCCCAGAAATAATTTTTCCAAATAATCTTGATTTCTTTTTTTTTTGGAAAATGGTATTCAGAAACCAAGATCTGGATTATAAGTATGCTCATGGCTACAAAGGTATCACAGAGCCTAGGTCTTCTCAGAGAACATCTAGGAAATATATGTATGTATACTTACCCACTATAAACACAGCCAAATTTATTTCTGTATCTATCTACCTGAGTATCTGTTAAAGTAAACGTGAGTGTACTCATACCTCTGACTCCAAACCAGCATCATTTGTAGTTTCCAGCATCATTGTAGTTTTGCTTATTTGTAGTTTCTTTCACCTACAGTGAGAATCCTGGCTTTCATTATCTATGATACATTTATTCATTTATCATCCTGTGTGTGTGTGTGTATATGTATATACACACATAGTACACGACTATATAGTAGTGTACTGTATATATATATATACACACATATACACTACTACACATTGTTTGTGTGCTTTTTATCTTTAGCCTACAGTATCCAGTCAAAATCTTTTTCTCCAAAGTTACTGAGGCCATGGCCCTCATTTCTTTCCCACCTCCTTTAGAGTGGTTCTGCCATTCACTGGGTTATGTCCATATCCTGAGTACTTTTTAAAATTTGAATAGCATAAACTTGTTTACAATTCTGTGGGTTTTTACAAATGCCTGGAGTCAAGTGTTCACCATAGTACCAAACAGCTCAATTCCATTGCTCCCAAATTCCCTTTTGCTTCCCCTTTGTACTCAACCCTTCTTCCCCAACACATGGCAACCATCAATCTGTTTCCATCCATACACATTTGCCTTTTTCTGAATGTCATGTAAATGATACCACACAATATGTAGCCTTTTGTGTCCTTTCCTTAGGAAAATGCATTGAAGAGTCATCTGTGTTCTTCAGTGAATCAAAAGCCATTCTTTTTTATTGTGGTGCACAGTTTATCGATTAATATCCATTATTCTGATGCACAGTTTATCCATTAACCTGTTGAAGAACATCCTGCTGATTTCTAGTTTTTGGCAATTATGACTAAATCTGTTAGAAACATTTACAAATAGGTTTTTGTTTGAATATAATTTTTAATTCCCTGGGTAAATACCTGGGACTGGGATGGCGAGATCATATGGTAAGTGGATGTTTATGAGAAACTGTCAGACCGTTTCTGCAAAGCACCTGCACAGTTTGTGCTCTTTCTCTCAGTGTATGAGTTCTGGTTGCTCTCCATCTTCACCTTGCCTGGTATTTTCAGGGTTGTTTGTTTGTTTGGTGGTAGTCATTTTATTTTATTTTTTTTAATAATTTTTTTATTATGTGAGTCACCATACAGTACATCATTAGTTTGTGATGTAGTGTTCCATGATTCATTGTTTGCGTATAATACCCGGTGCTCCGTGCAATACGTGCCCTCCTTAATACCCATCACTGGCCTCACCCATCCCCCCATTCCCCTCCCCTCTAATTGCTCTGGGAATCAAACTGAGGGTTTTAGAGGTGGTGGTCATTTTAATAGGTGTATAGTTGTATCCCCTTGTGGTTTATTTGACAGGGCTTTAAGTTCATTCATATACTGGTTGTACCTATGCAACTGCTGTCCAAGCTGTCTATATCTCTTGTAAAGTGTAATGCCCATAACAGTCTTTTAGGTATGAAACTCAGTAGTGTGTACCTGTCAATTAGTCAGTCTTCAATAAATATTTGTTTAAATTTTGAGGTAAATCTGGTGAGGTGATCTTATTCTAAAAGATATTTCACCCTTGATTTAGGTAGCATGAACTTTCAAGCAAGCATTGGTGCCAGGGTCCCAATATCTAGAATACAGACCTAGTTCATTGACTAACTAGTTGTTTGTTCATGGGCAAATTCCGTAAAATATCTTGGTCCACATTTTTTCATCTGCAAAATATTGAGTTTAGAATAAACAATCAATAGTTCCAATACTCTGTTGTCTATACAAGCCTTTGGTTCAAGGCTTTGCTCATTAAATTAGGTAAATTTTTACTTCAGAAAGGAGTCCTGGATAATAGTACATTCATGTGCATCTATGATTGAGTTTTTTGTACAGTAAATCTGTGTCAAACTGCAAAGAGTTTTCTGGTGGCCAGGTGCCAGTTTGTTTTGAGCTTGGCCAGGTTATCAAATTTTATTGCCTTTGCAAATTGGGAGAGAGGCCATATAGAGTAATGGTTAAGAACATTGACTTGGTGAGGTGGACTCCTTGGGTTCAAATTCCTCTTCTGCATTTACTACCTGAATGACTTTGAACATGTTGATTTACTTCTTTGTGCCTCAGTTTTCTCATCTGTAAAAATAAGATAATACTGGTGCCTAGTTAACATACATATTAATATTTAATACCCCAGATTAGTTAGAATAGAGCCTGGTACATTTTAAGCTTTGTATCAATGCTACATACTATTATCATTAAGAAGGCCTGACTTTTACATGAGGACTCCATGAGCTGGCATGGTCTGGAAGGGCTGTAGCTACTTATATTCTTGATTGGAAAGTGCCACCTTCCCAATAATTTGGGAATATCCTGTGGAACCATATGCATAATCTTGACTTCTGAGAATTCCTGTGTTTTGTTGCCTTCTATACGAGATGGGCCATACAGACCTCGTTAATTGGGTGATAAATGTGACAGCCAGAACACACTACATTCATATTGTGGGAGCAGATTTTATCACCCTACTGGCTTGGTGAAAGTTTAGAACAATGTCTTTTGGTTCCCTTAGTACCTATCAAATTAGTACTTTTTTTAAAAGATTTATTTATTTGAGAGAGAAAGAGAGAGAGTGAGAGAGAGAGAAAGAGAGAGAGAGAACGCATGAGTGGAGGGAGGGGCAAAGGGAGAGGGGAAAAAGAGAATCCTCAAGCAGATTCCCTGCTAAGCGTGGAGCCTGATGCAGGGCTCGATCCCAGGACCCTGAGATCATGACCTGAGCTGAAACCAAGAGTCGGCCACTTAATCAACTGAGCCACCCAGGGGCCCCCATAAATTAGTTTTTTAAATAGTGTAGCATGTTTCATGGACTCCATGCGGCTTCTGCAAGAACGCTGACTTCTATTTTGATTTTCATCCTAAACGAAAAATAGTAGCACATACAATTGAAAAATCTTGTGTGGGGATGCCTGGGTGGCTCAGTTGGTTAAGCGTCTGCCTTTGGCTCAGGTCCTGATCCCAGGGTCCTGGGATGGAGTCCTGCATCCTGCTGCCTGCTCAGCAGGGAGTCTGCTTCTCCCTCTCCCTCTGCTCCTCCCGCTGCTTGTGCTCTCTCGCCCTCTCTCTCAAAAAAATAAATAGAATCTTAAGAAAAAGTAAAATCTTGTGTGATGTTAATTTGATTTACAAAATTATTTTAGTAGAGTAAGATTCTGTTATACAATCATACTTTTCTTCTGTGAATTAGAGGCATAGCTTTGGTTTTGTCATTAATTTTGTATACTCACTCGTTTGTGAAATAAATCAAGATCTTGTCTGGGAAAATTTCAGATAATATATTTTAGTCTTTTAATTGCTTCTTTCTCATTTTGTAGAACTCCACAGGAGCAACTTCGAAACATGCTACCGGATACATTCATACCTCAATGTAAAACTGCAAGTGAGGCACAGTGTTCCCAGAATGAAAGTGATGAAGGTAGTGATGGTTAGTTCAGACTTGATTAGATATTTTCTAATTTATTATTTCAAATTTTACACACTAAGCATTAGTCAGCATCTGCTTTTGTTTTTGTTTTTGTTTTTTTTTTACTATATTATCCTCAACTAGACTGTACACCCTTTGTCTCTAGATCAGAATCAAGCACACTCCTCTTCCCATTCCATAGATTTACTTTGCCTTAAATTAAATCATTTATTTAAACATTGAATGGTAAGAAAATGTGTGTCTTAACTTGAGATGGGGGAATTGATAGCATTTACATATTAGTGTGGATGCACAAGAGAACATTATTCTTTTATTGTTGACCATGTTATTTGAAGATAGGGAATTATCAGGTGATATCAGGTGTATTCTTTGATATTATTTGCTAATCTAATTTCCTAGTTGAGGAGACCAAAGTACAACACCCAGCGCTTTTTCTGCCAGTAGAAGAATTAAACATAGAGAGACCTGAGCCATCTCTAAAAATAGTTGAACTGGATGATGTAAGTGCATAACGACTACTCTATTACTTAACAAACAAGAAATTCATAACATATAATTACAACTACATATTGTTTTCAACAAGACTTTTTTCATAATTCAACATTGTTGGGAAGGAAATTTATAAGAGTTTGAATTAAATATGTTGAAAGGAATAAAACAGTATTATTTTTAATGTAGGCAGTAAATTTGTGAGCTGTGCTGATATTGTGCCATTTTTGGAAGCATGTAGTGTGGGAAATGTACTACTTTTAACTTGTAGAAATGTAGGTTAGTGTTTGTTTTATTTAGGTCTTTATGTTATCAGTCTTTTTAAACAGAAATTAGTCTCCTAATATGGTATCTATTTAATATAATTTGTATACATGTAGTTTCTTGAATGTCACCTAATATTATTTTCTATTTAAAGGAAAAATGGTACTAAGATTTAAGGAATGGAGGATAATAATAACTTGAATACAAACCTCTAGAAGACACAAAGTAGAATCAACTGGAGCTTGAGCCAATCAGGGGTAGAGCTTACACTGAAGGTTTAAGTTTTGACAAACTCAGTACATTTCTGACTTTCTAGTCATCTAGTACCTGAATGTACTACTTGTCCTCAATATTTCTGTCCCTGTGGTTGTCACAGAAAAAGACTAGAATGGAAGAAGTATCCCTTTAAATACTACTTTCTTCTTTAGGTTAATAGCTTCTGCTCTGTGTGTGTGTGCCTAGAAACATTTTAATTCTCCTCTGGATAAGTTTAAGATATTGAACAAATAAGCACACGTGCTTACATATGTGTGTGTGTGCTTGTCATTATTTTGTTGATGCACAGAGTAAGCTTATACCATGCTGTCCAGAGAACTAAAAACATTTCAGTCACTAACCTACTTGGCACTCAGTAGTTACATAATAAAACAGCTGTTAGTGTTATTTCTAGGTGTGATAGTAGTGATGAAATGGCTGACATAGCAAATGCCCTCAACAAATAGTTGTTGAATTTGTTTAGATCTTCTTGAACTAATGTTCTATGGCACATAGTCAGAAAGCTAATGACATTATTTGTAGGAAGAAAATTCTCTAAATATTGCATACAAGCTAGCTGGTTAACGTATAATACATTTATTGGACATACTAATATTATACTACATGCATTTAATAAGACTTACGAAGAGGAATTTGAAGAACCAGGAGAGATAGTGCCCTACAAAGTTGAGTTAGCTGATGCAGATGGTCAACAAAGGTAAGCTGTTTCTAATTCACTTTTGATGCTTATTAAAAACCTACACCCCAAAATCAACTATCTCTTTAAATGAGAAATTCATGATGTAAAAAACATGTGACTTCAGTGTTAGAATATATTTTACTAAAGCCATGTTTAAATTTGTGTACAATATTGCTAATATTTGCCAACATTCAATAATTAGAAAAGTGGCTATAATGATATGTTTATATTCTTACCTAATAACTGGATTACTTAATAGTTACTTCTGATTTTAGCATTATTATTTGAAATGGCTTACCAAGGATGACATATGTCATATGAGCTTTCTTCTTTTCTCCAAAGATACTCTTTGGATTTTTCATATTTTAGTTTACTATCAACCCTAAATAAAAACAGATATATTAATGATTAGTTTGAGAGACAAAAAGAGCTCCCAAACTATAGATTACTTACTAGGTAGATTTTACTGTGTGATAAATTAAATAAGTGAAGTACAATGGTTCACTTTGTAACTTTTCTTAGAATTTTGTCATTTCCAAGTGAAAAATAGTATCTAGCTGTATCTGTTAGCAATGATGAAAGGACTCCAGGTCTGCTTTGCTGTTGAAAGTTTAGCTAGGGTTTCATGTGTTTTGACTACAAAGTATTGAACTGGGTAAAGAGCAGAGTGAAGTTCCTATTAAGTAGCCCCTACACCAATTTTTTGTTTATAGTTTAGATCAACTTAGGCCCTATCAGCATTTTGGAACAGCAGTGGGTCTAAGGGATGCCCTTGGACCTGAAAAGCCCCATGTTTGGACACATAGACCCAGATACCTAGCAGCAAATGTGCTTTTGGCAGGAGATAACCTTTTAGTCGGTAGATAAGAGATTTGTAAGGATTACTGTATTCCTAAGGAAATGGATGACATATCTGCTCTCTAATTTGATTCTTTTATATATCTTATCGCAAGTCCTGCTTTGACCTCCATGTAGGGTGTTACAGAAGGCAGAGAAAGTTACTGATCGTGGTTTGGCACTGGTTTTGCATCTTGGGTTTGGAGGTGCCTGTAGAGTTTCTTCTTTTCTTTCTTTCTTTTTTTTTTTTTAAAGATTTTATTTATTTGTCAGAGAGAGAGAGAGAGAGAGAGAGACAGAGAGAGCACAAGCAGGGGGAGAGGCAGGCAGAGGGAGAAGCAGGCTCCCCTCTGAGCAAGGAGTCAGATGCAGGACTCTATCCCAGGACCCTGGGATCATGACCCAAGGGGAAAGCAGATGCTTAACGGACTGAGCCACCCAGGCGCCCCAAGTTTCTTCTTTTCTAAGAAGAACTATAAAGAATCATAAGTGACACAGGAACATAATCCAGTTTTTATGGTGGTACTATGTAAAGCTTACATAGATATTGGGTATTATTAAATATATTATTCAATTCATAGAAAATGTTATTTAAATTATACATATGCTAGTATATAGTAAACATCATTAAAAATTGAAAATAAATATCACATATGGCTTTTTGACTCTGATAGTTCATTGATAAACAAATAAAAAGTTTATTTAAGTAATAAAATCCTGATTTTATCAGATTTCAATGAGATTTAAAGGTAACTCTCCATTTTTAGAAGAATATAAAGAACCAAACTTATTTCAGAATAATTTTTTTAAAAGAAGTTTTCAATTGACTTTGTTCAGTTAAATCAGATTTCGCCTAGTTGCCTCTTTCTTTAAAATCCACAATACTATTTAGTTACTTGTGGTTTAGAATGTGTCCACAGTAAGGTTAAAAAAATATTGAATTAATATGAATAACCCTATTCCCTAAAGGGTTTACTGTATTTGTTTTAATAAAATGGGACTTTTTACTTTCTTTCATGTATCATTTCTTTCAACTCTTCTCTTTTGCTTATCCCGAAACATGAAAGTTACACATTTCATGATTATCAGAATACTTTTCTATATGAAACTGACGTCCATCAACATCATGTTTTCACCAAGGGAAAAACAGATCTCTTACATCTTCATCTGAACACCAGCTCTTCTTACTGTAAAAATAACTCAAAAGGTAACTTTTTTTTTCTTGTGGATTAATATCATTAACAATGAATATTGGCAAGTTAATAAAACCAGTAGGTATTGCAGTATGTAAAAGCTTTACCTATTAAGCTATTCACTTTAAACCCAGAAAATTTAGTACTTAGAAAAACTTGGTTGAATATATATAATTTTCTAGCAAATACCCTTTTCAGTAAATGGGCAACAGTGTTTGAATTCAGAAGAAAAGCAGCCAATGTTGGTTGGTCTCTCTAAAAGTTATTATGGACTGAGCTAGCATTTAAAAGGTTACATGGGTGGGCTTTTAGTGAAGAAAATCTAATTGTCATCCTGTTGCCCTCCCTTGCATTAAATCTTCTCCCAAAATATTCAAATTTAATGTAAAGTTTCACGTAAGTGATAAAACCAAACCAAAACAAATCATCGTGTTTATATATCTACATTGTTATTACTAGTAGTTTCCTTAGAATTTATAGATCAGAATGCTGTGTGCAAATGTCTGGTTTCAATTTCCAGATGGTGAGAGCACCATTTAAAGACAGTCACAATAAATTATCTTGGTCTGGGAGTCAAATTTCATTTCCATTTCTGCCTTAAATCATTGTGACCTTGAATATGTCACTTGCTTTCTTAGATCACATTTTCCTAAACTAAAACATAGGAACTAGATTGTTTCTAATCTGCCTTTCAAATATTATTTTTAATCTATTTAGGATTTTCAGAAAAACTAATAAATATATCTTATATGAAGGATATGAGAGATACTTGAGAGTGTTATTTAAAATAACTAGTCATAAAACTGATGATTACCTTCTGATTGGGTAGTAGATGGTAGAGAACCATGATTTGTGGTAATCCTGCTGGTCTTGACATCTTCAACTAATAAGCCTCTAAATTATTATGACCAATTATGAACTATATCCACAGGGATTTTAGGACTTTACAGGGCTCCCAAAAGATATTTTCTTACCTACCTGCAGCATGGTGTTCCATTTGCCTTTAGGAAAATGCTGAATATAAATAAATACCCATTAAGTGTTACTTTAAAGATACTTGATTTATGTAAATAGACTTTACTTTTAGAGCAGTTTTAGGTTCACAGCAAAACTGGGCAGGAAATACAGATTGTTCCCATATACCTTCTGCCTTCACAAACTCATAGTTCCTCCCACTATCGGCATCCCAAACCAGAGTAGTACATTTGTTACAATCAAACATAACATTGACACACTGTTATCACCCAAAGTCCATAGTTCACATTAGGGTTCACACTTGGTATTGTACATTCTGTGGGTTTGGACAAATTTATAATGACATGTATCCACCATTATAGTATCATAAAAAATCATTATAGTGCCCTAAAAATACTCTGTGCCCTGCCTTTTTATGTTATCTCCCTCCCTCCGAACTCCTGGCAACCACTGATCTTTTTACTTTATAGTTTAGCCTTTTCCAGAATGTCATGTAGCTGGAATGATACAGTATGGAATCTTTTCATATTGGCTTCTTTCACCTAATATGCACTTAAAGGTGACTGTGTCTTTTCATGGCTTGATAGCTCCTTTTTTTTTTAGTACTGAATAATATTTTATTGTCTGGATGTATCACAATTTATTTATACATTCACTTATTGAAGGACAACTTGGTTGATTCTGAGTTTTGACAATTATGAATAAAGCTGCTATAAACATCCATGAATATTTGAACATAACTTTTTAACTCATTTGGGTAAATACCAAGGATTGCAATTGTTAGGTCACATGGTTATAATATGTTTAGTTTTGTAAGAAATCACCAAACTGTCTTCCAAAGTAGCTGTACTATTTTGCATTCCCACCAGCAATGAATGAGACTTCCTGTTCTCCACATCCTTGCCAGCATTTGGTATTGTCAGTGTTTCTCGGATTTTTGTCATTCCAAAAATTGTTGAGTGGATTTCATTGTTGTTTTAACTTGCAAGTCCCTAATAACGTATGATGTTGAACACTTTTTCATATGCTTGTTTGCCATCTATACCTTCTTTGATGAAGTGTCTATTAAGATTGTTGACCCATTTTTTAATTGAGCTCTCCATTTTCTTACTGTTGAGGTTTTAGATCTTTTAATATTTTGGATAACAGTACTTTATCAGATATGTGTTTTGCAAATATTTTCCCTAAGTCTATGGCTTGTCTTCTCATTCTCTTGACAGTGTCTTTTACAGAACAGATTTTTAATTTTAATGACATTCAGCTTATCAATTATTTATTTCATGCGTCCTGCCCTTAGTGTGTGTCTTAAAATGTCATCACCATACCCAAGATCATCTAGATTTTTATGTTCTAAGCGTTTTATAGTTTTGCATTTCACATTTAGGTCTATCATTCTTTTGAGTTAATTTTTGTGAAGGGTGGAGGGTCTGTGTCCAGATTAATTTGGGGCATGTGGATGTCCAGCTCTAGGTACAATTTGTTGAAAGACTGTCTTTTCTCCATCATTTTGTCTTTGCTGTTTGGCAAAGATCAGCTGACTATATTTATGTGGAACTATCTATAGATTCTCTGTTATGTTCCATTGATCTATTTTTCTGTACTTTTACTATTACCACATTGTCTTGGTTACTATAATTGTTGAGTAATTCTTGAAGTTGTGTAGTGTCAGTCCTGTGACATTGTTCTTCTTCCATATTGTGTTGGCTTTTCTGGGTCTTTTGCCTCTCCGTATAAACTTTAGAATCAGTTTATCAATATCCACAAAATAACTTGCTGGGATTTTAATTGGGATTGCATTGAATCTATAGATCAAGTTGGGAAGAAGTGACATTTTGGCAATATTGAGTCTTCATATCTGTGAACATGACTATCTCTCCACTTACTTAGTTCTTTGATTTCTTTCATCAGAGATTTCTAGTTTTCCTCATACAGATCTTACACATATTTTGTTAGGTTCATTCTTAAGTATTTCATTTTTTTTGCCTGCTAATGGCATTGTGTTATTGATTTCAAATTCTACTTATTCATGTTGTTATATAGGAAAGTGATTGACTTTTATATCTTGAGCTCATATCCTGCAACCTTGCAATAATTACTTATTAGTTCCAGGAGTTTTTTGGTTGATTCTTTCAGATTTTGTACATAAACAGTCATGTCATCTGTGAACAAAATTAGATTTATTTCTTCCTTCCCAATCTGTATACTTATTTCCTTTTCTTGTTTTATTGCATTAGCTAGGGCTTGTAGTACGATGTGGGAAAGGAGTTATAAGAGGGGACATCCTTTACTTATTCCTGATCTTAGGGTTAAAGCATCTAGTTTATCATTATTAAGTATGATGTTAACTCTAGGGCTTTTTATAGATAGTCTTTATCAAGTTGAGGGAGTTCCCTTTTATTTCTGGCTTGCTTCTATTGATATGATCTTGTGATTTTTCTTCTTTAGCCTGTTGATGTGACAGATTAGATTAATCAGTTTTCTAATGTTGAACCAAGACATCTGATTTTTATGACTTAATGGGACTTCCAATGAACAGACTAAATCATATCTATACTTTCTGCATCACATTTTTAAAGAGTATTAAAAGGCTCCTTTGTCACCTCTTCGGCAGCAATTGATCCTAATAATGGAATTTTGCAATCTTGCAAAAATATTGCAGAGGTTAGTTGTAGGCATTTACATATAGGGAATAGCATCTCTTTGTACCAAAAAAATCAACTAATTTCTATTCAACTTTAAGAGGAAAATACAGCATTATTATGGAAGTTTCCTTAAATTGAATAGCTTTTATAAAGTTTTGCTTGTAAAAGTATTTCTCTGATATACAAGTTACTGTATTTCTCATAGTACTTGGGTGATTTAAGAGGTGATAGTTGCTGGAAATGGAGGTTCTAAATACTATGTGTAATTGCCAAGCTATACAAACATTTGATTGCAACGAGTAAGTCCTTTGGGCAGCAAGGCAAGAATTTACATCACTGGAGAGTATTTTAGTCATAGCCTTTACTATTTTACACCATCTATTCATAGAGATAAGATATTTATATTGGAAAGAGCATTGGGATAATCAGATGAAGTGATATTCAATCTGGATAATGATACACATATTTTCATTTAAAAGGAATGCAGTATGGTGCAAAAATAGTTAAAGAACTTTTATTCTTCCTAAAATTTAGACCAATGTTTCACAGCCTTGGCTGCACATTATAATCACCTGGAGAACTTGGTGGAGAGAGGTGGAAAAAACAGTGCTTGAATACCACTCCGAGTGTCTGATTTAATTGGTTTGAGGTCAGGCTCATACACTGACAATTTTAAAGAGTACCTTCAGATAATTCCATTGTGCACCCAGGTTGAAAACCAATGATCTAAAGCAACTCATTTATTTAAAGCAGACATAGTAGGTGGTGACTAATATAATCTTGCTCATTTTGTAGCTTTCCAGAGGCAAGTGTCCCAGCTGAAACATTTTCTGTGCTCCTAACTGGTCCTGCTCTTTCATCTGCAGATTTCCCCTTGCCCTCACCTCATCACTAGGCATGCTAAGGAAAAGAGGCAAAATGTGGAAATACGGTGCTCTCTGCATTATTTTTCATAAATTGCCATTGTAAAACTTGAGTGGGAGAGGATGTAGGAAAATGGGAATTGAACCACAGGCTGAAATGAAAATACGCATCAATTTTGATTTTATTACAAAATAAAATCTTGCCTCCTTCCATGAGTCTGGTCCATTAAGGTTTGAATACATCAGTAAATTATGATTATCATTTATAAACATAAGCAGAGTAAAAGTATTTTAACATTGAGATCTCAGTAAAGAAGTGTTGATAAAATAGTGCTTATTGGTGAAGGTTTACACCACAGAAGTTTTGGTTTATTAACAGTTTAATCAGTTTATTTAACTTTCATAAATAATTGTTTTCAACAGCAGGAACTTCAAATGCAGAATTTGACATCATTGTGGATCCTGATGTTTATTCTCCTGCCATTGAGAAATTAGGGGAAAGCAGCTTTTCTGAAAGAAATTTCAAGGAGAAAATGATAGATATGGAAAGTAATCAAAAGTCTGGTGATTCCTGCCTATCACTTGAGAGCAAGGATTCTTTGCCAAGTATAGATTTAAAAAAACCTTCCATTAAGGAACAATTATCTCAGGACATCAAAGAATCCTTGGAATTTAACAATCTGCATGAGAGGCCAAACTTTGAAGATTCTAAAACTACAGAGTCACCACTGGTAAATCTCTATTATGTTTATTATATTAAAAATTCTATATGAAGCATCATAAGAAATTTTATATGCCACCATATATTCTTAAACATTACTACCTATTGAAGTTAAAATGTGCTACCTTATATTATCATGAGATAGTTGAAGAATGACTCACACAGGAAAGAATGTTAATGACCTACAGGACAAATTCTAATATGATAAATGCCATTATAACAAATGGTTTTGGGTGACAAAACTTTAAGGCCCACCTCATGTACCATAGAAAGAGAGCTGTTACTTTTCTAAATGAAATTTATTATTATGAATAATTTAGTATAATCCTTTCTAGCTTTTTACTGTATAGTCACTGGTTAAAATGAAATAAATGCAGATATGTAGATAGAACCAGTTTTTGTGGCTTAATGTAAGTATAAGGTTTTAAAGGCAGTTCCTTCAGAAACATGGCTAATAAAGAAATAGGGGTATAGTTTTCATTTCATCTTAGAGGAAAAAGTAAAGTAGCTCATTGTTGCATTAATGCCAAGTTTTGAAACTATATTTGAATCTCTGTTCTATATATTAAAAATCTTAGGTAATCATGATTACCTAATACATTTTTTGGAAATCAGGCAAGTCAAATTTTTAACAACCCTTCAAAGTCATTTGAAATGAATCTCCATGGTGCCTGAAGTGAAGGTGGGACCAAAAACATAGAAGAATGACTGTTGAGCTCCTGCCACTTCTGCTTGGGGGATTGGATTTTTGGGCCCACTTTGTGATGGGTCTTCTTCCTTTCTGAAGTGCAAAATTGGAGCTGAGACCTTTGCAAAAACTTTTGATCCCTGGAAGTGTTCTCCGTCACTGGAGGGATACCCTGGGAGATATACTCACAGATGCAACAAGATGAAGAGAAACTGATTCTTGCAGAGGATCTGGGACAGGTCAATAAAATATCTTACCTGAAAAATGGAAATCTTGGGCTTTCTTTTAACATAGGGTTACAGTGTAAATATACATTTCTTGCTCAGGAGCTCCAAGCCAACAAATTCACATTAATTTTAATCCATGTCTATTGATACCTTAATGTGTCTGCCAAAAGAAATCCAATCCCTTCTAGAAGACGTTCTCACAATGTAGCCGATAATAGATCTCAAAAACAAAGCCTCATTGCAGATGAGCTTTTCTTCCTCCTCCCCCAGTGAAGAAAACAATCAGACTGAATTTCTGCAAGCAGAACTCTAATTTTCCAATTTCCACATGGCCTCATGAAGAGGGCTAGGTGACAATCTACTCATGCAGTGTCCTGTGTTATGGGAGAGGAATCCTGAGCAGAAGGACCCCAATTCTTTTATATTGGGTGCAAGCCTGCCTGATCTGTGCCCTAGGGGGAGACATTCTCTGCTGTAACCTAATAAAAGGCATTTGGCCAGAGCTCGCAGATATGTAATCTATGGTGATTTGTATAATGGAAAGTAATCGAGTAGTTAAAATGAATGACATAGGACTACTTTTGTTGATATGGTTACATCTCAAAAATATGGCATTAAAATTTAAATGTAAAAGGACATATAGAGATAAGTCAGTATTTTTGGAAACATTTAAGACAATTGTAACTTTTTATGGATTCAGGGGCGCCTGGGTGGCTCAGTGGTTAAGTGTCTGCCCTCGCCTCAGGTCATGATCCCAGGGTCCTGGGATCGAGCCCCGCATCGGGCTCCCTGCTCCGTGGGGAAGCCTGCTTCTCCCTCTCCTACTCCCCCTGCTTGTGTTCCCTCTCTCGCTGTGTCTCTCTCTGTTAAATATATAAATAAAATCTTAAAAAAAGAAAAAAAACTTTTTATGGATTCATTCAGATGTAATAGTCAAAAACATGCATTGGAATTAAGTATGTCTACTTCAGTGCAATAATACAATTAGCTCTAAAGACTAATTTTTTTGGTATGGATATCTGAAGCAAATATATTTTTTAAAGAGTTTATTTATGTATGTATTTATTTATTTATTTGAGAGGGTAGGAGAGGGGCAGAGAGAGAATCTGAAGAAGACTCCATGCTGAGTGTGGAGCCCGACACCGGGCTCAATCCCACTACTGCGATATCATGACCTGAGCTGAAACCAAGAGTCAGACATTCAACTGACGGAGCCACCTTGGCGCCCATGAAACAAATATTTTAAATTATTGATATTAAATTGTGTGATCAAGTCATGTTATATATAATACGTAATCTGCATATTTAAAGTATTACATAATTAGAATTTGAAATATTACAAAGCTACTAACCATATTCTGATTACTTATACTACTATCGTAAAAAAAAAGTGGTAAATGATTATGCCATAAAGAATGGTGTTTTATGTATAGCGGTAGAATCTACTTTGTTTTCATCCGTGATGACTAGACATGAACTGTTTTTATTCTCCTCCTGCTCTAGTAGAAGCCATTCTTTGAGCAGAGACTACTTAAAAATCTATGTTGCTGCAGTAGAAAATTTAAGAGTGAGCAGTAGGGGCAATTTTTAGCAGTAGAATTACTTGACTTGCACTTGAGTGCACAATAGTTCATTTTGCACTTCAGTTTTCAGACACTGAGTCCTTCATAAAGGTGGAAACTATGGAATTCAGTACCAAGTTGTAGAGCATCAGCAGTGGGGTAGGGTTGGGTGCCAGGAAGAACATGGACTAGTTAGGGGCTCTTGGTTCTGGTCTGACACCACCAGGAGTTAACTTTGTGAGTTTGGGAAACAAACCAACGCACTTTCTTTGTTCTTATCCCTCAACTGATGCTTTTAGAAAACGTTCCAGGTTTGCAGTTGTCTAATCCAAATAAAAGCTGCACTAGAGCTGAGGGGGTGCTGTAAATTGATAATCAGTGTCTGGGACAGCCAGGGAAGATTCCATGAGTAGAGCCAACTTGGACTTGTCTTTGAAGGAGGTGCTTTATCAGTCACTAGCTTTGTTTTGTAATATTTTATCATTTATGTCTTATAAATTTGAATTGAGTTATCATAATTTTTTTGTATTGTTTACTACCCTGAAACAGACTGCATTTGGGCATTAATTAGATCCATTAGGGAACTGTTAAATACTGAGAGCACTCTGATTATGTTTTAAGCCCATCTAGAGCTCTCATGTCTGAATCTCTAATCTGTTTCTTACTAGACTCATGTATGTTTTAATCCCATTAATATTCTTCCCTAGGATGAAAGCATATCACAAAATGAATTCATAGGGTGGGAAAATAAGCCTAGGCTTCACATCAGCCAGACCTAGGTCTGCTAGTTTCTAATTGTATGAACTTCTCAAATTACTTAGCTCGCTCTTGACTCATTTTACTACGTGGATGTTTGCTTCATGATGAGTATTTTGTTAACTTGGATTTTGTCTATGACCAGATTTATTTCCCTTGGTATTCTATTTTCATCTTTGAAATTAGTTTATGTATAGATGAAGATACTAATTCAAAAGCACAACATATGAGGGAGATTCTGTTCTCCAGAGTAACTTATGTGCAAAGACACTAAGGGAGGAAAATAAGAGAGAAAGGAGAACTTTTCTTTTGTGAACTTCTGTCCTCCTTGGATCGATGGCAGCTTTCGGATAATTATCCTAATTGTGGTTTATATATTTTTCAGAACTTACTATATATAAATGTCGTGGTATTGTCTATGTCTTCACTACTAGAACCTAAATCTGATGAAGGCAGAATCTGTGCCAAGAATATAGTAGGTGCTCAATGAAGGAATGTGCTGCTTTGTGTTGAAGAGAGAAAATAAACTTAATGTTGTTAACTATTTTGTTTCCTAGTTGTTACAAGAAATAGCCCTCAGAAGTAAGCCTATAACTGAACAATATCAAGGACTTGAAAGATTCTTTGTGTTTGATAAAAATGAAAGACTCAACTTCCTTTCTTCTCATAGCTTAGAATGCAGCTATTCCAGTACTAGGATTACAATTGCAGGTAAATTCAGACATGAAATCAGGCGGACTGTGGACCAACCTAACAATTTTCTGACACTTTTTTTTTTAAACAGCTCATCCTCATTTTAGGAAATACTGGGCAATTCTGTTCAATGAAGAAAGTCATTTTCTTCTTCTCCAGCTGAAATTATTAACCCTGTGTGAGTTACCACGTATTTATATTTGAGGCTACTCTCAGAATGTGAGAGAACATAAGTAAAATGAGACTGAGGAGAGATTATTTTTAGAATTTAGAAATGGAGCCTTTACTAAATTGTGAAATAGAAATTCTTTGAATCAGTTCACTAGCTGCTAAGTATTGTATGATGATTCTTAAATACCATCTTAAAAGCAAATCTCAAAATCTCAGGATCTGTGAGATTTTTGAGACATAGCTGGAATTTCCTTCTGAAAGTTAGGTCATGGTGTCACCTATATTCTTAGGTTTCCCATGTATTCAGATGTGTTTATTCATGTACAAACTATTATACTTTATGTTATATTGTTATATACTTGAAAAAGTGTTTGTTTTTATTCAAATGTGTGTGTGTGTAATATCTTTGCAATTTAGAGTTTATTCATTTCTTTTTATTATGCTATGCAAATTTAATGGTTTTTATTGTACAATTATGAGATTTCTTTTATAATATATACCTTACTGTTATCATTGTTCCTTATTTAGCTAAGTATTATCCAGTAAGACAATAAGTAAAGCAATAACGTGGATTTCTCTCCTTTAACGATTTAAATTAGTTTACCATTTTTCCATTTCAGGAGACAGAGAGTGGATCCCAGACCATAGCATAAGTGCATATGCTGATAATGCAGTCGCCTTGGGTGTTCTGCAGGGTGCCCAGAACCCGTCAATGAGTAGAACACAACAAAAGATGGGTAAGATCAGCTGGAAGGCCACAGTGCCATACTGATGACTCACTGTGTTTTTTAGTTTGTCTCTGAGCAGTTTACTAGGTACCTGAAAATTTTTGCAGTTTCATAATGTGAACTTATTCATTTTAACTGGCTGCCTTACATTTTTCTTCCAAAATCAAAAAAGCAAGACTAGTCATGTTCTTCTCAACAACATGAGTTAAGTCTTAGTTATTTTTGCAACAATGTATTAGTGAATAATATTTTTGTCATGTAGCTCAGGGTATGGTGTATATTTTAAACAATCCTTATAAAATACATACTCAGTTTTATTACACTCTCAGCAGTGTATTTTTACTAGATTTTGCATATCATCCACTTGGTTCATATTATGATAAGACATAGCCATTTGTGAAAGGAATGGTTTAGGTTAAGACTGCTGCTTGTAGCTGTGGTTGAGACACCTCTGTTCTACACCAGTGCTGAATGTGTTAAGCCTGGAATCTTGATTTAAGTTCATTAACTCCATTCTCTAACCAAAATAATTTTAAGATTATCTACACGGTAACTCTTTTGACATGTTGAATCTCATTGTGATATTTTCCTAGAGAGTGTACGCAGAGAATTTTGACATCATTAAAATCAGTAGTTTTATTAGGTCATCATTATTATCCAGTAACACCTGCTGCAGTAAATTTGCTTTATGCTGAATTTCATGTGAAGTTGCTGTAGATGACTAATGAATTAAGGCAATTCAACAGATGTGTGTTGAGTATATTGGCCTGACGCTGGGCCCTGAGGGAAAAGGGATGCATAAGTCATGTTCCCTGATCTCCGGGAGCACACAGGTTTAGAAGGAACACTTGATAGAGGGGTTATTTGCCTTCGTTGAGGGCCATCTTCAAGCCAGAGATTTCATTACATATGATTTGTCCAAATATGCAAAATTTATATCTCTCTTGCCCTAAATCCTATGATTCAAACTCCTTGGCTAGCTTAGATCCCTTTCATATGCATTTCTGTTGAGAATCTGTCAGATTTAAATTTTTTTTTTTTTTTTTTAGTAGAAAAACCATCCGTTTATGATAAATGTTTTTTGGCTCTATGATTAGATACCTGTTCTCACATCAAAGTCTCAAGCAGCTTCAAAACTCCTGGTAGCTCCCTTCTCAGGTGGTCAAAGGAACTGTTTTAAGTTACCATATTTTGCTGAAAACAAATTCACATGGGTGCTATGAGAAATTTATTACTAAGACAAATTGCCAAATGCCTTTAAGTATCAATTTGGAGTGATCAGTTGAAATCAATAATTTACTATAAAAAACATCTGTAGGAGCACTTGCTGTAGGCCAGGCCCTGCCAGACCCTGGTGGTACAAAACCAGCCCCGTCCCTGTATTCCAACAGCATAGTCTAGTGCAGAGAGTCTCGAATGTTAGCGTGAGTATAACCACCCGGGAAACCTGTTGTAGTGTGGATTTCGCCACCTCACTCTTAAGATTTTGATTTATTAAAGTTGAGATAAGGTCTAGGAATTTGCATTTATCTTATCAACAATTCCATGTTATGCTGTTGTAGACAGTCCAAAAATCATACTTAGGGAAAGCTGCTATATAGATACATGAGCACATAAATCACCCCATATAGAATACACATTTTATTAAAGGACTGTGAGTAACGTACTTTTGGAGACGGACAGGTAATTAATAATAATAGTACATGTGATCAGTTATAATAGCGGTAGGTACACGTGCAGTCTTTTTAGGAATGGAGATGGTAAAGTGTGCAAGACTGTTGAATCTCAGATCTGTACCTCTGAAACAAATAATGCAATATATGTTAAGGAAAAAAAAAAAAGAAGAAGAAGAAGATAGCAGGAGGGGAAGAATGAAGGGGGGGAAATCGGAGGGGTAGACGAACTATGAGAGACGATGGACTCTGAAAAACAAACTGAAGATTCTAGAGGGGAGGGGGGTGGGAGGATGGGTTAGCCTGGTGATGGGTATTGAGGAGGGCACGTTCTGCATGGAGCACTCTGGGTGTGATGCACAAACAATGAATCATGGAACACTACATCTAAAACTAATGATGTAATGTATGGGGATTAACATAACAATAAAAAAATCTTCAAAAAAAAAAAAAGGTGTAGGTCACCAAGGTGTTAGAGACCAGGTGACATTTCACCTGAGTCTTAAAGAATTAATAAGATTTACCAGTTAGGAGCAGAGGGAAAGGACGTTCTGAAATATTTCAGTAGCCTGAAATAAAAATAAAATTTTTCTGGCTATGTCATAAGTTATCGAAATCTTATCTTCTGAACTGATGCTAGTGTATAAAGGAATTCTTCTGTAAGATTTTTAAGTTTGTGAATGTAGAAACACAATAGCTATGAAATGCAGCTGTGTTTAGCAGCAAGCCCATTGATCCTCCCCAAGCCCTGCCAAAACCTCCTGCTTGCCCACTGCATCTTCCCATGTCTGTCTGCACGACCATATAAACATCGGTAAGTCTCCAAATCAGGAGCCATCTTGTCTCTCTCTTACCCGCCACAGCCTGGTCATTCCTAGAGCCTGCTGATTTCAGCACTAATACTGATCCCAAATCTGACCACTTCTACCTTCATTGCCTAAGATGAGCCCAAGCCAGTTGTCCATCATCTCTCATCTGTCTCTCAATTTCACATTTTGCCTTTCCTGAAAACAAGTTTCAATAAGTAATTTCCATCAAATTCTACTGTTTATAGTCAGTGAGTGAATTGTTTATAGTCATAAAATTGTTTATAGTTTATAGGGAGCTCATCCCATTTTCTGTAAACTTAAAGTATAAATTGCATCTTGTTAATCTCCTGCTTAAAAGCATTTTATAGCTTCTTATAGAAGACAGAAAAAAAAACCCAACATTTCTTACCAGACATCACAGAGCAGACTACTGAGTTGGCCCTGCCCGACTGCCAACCACACCCTCTCCCACAGTGCAGGTAGGCTGGCTTCTTTTTGTCCTCGCACAGGCCACGCTCTCGCTTGTTAGCTTTAGAATTTGCTCTTCCGTCTAACCTGGGATGGTCTGTAGCCTCTTTCTCCCGCTTCACACCCTTTTTCATATGATCGATTCTTTCCCATTTTTCCATCTCAGCCAGATGCTGCCTCCTTAGAGAGGCCTTCTGAAACCACCCTACCTGATGCTAGCCTCTTTTTTTTTTTTTTGAAGATTTTATTTATTTGACAGAGAAACACAGCGAGAGAGGGAACACAAGCAGGGGGAGTGGGAGAGGGAGAAGCAGGCTTCCCGGCGAGCAGGGAGCCCGATGCGGGGCTCGATCCCAGGACCCTGGGATCATGACCTGAGCCAAAGGCAGAGCCTTCAACTTAACAGCTGAGCCACCCAGGTGCCCCTGATGCTAGCCTCTTGAGAACCCCCAATCACATTTACCTTCTTTTGTCCTTCTCTTAGAACCTATTACTAGATGAAATTATCTTACTTGTTTATTTTCTGCTCATCCTACGCTTGGTTGGAAAGAAAGCGAGGACCTAGCCTGTCCTTTTCTTGGTTGTGTCCTCAGTGATGGAACACAGCCTGGCATATTGTCAGCACTTAGCAAGCGTGTCTGAAGGAGTGAAGCAGGAGAGCAGGACTGTGTGTTAGTGTGGAGTACAACTTGAGGGTAGAGGCAATGTCTCGTTCACTTTTGAGTACCCTGATCCTGACAGAGTGCCTGCCAATTTTAGGATTTGAGAAATGATTTTGTAATTTAATTGGATTGGGTATTAATTCATAGGCTCTCAGAGTTGGAGGGGATTTAAGACATCATTCTGTCCAACCCCTAAATTCCTCCTAACTTTTGTGGATGAAATACAAATTTGCATGTCTCAGGTCACAAGGTGATTTCTAATTCAGTGAGACTGGGCAAGTGCTTCCCACTTTAGCCTTCTTTCTACTAACCCACACTGCTAAATAAAATGTCCATGTATGTGCTAAGAACTCTTAGAAAATACATTTTTATGTTTTATGTATAAATGCTTAGTAATTTACACAGTAGAACAAGAATGTCAAAAGGCAGTGATGTTTTGCAACCTTTATTCAGGAATAAAATAGTGGCTCCTTTGATCAGATATTATTTGTTATTAAAACACTGTGCAAAAAGCATGTTGCTCTGCTGATGTTTCATCCAATTCTAATGTTTTTATTTAGACTAGCAATAAGAGTTATTGTACTAAATACCATCCAGTGAGTGGTTCATACTTTCATATCCTCGTCAGCATTCTTATGCCCATTAATATAGTGCAGAGCGCCCTTCTCTTTTATCTTACCAATATATGGCATGGTCTCATTAGTAGCCATAGAGTATATACTTTAGCTAATACCAAGAACAATTTCTTTCATTATTTTTAGAGTGTAACTGTGGTCAGTGGTAATCTATAATTTCCTAAGATTACACTGCGAGCAATGGCATGAGTTACTCCAAAAGGAATTTCTTCTGTTTATAATCTACAAACTGGACTTCTAAAAAAATTATGGAATGTTCCCTTCAATCATGGCATTTTTCATTAGTGTCAGTCTTATTGGTGTTTCAAATCTTAACCCCAGCCTCAACATCAATAAGCTTCTACATTAATAAGCTTGTAGAGAGAACGATATACTCACCTAAATAAACAAAATAAATAAATAAAATCAAGGGCAGATTGAAGCTTCTTCTGTCTCTTTCTATGTTTTGGGGACTTTAAATTACCCTTTTAACATATTTTCAATAAAAAAGATGGTCTGTTTGCTGCATGCTAAGCATTAAGTCTGCCCCACCCCCAGTGTCCTTTTTTTCTCAATTGGGATCAATTAACCTCTAATACTGTGGCAACCAGATGTCACAAGAGTTCAGCAAGTGTTTGTGCTCTTCTGAATCTTCTGAAGGGCATCTATATCATGCTAAATTTTTCTCAACTCATATTTGCCTGTGTTGGCAGAAGTCCAGTTCTTCCTCATAACGTCTTCCACTTGCTTTATTTTAATCAGAGTTCTGCATTCCTCTGAATTTTACTTGACTGGAACAGAGCACAGTACAAATAGAAGGGTCTCATTTTCCACAGATGCAGAAGTTTCAATTCATACATTGAATTATTGTTATACTCACATGCTTCCACGATGGCTGTTCCTACTACTGCTTTATTATGGAGGAATGGCAAGGTTGCCTTTTTGTGTATCATGTATTTTTATGTATTTGTGTATTTTATATATGATGTACTCTTGTGTATTAGAGGTAAAAGGGGAAATTATTTCCAAATTCTAGCCATTAAAGTAATCCATAGGGATATTTACATTTATATGTCTTCAAACATAGATGCATTTTTGTCAGTGATTTTTCTTCATAATTGTCTCTGTGCACATAGACAAAAAGGTCAGAATCTTATTTTAATTTATTCATAATTTCATTCCAACAAAAAATGTTTTCAAAATTGATTTCTGAAATGTTCATTAAAATTGGTGCCCTTTGGGACTTACCTTAGTCAGTTTTAATTGCTTAAATAATTACATACTGCATTAAAGATGCTTCTTAGGGTACTAGCTACATTCAAAGTAGATTTTTAAGTTAAAAAAAAGACAAACTCAGTAGTTATTAAATGTTTAATACATGACAACTACCTATAGTTACTCCTCTGAATCTTACATTTTCCTTTGAGTTGAGTGGGCATAATATTATAATGGAATATGTTCATTCAAATCATGACTTTCATGATATTGACAATAGCGCTTCTTTAAATAATCCAGTATTTTACACAAAGACAATTTGTGTTAAGGGACTACAAGGTTATGTTATAAATTATTTATATTTAATATAAATATATTAATCTAAATCAGGACAGTGATTTAGTACATATAAAAATATACCTACACTATGAATCTAAATTTGTACTTTGAATATTTCCTTGGCCTTCATTAAAGAATCTTGTGAGCAGTACCATAAGATAGATATATATATCTATTGACAGCTAGGTTAGATATATGTAGATAGAGAGAGAGAGAGAGAGATAGTTATTTTGTGTTAGTGTAGGATTTGAAGAGATTTTTTTTCCTACTATGAAAGAAACACACAGGTCCCATGGTGTAATGGTTAGCACTCTGGACTCTGAAAGAAACACACATGTTAAATAAACCAATTAAATCAGCCTTTGAAATAGGTGAAGACAAAGTTGCCTGCCAAAGCGACTTGGTGGAACAAAGTAATAACCTGAGTTAGATCTGTGTTTCTGGAACTTTTCCACTAAAGTACCCTCTAAAGCAGCAGAAAGTGAACTCATATTTAGGAAAATTAGAAATATGATCTCAATTTCTTTAAAGCCTGTGTTTTTCTAGAAGATTTTGCATACTAGTATTTTGTCTCCATATTTGTCTTAATAGAAGAATGTTACACACCATCAAATAAAATTCACTAGGAAGTGGTACCATGTCTATTCTATGTGTTCTTACTCTTACAAGGCACAGTGTGGTATCATCCTAGAATTTAAGAAACACGACACAGTTTGGGATGTTTATGGAATAGGTTATAAGATTGGACATTGGGAAAAAAGATTAGACACTGAATTGTTCTGGAATTAACTTGGTTTACAGATGTCTTGCTTTAGTTAATTTAAAATTAGCTTGTCTTTTTTCTGAATGTAGAAAAAAAAGGGAAAAATAACCCAGAAGTGTTCTTTATGACATAGGGAAAGTAACTTGGGATTAAAACATTGTGGTAAACCAGAATGCATGATAATTTAAAATCCACTTTCTCTTAAACTCTATTCCATGACCTTAACTGCTCTAGATTTAGGGGGTTGGTATTTTATATCTTTAAGCATTCATTCAGAATTTTTGAAAAAGTTGATATAAAAATTTTTTATTTTTCGTTTTAGGCCAGATATCACAGAGACCTTCAACAGCAAATTTACCCCTTTCCAACCCTGTTAAAAAAAGCTCCAGCTGCCTTGTTTCCTCCCATCCTCGATCAAGAAGTGCGGCTGCTCGACCATTATCTAGAGCTGCTTCTGAAATTTCAGAAATTGAATATATTGATATTACTGACCACACTGAGCCTTTCTTAGATGGCACTGCTGATCAGCAAACCTTAGACAGTTTGGAAAAAGAATTAAATGTGCTGAGAAATCTTTCAGGTAATGCTATTTTTTTCACTATAGACAATGTAGCTCTGCCTTCTGCTTGGTTCTTCATAATCACGTTCCAAGAAAACAAGGCTTTCCCTTTCCCTTATTTAATCACCAACCTTTGTATTTGTTTCCTTGGATGTCCCCTGATGTCACCCTGAGAATGTTATAAAACGTATGGATGCCCACACCAGAGATGGCTCCCTTCGCCTACGTAATACACAGTTAAAATATAGCATAAGGAACTTCATGTGGACAGCAAAATAATTTTTTTCTCCTTTCTACAACCCCTCTGAGTGGCTAATCTCTGTAGCTTTATGAAAGCCACCACCCAACACCCTTGTTGGAGAATTGAGCTGTTAGATCTTTTAAAGCAGTATTTGTCCAATTTCAATGTGTATACAAATGCCCTGGGGGATCTTGTTACAATGCAGATTCTGGGGTGGGGCCCAGGATTCTGCACATCTGACAAGTACCCAGTTGATGTCAATGCTGGTTGGCAGACCGGTTTAAGGAGAAATTATACTTGTGCATTCTCTTTCCTAAACCTCAGTGGTTGCAGTCAAGCAAATCATAACCATATCCTTGAAAGAAATACAAAAAAATACTAAAAAGGAAGCCAAAATCCCCACAAAATCTTACTCCTCCGAGAACAACCATGTTATTTGATGAGCATCATGAGTATACATATAAAAATACGTAGTTAGAAGGATGAAAAATTGAAGGAAAGACAGTAAAAATTTTATAAAAATATATTTATGCTCTACATATTTTTAAATAATTACGTATTTACCCAGTTTAACAAAAGAAAAATTGAAATGAAACCAAAGGAAATTGTACATTTCAGAGAAGTATTTTTTCATCACAAAAATATTAAGTTGAAATATATGAAACTGCCATTTTGTACACAAGAAACAGTGGAATATTGGTAATTTTATATGGTCTATCCTGTAACTTTTTATAAATATCCTTTTAAAAATTAAGGAAAAAGGAAAAAAGAAACATTAAGCTATGAAGGCCAAAGGCCATTTGTAAGTAACTATATATGACTTAGTTTTAGACAATAACGATTAAATCCCTAAAATTAAATTTGTTCTTTTTGTTTTTTTTTTTAATATTTATCCATTTATTTGAGAGAGAGAGTGTGCAAGAGCACACAAGGGAGGGGCAGAGGGAGAGAGAAACTTCAGCAGATTCCTGTTAAGATGATAAGCCCGAGGCGGGGCTTGATCCCATGACCCTGAGATAAGGACCTCAGCAGAAACCAAGAGTAGGAGTCTCAACTGACTGGGCCACCCAGGCGCCCCTGGTTTTTTTTTTTTAACCACATGTGATTTATAAAAAAATTATATATATAAATATACATATATTTATATATAAATTATATTTATATAATTGAACATATTGCTATTTTAATTATATTACTCTTTTTCATTTTTTAAGGTTTCCTTTTATTTTCTTTTTCTTCGTGAAAATTCATATTAGATTAAATGATCAGTACTGGCATTTTTATTATGACTTTCCAATTTTGAGCCTTTTATTTTGATTCATCTCTAGACGATTTGATTGTGGAATTCTTGAGAATGCCTGTTTCATCTTTATGGTCGATTGGCAAGTTAGCTAGATTAATTTAGTGGATCACAATTTTTTTTTCCTCTGGACTTAGCAGACATTTCTCTACTGTCTTCTGTCCCTGATTTTTGATGCTAGTTAGTTTAACATCAAGTTTTTCCTTTTAACTTTTGTTTGGTTAAATTTAATTGTGGAATAGTTTTGCCCCCAGGTAGGGCTCATGGTAGCTCTACTGCTCGAGTTCTCTCATGTTTGAGAATGCATGCTTCCTTTATATTCAATGGCAAATCAGCTGAGGGTAAGTTCCTTGGGTCATTTTACCTGTAAACCTTGTACATACTGATTCTTTGCTTTCTGGGTCTGAATTCTGCTATGAAGTAGTCTGAGGTCACCTTGATTTTTTACTTCACTCTCTCTCTTGCATGTGACAGGGTTCTTTCCTGACTAGATGTTTGAAGAATTTCTTTCTTAATCTTTGAAATTCAATAACTGGACCAGGAATGTGTTTCAATATCAATAATTGAGCATTTCGTAAAGCACAGGGCTCTCTTTCTTTCTGTAGAATAAATTGCTCCTTATTTTCAGAGAAAGTTTCTGCTGTTGTATGTTTGAACTGCTTTTCTGTTCCATTTGGCTTTCTCCTGCTGACAAACCTATTTTGTCTATGTTTGATCTTCTTTGTACAATGTATTTACTTATATTTTCTTCAACTATTTTAACCAGTTTTTATTTTCCTTTGCATTTACTACTTTATCTTAAGCTTGTGTTCTATGTTGAAAGTTTAATTTTCAGCTATAGTTATAGAATATTCTTTATTGATTGATTTAATAAATAATGGATTTGATTTAATAAATTAGCTCTCTAAAGGTATTGTTTTGATTTTTTTGGTAAATTTTTACTTTGATAAATTTCAAATTTATAGAAAATTTGCAAGAATGCAAGAAAATACAAACTCCTGTATACTCTTTATCCAATTCACTATTTATCTGTCTTTTGCCCTGCTTACATATGTACACACACACACACACACACACACACACACACTGCCCTTTCTTGTGAACCATTTGAGAGAAAGTTATAAAGATTATGACCCTTGATCAAAAAAATACTTCAATGTGTATTACCCAGGAACAAGAACATTCTCTCAAGAATCATAATAATCAAAATCAGGAAATTTGATATTGATACAATGTGATTCTCTAATCCACAGTACATATCTAATTTTTAAAATTTGTCTCAATGGTGTTCATTATACTTGTTTTTTTTCTGGTACAGAATCCAATCCAGGACCATTGGATTTTTTTTTCTTTTGATGTCTGACATGCTATTGTTTGATCTTTAAGATTAGTTTTACTCTTTTTAATTAATTAATTTTTTTATTGAAGTATAATTGACATACAATATCCTATTAGTTTCAGGGTACATAAGAGTGATGAATATGTTTATACATTATGAAATAATCCCCATGGTAAGTCTACTTACCATCTGTCACCACACACAGTTATTACAGTATTACTGACTATATCCCTTGTGCAGTATATTACATTCCCATGACTTATTTATTTTATAACTGGAAGTTTGTACCTCTTAATCCCCTTTACCTGTTTTGCTCACCCCCTCACTCCTTACCACTCTGGTAACCAAGAGTTTGTTTCCTAGATCTATGAAACTGTTCTGTTTTGTTTTATGTGTTTAATTGTTTTGTTTTGTTTTCTTAGATTCCACATATAAGTGAAATCAAATGGTATTTGTTTTTCTCAGTCTGACTTATTTCACTCAGCATAATATCCTCTAGGTCCATCCATGTTGTTACAAATGGCAAGATTTCATTCTCTTTTTGTGTCTGAGTAATATTCTGGGGGGGGTGTGTGTGTGTGTGTGTGTGTGTGTGTGTGTGTGTGTGTGTGTCTATGTGTGTCTGTGTGTATCTCACATCTTTATCCATTCATATATTGATGGACATTCAGGTTGCTTCTATATCGTGGCTATTTTAAATAATGCTGCAGTGAACATAGGGGTGCAGATATCTCTTTGAATTGGTGTTTTCATTTTATTCAGATAATCCAGAAATAAAATTTCTGGATTGTACGGTAGTTCTATTTTTACTTTTTTAGTAACTTCTATATTGTTTTCCATAGTAGTTGTACCAATTTACATTTCCACTAACAGTGTACAAGGGTTCCCTTTTTTTCACATCCTCACTAACACTAGTTACTTTTTTGTTTTTGTTTTATTGATAATAGCCAATCTGACAGGTGTGAGGTGATTATGATATAGAGCATCTTTTAACATGCCAATTGGCCATCTGTATGTTTTCTTTGGAAAAATGTCTGTTTAGGTCCTCTGCCCAGTTTTTAATTACATTGTTTGTTTGTTTGTTTTTTGATACTGAGTTGTATAAGTTCTTTTTGTATTTTGAATATGAACCCATTATTGGCTGTATGATTTGCAAATATTCTTCTCCCATTCAGTAGGCTACCTTTCCATTTTGTTGATGGTTTCCTTTGCTTTTTAGTTTGCTGTAATCCCATTTGTTTATTTTAGATTTTGTTGCCCTTGCCTGAGAATACTGGTCCAAAAATATTTAATAGTATATATTGCTAAGACCAATGCTGTAGTTCACTGCCTATGGTTTCTTCTAGGAGTTTTATGGTTTTAGGTGTTACATTTCAAGTCTTTAATCCATTTTGAATTTATTTTTATATATGGTATAAAATAGTGGTACAGTTTCATTCTTCTGTATGTAGCTGTCAGTTTTCTCAATACCATTTATTAAAGAGACTGTCTGGGATCGTTTATGGCTCCATACAAATTTTAAGATTCTTTGGTCTAGATTTGTAAAATATGCCATTGATATTTTGATGGAATTTGCATTGAATCATTGGATTGCTTTGGGTAGAATGGACATTTTAAAAATATTTATTCTTCCAATCCAGGAGCACATTGTATCTTTTTTATTATTTATGTTGTTTCTATTTCTTACATCAGTGTTTTATAGTTTTCAGAGTACAGGTCTTTACCTCCTTAAATTTAGTTCTAGGTATTTTATTCTTTTTAATGCAGTTATAAATGGGATTAATTTCTCTTTTTAATACCTTATTACTAGTGTATAGAAATGTGACTGATTTCTGTATGTTAATTTTGTATCCTGTGACTTTACTGAATTTATTTATTCTTACAGCTTTTTGGTGGAGTCTTGGTTTTTCTGTATACAGTGTCATGCCAATTGTAAATAGTGACCATTTTACTTCTTCCTTTCCAATTCGGGTGCTTTTTTTCTTCTTTTTTTCTTTTTTTATCCTAATTGCTGTGGCTAGGACTTCTAGTGTTGAATATGTTGAATAAAACATGGAAGTCCAATAAAAGTGGTGGAAGTGAGCATCCTTGTCTTATTCCTGATCTTAGAGGAAAAGCTTTTAGCTTTTCATGGTTGAGTATAATGTTAGCTTTGCATTTGCCATGTATGGTCTTTTTTATGTTGAGGTGTATTCCTTCTATACCCATGAGTGGGATTGGCCCAGGGCGCAACATGCTGGGGTTGTCTTGGGGAAATGGCTGGAGCTATTCTAACCTAGGGGCTTGGGGCTTGCCAGGTCAGCCCTAGCAGGCCAACTATAGTACCTGGATCCTGCTTTTGTGTGTGCTACCAAGGTGGAGGGGGAACATAAAAAATGGCACTTACCAGGGCTTCCAACCCTGGAGTGATTTCCAGTAGTTTCCCGCCATTTGGCAGATTTTATGGTTAGTGGATTTCCTTCAATTGTCGTTCAATTTCCCTTTAAATCACTATTTTTTCTTTGTGTCCCGGGGTTAGGGATTCTGCACATGGGCCCCTTGGTGGTATATGCCTCTCCACTTCAGGCTGCCACATTGGGGATGGGATTCCCTTCATTACTGTGTCTCCATCTCTTACCCTTCCCTGTGTGGTCCCTCTCTCTTTTTATTGTGCAAGAGCCAGTCATTCAGCCTTGAGTTCTTCTTCAGGAGGAATTGCTCTGTATGTAGGTGTAGATTCAGTGTGGCCATGGAAGGAGGTGAGTTCAGGGTCTTCTATACCACCGTGTTGGACTGGCTCCTCACAGTGTTGCACTTTTTTAAAATGTCATTTTTGTTACGTCTTCTGTAGCTAAAGGACTCATGGGAGTCCTTTCTTATGGTCTTGAACTGTTTTCTACTAGACTGATCTTTTATTTAATCATTCTTTGCATGCTATGAATTCTTAGATTCTAGTTTGTCTGCATAGCTAGTTGCTGTCATTTCTTTGTATCTTCCTTGTTCACACTTACTGTGGGCAGCTTTGCTCATATGCTCTGTCTTTTCTGATACAGTGAGACTACATTTTCCCTAAAATGCTGTCCACCTGAGATGTGTCAGTCTTCTCTTTGGAGCTACTATCTGTGGGTTGGTTATTGCATTGTTTTCTGTATCTTGCCAGCTCAGAAGCATGGGAGGATAGATGAAGGAATGGGGAGTTTATCCTAATTTGTTGGAGGACCTGGGCTCTCGTCTTCTTCTTGATTATATTAAACTTCATTGCACCTGTTTTCAAGTGTGTTCTGTCCCTATGGGGACACCTGCAGGTTTTAATTTGCTTGCCTCTGCTAAGATCTTACAGTGGGTACTTAGAGGCTTTAAAAGTATTTCAAATAATTTCTTCTTACTTCCCCTTCACCGGTGATCTCCAAATTGGTGTGGTATTGTTGAGACCTGTACTTTAGATGACTCTCCTTTTCCTGATACTAGTTTGGTGTGTGTATTGGGTGGGGAGGAAAGTGGGTGGACAGTGGTAACACCCAGCTATACCTCAATGAATCTTCTGTTTATTTCTTTGGTTGCCCCTTTTCCAGGTTTATTATGTGGACTTGTATCCCTTTCTTTGTTTGACTCCTTTTGTGATTTCATTCTATTTTTGTTTTTTCTGCTTTTTCTATTCATTTCGTTATGGGTTGGGGGATGAGAGTCTATGATCCATCTGTACCTATCGTCCATTTGCCTTAGTCTAAAATACTAAAAATCAAATGTAAATCTCCTTGGAGGTAATTCTCACGTTAAAGATCAATTCTAAAATGAAGTATGATAGGCCTGAACTGGATCTAAAAAGGATAACCATACAGTTTTTAATCAGAAAATGAAGGGTTTCTTATTTTGATAAATTGGTAAATTCCATTATTTACAAATGAAACACAGCATTTAACAAGCAATAGTCTCTTGTGGTTGTTTCTAACCACTTAGCTTTCCTATTTCCTTTATCACTTTTGTTCTTACATACTTCACTTTTTCCCTGGGCCACTCATTTTCTCATATGCTGGCACCACTTTTTTCACCAGAATGCATAACTTTTCGTATATGAAAGCAAGCACACACTGTGTGGCCTATGAACTGCCAGAGCTTTTCTGATGGTCCAGGAGGAGAACAAAATCACTTATACACACTTGACCCACGAATAGCTCTTTCTCTTTGAGAAGATTGGCTCAGGATGAGTGCACAGCTTTAGAGACATTCACCTGGAGCTGAGGAAGGAAGAGGGCGGCCCATCAGCTGAATCAACCCAACAGTGAGGTGACAGATGTTGTGGTGTAATCAGCCGCTATTCCAGAAAACTCACTGTTTCTGTACAAGACTTCTGTATTCCATTTAGCATCAATGGGCAGAAAAATTCTACCCACATTTCACTACTCATGGTGTAGCCTGGAAAAACTCCACATGAGGTTTGGTTCCACAGAAGCACAGCTACACAATTTGACTCTTATACAAATGTAAATGTGTTCACATCTCTGTGAAAGCCAAATTTTTGAGAGCAGCAAACCTGACTTGTTTTCTGTTAGCTCTAGGGTATATCCACTTCCTCTAAGTTCTGTGGAAAACAACTGTGCTGAGGAGCTGGGAGAAGAAAAGACAGAAAATAACTACATTAAATGAAGTGTTTTCCCCATTCATTCAGATTGCTGTGGCTGATATTAGAGCCTTTTCAGAGGCAGGCAGGCAGGGCAGGCTAGCGGGTTAGGCAGGGGGCGATGTGTTGCAGTTTGCAGACACAACTTTCTGCTGAATCAGGAGATGGGGGCAGCAAAACAGGGTAGTTGCGAGCCCAGGCTCTGGGGCCAGGAGCCTGGTTTTGAAATTTGAAACCACTCCTTACTAGCTTCATGACTTTAGGCAAATTAATTTCTTAATCTGATTTTGCATCAGTTTCTGTGTATGAAAGATGGGTAATAATTGGCCCTATCATAAAATTATTCAGTGATTGAATTAAATTATATATTAAACATTATATTTATGAAAAATTTCTTTCTCTCTCTCTCTCTCCACACACACACTCTCTCTCAAGAGTTAGTTGCCTAGCACATAGTAAGTCCTGAAAAAATCTGTTAAATTATGTAAGGAATCAGTGAGTGGTACTTTCCACATACAGTCAGGTAAGGTTCTCTTGGTAAGTCTAATTTTTAGTCAAAAACATCTAAAAGCTGTTTCCATTCTAAAGCCATGTTTTCTTGTGGGCCACTTTGAGGGTATAGTTAGCTATAGTTCATGCCATATAATTATTTCCTCCACAAATATCTCTGTAAATGACGCTACAGTCTTCCTTAATGGGCTCAATATGGCAATATAACTTACTTAACTAGTCACTTTGTCAACTTTTGAATATTGTTATAGCCTGAAGAAATTGGGGAAATATCAGAAGATATGCATTATGAGAAAGTATCAATAATAATGCACATTAAAACATTCACATTTTCATTAGTTAAAAATGATCCATTTGTTCAAACTCATTCTGACTTGTGGTTTAAGACCTAAATTCTCATGGCAATCCTATGTTTGTACAAGTCCACAGGTAGTTAACTGAGCCAAGTAATTGAAGAGAGGAAAGTACTTTTTCTTAAACAAGAAAGAATAAAAATGTACCTGATACTAGCAGATGTAGCTATATTGCTGGTGAAATAAAATAGTAAGGCAGTGAGTATCTGGGGCCTCTGTTCAAAAGTTGACCGTCAAGTAAGATATTAAACTCTAAAAGGGCTAATCAGGATATATAGTTAGCAAATTAAGTAAGTAACCCTTATAAAGACAGTCAGGTTAAGATGGGCTGGAATGGCAATCTTTTTGCTTTAGGTCACCTTTCAATTTCAGAAAAAAAAAAAAAAACGAGTGCCACATATAAGTGAAAGTCAACCTATTTTTAAGAATTCTGCTATAAGAATATGAAGCCATTCAATGAATAATAATAATCACTACTTGTTTTTATATGTAGTGTTGCTCCATTTGATCTTTAAAACTAACTACTCTGTGAGGTAAATGAACAGATACGATTTTTGATCTCCCCTTTGTGGATTTAGCAACTGAGGCTCTAGGTGACATAGTAACTGCCCGGGGTCTTCCCTGGGAGCTCCGAAAAGCCCAGGCACAAACCCATGCAAGTCTGCCCCACAGTCCTTTGTCTTACCACCCTACCACAGTGCCACTTAAATAATGTGAAATCCTTACTTCTAATCAATATTGTGACCACTTAAAAAGCAGAGGGTTGTGGGCAGAGTGAAGGTAAAGGGAAGAAGGAATGGAGGGATAAACAAGGCAAGACACAATGGCAGAAGGGAAGAGATGGAGGGAGAGGAAAACAAAAGTATGAAGTGTTGGGGGCGGGGCTCACAGGTTACAGGGCAAGTGTTTTGATTGTCACACCCTCCTAAACACAGGGATGTCCTTTGTAGCTCTGCTAGATAGTTCTTTAGATGGCGGTGGTGGTGGTGGTTTGGGTTCCTTATAGGAAAGTAGCCTATCTGCTTTGTGTCCATTCTTTGAAGTTTTAACCCGTCTCTTTGGTTCTACCTTTCTTCTTTCCTTCATTTCTTTTACCCATCTAAATGTTCATTTCCCTGTAGAATAAAGTTTTATGTATATGTTTTAAGTGACTTGAGTTTCAGAAATACACCTTAAAACTCCCTATTTAGTCAGTTTTCCCCCTTTGCCATTCTTATTATTGCATTTAAGAGATTCTTCAATGATCAGAGAACATACACTATTACTCCAGGGATAAAAAGGTTTAACTTCAATCCATTCCTTAAAAGTCCACTTTCTTGATGGGTATAAAGTAAATTTATAACAGCTGAATTTCCAATATAAATGTCAATCCAGTCTTCCCTGGTCTTATATTAGAAAAACTTAGGTTTTTGTACAATTGATCTTTTAGGTTTAACACTAACCCACAATAGGGTTTTCATAAGCAGTTTTATTTTCTTCTGCCTTGAAAACCAAGTGATGTCACCTTTGCCCCTATTAACTTCACCAGGTATTCGAAAAAATAATTTTGAGAATATACAATTATACAAAAATAGGCCCATTCTGTTTGCACCATCTGAATTAGCTCTGTGCTCATTCAGTCGGGACTCAATTGCCTAACAGAGGTTGAATACCTCTCCTGCCAGTGTTCTTTAGACCTAAGTGTCACTATTAGGTTTCAGTACTGTAGTGTTAACCAATTCCAAATCCTGAATTGATTGCTTTCTCACCGCTAACACTCCCTATCACTGGGGCAAGTAAAGGTGTCTTGCATACCTGTCTTTTTTTCCTTGTGGAAAAAGAGGAGAGAAAATAAAAGCCTTGGCTAAAGAATTAGATTCTGGAACATAGTGATTGATGATATTGGTGAGCTAGAAGAGCTTAGGGCTAGTTCCAGTTTTTCTACTCTGGTTGTGTGACTTCCAAGTTACCAATCCCTTGGGGACCCACAATTTCCTAATCTCCAACAGCTGGGGATGCGACAAAAATTCTAGCTGAGGAATCTTTTGTTTTTCTCAAAATTAGTCTTATACAGAGCCCCAAATTTAAATGAGACCCAGTGAAAGCTGTCTTGGTTGCTTTGGGGTGGTGGGAGCACGAGCCTCATCCCCAAGCCTACTGAACTTCACCATGTATCATAATTTGAAAGTCACTGGCCTAAATAATTTTAAGGACATTTCCAGTTGTAAATGTATTGAGGTCTATCTTGCAGCAGGAATAATCTGAAGTTTCTTCCAGCAGGGGAATCTCTGCTTTCTCAAAAATTTCAAGTAAGTGCTATCTACCAAGAAATAATAATAATATTAAAATAATTCTCTCAGTCAAGTGTATAATACCCATAGTTTGGTGTGTGGTCCTTCTGATCAGGAGGATATTTGCTTGACACTTTCATAGGAGTGGGAAGGGAAGAATAAGACCCAGTACTTTTAACAGTTTTAAAAGTCATCCCAGCATAACCTTAGGTATAAGGTAGATGGCCCTTACAACTTTTTCAAAGATGAAAAGAAAGCATTATGGTCTTTCTAATATAGTAATCATATTTATTTCTGTACTTGACTTTTTGGTAGTTCATATAAAATATGTTTGCTTGTCCATTTGCTTATTTAACTTGCACTATTTGTCCTTACCTGAGCTAAATCACCCCAGCTTCATGTAAAAGGAGATTTAAGGCTTCTCCCCTTTCACATAGTTATTATCTACCCAAACAAAGCAAGGACGCAGAAAAAGAAAGGGTAGCTTTGCCAGAACTAACCTTTGCCTCAGACTGTGTGGGGGTAAAACTTTTATTTCTTAGAAGACAAAAATAAACAATAAAGTGTTTAACATTCAGGCAAATTGAGGAATGGCATAATATTCTAGCTTTAAAGAGGATCCCGTGATATTCTTTGCAATATTGTAAATTTTCAGGACAGTTGACACTTTAAGTATAACATATTTAAAAATCAATATGGTTAGGTGAAATAAGTCACACAGAGAAAGACAAGTACTGTATAATATGACTTATATGTGGAATCTAAAAAAGCCAAACACATAGAGACAGAGACTAGAATAGTGGTTACCATAAGCTAAGGGAGGGGGGAAACGGGGAAATATTGGCCAAAGAGTATAAATTTCCCGTTAGAAGATGAATAACTTCTGGGCTGTAATGTACAGCATGGTGATTACAGTTAATAATATTATATGCTTGAAAGTTGCTAAGAAAGTAGATCTTAAATGTTCTCACCACAAACAAGAAAAGCTAATACATATGGCATGATGGAGGTGTTAGCTAACACCGTGGTGGTAATCACTTTGCAGTATATAAGTGTTCCAATCAACGTATTGTACACCTTAAACTCACACGTTACATGTCTGTTCTATTTCCATAACGCTGAAAAAAATTGGGGAATTTGCTGAAAACAAAGTCAGTATGATTGAAGTGACTTGATACCGATGTCCTAATTTAGAAGGTCAGATCAAGCTTACTTCATATTCTGCCCACCCCACAAGTACTAGAAAACCGAGGTGATTAACAATCTGTACTGACCTTCTCTGTACCACCTACAGTTTACACTGGGTAAACTTTCAGTACCGTATGCTGTGCGTTTGTGTCTTGAATTTATGTGTTGACAGTGCATGAAATAAAATGTTTCAGATCCTTCAGAAAAGCTTTACAGCCTCACCTCAGAAGAGTTACCAGCTTCAACAACCTCCAACAACCATTCGCTGAGCATAAGTCAGACTACCCTAGATTTCCGTAAGACCTCCAGTGCAAGAGGCCTCTGTGCGGTTGAGGAATGGAGGTACGTTAAGCCTGCAGCCCATATGCAAAGATAGGGCGTAGTGAAATTTTTGACAAGTCCTGAAAAATTATCTTTACTATATAAAGAAAGATTGTCCTCATGTGTGTACTTCATATGGCCATTCTTTGTAAAATGTTTGGGTCCTTTGTTGACCTATTATCAGGATTTAGTAAAAGTCTTATGAAGTAGTTATTTTAAAGTGAAGAGCTAATTCTCTGCTGCACAACGTGTGTCAGCAAAATGAAAAGATATTTGGAATTTTATAATCCTTCAGCCTTTCTTCTTATATGGAGAAACAGTTGCTTTACTTGCATTAATTAACTTAATAAATTTCAGTACTTTGCACTAATAGAATCTTACTCAATGTGAATAAGGTTTTTAGAATAGAGTATTGAGAAGATTCTTTCTTAAAATTAAATCAAGATTGTTAGTGATAGCATATTTTAAATTGTATCATTTCATTCTTTCTGCCCATGAAAAACATTTAGGGATGATCAGTCTATAAAGACCACAGGTGATACTAATAAATGCTTCAGAAAGTAGTTTATCATGTTGGTCTATTATTGACATGATGGAATTTCTTGTAAAAGGAGGAGGGATTTTTCTAGAAGGATTAAGATAAATGTAAAATATAAGTCTCTTGATTTGTAAATTCCTTTGACTGGTTTGAAGTCTAATATTGCAGTGAAAGGGAATCAAGAGTCCATTACTCTGTCTTTCTAAAGGAGAAAATCATTTAGCTGTGGTCCTTGGATTTTTGATTTCTGACACCACTTACATTTTTAAAAGGAGGGATCAATATAAAGTTGCTATTTTTTTTCCCTAAAAAGCTCTTTTAAAACAAAGTAACTAAACTTACCACATACCCTCGGCATCATTTCATGAAAGAAAGGACATTTCATACTAAAAATACAAGGGGAACAAACAGAATAAAGCACAGTTCTTTAAAATTAAAAATGTCATGAAAAAGTCATTACCTTGTCCTTATTTTCTCTTCTTAGACCAGTGAAAATTTTTATCTCAGTCAGATCTGCCCTGGTCCACAGATCAGAGTTTAGTAACTGCTGGTTTAGCCTCTGTTGGGCATAAAGAAGGATCCAAAAAAATATCCATCACAGGATGAAGTATTTTATATTATTTAGTGGCATACATGGGCTGAAATTCTAGATAACTTGGACAAAAAAATCTGAATTTTACAAACTCCTTCCTGTTCCCCCACACTACCTCCTTCCCTAAAGCTGACACCTATATGCTAGAGTTTCTACCAGTTCCTTTCCACAATAAAATGTAACAAAATAAAATAACTAAATAATTGCTGCCATTAATTTTGGTTTTGGCATATCTTGACTGGCTATCCACATAGTCCTAATTTACTGTACACAAAAGAGGTGATTTATCTGGCAGTCTATTCACTGGGATTCTATTAAACAGCCAATGTAATGATGAATGTTCCTAATGATGACCCTGAGGCTCTGCAAGTTTCTGAAGTGCCTTCTGAATCATCAATGAAAGACACAACCAGAGACCATAAAATCTTCTCCCCTTGGTTCCACTGTGGCTTTATTTCTTGGGAGAGGGAGAATGATGAGAATTTCTCATTAAAAGGAGGCTTGGTATATTGGGCACATTGAAAATTATGGCCCCAGTCTGAGACAGCCTCCTCACATCTGCCTGCCTCCGATGACTTCAGTGCATGTAGTATTGATCAGAAGATAAATGAAGGGTTGAAACCTGGTCCTGTATATTGTGTATTGATCTTTTAATGTATTTCCAGCTCTTCTGAAAGAGATACTGAAACTCAGTCTTTGCTGACACTTTCTGAAAGCAGCACAGATGAGGAGGAAGAGGATTTTCTTGAGAAGCAACATGTCATCATGCTACCGTGGTCATAGAGTTCCTCATGATAATGATCATTTGTTCATTACTTTTCCATTTTGTACCCAAAGTAAAGCAAACAGCGGAAAAAAGTGACCAAGTGATTACCTGTCCAGGTGCTGGAGATTTTGATTATTAATGTTTCTGATATTTCAAGGTTTGCAGACTAATAAAAGTTAGTGAAATTATAAGTTTAAGGGCTTTTTCTTCCAAATGATTTATTGTATATCAAACACTAATCTATATTGCAGATCATATTAGGAAAATTTGGTGAATTTGTGAAAATAACATTTAAAATTGTGTTTCTAGAACCTACTATATAGGTTAGAACATGATTGTATTTAAAGTAATATTTAACTGTTGAATTATATTTAAATAATGATGTCATCATACGAGTATACATTCAATGGCCAACTCATACTTGGCAGTAGCATCCACTGAGCCTAGAATCCATATTTTACTTTGGTAACTACTATTTTGTTTTGTTTTGTTTTGATTCTGTTAGGGTTTTTGATATTTAGAAAAGTTCTTGTAACTTCAAATGTTGCTGCCAGAAGAGAAAAAGAGGACCCAAAATAAAGCAGACATAACACTTGTCATTCTAGTATGACACAAAGAAATATACTAGAAAATACAGGAAACCCCCTCCCCCCCAAGTATCTTACTTTGGGAGGGTCAGTGTGATGGTTAATTTTATGTCAACTTGGCTAGGCTACGGTACCCAGATATTTGGTGAAACTGTATTCTAGATGTTTCTATGAAGGTATTTTTTAGATGAGGTTAATATTTAAATCAATAGACTTTGAGTAAAGCTGATCACCCTAAATGGTATGTGTGGGTCTCAACTAATCAGTTTGAAAGTCTTAAGAGAAAAAAGACCCAGGTCCTCCAAAGAGGAGGGACTGCTGCCTTCAGATTGCCTTTGGGCTCAAACTGCAATATCTACTCTTTCCTGGGTCTCCCACCTTCTGGCCTGCCCTGTAGATTTTGGATTTGCTAAGCTGTCACAGTGGTTCTGTTTCCCTGGAGTACCCTGACTAATACAAATACAGTTGCTGGATGGTCGTGACAGTGAAAGAAATGAACACATATAGAGGTGTTCTGGTCTCGAGTAGTAGGAGATTTGGGGTTGGAGGGTGTTCAGTGCTTTACATGATCTTATAATTCAAGAGTTTAACAAAAGAGCAGAAAAAGACATGCCCAGGGATAGCTTTATGGTTGTCACTTTGTGACATTTTAGGACAGTTTCCCCTTAAGGAGTTTATTGACATCAGGAAAACATACCTGCAGGTTGGCTAGGCCATCATCAGAGCATAGCCGTAGCTCAAGGATCAAACTCTTTTTTCTTCCTTATGATTCTGGGTAATAACCCCTTGTATAAGATTGATGATTGTTTAGTGTAATTTATCTTTGATATTTTTTCCATGGGATCAGTACGTTTTACTGGTAGTCACACAGGTCACCTACTGGCAGGATAAAAAATGATGAAGACACCTATTTCTATGGTCTAAAAATAGATAGGTCTATAGGTCTAAAAATGCCCTTTAATTGGTTTAAAAATGCCTTCATTAAAAGTAACATAAATGAACAATAAGCAATAAGGAAATCCAGTCATATAATCAAAATAAAATTTCACAAAAGAAACAAATATCTTAAAGTTAAGCGTGTGACTCCTCTGAAGTTTTTACTGTCCTCTTAGCACTTCCTCTGTCACCATCCCAGAGAGATAACAGTGAGTCACCCTTGAATCCTCATCATTTATGGCAAAGGCCCTTCTGGCATCTTGTCCTGAGGCTGATAACTTTCTGAATTTTAGTATTTATAGTTAAAATGGGGATTGCCTCTTCATAGGTTAAAATAGGAAGAAAATACATTATTTTTGTTTTTAGCATGTCTGCTCAGGTTTAAAGTTTTTTGACTCTCTCTGCCCTCCTTTGCTGTAAGACAACGTCTTCCTTTTTCCTTCTGATGAAGAAGAAAATTGCTCCCTAGTGGCAATTTATACAACTCCAGTGTTTTTCTCAAAGTGGAAGGTGTCCCATGCCCATTAAGGAAGAAGGACCACTACTATTCCTTCTGTGTATCCAGGAATACCTTGAGTCTTTTTTGGACTAGCTCAGAAAGGGATTTTAAAAGATGCTGTTATGTTTTACAATATAAAAATTTTAAAATAAAAATAAATCTGAGAATTAGCTGTCATTAGTGCATTTCTGGCCAGGACCTGAGATAGGCATATACCGTTGACTTTGCCATTTGACGTCCAATATGACATTGAAATTAAACATGAGGGTCCTCTGTGGCAGAGCAGACCCCCTTCTGCCTTTATTCTCTTCCCATAACCACACATTTAGAAAAGTTCCTTAATTCCTTTGCCATTAGTCTAATGAGGAAATAAAAACTAAGTAAGAGTAGAGCCTTTGCCTGAAGCAGTTTCAATGTGTTCTCTCATTTTGAAGCTCAAGCTTAAAATCACTGTTAAAGGCATGCACCTAGTTCTGACCGTGGAATTGAGAGAGTTACAGACATGCCAGAAGAATGGCAACCACGTTCCCAGTGCTAGAGTTACCACAGTGTGCCTCCAGCAACCACTGGACAAATGACCACGTGGTTTTATGTGCGTGTTGGGATGTAGTAGTTTATACTCAGACTTGCTTAGTGGTGTAACAGTCATATGAAATTCTATAATTTTACAGTTCTGGACATACACATAATAGAAACAAATTGACATTAAATTATATCTGAGAGCTTGAATATGTTGTTTAATATTTACTGAAGTCCTTCACATCCAATGCACTCTGAGTGTCTCACACAACACAGGCCACTTGATGCTGTGCCTTATATGTGAAGTGCACAGAAAACCTTTCTTGAACAAAGGAATGTTACCAAATGGCTCCATCTTGGGACACCTGGGTGGCTCAGTCAGTTAAAGCATCTGCCTTCGGCTCGGGTCATGATCCCAGGGTCCTGGGTTCGAGCCCCACATAGGGCTCCCTGCTCAGTGGGGAGCCTGCTTCTCCCTCTGCCTGCTGCTCCCCCTGCTTGTGCTTGCTCTCTCTCTCTCTCTCTGACAAATAAATAAATTCTTTAAAGAAATGGCTCCATCTCTGTAATAGGGCACTCAGATATTTTAAATAATGCCTTGATTCAGAGAAAAACAGTTCTCTATGTCCCTATGCTTCAGTGGTTGGAAAGATCTTGAGCAATGCTTACCTTATCTTGGTTTTGGCTACATGATATTTCTCATCTCTAAGGTCTCAAAATGTACCTTCTCTCATTCCTGTCTTAATAAATTCCCTATGTTCCTTTTTCTTTATTCTTTATTCTTTCTCATGGCATCCTACTTTTCCCTTCATAGTTCCTCATAGCATATTAATTTATTGGGGTGATTTTGAGTGTATGTCAACTAGACTATACATTTCAACTGAACATGAATTATGTCCATTTTGTTCACCACTATGCACTAGTCCCTAGCATATGCTTGCTGGTCGTCAGGAATGAATGAATGAATGAATGAATGAATGAAGTGTGAAGGATCCAATGATAAGCCATCTCAGTCCTTAATTTTTCCCAAGGGGAGACAGTAAGATATATAAAATGAGAGAAACACAGGTTATCAGGTTATACTATTTACTAGCTGGCAGATAACTTACTGAATGTGTTTCTTCATCATGAAATGGAAAAAAAAGGCACCGAGTTTACTTAGCTCAGAAGAGTGTTGTGGGAATCCAATGCAATAGTGAGTGTGGAAACCCTTTTGGAATTGAAAAGCTCTCTGCCATGCTTATTATCATCACTTTTCATGAGCTTATGCTACAGTCATTGAATATACAGACAAGTTAATGGATGGATCAATTAGTGAATTCAGGATCGAGTTAATAAATGATACACAAAAGTCACTCAATATCTAAAGTGGAGAATGCTTTCAGTGAGTTGGACAGTTAAACTGAGTGATGTATAAAGTTGTTTATGTTGAAAGCTAAATATCTAAATTTATTTTATCAAAATTATTTTTGAAACATTGTTTCCTGTGTTTAGCTTTCTCCTATCATGTGTAAACTCAGAATTTTTAAATATTAAGATTGCACTGGTACTTTTATAAACACTCTATGCATCATAATTTCAGAGAGGAGAAATTTTAAAAACATACTATTTATACCTCCCCAAATCTGTTTTTATGGGATATTTTGTTTCATCATAATTTTCATCGCTGGTTATTTATTACTAGCCACATTTTCATGAAAACAATCTTTATTTCCTCAGAGTTCATCTGTGCCTGTAGTTTATCCCCCACCTAAAGTCATAATTCTTTGTTAGTGACACCCTGATTGTTTGCTGAGTAAATGATTATGATGTTACAAACAGGATTGTGACTTTAGCTGGGGAATAACCAGCAGGCATAGATGAACTCTAAGGAAATAAAATCCTCCCTTTTTAATGCAAATGTCTTCCATAGTTAAGGAAAAGGAGAGGATATTTTTAGTGTTCTCCATGAGGTGACAGTTATGTTTAAAATGAAAAGAATTAATTGATTGATGGGGTTAGCTTGTGTTTCTTTTTTTCAACTACATGTAATATGCAATAACAGTTATGGAAACAGTTCTAAGCATCTCTATGCTCTTATTTCTGCCAGAAAGACGCACTATGTGTATTGCTTTCTATCCAGAAAACAAATATACATTTTTCTAGATACAAATGCTTAGGAAAATTTCCAAGAGGGGAAATGTACTTCATCTCTATTTTACAATTAAACCTTATATTTTCAACACAAGTTGAGTATAAAAGAGATGTTTTAGGGTAAATTTTGATATCATTTCACATTTTTTAGGTAATTGTATTTTTATAGTATAACATTTTGTTGTTTATTCAAGCGACAGTAGAATTTGTAAACAGCTTCTGCACTTAAAAAAAAAAATGAAAGCTGCAAGTGCAGGCAGGAGATGAACAGATGCACATTTAATTTTTCAAAAGTAATCACCCCACATTTACTTTCTCCTCTGACCTACACCACACCACAGCCCGGGAAAAATAGCATGTAAGTTAGGCCATTGAACCAATCAGGATTTGGTTTAATTTTATATTACAGGAAACACCGAATAACAGTGGACTAACATAGACGATTCTCTTGTGTGTGGAGTCTGGGAGTAGGCAGTGTGGAGTTGGTGCAGCAACTGTATCTTACTGTGTTGTTTCTATCCTCAAGGTGACCTTGTCATTCAAGATGGGGATAGATCTCCAGCCGTCAGAATCTGAGTTCGAGGTGTCAAGAAGGGGGACGGTGGGGAGAGCAAAGTAGACACCTCCTAACTGAGGTAACTTCCTTTAACCAGTATTCCTGGATATCTCACACAACACTTCTGCTTACGTATTATTGGCTGAAACTTAGTCACATCTAGATGCAAGGGAATTTGGAAATGTAGTTGCTTAAGTGGGCACATTGCTGCTCAGAATAAAAGTGGGGTTGTGTCACTGGGGAAGGTAGGGAGAGTGGATAGTGAAGGCACCTGGCATGTCTGTCACAGCCTCTAATATTACCTTCATTACTGATCTACCACAGCTTGCTTTCAGAATATAGGCATTTTGCAGTTAATGTGGTTTGAAATATGTGGCAGAAACCCACCTTTTGCAATTTAAATAAGTCAAATTTAAGAGACACTCCTATACTTAGATCACTCAATTTCATATATAAACCATTCCTCTCTTTTAGTCTGAAAGACACACTTCCGTTACACAAACAGACTTCATCATTATTCAGCTTCAGGTTTTCACCTTAGGACTTCCTGAAATACATTCCATATCTCTTTAAAGCTCAGTGTTTGGGCTAATGCCCAAATCCAATCTGCTTTGGCAAGGACTTTCAATGCACTCTGTTAAAAATACTGTGATATGAAATATTTGTCTCAAATGAATGTTCCAATATTAGGATATTTTGAAGCCTATGATGGAAATTTTCACAAGAATACACAGAGAACAAATATAAAATAGTTTCTTCTATTAGGAATATTGGATATTAGTATAGGAGAGCCAGAGATTACAGATGGTCTCAGAGATAAAGTCTCATGGTGATGTGCTCATATAGCAGTGCTTTAATCCTTTGTAGTTCACATATCAAATGGGAGATTAAATGCTTTCAAACCAAGTTCTGGGGACTCATAGGGTTTCTTGATTTCAGGGAGGAGCCTGAAGGAGGATTGAGTTGTTCAACAAAAGAATCTCTGCTTGGGTATTTTTTTTTTTATATATAAAGGGATTCTTTGTGAGATTGAAGAAAGAGTCTTACCACAGAAGCTAGAGACCTGTGGCATAGAGTCCTAGATCTCTGGGCCCCTCTCAGGCTGGTTTTTTGGGATTTATGTTGCCACAGAATGTGATATGTTGTTAAGATGTTTTACTGGATTTACATCTCTTTGCTGTAAGCCCAGACTCCAGAGAACAATGAAGGAAGATAATTTCTCCTCCTCAATTCATTGAAAACTCTTCAAAAATTATCCAACTTTAGGCAGACATCTACATTGCTAACTGACTTCTACTTAGGTATCTTTTTCTTCAAGTACAGAAACCCAATCAAGATACTGAAAGTAAAGTGCGTTTATTTTAGTGAGAAGTGAAATTATATGGAAATCCAAGAACAGGAGCTGTAGAAAAGTTGGCCTCACAGGATTTTAGGGTTCCTGGACCCGAGACAATTCTTTCTCTGGATGGTCTTGATCTTTCATGGGTTCCTGCTTTTGGGGAGCACATTAGCTCTATGTTCCCTACTGACTGGCTTCTTATGCTCACTCATACTTTATGCCTATGCCCAAGGATTCAACTTGTTATGGTTCCTTCAGGCCTCTGCCTCATGCTTCTCTCTCTGCTCTCCTCACATCACTATTTCAGTCCCTTGAATTGGTTTTTCAATTCTAAATCCAGAGAGAGACGTTGGATTGGTCCAGTTTATATTTACAAGCCAGGCAACATGGTTGCCTAAGGAGGGCTCAGGGCTGGGTCAGAGGCAAACAAGTGTTGCTAGGCCATGGTAAGAGGGAGTGGAGAGAAGAAAGGATGATTGGTTTTAAAAATGGCCTCTGCATCTCAGCAAGCCAGGGGCTGTGATTTCAAAAGTGGAGTGGGTCTGGTATGGTATGGACTTCTCAGAAAAACCCTCAGGGAAGGAACTGAGTGTAAAAGAGAGAAGGTTTGTAGGACAGAGCTGTGAATGTTGGGGTAGGTGTGAGGAGGGGGACAGAAAAGGAATGGGTACTAAGGGCCGATGCTACCTCGGGATCACCCTAACTGTGTGGGAACCTTGCAAGTGGTACCTTCAGTTTCAAAGAGCACCACCCTGCAGTGCGGGCACTCTTCCTAGACCTCCTCAAGGCCACCCCCTTGCTTATGACTCGAGTGTCAGTATTAGTCTCTTCTCAAAGAGCCAATGCTGGACATGAGGAACCTGGAGCTTCATTCTAATTTTGTTCTCTAATGTCCTCATCATGGACACTTTTTCATTTCCAGGACTGATCTTCTTGACAACTATGAAGTGAAATTTCACACCGAATTCCCCTTGGGGCAGAGTGTTCTCTGGAGTTCTCAGCAGACTTTCAAAAGCAATATTACAAATGTGGCAGGTGCCTTCTCTTGGCTTGTCTGGCATCCAGGGCCAGATGATTCTGATGGGAGCTCAAACCTGTCTCACAGATTCCCCTTTATTGATTCTTGAAATAGCCCCATTTTCTTCTTTATGGAGGAGGAACTAAACCTCAACCAGATGCTTGTGATTAAAATAAGAGATAATGATAATAGAACTTTTACCAAGGATATGTCTCCTCCTGCTATCAGATAAATGCCAAGGTGAAAACAAGCCATTTATCTGCGAATAAATCTTGCCCTGGGGGTAAATGGTTTATTTGCCAAGTTTGCAACAATTATACTTTGACAGCATCACTCTCCTCTCCAGATTTTAGGTTTATTATAACATCATTAAAAACACATCTAGTTGGTATTAGTGAAACACAGTTCACAGCACTGTTACATAAAAGACGATTTTGACGTAAAGCTGGTCAAAAACAGTCTCAATTTAATTTTCCATATTTCTAAAAAATATTCTTTATCTTTTCATGAATTAAAGTATCTGATTTACTGACACTTCTTTGAATAGATGAAATTTTATTTTCTCTTTCTATAAACAAGAATGATAGACTACAATCATACGAAATGACCAATTTTTCATTTTGTAGTATTTCCTGTTCTCGAAGGTAGAAATAGAAATGCTTCAGTTTTTAAGATTAGATGTAGAAAATTATTCTACTTGATTCTACAACACCAGTCAGCGTAAATGCTACCTCAGAAGAAGAAAAGTGTTTTGCATTTTCCTTATGGGATCCCAACTGTACAATGTTCAAATTCAGGTTAAGCATCTAATTTCTTGGAATGAATAATCTTTGGAATACCCACCACATATTTGGCGGAAGATTTCTTTGTAAAGGAGAGAGAATTCCCATTCTTTGCTCAATCCAAAAAGTTCCTTTTAGAGAAGGGACAGCATGCTATTATATTTCCTATTGAAAAATAGATTTCTCTGAACCCATATCCTCTTTAGTCATTCCCCTCACAATAATTTTTGCTCCATCCATAGTGAAATTCCTCAAAAGAGATTTCTATACACCACTTTCATTTCCTGTGTCCTCTTTGATCCATGAAGTTAAGCTCTTGTTTTCACCATTTGATCATAATGTTCTTGTCAATAGCGACCTCCATATTTCTCAGAGCTCATCATTGCCTCTCAGCCTCATCAGATGTGGTTGACTACTCCATCGTCCTTGAAATTGTTGTTCACATGTTTGGGGATACCACAATCTCATGATTTCCTTTTTGTCTTACTGCTACTTCATAGTGTTGTTTGGAATTCTTTCTTTTCCTAGCTTCTGAAATGTTGATGTGTTCAAGGCACATCTTGTGACCTCTTAATATCTACACTCTCTCTAAGTGATCCTATCTGACCTGGAAAACATAAGTTCACCTTAAAAATCATCCCTTAATCCAGATTAGGACACTGACATGGCCAAAATAGAACTGTGGGTTTTTCTTTGCAAACTGGCTTCTTTGGTCTTCCCCATTTTGTAAATGGCAGCACTGTTCACCTAACTGCTTGGGTCAAGGACACGGGGAGTCACCTTTGAATCTTCCCTTTACTCACAGGCTCATATCCATTCTGTAGTAAGTGCTGTTAGATTTATCTTAAAATATACCCTGAACATTGCCTCTCTTACTTGCCTCCACCACTCCCACCTTACCCAGTTCACTCCTCTCACCCAACATCTCTACTTCACAAAACAGCCAGAATTATCTTTTAAAAATGAAGATCAGATCACATGCCTCCGTAGTGTAAATTCCTTCCCCCACTGGCCTTGCTTTACAGTTAGAAAACCAAAGCCAGGGTTTCCCAGTGGCCATCAGGGCTTTTGTGATTAGGCTCCTACTTATCTCTAGAGCCTCATAACCTGCTGCTTTTTCTTGAACACTGGCCTGCTTGCTGCTATTTGAACTCAAGAAGCTTCTAGCTTTAGGACTTTCCCTTTTATAATACTCTCCTCCTAGATCCTTGCATAGTTCCCCTTCTTGAGGTTCAGGTCTCACCTCAAATATCTCTCAGAGAAGTTTCACTGGCCACTGTATGTGAAGGAACCATATACCTCTTCAATCTATCCTCTTGCACATTAATTTTTTTCCTCACTGATACTACAAAAACATTTATTCACCTTTATTTACTAGCGTCCTCCATTAGAATATAAAGCTTCCTGAAAGCATATGCTGTCCCATTCCTATGTTACCACTGGGTGTCTGGCACAGAGAACATTCATTAGTGAGTATCATTATTCATTCGTGTATGTTGATTGAGTGAAAAACTGTGTTGTTTTGTTTTTGCAAGGTGTGAGGTAAGCAGTTGATAGAAGAAACTTTCTGTAGTAACTTCCTAACATATATTGAGCATCTTTCATACATTGTAAGCATTTTTCATCACCTCACAGCAACCCCATGTGGTAAGTACTAGTATTAGTCCCCATTTTGCATATGAAGAAACAAAGGCACAAAACGGTTAAATAATATGCCTAAGATTACTGGGCTAGTAAGTATGGATGCTGGATTGCAAATATAGGCTTCCAATTCCAGAGTCTAAATTTACCAACAGTACTTCCTTTCTACTTCTTTCCCTTTTAGTGAAATTCTAAAAGATAGTTTACTATTGATTTATGGAACAAATTTTAAATTTAGGTGCTGGGATTGGATCTAAGGTTTCCTTAGTAAAATAGCTGAATACAGCTTTATTATAGGTAAGTCGTAATTTAATTCTTTTTTTTAAAGATTTTATTTATTTGAGAGAGAGAGAAAGAGAGCATGCACGAGAGAGTGGGGGGCAGGGCAGAGGGGAGGCAGAAGCAGACTCAGCTGAGCTTGGAGCCTAGATGCCAGACTCGGGGCTTGATCTGGGGACTCCAGGATCATGACCTGAACTGAAGGCCAATACTTAACTGACTGAACCACCCAGGCACCCCAGTCATAATTTAATTCTTAAAAATGTGTTTCCTTGAAAAAAATTAAAAAAAAAATCTTCTACATTCAACTTCGTAGACATTCAATCAGTCTTGGTTGAATAAAATATCAAAGGTAAAATCTAGACGTGATGAAGTTATAGTCTTAGAATTGCAGGGCCCATTTTTATTTCAAAGTTGTAGTTTGTTAATAAACAGGGTGGTGGTAGGGAGGCTAAAGTTAGTGTATGTCCTTTCTGTCCTTGGCTGTAGGGTCAGGTACCCCTTGGATCATTATATTTTCTAAGTATGCCTGCCCACAAAACAATTCTGTGAGGTACCTCATTTATATCAATAGTCAGTATTATCAGCCTAATAAACATTTTTGACAATCCATTATGTGCTAGGCCCTGAAGTAGGCTTTGGGGCATAAATGAATAAAGTATGAATCCTGCCTGAAAGAATTTATGGTCTGATAGGGAGAATAGACACATAAGTAATTGCACTGATGAATGTAGATTGACCTCACCTCTGTGAGATTTGAATTAAGAAAGACTTCACAGAAGTGATATTTAATTTGGATCTTGAGAATGAGTTAGAATTTGTCATCTCAAGCAGGATAGTTGGGTGGGGGACGAAAAATATTCTTGGCAAAACTTACATGGCAGAAATAGCCCACATATAGAGAGAAACAATTGTCTTTTTAGGTTTCTCATTAATAAGTTAATTAGTTATTATTCAGTTCTGTATTCAGGCAGTTTATAGCCTGAAGATGGAAGATTCTGAATTACCACATGCCCAAGTTATCTTAAGGTTTGACATTAGGAAACAGTATATTTTTCTAAGCTCTAGAGACTTGATTTTCTGTCCTAAAGGGACAGGAAGCAATAGAGTCTATTTTTCAAGTTATATATTAAGTAATGATGACAGGATGGAAAAAGAGCAAGGGGGATTCCCACTAATACATGGGGACAAGCTGAAGCCAGCCATACATGGCGAGAGTTATGTTATTCAGCACAATAGCAATGCACTTATTTGCCTTCTTGAATTCCTGGAAAAATTGTCATCACCGTGGACCTCTAGCAAAATGAGTGATGGAGTCATGGGCCGTCTTCTTTTGATTTAGTGGAAGATGGGAAGCATTATCTGCACTATTTGTTGAGGTATTTTTCTCCTGCATTGTCATATGCAGCTTAAGAGAGAGACATTTTTATGTCAAAGTGCTTCAAACTGTGCTACATGGAGCATTGGTGGTTTCAAGAAGACCCCTGAGAGTGGAGGGCATCAGGGGGGAGAGTTGTGATCCCTACCCTAGTTTCAGCAACAGAAACTCTACTTCTGTGTCTTCCCTATCACTCTTTTGTGTAAGATTTTTCTCTACCAAAGATTTCTCATCTAAAATGTTTAAATAATACTGTTCTAATTCTAAGTGCTCTATAATGAGAAATGAGTCCTTCTTATGACTATTTTAATTGAGTGGAATAGTACTGTGTACATGCTTAGTGCAGCATAATGTACAAATCTGTAAGATAGACTGCAGAACACTTTGTTTTTTGAAAAACTCAGCTTGACTCAGAAGCTGAGTCATTGTTCTGATGATGCACTTTTATTTTATCAATTTAAGAAGCACTTTAAGTCTGTAGACCTAGTTCTGCTGAAAAGAGTTTGAGGAAACCTCTTAATGTGTGAAGTGACTCTACAACTTGTTTTCATTCATTTATAGTTGTAAGAAGCTGAACAAATAGATTTTTTTTAATTTAAGAAATACTCAATATCAGAGGATTTTTTTCTACTTTAAAGTGTGTGAAGATGTTTTTGGGGTGGAACTGTAGAAATCAGGAGAGTAGGACCTAGACAGAAGACATATTTCCTTGATGGCACAAGCATTGTAGCTGAGGGTAGGGACACCATCCAGCAATAAGCAAGCTTTACAGAGGACATAACTGGAAATAAAAGGGAGTAGCAGTTAGCTGAGCCCCTGCCTGGTATTTAGAAAAGAAATTGAGAGTAAGATCAAGGCAGGACCCCAGCAAGAAAAGATCAAGGGTCAATATCGTCAAAGCAGGGCTCAGAAACAATGGGATACATGGAGGCTTGGTCAGAGAATTCAGTTGAAGTCCATTTCTTAGCTTGAGGTCTCTAGAATATGGGGAAATGGGTCCCTAAAATAACTCCAGGGAATTTTTGAATCCTATGAAATTGTAAACTTGCATAATTTTGTACTGTGGAAAGAATCCATGGCTTTCTTCAGAATTTTAAAGGAGTCCACATATAAAAAAGGTTCAGGATTTTTAGAGATTAGACTGGACTAAGGCCAAGTGGACTCAGTGCTGAGATATCTGAATAACAAACTGCTTCCCAAAGAAGGCTAGGAAGGAATGCCAGAATGTGTGCAGAAGAAAGGATAAAAAAAAGCAGGCCATGTGAATAAGGGAATGAGATGAGGAGGGGAAGAACAACATACATGAACAGGAGTGAAACTGGAATTTTCTAGAAATGTACAGAACATTGGTGTCACCTGAAAATAATGGAAAGTGGTGGAGAGTGGTTGAAAATGAGACCAGAAAGATAGGCTGGTATTTGCATTTTAAGTGTAATAGTTGGCCATTGCGGGGTTTTAAGGAGTCAAGTGACATGATTGAATTTTGTGTTCAAAAAGTTCATTCTTGCTTCTCTTTGGAGATTGTATTATTGTGGAGCAAGACTGTTAGTGGGAAGAGTGGCTTCAAGTCTGTATGTCTGTGCTAGTCGAGGGAAAAGGCCCTAGCGGCTTTGCCAGACCTCCACTAAAATAGAGTTGGGCTAATTTTGTTTAAAGACTTTATGGCCTTTGGTTAAATCCAAGAACGTTTGCAATAATCTCTCTAGATAACCATTTCTAAACCCTGGCAGGCCTGGATTCCCAGTTCTCAGACACAACCTATCTTTAATTCTACTTACTCAGACACTTCCACTCGGAGTAACTTCCAGAGGAGTTGCTCCTGGGATTAACTCGTTTTTGTGAGTTAATTGCCAATAAACGAGAAGAACTAGAAGTAAGGGGGTTCCTTCTATAGAATGTGGGGTGGGTAGGCTAAGATAATCCTATAGCCTCTATTCTGTTGTTGTTTTTGTTGTTCTTGTTTACTTTAAATTACACCATGGCCCTTATTAATTTATTATATCATTCATTCACTCATTTACCAACTATGTTCTGAATGCCTAAGATGTCTGAGGCATTATGCTGGAACAGATAATCAAAGATAAAGAAAACAACTTTGTTTTCCTTAAGGATCCTAGAGTCTAGTATATGTGTGTATGTATGTATGTATGTATGTATGTATGTGTGTGTATGTGTGAGAGAGAGAGAGAGAGAGAAAGAGAAAGGAAATAGATGACATATAGTACAAGATTAGATCCATTGTTCCCAACTTGTTTTCTAATAATTTGGCAGGAGATTATGGGTGGTAAATGCTAGGTCTGCCTGATGGTCTTCACCAATAAGGTGTAACAATGGTTCAGCTTTCCTTGGGTCACATGGGTCTCAGGAGATGAACTTTCTCACGACTTTACAGATTACTTGTCTACTAATCGTGGGAGACACATCATGTCATCACTTGATTAATCACAAGAGTTCAGAAGAATGCTATGATGGCATTTTACTAGCTTATAAGAAAAAAACAGGTATTTATGCGAAGATTGCAAATCTCTAATGATATATATATCCAGATCTGGGCTTGGTCATATTGCTGTTGCAGAAGGGCATCTCACATTGTGAAAACTCAGGAAGCCTTTGAAAATCTGGCTCCAATTTTTATAATGATGATTATGATTATTATTTAGCAATTCTTGACCCCTCCAGTGGGTTTTTCACCAAGTTCACTGGCAGGGTTGTTATGTATGGTTGTGCAGTTTGTGCCAGATCAAGGAGATGAATATGGAATCAAATCCACCTTCCACTCTGCTTGACAGTTGTATGTCCTTATGAGGTATCTACATCAACCTGGATATCTTTTCGAATTGAAAGGTATCCTATAGGTAATTGGGACTCTGTTCCTCTAAACTCAGACATCACTACCACCTGGTCTTTATAAAAAAGCACCCATAAAACTCTGGTGTCCAAATCCCCTATGTGTTTTCTGGATCATCAATTCTTGGAAGAGCATCCTAGCTGATGAAGTACCGTGGTGACACAGAGAGTCTCTGTTCACATGAGTTACAAAACTGAATAGAGTGCCTGGTGCCTTGATGAAAGTGATCTTGTCTGAGGCCATCATTTGGTAGGAAGATGCATGGTGCAGAGAGAGATGAAAGACATTTTGACCTACCCTGATAGTCAAATCAGTCTTGATGACCAGCAGTGTGTTATGGTCCAAGCTAGATTATTCTTCCATTTATCCATTACATAGTCAGGGCTTAGTTTCTGTGTTATTCAGCAGTTACAAAACAAGTGAGAGCCCATTAGCAAGGGGCTTCAGCATCTTTATTAGAGCTGGAGGCAGGGAATATGTTGGAGCCATCTTATTCTCTCTTCCTCTTTTTTATCACATATGTAATATAGGAACAGTTATTCCTATCATTTGTGAGCATGGTGAAGATAAGAGACACTATTTTCATAGTGTTTGGCAATGTGTTCAATATGTAGCAGGCATTAAAAAATGAAGCAGTGGGGCACCTGGGTGGCTCAGTCGTTAAGCGTCTGCCTTCGGCTCAGGTCATGGTCCCAGGGTCTTGGGATCGAGCCCCGCATCGGGCTCCCTGCTCCATGGGAAGCCTGCTTCTCCCTCTCCCACTCCCCGTGCTTGTGTTCTCTCTCTCGCTGTGTCTCTGTCAAATAAATAAATAAAAAATCTAAAAAATAAAAAAATAAAAAATAAAAAATGAAGCAGTGATGGTAGTAGCAATGCCGAGGCAAAGCACTGTAACGGCAGCAGCAGTAATCACATCATGAAACTCAGGGGTCAGCTGGGGCCTTCTGGTCCTCTGAGATCTGCTTTAACGTTGTCTAAATCCCAATCCCCCCTCTCTATGAGAGTCCATAGTTTCTCGAGTCTCCCGGAGTGTACCGCCTTGTCTCCTCCTTCTCTTTGTACCTATTCTATGTCAGCACACATGGTTTTAGTTCTCCATGCTCAGTTGTAACCGCAGGAGAACCACAATGCTTCCCACAAGGGAAGCATCCAGACATATCTTGAATGTTACCATTTTGCTGAAGACTTTTTGGGGGAGGAAAGGAGGATGTAAGTTTTGTGGAGGATACCATATCTCTGATGGTGGACAGAATGTTATAACAAGTGACAGGCTTCAGAAGGAACACTTTATATGATTATATATTTAAATAATGCCATAATATTTCCCAAATATATTTTTGCCAGGGTTCAGACTATATATTATCTCCATCAACAATGATTTTTAACTTTTATTATTATTAACTATGAAATTAAGTTAAACTGAAATCATTCTGTTTTCTTCTGTGGTTTGGTATCATTCAGAAATGAGGTATATCATATCTGTACAACAATAAGAACTTTAAGTATTCTGATTTACCAAAAGACATGGAATTAAGCAAATATAGATCAATTTACTTAAGAGAAATCTGAAAATAATACATTAAAATATCTTTAATTGATTTGCATTGGAATATGATGGCTGGTTAATTCAGAGGCTTATTGGGAAACCAATCTAGCCCTGATGTGGAGATAATGGACTGTTAATTGCCATGCATTTGAGCCTGTTAATATCTTGTTTCCCACCCACTACGTTCCCTCCTGTTGGCATGTCTGCCAAGCAGATCGACCTGAGCTGTTGGATAAGGTTAAAGTGCTTAAGGCATTAAAATCTCCAGCCATTTCACTCTCATCTACTGCTATGTTTTTTGTTTTTTGTTTTTTTGTATTTCAGAAATGTTGGAACAATTAGCCATCATAGAGAAATCATTCTCTTTTAATGTCACATAGTTTATATGTGGAGCCATTAGTAATAAGGACATATAAGTTGAATCACAGGGCTAAGAACACATGTAGCAAGAATATAATAGAAAAGAAGTTATTAATGCCCAAGGACTGTAAATATTTGAACTTGGACCAAGAAAAACATAAAATAATGATTTTAAGGCAGACATTTTGCCTGAATTTCCAAGCAGACCAATGAGTTATAAGGGTTGTTTGTTCATTAATCAAAATTATGACAGAGGAGAAACAGTGTTAATAGAAGGTTAAGAGCTAGAATTGACCTGAAAGATCAGTTTAACCCAAAACAATGATTTTATAAGGGAAACTTGAGGGCCAGAAAGGTTAAGCGACTTGCTCAAAGTTACCGAGCTAGTTATAGTCAGGGCTAAAACTAAATTTCAGCTCAGAATTTTCACACGAAATCACTTCCAGGATGTGTGACTTATTTTCCTCACAAGAAAAATCTATTTGGTTCTTTATTCCCTTATTGAAATAATTTTTTTTCCCTTGAGGACCTACTGTGTTCCTAGCAGTTTGCTGGGCATTTTGGACTTGGGAATCAAAAAGCTCTTGGCTTCAAGGGACTTACACACAGTGGGGAAGGCAGGGATAGCATATGATAGAGGTAAAAACCAGAATGTCAGGTATGGCCATGGGGTAAGAAGCCTGAGGGGAAAGTAGAGAGAGCCTGGGGTTAGAGAAGGACTCTCTAATGATGAATAGATGTTGGTTAGGTCAGGAGAGAAAGGAAGCAGGACTCACTGTTAACTACAAGGTCCTTTGTGTGAGATTTACAAAGGTGTCTCCTTTGGTAGCTATAGCCCAATGGGCACATGGCTTGGATAATGGATTTCAACTCCAGTCACTCCCTGTGCCTGAATTCTGATGTGATGCACAATCTCCATAACATAAGCAGAAGGATGTTTCAAGATGAGAGGCCATCCTAGGAAAACCTATTTGACCTTATACCTGTGAGGTCATTATTAAGGGAGGTGGAACAATTCCTATATACTTCTCCCACTCTTTTTCTTCCTAACTGGGACTGCCCAGTATGTCTAAATGCCAGACAGGCACCTTATATTGCTTACAATATAGTTTAATTTACATAAATTATTATATTGCTCTGGTCTATAATAGTGTAGTCATTACAGGTTTTGTATCCTGACTCCACCAATTACTAATCAGCTACATGAATGAGGGAAGGTTATTTCTCCTGTCCTATAAAAGGCAGACAAAACATGAAGTAGGAAACTTATGACATTATGAGGGGCAAAAGAATAAAAATATCTAGAGTACTTTCAAAAGTGCTGAGCATATAGTAAGTCCTGTATAAATACTAGCTGTTACTATCTCATTCGATTGATATAATAAATCTATAAAGTCAACAGTAGTACCTAATGATCCCACTTAACATATGACCTACATATCACTTGAGATCTCAAAACCACTTAAGATTTTATAAGATTGATCCAGGGTTGTGGAAGTCCAAAATCCTTCTTAAAGTTTTTTGCAAATTTTTCATGAGTTATATTCTCATGGTTGCCTTAGTTCTTTCATTCTACTCCAGAGATGGATTTGCCCTTTCTCTTGAGTCATCCCTTCTCCCTCTACATCCCCTACTGTTTACCATCAACAACAATAGAAAGCTCAACAGTGTAATAGAATTACACTTTACAGAGCAAAGACTTAAAATTGGATATTAAACCTTTCTCCTGCTTGCCATAGAGATTTCTAATGCTTGTAATAACTCACATTTCCTCCACACTCTCACCATCTTGCTGTCATCTTTCTCTCTCCCTTTCTAGTTCTACTTTGACTTTCTTTCTCTTCTCAGGGCCCCTTCAATAGTAAGAACCAGACAACCAAATTTATCTCATTTTCTTGTGCAAAGAAACTAAGCTTTCCTTTTTTTTTTTTTTTTTCTTTTTTCCTGTCTTAGCTCCTGTTCTCAGGATCTTATCTTTTATCCCAAGTGTCTTATCACAGACCTTTTCTAAGCAAAGGAAATTCTCTCCCTGGACCTAGACCAGCTAAGAAAATTGATTTTTCTTCTTCATTACCAACACTTGAGGAAACCAAAGCACAGAGAACTTGTGTGGATTGCTGAGAGTTACCCATGTGATATTCAACAGAACAAGTGCTTGAACAAAATTGCTTTGACTCAAATCTCGTATTACTTTCTGTTGTCTTCTTATTTAAAGAATAACTATGAGATACTTGAGTGTCTTATCTTTTGACATATTCATTGAGTATGGATTCAGTTGAAGGCACTAGTCTAGGGACTAAAATTTTCAAAGGTGAATAAGATTTAGTCTAACCCCTCGGGGCGCCTGGGTGGCTCAGTCGTTAAGCATCTGCCTTCGGCTCAGGTCATGATCCCAGGGTCCTGGGATCGAGCCCCACATCGGGCTCCCTGCTCAGCGGGAAGCCTGCTTCTCCCTCTCCCACTCCCCCTGCTTGTGTTCCCTCTCTCGCTGTGTCTCTCTCTGTCAAATAAATAAAATCTTAAAAAAAAAAAAAAATTATAGTCTAACCCCTCAAAGTACTTAAAAATTTACTGTGGGCAACAGACTTCTTTATAGTTTACAAAGAAAATGACCTTGCATCAACTAGAGTAGTTCTGCTTTTGCCAATATTATATCTTGAGCTTCTGCCTAAGACTTTTGTTGAAGAAATAGTTTATAGTTTTCAAAAAAGAAAGGAAATGAAAGAAAAAAAGAAAGATAACCATTGATAGGTTAGTGTAGAAGTCCTTTGGTTTACCATTACAATACCTCTTTAATCAGATGTCCTGTTATTTTTAATGATTCATTTGTAATTGATTCACATAGTAAATTGATTCATTCCTCTTTAAATAAACCTGCATTGTTTTAAAACTCAGGAGAATATAAGGATGAAAATAAAATTAACCTCACCCTACTCAATTAATTATGTTAACTTTTTGCCATATTTCCTTGTGGTTTTTATCATAAAATACACACACATATAGACAGAAAAATCTTTCTATACGTAACAGGTGTTATGGACTAAATTGTGTCCCCTCAAAATTGATATGGTGAAGTCTCAACCCCTAGTACCTCAGAATGTGATCTTATTTGGAGATAAAGTCTTTAAAGATGTGATTATGTTAAAATGAGGCTGTGAGAATGGGGCCTTAATCCAATATGACTGGTGTCCTTATAAGCAGAGAAAGATGCCAGGTGTGAGAGCCCACAGAGGAAAAGCCGTGTGAGGACATAGCAAGAAGGTAGTCATCTGCAGGCCCAGAAAAAAGGCCTTAAATAAGAAGCCAAATCTGCTGATAACCTCAATCTTGACTTCAGCCTCCAGAACTGTGAGAAAATTAATTTCTGTTTTTAAGCCACCCAGTCTGTGGTGTTTTGCAATGGCAACTCTAGCAAACTAATTCAATTGGTATCATTGTTTTTCTTCCCCCTACAGTTTATATTAGATCATGAGCATTTTCCCTCATCAATAAAAATTCTTCATGAGATAATATGCCAGTATAAGGAAATATCATAATTAAATTAACTGTTCCCTATTGTTAGAAATTCAACTTTTATTCCTGTTTGCTAAAGAACTTTCAAAGGTGAGAATTAATGAAGACACGGGTCCTTTAAGGTGGTCTGAATAGGAAGCTATTGGGTTGATTATCTGGGGTATAATAACACAGACAGTTTATTTCAAGTAAGAATGGTAAAATATGCATCACACTTTTCACTGCAAACACTGTTCCTTGATGGAAGTGGTACCTTGTTACTGCTACGATGGTTAAAAGCCTGTCCTGTGACTCTCCATTTTCATGATCTTAAAACATAGCTATTAAGACTTGATTTGAAATGAAACTCTGCAGAATCAACTTTTGCATTTTCCTTTTTAAACCCTTCATTTCTGAATGTTCGTCTTGATTTGGTTTGAATTTCATTAAAGCGATAAAGAGGATTACTAGCAGGGACTTACTAGTTTCAGATTTTATCTCTGGCTTCTTTAATCTAACAGCTTTGCTTTAAAATAGAATTTCATAGACCATTACCTGATCATATTGAATAGTTCAGCTTACTAAGTTATTTTAAAACAAAACCACAGCAATATTAAATCCTAATAATGGTTGCATATCTTCCATAACTGCTTCTCAGCTATTTAACCGACATCCAATACTACTTCTCACAAATAAGAAAACCCAATAATACTTCTCACAGACCTGAAGCAAATAGAACAATTGCCCATTCTCTGCTCGGCACATTATTTCCATGAGGATAAGCTTTTCCTGAGATAATTTGGAACTTCATAGAGTGATTGGAAGACCAACGGACTGTTAATCAGGATTGCAAATCAGATTCAAGCCACGCTTCTCTCACTAAGAAGTCTTGTGACATTGGATACCTCCAGTGACATTCTTAAGCCTCAGACTGGTTACCTGTATGGTAGAGGTAACACTAACAGTAGCCCCCATCCCTCTCCATCCATCACAACTATTAGGGACCAAAGGTAACAGGGCAGGCCCTTGTGCTTCATAAATGACAAATGTTAGTTATCATTACCTGGTGTGTAGATGAGAAGTACACTGACCTTTTCAAACAGCTAATATATTCTTGTACATTCTTGGTGTTCTACTTACAAGAAGATGATGCATGGCATGAAAATGTTGTGAGGCCTTCCTAAAATCAAGAGAACAAGGAATTTTCTAGTTACAGACCTTCAGCATTTTCCATGCTGTCAGGGACCATCGCTCTGAAAGTTCACATTCCTATATGCAGAGTTGCATATTTTGTCTTTTTTGAGGAGTAAGTTTTTTTTTTCTCCTAAACATTTGAAATGCAGAGACACAACAAGCAACAGTCTGCATTTCCTGGAGTTTGACTCACACTGTTATTTTTAGCTATTTACACTTATTTTTAGATACTTGTTTTTGGTGATTTACATGAAAAGTTAGCCAGTTCCTCTATTTTGGTGCAATTTACCTCACGTGCTCCTGATTCGTTTATATCAGTAAGCTAAAATAAATAATTAGCACAGTTTTGTTCATGTTTTAGAACTGAGAACATTCAGTATTCTTCATTTTATGTTACTAATTAGAAACCATCAGTAATGGGGCATTTACAAATTAGTTTGGAATGGGAATTATTCTCTGACTTTTTAACTGTTTAATGGGGAAGGAGTAACGAACTTTTTTTTTTAATATTTATGAAAACAGGGAAAGAAGGGACTTGTATTAATGAAAAATCTTCTTGGCTATAAAATTCTCAGGTCACTGAGTAGATCTAAAAATAACTTGTGTTATAGAAATACAAAATAGATTTCCTCTCTCAATCTACTCCTACCAAACCTGATCCTAACCTACCACATTGACTTTGGGCTATAATGTAAAACAAATATAAATTTAGGTTGTGTTTGAGATATTGCCCATTGGGTCTTTATTATAATTTGCAATTCCTAAGGATTTTTTTCTTTTTTTAATGAACCATCCTGGACCTACTGAATCAGTACCCTTTGGAATAAAACTACAGGAATTCAGAATACTGGAGTCTCTGACAGACAATAAACTTTAGGAACACAATTAAATAACTCATTTATTCTTAAACAGATTCCTATGTTTGGTCTCCACCTACCTAGGATAGAGAGAGATCCCATCCAACTTCACATTTATGTCCTATTGATCTTCTAAGGTCTGATTCCAAAGCTATCTCTCCATGAAATCTGATCTGAACCTTCTAGAGTGGGTGGGATAGCATTTAATGGAGGTTCCTTCCACTTTGCTTATACTCCTTTGGTGGCACATAGTCTGTCTTGCTGCAGTTTGGGAGATGACTTTCTCATCACTAGAAATAACTTGTAAGTTCTCAGGGGCAGGAGGTGCATCTTCTCTTTTTCTACCATCTGACTGTGTGCCCATACTCATTATTCACCCATATTCTTTTTCTTTTTTTTAAGATTTTATTTATTTATTTGTCAGAGAGAGAGAGACAGATAGACACCACAAGCAGGGGGAGTGGCAGGCAGAAGGAGAAGCAGACTCCCCAGTGAGCAAGGAGCCTGATGCAGGACTCGATCCCAGGACCTTGGGATCATGATCTGAGCCAAAGGCAGACACTTAACCGACTAAGCCACCCAGGTGTCCCACACATATTTTTACATATTGTGAATAACTCAATAAATACTTATAAAGTGGAATTCATCAAGACTTCTGACTCCAAGAGAAAATGGGGCAAAAAGCAAAGAACACTAATCCATATACTTCTGTAATTATTTAGAGAAAGTGGATTAGACTTCAGGTCTCAGGGCAACCTGAGAATCTTTGCTACTTTTTCTTAATTTCAAGCTCCAGTTTCAGAAACAGTCTGTTCAAAAGGCATGTAGAATGAGGTAATGCTGAAGAGTCTGAATACTCTTTAGGAGTAAGTTTTCTAGATAAAAATGTAAAACATCAAATTAAAATTAAAATTTAAGTAAACAACTTTTTTTTTTTTTTTTTTTTTTTTTTTTTAGTGTAAGTATGCCCCATGCAATATTTAGGGGCAATATTCATTGCTTATCTGAAATTCAAATGTAACTGGGTATACTGGGTTAAATTATGTCTCTTCAAATTTCATGCCACCTGGAACCTGTGAATGTGACCTTATTTGGAAATAGGCTCTTTGCAGATGTAATCAAGTTAAGATGAAGTCCTCTTGGATGATGGTGGGTCTTAAATCCAATCACTGATGTCCTTATAAGAAGAAACATAGACACAGAGATATAGAGGGGAGAAGATCATGTAAGATGGACGCAGAGATTAGAACGATGCATCTACAAGCTAAGGAACACCAAAGATTGCCAGCAACCAGTAGAAGCTAGAAGAATCAAGGAACGATCCTTCCCTAGAGCCTGCAGAGAGAGACACCTTGATTTCAAACTTTCAGTCTTCAGAACTGTGAGAGAATAAATTTTTGTTTTAAGGCACTCACTTTGTGCCACTTTGATATAGTAGCCCAGGAAACTAATACACTGAGTGTCATGTAGTTTTATGTTTTTGTTTTTAAAAATTTTATTATTTATTTATTTGAGAGAGAGGGAGCACAAGCATGAGTGGCGGGGCAGAGAGGGAGGGGCCAAGGGGAAGGGTCAGGGAGAGAGAATCCCAAGCAGACCCCACGCTGAGCATGGAACTCATGAGAGTCTCGATCCCACAACCCCAAGATCATGATCCAAGCTGAAACCAAGAGTCGGCTGTTCAACAGACCAAGCCACCCAGGTATCCCTGTCCTGTAGTTTTTATTTGCCAAATTTGGCAACCCTGTGGATATTCTCTTCAGTTTCCTAAGAATATTCATTTGATCATATTATCAGGCATGACGTGATAGCAGGATGTGCTGTGATTATAGCTGTATGTTCATAAAACAGATTATTTAATAGACCACAATTTCAATAGAAACTCAAATTGATTGTAGGAAGAAATGGCTTTTTGGTAGAATCTAACATTAAACAAAAATCCACTGGCTTTTTAGATAATGTGCATGTGCGCATGATAAAACCATTTAGAAATTCTACTAGCATTCATCTACTCACTGTGAGAGACATAACAGAAGAACAAATTTCTGCATATGATTTCCTGGGTCAAAGGGCATAGCAGATAGCATCAGTGCCCTACTCATGTTTTCTTTGCTTACCCAGGAGGCCATCTGTGCACAATTCCCCGTGTGATGGTATCCTGACTCTTAGTGGCAGGAGAGTAGTCTCTTGATGTGGTAACTAGCCTACTTGGCATCATAGGGCCAGACGAACCAGAAAGTTCATGATCTTGGAGTGACCCTCAATCCACAAAGAATGAGAGTTGGTGGGATAAATGTGCCAACTTCATGAATTTTCAGTGGTACAATTGTGAGATACATTCCACGGTCTCTTAGATGGACCCCGGTGAGATTGGGCCCCAGTTGCCCATGGAGGTAATCTGCTCATCAACACACCCTTCATTGGCTTCCCTCGCATCCCTGTCTCACTTCCCCATTCTCTTGTGTGCCTCCTGAAATCACATACCAAACAAACTGTGTCTAAAATTTTATCTCATCATTTTTTTTTCTTTCTCTTCATTTGGGAAAACCCAAACAAAAACAGAGCAAACACACATTTAAAAAGCTTTATGTTTTAAAATAAATTCCATTAAATTGCTTTCCAGAAAGATTGAATCTGCATACATTCCTACTAAATGATCTTCACTTTCATTTTTTAAACCAAATTAAAGACTTGCCCAAACTTCTGAATCCTGTGTGATGGAGATAACCCCTGGCAGCCTGATAGGTGAAGAGCACTTCTGAAGGTACATTTTGTCATTAATAATTCCAGCAGCTGAAGTTTTAATGAATTGTTCAAAATACCTAACTCAAAATCCAGTCGTGCTTTTGCCCAGTGGTTGTTAAAACTTTGTGCTTCCATTCAGATCTGATAAGTGTTTTTATTTCTATGATTTGGCTGGAAACCTGACATAATTTTAAATGGGACCATTTAGACAAGACTCTTTTCATTTAATCTTCCAATTCCTAAAACATAACCTCTGCTATTTCATGGCTTTCATTTTCTTAACATTCCTCATAGTCCCAGGATGCATGTGAACAAATTTTTAATTGACCTTTAAAAGAGGTATTCCACCTTCAAATCTTTTTTTTCCCCACCTTCAAATCTAATAAGTAAAATTACTGTTGATTTTCTTGTCTCCGCCCCCACTAAATGTTTCAAGAATACTATAAGTAAAAGTTTTACATTATCATATTACGATATTCATGTGTCTGTAACAATAAAACAGAAAGGAAAAGGAGGACCCTTTAGGATTAATAAAGCCCTCTACCAACTCTACTCACATTCATTGAAGCATGTAAAAAAAAAAAAAAAATAGAGCAAACCAGAGGGGAATGCATTGGGATGGTTCTAAAAATTCTTTTTTATCATGCTAGATACATTACCAGGACACTCCTCTTCAAGTAACTCAGATGCTTGCTAAAGGGTTATTATGTTTTCCTTCCCTTTTGGGTCTTAGTTAATTCTCAAATAATATTATAGAAAAATCAGTGTCAATCTTCTAGAAGAGATCCTTCAAATGGCCCTGTTTTTATCAAGCAATGAATCCTGGGAATAATTCCTTCATGGTTGATTAACAAGATTTTTTCTAAAATAGCCCGTAAGTACACTGGTACGTATATAGTACTTACAGATTGTGCTGCCACACTTATACTACAGACATTTACCTTGGTCCAGCTCCACCAGTCCTAGAGGACCAGAAAAGATTAACTCTTTCGGTAAAAATGATTATGACAGGAGGTAGAGACAGAAACATCTAGATTATGTGTTTGTGTTTGTGTGTGTGTATGTGCATGTGTGTGTGTGCATGCATGTACATACATGTTTATACATATCTTCTAAAGCCAGTCAGTCTGGGTAAAGGTGATTGAGGAAAATATTGAGGTATCACTGGATTAGTAATTCAGGAGTACTTATTAGGATAATTGGTCAAAGAATGACATGTTGAGAGATGGAGAAATGATAATTCTTATTACTTATTTCATCCAACAATGTGCCTTGTCTTTGTACGCTGCTTTAGGTAAATGAGTGTTGATGATGATAGAGGAATGATGGTCCATGACCAAGAAAATGAAATTAATTATAATATATTTGCATACACATACATTAAAAAATTAATGATTTCATAGGTAGGGCTGAGAGAAATCTGAAAATAGTAATTTTTACTAAAGAATATAAAAACTCTACTGATATTACTTGACTCCTTTGTTTAACATGTGTCTGTCAAAAAAAATAATAGCATAAAAAAGTTTTTCTTTGATAACTTTCTCCAAAATTAATATAGGTAAATAACCAAGGCTTTTTACCTATTTTGTATTAGAGGCAGGAACTATGTAACTTGTTATATCACATATATGGACACTTACTGTAGTCCTTACATGTCAATATTATTTCCTATAATTTTCATGCAAACAGTATTAGAATATAATACTCATAGTACAGCATGATTTGATGACCATTATCTTTAATAACAACTTAATTTTTCCCCAAAGGTTTTATTTATTTATGAGAGAGAGAGACAGAGAGCAAACAGGGGGAGGAGCAGAGGGAGAGGGACAAGAAGATTCTGCATTGAACACAGAGCCCAATGTGGGACTCTATCTCCTGATCCTGAGATCATGACCCTGAGCCCAAACCAGGAGTCGGATGCTCACCTGACTGAGCTACCCAGGTGCCCCAACAACTTAATTTTTAAAATAAAATAATCTTTTTTTGGGAATATGATTCATTTTGACAGCTTGTTAATAGCACAAAATTCTTTGGAATTTGCATGTACTCTCTCATAGATACCTGTCAATCTAGGGTTCTATGCAGCTAACTACATAATTTAATAGGCTGAAAGTGATGGATTAGAACTTCCAAGAAAGTTGCCACATCATAATCTAGAAATAGCCAGATGATAGAAGAATCAGGATTCAACATTAGAGACTGTTCTTCCAAGTGTGAGGAAGAGCATGGAATCATAAATATGGGCAGGGAACTCTGGCAATGTATAGGTGGTGACATAATTATGGTAACTAGGCTTATCATGGGAGCCATTTTGTCAAATATAAAAATACTGAGTCACTGAGATGTACATCTGAAACTAATAGGTTCCTGTAGATCAATTATGCTTCAATAATCATAAAAAATATTAGAAAATAAATAACAAAAAAGTTTGCATTCTATACTGATTTGAAAGTCTGAATTGAGGCTCTGACCGTGGATATTAACTCCTTAACAAGGAGTGCTCCTGTCCATTTTTGTATATTTCTATTCTGTAGATATAATTTTTCTTGAGTAGGGTACGACTAGTGCCATCAGGCAATCTTTGGCTGAATGCTTCTCTTGCACCACAAGCAAAGCGTCACTAGTCAAAAAGAGCTCATTGCATTCATTTCAGTATGACAGCTGGTTTTGCTCTTATACTATATATCAGTCAGTACCTGCTCAATGTTTTGGTATTTTCTTATAATGTCAATAGTCAATGAAACAGCTTTGCTATGGTTGTCTTCAAAGGAAGAAAGTAGTGATAGAAATTGTGTAAACTTAGGAAGGTTTGGGTTGGCTATTCTTACTTTGGAGCTATTTTGCCAGAGATTCTTTTCGCTGTGTGAATCCAATAGTATTGATTTGTTAACCTCAGAAAGTGATACTGAAAGGTACAATTTCCCATTAAAAAATAAAATGTAGGTACCCAAGCACAACTTCTTTAAGTTTTAAATAAGTTTGAAGTAAGTTTACCTTCTGATAAACTGGTGGTTAAACTATTCCAGGGGTACCTGGGTGGCTCAGTCTATTAAGTATCTGATTCTTGATTTTGGCTCAGGTCATGATCTCAGGGTCATGAGATCCAGGCCTGGGCTGGGCTCCCCACTGGGCATGGAGTTTGCTTGGGATTCTCTCTCTCCCTCTGCCTCTATCCCCAACACGTGGGCGTGGTCTCTTTCTCTCTCTCTCAAAAAAAAAAAAATAAAATAAAATAAAATAAAATAAAATATTCTAGCATAAATTGGAATCCTGATACCCTAAGGGCTTCTACTGTCAACAGTATCAGCACATAGGTGATGCTAAAATTGAATTATTACTGAATGAATGAGAGTCGTTTTACTATCATGACATAGCCACCTTAGTAATTATCAATTGTTGATAAACTTGGGTTGTAGCTAAAGGTCCACTTAAGTTATATATTTACTTTTGAATCTCCTGCTTAAATCAGAAACATAGGAGATATAAATCCCAAGCATCTATTTTATTAAGAGCTTTGCAGGTGATTTTAAATACAGCCAGGGTGAAATCCTATGAGAGTAGTGTCTCTAATACTAGTAAACTGATGTGGTATGTGGAACTATTTACACTGTAAAAGGAGTTTTTACAAAATGATTAGACTTATTTTAAATTTTCTGCTTGCTCCAGAAATTACATTCATGGCTTTCACCATCACTGTAATATCTGAATCTTGATGAAGTAGAATTGAGTCACTCTGTTAGTTTCCAGATCTTTATCTGGAACTTAAGCAAACAGTTTTCCCGTTTGCTCCTATGAGCTGTTCTCTTGGTCATACCACAGACAAAAGGGGTATTTGCAATGGCTGAAGAAGCTGCCTATGGGAAGGCAACACTCATTGTGACAGTTTTAGTGACATCACTATGTGATCAATATCAAACAGAAGAATGTAGAGCAGCTATAGTAACTTTAACAACTGTTGGGGTGAGATAATAGTTGGGAATGGCTTCATTGGCATCAGACATACCATAACTGTGGCAGTGTGCATGTATTTAGTTTTTACTGATTGCATACACTATGAAATCCCAAAATGAGTTAATCTAGAGAGAATGAAACTCCTGAACTTCGGCCTTAAGTGAAGACTTGGGGTTATGTGGTGCCAGATGGTATGTGCACTTCTGTGACAAATCTTGATTAGTTTATATTGGAAACCACTGCTTTAGACTCTTCGGCATATAGAGATGGCTTGGGGCTTTCTTCAGGCAATGATAAACATCAAATTTGATGCATTTAAAGGCTACCATTGTGGCTTCAATTTTAACAGCATATCTGGTGATTTTGTAAATATGTTCTCTAAGAAATCCCCAAAATGATGTTGTTATAACAGATGGTGTGACTCTGCAATATAAGAATTACTACATCTGCCAGAGAGAAAATTTATTTTATCAAATTTCAGTCTGATTAGAACTGATGCTGATTAAATGTGTACTTTTGACAGAGCCACACATCTTGAATTTCTATGTAAAATATTATTTGGGAAAGAGTAAGTTTGGCATATATTTCCAAGTTATGAAGAATATTTAGGGTTTTGGGATTCTTCATAATATTTTATTCTAGATAGGAAGGGAGCTTCAGTTCATAGTTATTCAAAAGCAGAATGACCAACATCAACCTCTTAGTGACAGCGTCCAAGTCAATTTGAATGATTAATCTAAGAGTTAATAATGAACTTACATTCAATGATATTGATCAACTTTATTCTTAACAGTTTTCTTTTCTCATTAGGAAAATAATGCTGTGTTAGGAGAAATAGATCTAAGAAGATAAAGAGTCATCGAATTGTCCTGTAGCACAGGGAAATCTACTCTGATTTAATCCATCCTAAGATTACACAATTTCAGGCAGAATTCAAAGACAAAAGTACAAAGGAGGAAAAATATCTGCGGAAAAGCCTCTGACTTTACATAGCAAATACTATCTGGGACTTTAATGGTACATTTTTGGGATCCACCTACTATATATCCTGGCATGGTGGGTGAAAAATGGCTACAAATCCTTTGTCAATCTCTCCATTGAAAGGTTGACTTGATTGCCCCTTCTGAGCTGGCCTGTGAGTGCTTTAATTAATAGAATATGGCAGAATTGATGCTGTGCCAGTTATAGGCCTAGAATTTATAAGGACTGGAAGTTTCTGCTTTCTTTACCCTGAAATGACACTCTCGAAACATTTCTTACACTCTGGACACCACACTGTGAGAACCTAGAACCCATGGAGAGCCCATGTGGGTGGTCTGGTTGATAGGCCCGGTGGGCTACTTGTTTTTGCTGGGCTCCAGCATCAGCTGCCAGCCACGTGATGAGCCATCTCAGATGGTCCAGCCTAACCAAGCCCAACCCAAGTTGCATGGCACAGAAGCAATCACCCAGCTGAGCGCAGTAAGCCTACAGAAATGTTAAAGATAAAATTGTTATTGTTTTAACCCACTAATCATTGAGTGGCTTTATTACACAGCAATAGAGAACCAAAACACTCTTTCATGCCTGAAAAGAAAGTCTTGATATTTGTGTCTGAACAAAAGTGCAGGGAATGAGACCTGAAATTAGGTTTATTCCTGGAGATGAGTACCAGGTGACAAACTCAGCAAGAGCTAAGAACAAGTCCAGTTGACTGACCAAGGCCTAGCATCTGAAGCACGTGCTGTAGCGATATAAGAACGGTTAACATAAAATAATAGGTGCCTCAAATGGTTGGCATTTACATTTACATTTACCTAACATGCTATCCAGAGACAGTTTTATTCCAAGGGTCGCAGGTGCATATCCAAAGGAAGTTGTCAGTTTTTAATGATGATTTGGGGAAATAAATAATGAGAGTGCTAACAAGCCATGAATCATCTAGTATCAGAGGTTACCTTTATAATTAATTCTGAGCAAAGGTAGATGAGGATTTTGTGAGGGTCAAAAATTTATGCAATTTTTGGAGCCTTCCTTAAAAATGCAAATTTGTGAATTTAGAATTTGGTTGGAAAATGAAAAATTATAAGAATGAAAAAGAGCAATCAAAGCACACTACAAATTTTGAAAAGCTGACAAATAACACAACTGTCAAATCCAGGAAATTGAAATATTTATTAACTTATTTATTAACTGCTTGGTACATCTCAATTTATTGTATGTTATTGTGTGTTTATTATATGTAACTTATTACTGAAGTATAATTGACATGCAATGTTGTATTATTAGCTTCAGGTGTACAACATAGTGATTTGACAATTCCATCCACAATGCTCGTTATTTTTTACACTATTTGGCATACTCTGTGATTGCCTCTTCATATGACATTGACGATGAATATTGTTTTCAACATTGCAAATAGAAAGGAAATTTATGATAGCTTGGTTAATCAAAATGTGTTTATTATCATTTTCACAGCTCATTATTGGTGATCCCAAATCTGTCACTTCGTAGTTGGTTGCTCTCAGGTTTCTTGTGCAGGGCAAGCCCTCAGAGAACTCCAGGCCTTCACTCTTCCTTGGAAGGATCTCTGATGCTATAGCTGGTCTAGCTCAGTCATGTCCTCATTGTCACTGGTAAGTCTCTCAGCACCATCACCACCCCATCTTGGGCCATTCTTTAGGGAGGAGGTTGCCATAGAGCAAGCAGCATCTAATTCACATTTTTCCCCTTACAGTCAAAGATAAGAGTCTGGTTGCTCCAAGAGATCTGCAATGGTAGCTTGTTGCTGGGTATTGATTAGAGATAGTGCTAAAAGCTGGCTGACCCTTCATGTTGCCCCGGAACTTAAAGGGTAATCCCCAGGAAGGCAGGAGTGTGTAACACTAGAAAGTGCTGGTCCAGGGTCATTGCTTCCTCCCAGTGTTTCAGAAAGAGAATGCACTGGGCCTTGGGAAGTACTTGTGCAAGGAAAGAGCCTGAAGCTTGACCTTCAGTTCCCTGGTAAACCTGCCTCTAGTCCTAAGTGTTAGGTTCAAGTTCCCTTACATCTTTCCAACCTAAAGTGAGGATAAGTCTCTGCATGGGCTCTGCAGAGCCCATGCTAGCAGTTGGGAGAGTAAAAAAAATGTCCACCTGAAGGAAATGAGGGCTAGAGGCTAGAGTGGAAGTCAGTCAAGTCTGATGAAGAAGTCACTGCCTTATTTTCTGCTTTAGCCTAAGCAATTTTGGTTATTGGCAGTTCTCTGGCTGCTCTTTGCCACATCCTTTGAATTTGTTCTGTTTCACACATTTCTTACTCACTTACAAATTCTGAACGAGCTGAAAAATACACACAGGATTCCAAGACCAAAACACCACTTTTATTCTGCCAAATAGTTTGGGAAATCAACCATGGACTTGAGATCAAATTGGACCCCACTTCCTTTTCTGTGACTTGATTCATTCACCCAGTCATAGGCAGAGAAGCCGGAGAACTCAGGTCTCCCTTCCACCCGTGCACAGGCTACTTATAGTGTAGAAGAGTGAGCAATATATGTGGGCTGTGGGAAGCTGGATTCCAAGAGCAGGTGCATGTGGACTGGGCTTTGATAGCTCTGTGCTCCATGAGCCAGTTTTACCAATGAGAAAATTGCTCCTTATTTCTTGGGGAGAAAATTGGGGCTTCACAAGAGGAAGAGATCATAAGATCTCTTCCTAATATTCCTGAAATGTAAAAAAAAAATTGAGTGTGATGACAGAGAGGGAAAGGTTCCTTCTAGAGTGGCAAAGCCCACGAAGGGTCCCAATTTATGAATTTTCTGTCTCATCTGCAATGAACCACACACATTGCCTGAACTAATATGTGTGTGCCCTTGTCAGCAAAGACAGACTGTTTCTCTTGATTCTTTGGAGACTGGAGGTGACCAAATCTGTATGAGATTTCCCTAATCCTGACTTTTAGGAGAGACAGTACTAGACCTCTAGAATAGGTTTCTTCTTTAATAATATAGTTGAAATAGAAAAAGTGTGTAGGTCTCTGCAGTACTCCTGCTCCTTCAGGCTCCTCAATGGAGCCACTATATCCACTTTAGGCAACCACTGCTTCCAGGACAGTGCTAGAGGCGTCTGGTGCCTCCTGTTGTCTACTGTGCTTTCAAACTGAGCCAAGCCTTCATGAATAGAAGCACAGCCTCTAATTTCTACAACTAATTTAGGAACCCCCAGTAGACTTTGCACCAAGATGCTCTGAAGTTCACTTCAAAGGCTGTTCAGCTTCCTAGCATCCTCCTTTCCACCCTGTTTCCCTTGTTCTGTGGACCCACCCCAACCCTTCTTGGGGTAAATTTCAATCAATGGCCCTGCTTCAGAGAAGTAGTAACAACTGACCAAGTTGATAATCTTGCGATTGCACATAAACTCTAACAATAAAAGCATGTACATTACTTTCAGTTTTAAAAATAAATTTTATATATTTTATCTCATTCCATCTTCACAGTCCTATAAAGGGATTATTATTACCACCAATTTCTGATGATCAAACTGTGGTTCTACTCAGCCAAAATTGTTTAAATTGCAAATGATATAACTGTAATTGAAAGAAAATGTTTTATGGTTCCAAAGACTATGACATGATGAATGTGATCTCCAGAATTTTGTACATGAAATAGCAATATATGTGAACAAGAATATTTATTATATCCTTGATTGTGATAAAAAATAGACTAAAAAAACCAAATGTCTATCAATAAAGGATTTCAAGATAAATTAAAATACACAACCAGAAAGTAAGGTAGGTCTACATGGACCTTTTTGGACCTATGCTCTATAAAGTCTATTTTTTAAAAAGTGCATACCTGTATAAAATGGGCAATATTCTGGAAATATTTGCACCTATACAGTTATTACTCTGAGATGCGGAATTCAGGGAGATTCAGTGTGTGTGTGTGTGTGTGTGTGTGTGTGTGTGTGTGTGTGTGTATGTGTGTGTTTCGAATTCACTTTTTAGTGTACTTCGAAGTTGTGGTGAAGTAATGGGTGATTTTTTTTTTTTAAATGTTTTATTTTTGAAACCTTTGAAGAGTAGGACAGACTCCTCATTGACATACTTTAGTTTGGAAAGCACATATTTTCATATTAACTATGGTGAGCATAAGGAAGAGTGTCTAGATGCCACCATGGAGAGAGAACGTTTCTCAAGCGTTTAGAGCACAGGAATCTGTTTTCTCTTCTAAAACCTGAGGTTTTTCTATGACTTTCAGTCTTCTGAAATTGTGGAATCTGAGTTACAGGGAACAGGAACTTTGCCCTGCTAGAATTCTTGGCAATTTAATTGGAGTCACAACATGACACTTGCATATCACATGATACCCTGTACCAAACATAACTGAAAAAGAGGCATTCTCAAATATCTTATGATTTCTCAAATTGTAGTGATTTTCCAAGTTTACTACCATTTCTTTAATACATCTCTCAACCCCAAAAATGTTCCAATCATCTTTATAAGGTTGAGAGTATAAAATGTGAGAATCACTTATAGCCCTAGTCCAGAAAATTCTTATTTTGTCGTTTATAATTTCGAAGCATTCTCCAAGACCCTTCTTTGGGGCCTTTTGCCAAAAATCAGCAGCCCTGACCTTACATTCCTGAAAGCGAGAGGCACACATGCTTTGCCTTTCCCACTAGGGCCTTGTTTCTCTGTCAGCTCTAACCTGGTCCAGGGTCAAGAATCAGATTTGTTCCTTCAGGTCTTCTAATTCAAACAGCTGGGCAGTAAATGAACAAAGCTATTGTGTTGATGAAAGATCAATCAAAGCTCAGGTCTTCAGAGCCAGCAAAAGGAAGAGGAAATGTTTGTGTTCTTAATAATTTTTGTCTCAGGGCACCTGGGTGGCTCAGTCAGTTAAGTGTCTGCCTTTGGCTCAGGTCATGATCCCAGGGTCCTGGGATGGAGCCTCTCATGGGGCTCCCTGCTCAGCGGGGAGTCTGCTTCTCCCTCTCCCTCTGCTCCTCCCTCTACTCATACTTTTTCTCAATCTCTATAAAATAAATGAATAAAATACTAAAAAAATAAAAATAATAATTTTTGTCACAAATATTAGATATGTGACTGACTCTCACTGTCAAAATATAGATTATTTATAATTACACTGTGGATTCTTTCTTATGCTGATAACAAACTGATCGCATTTATAACATTTACTCATCCTTTAAGGTTTAGTGTTGTTGTAGGACAGCTAACAGAAGAGTTTAGTGCCCATCTTAAAGACTTATAAATGTTTTCCTTGTACCTAATTCTAGTATAGGACTTTCATATTTTACACTATCTCTCTAAATGTTGTCTTCCCCACTGAATTGTAAGTTGTTGTGGTTTGTTTTTGTTTTTGTTTTTGTTTTGTTTGTTTTGTTTTTTAAGTAGGCTCCATTCCTGGCATGGAGCCCAATGCGGTGCTTGAACTCATGACCCTGAGATCAAGACCTGAGCTGAGATCAAGAATCAGACACTTAACCAACTGAGTCACCCAGGCACCCCTTAAAAAATGATCTTTTGTAACATTTATCTTTTTATCTCAAGATCTTACCAGAGGGCTCAGAAGTGGTAGATATTCAGTGAATATTTTGATAAATGAATCTGTGAATGAACAAATAAACTAAATCTTTCCCAATATCTCCTACTTTCTTATATCAAAAAATCCCTTGGTCTTTTCCTCCATGCTTTCCCTCCATATAACTGCTTAATTTATGGTAGTACCATTGATCCCACAGAGTTTAACCACATTATCTTTAATCTCAGATTTTTTTCTCTATTGTGGTTGCTTTCCTGTAATCCCAAATTTTCTCCCTTATCTTTGAGGTAAAGTTTGGAGAGTATGTCATTCTGGAGATCCCTGGGATTCAAGAGTGCTATTTGCTATTTTGAGCCATTCTACCAGTTATAACAGATGATATATTGTCAGTATTAACTGGTTTCTCTGATAAGTTCCTGCTGTGTAATTCAGTGCAGGAAATGGAAATAATAAACTAGTTGTACATTTTCATAAATATCAATGAATAAAATACTGGACAGTTTTATGCTCACCTCCAACATTCATTTGTATCTTTTGCCACCTGGATAGTAATAACCTTACGTGTATATTTTCCACTGTTATTCTGCTACAAACTTGGTATTTGTTGGGTTCATTTCAATTTATTATTCAAATGTAAATTGGACCTGCCAAATTGTGTATGACTTATAGCTAATGTTGCAAATAATGTTTGCTTTCATTTTATTAAGGTATTGCAGATGTAGTATGTGGGGGACTTAGTGTGACAATGGAATACAGAGCTCTGTCATTCATAGGGAAAAGAGAGATGTGGTTTGATTCTGGCCTCTCTGAAAGGCCAGTGTTCATCACCAATTATCATTACCCAACTTGCCAGGATTACCCCAGTTTTGCTCTGATGTACACACCATCCCCCTGCATTAGCAGAATTGGCTCTGAGCACTCCAGAGGGACCACCAATATCTCATGAGCTATTCTGCTGTGGGTGGGCTGAGATGATTTTGTATAGTACAGTTCTCACATGGAACCACTAATCTGTGATGCTGCTACTCCTTGTCAAAGACAGATTTCTCACTATTCCCACTATTCTGCCCGAAATGTACTTGTTACATTTGCCATCTCACTTGACAAACAAAAATACCTCATTTGAATAAGATTGGTGTCATACACAGTAAAATGACAGGAGAGGGGAAGTTAAAAAACAAATCAAAACAAAACTGAGCAGTTTGGGTCTATAGTAGCAAAACCTCCCCTACTCTAGCACCTTTTCCTTTCTGCAAAATAAACAATCAAAACCTTCAGAACCAAATACATTGAGAGTTGTCACATCTTCCTGGTAGAAATATAGTATTCCAGTTACAGATGATACTTCATCTTCACCTTAGAAATAGAAGTATATTTTAAAGTTGAATAGGTAAAAGTTTTAAAAGGGAAAAATACGGCAAGCTTCAAAATTCCTATAAGAAAAAGATAGAGACTTCTCCCAGACCTCCCTGTTAAGATGATTACTCCTTGTTTATAATTGCTCTTCACATGAGGAGTAAATTTCTCACCCTTCTTTTCTTCCTTCCTCTTTTTCCAACAAATATTTTTTGAGCATCTAGTATTAGCATATGGTAGCCACTGTGCAACACATGGTCCCTAGCTTCATTTTACTTAGTAGAGATTCCTAGTATAATTTGTCATAAATCTGGAAGAGAACATTTAGGAAAATATTACTTATCCATGGCAAGACTGCCATGTTCGTACGTATTAAATATATATATATGGACAAAGGATATGGATGAACTATACCTCAAATGGATTTGAAATTTGAAACAAAACTTGGAGATTATATAATCAGTAATACAAAAGAAAAATGGAAATTAAAGCAAAGTACCCCATTTCACATATATTAAGTTGAAAATATTACATATGTATATATTAGTGAATATGAGAGATTATAAAATTGTTCTAATTTCTGTTATGGGGATGGAAAAATAAGTAAAAATCTTTTTAGGAAAAAATGATCAAACTGGTGAAGAAAAATTAAGTGCTCTTTGCTGTAATTCCTTGCATTGAAATTTACCCCAAGTGAAAGCAATCAAAAGAAAAAATGATTATGTGTATCAAGATGTTGGATGGAGTTTTGCTTATCATACTAAGACATTATAATGTAGTCCAAATGTCCATTAATGAAGAAAGGTTAAGTCAATTGTACTTTAATTAGATGGAATAGTGTACAAATGGAAAATGGTTATGAATATGTTTCTATTTAAAAGGTATACATAGACAGTACATACAAAAATAAAAGAATGTGACATCTTGGGATGGCAGGACTATGGGTTATTTTAAAAAAATGCTTTAATTGCAGTTTTAATGCTTTTATGGGCTATGTAATGGGCTCACTTTTTATAATTACAATCAGTCTTGAATATTCAGGGGTCAAACTAATGCGTCTTCCTTTTTTCATTTTCTTTAATAAAGGTAAAATTTACATATAGCTAAATTTACCCTTTTATTGTATAGTTCTGAGAGTTTTGGAAAAAGCATACAGTCATGAAACCACAACCATGACCCAGATCACTACCCCAGCAGAAATCAAGAATCTGGTGCTCAACCGACTGAGCCACCCAGGAGCCCTTATGCCTTGTCTTTTTATTGTTTAATCTTATCTTTTGAAAAGCTGGTATTTTAAGTTTTGATGAAGTCCAATCTATCAATTTGTTCTTTAATTGATTGTTTCTATGATCAATTTATATTTAATTTTTATATAAGGCAAAATGTAAAAGTGAAGGTTCTTTATTGTTTTGTTTATGGATATCCAACTTTTCCAGCACCATTTATTGAAATGACTATCGTTTATCCATTGAATTTCCTTGCATGTTTATTGAAAAATCAATTGAACATACAGTTGACTTTTGAACAATATGGGTTTGAACTGCTTGAGTCCCATTATAGGCAGATCCCATCCCCCACCCCATACCCCAGCCCTGCAAAAAGCTTTATTGTTTCCAGTTGGTCCACAGCTTGTGAAAGGACTCCAGGATGGTTAAAAAGCAGCCTAGTAGCTGCAGGGAGAGGTTCAGGCAGAAGCCCTGACACCAGGGAAATGCCAGAGGGGCCCCTCAAAGGTCATCGGGTTCTGAAGGCTCCTAGTCATGCTTGAGAGTGAGTCATACTTGTCCAGCCCACTCTGCGGCCAGCCTGCAGAATTAGTCAGGTGTTCGCCATCTTCTTGATGAGTTTCACCTCTTCATCAAGGAAGTGGTTCTCTAGGAAGTTACAGAGTCTGCGTGGGGAGAGCCTAGGGCATGCAGATCCAAAAGCGTCTGCTTCAGGTTCTTACCCAGGACTATGGCAGCTTCCATAGCATACAGGGTTTTACCCCACTTATCCTCTGATAGCTTCTGCACATCCTGGAAAAGGTGCTGTTGCCGTGCTGGTTTTGCATCTTCGAGAAAAGCTAGAGCCTTTGTGCTTCTCCTCGGCCAAGTCACAGAAGTGTCCCATGCCCTCCAGAGCCACATCATCATGGTGGGAATAGAAGCAGACCAGAGAAAGGTAAGTGTAGATGCTTGCAGATATATGTTGGTAAGTGGTTGACAGCAGCCTCCACCTGAGATGAATAATTCTGAGGAATCTGGGAGCTCATGGTTGATTGGCAATAAGGAGCTAAGCAACAAAACAAAAACACTGTTCGTTGGTCCTGGAGGCAGAGGATGGCTGAGAAAATGGTTTTTAAGTTTGCAACTGGAAAAGAAGGGACAGTCCTCCATCTAACACTGTTTTGTTTTGTTTTTAAATCCAATCAGCCAACATATAGAACATCATTAGTAATTCATCAGTTGCATATAACACCCAGTGCTCATCACATCACGTGCCCTCCTTAATGCCCATCACCCAATTACCCCACCCCCCACTCACCTCCCCTCCAGGAACCCTCAGTTTCTTTCCCATAATTAAGAGCCTCTCATAGTTTGTCTCCCTCTCTGATTCCTTCTCATTCCGTTTTTCCCTCCCTTCCCCTATGATCCTCTGCGCTGTTTCTTATATTCCTCACATGAGTAAAGCCATATGATAATTGTTTTTCTCTGACTGACTTATTTCACTCAGCATAATACCCTCCAGTTCCATCTACGTGGATATAAATGGTAAGATTTCATCCTTTCTGACGGCTGAGTAGTATCATCTAACACTGTTGAAGCAAGAGACAGATCTTGGGGATCTCCAGGCACTCTGCCTATATGAAGATCTTTTACAGTATTGTAAATGTATTTTCTCATGATTTTCCTAACATTTTTTCTCTAGCTTTATTGTAAGAATATAGTCTATAATCCATATAACATACAAAATATGTGCCAATAGACTGTTATTGGTAAGGCTTCTGGGTCAACAGTAGGCTACTTGTAGTGAACTTTGGGGGAGTCAAAAGTTATATGTGGATTTTTGAACCAGGGTGGGCACCCCTAACACTCTCACCCCTCCCCGTATTATACAAGGGTCAGCTGTATATGTGTAGGTCTATTTCAGTTTCTGAACTCTCCATCTAGTTCCATGGGCCCACAGGTCTATCCTTTCTCCAGCACAGAACTATCTTGACTGCTGCTTTATGTCTAGAAATCCGTTACTGTGAACCTCAAACTTTGTTCAGCTTTTTCAAAATTCTTTTGGCTAATTAAGTTTATCTTTTCATAAAAACTTAAGATCATCTTCTCAATTTCTACAAAAACCAAACAGAAAAAAATAACAACAACCCTGCTGAGATATCTAATGGTATGGTCCAAGCACGCAGCTCCTGGAAGAGAGGATTATTTTTTCCATTCCCTTCCCTCAGCTGCCGGCTTTTGCTGCATTAAGCCCAAATACTTAAGTCTTTTTTCTGTGGGAGGAGTTAGGTGAGAAGAGTGTGGGCAGGAATTTGTGCTTTTTCAACAGCTGTTTACCTCTCTAACACTTGTGCGGGGATGGAAGTTTCTCAGACCTCAGGTCCCTACCCCAATCTTTTTTTTTTTTTTTTTTTTTGTGGGGCTCATGTGAGGTTTTTGAAGAATCCATGAGGAGGTGTGGATGCAGATTGTGTCTGTGGCTCCCAGGGATTCTATATTCTCATTCCCGCCCACACTTGGCCTTTAGAAATGGATTAAAATTTTTACCTGAATTTGTCCTACCATCTTCTTTGGCAACAGGCAGATTCTCCTGGGGCATGCAAGTGCTCATATCCTTTTCCTTCTTGGAAGCAGCTTTTCTCCTTACATATCAGGTCAGTTGTTTGCTCTGTGACCTTACTTCTCTGACGGGTTCAAGAAAGTTTTGAATTTGTTGATTGTCTGGCATTTGTGGTTGTTTTTGTTGTAACAGTGGAAGTGATGTCCTTTCCAGCTTTCTGCATTTTAAACAGAAATCACAAGTCTCTCTAATTTCTACTAGGATATGGCAAAATGAGCAGAATTCCAGCTTTCACTTGAATGTGATTTTAGGATTAACCTGTCCAGCCAAACTGGCAGCTTGGAATCGTGAACAAAATCATAGCCACAAACACTTTATCCATTGCACTAAAGGACACTGAAGGGAAGAGCGAGTCATATGTATTGGTTTCAGTTGCTTTGGTCAGTTGTGCATAAATGTATTTTTGAAGTGAAATTCCTTGTAGACAGTGTTAGAGGATGCTACTGTGACAGTTTAGCATTACAAACTACTATTTAACTTAATCTCCCACATGTTCAAAATTTCACATGTATCAACTCTAATTGTTACATTACTTTTGGGGAGGGGTTCTGGTCCTACATTCTACAGATAAGCAAACTCATTCTAAGGAAGATGAAATTATATCCTCAGGCAACAGAGGTAGAATCATAATTTGACTTTAGGTTTAGTTCAAAAAAGTCCTTGTTTTTCTTTCAGCTTCAAGGTTTGTGTAATCTCAGATTTTCACTGTATGATCATAGATTTATTGACACTTGGAAGAGCCAGTGGATTTTAATTTTTTTTGGCTAGATTTAAAACAAAACAAAAACAGCAAGTAAATGAAGAAAAATTGCCATTTGGTCTTCCCTAACATAAGGATTGCAAAGGGGAGGTGATGGTTAGAATTTTATAATGATCAGGTTTTATCTTAATGCTTAGCAATTTTTTTTCATAATAAAGCTTTATTTATCAGCATAATATTTACCTCTGGCGGCACTTGGCCTATTTTCCATATTGGAATTGATTTTAATTCTTAATTTTCAATCTGTTGAAATGTGATAGAAGATTTAATGTAGATTTAGCAATTTTACCAGTTTAAAAATAAGTATAGAGATATGTTTTTAGTGAACAGTCAGAATGAGTTTGCCATGAAGCTAAAGAATACTAAGCTCTAGGGTCCCTCACTGACTTCCTCCTTGGCCTAATTTTGTATTAGTAATATATTTTTTTAGAGCTTCCCCTGCCTCTTGCCCTACCCTCCCACCAATTGTATAAATTTTAGCTCCACAAAACTGGAGCATTAACTTCATCCCTGGGCACATTTTTTAATCTTTCATAGTTTTAAGTATTTTTCTACCAGTTTGGCTGAGAAAGGTTTGAGATACAGTCTTATTTTACTTCTGCTTACCATAAAGTCTCACAGGAATCAGGCTGTTCTTTCATTAAGAGGAAATAGTATTCCAACAGTCTATCATTTGCAACAACAAAGCACTTCTGAAAAATGACTTTGGGCAAATAAATGCAAAGATATCTTTTAGGTAATTACCTATCTGTGTTCAGTATTGAAAGCTTCCCGTTGCAAAAAATTAAGTAAAACATCAAGAAAGTTCAGGTATATTGCTTTAGAGATAATATAGGAAATGAGGTCAAAAAAAATCTTAATATAGAGAAATGAAAAACATAAATGAGTTGAGTAAATGTGAATGCAATAAACTATTTTTAGGCTTTACCTTTGCTGAAGGCTTTTCTTTATGACTGATAATTTTGAGAAAATATGCTGTACAATTGATCAAAACCCAATGTAAAGGTAATTGTTGCACATTACTTTGGGTAATTCTCAAGAAGTGCATTTCTGACAATTTAAAAGACAGTTATGTACAGTCTTCAATATACAACCTTGTTTGCAAGTGCAATTCATTTTTGAATACAAATTAAGATTTTCCTAACTCAGATAAGAATCTCCAACTTAAATTTCATATGCTGAATGGAATGTGTCTGCTTTAAAAGGCAAAATCACTTTACCCACTGTGCATTGTGAATTATGAGTTTTCTCCCCCTGCAAGATGTTTGGTTCTATAATTTTAATAATATTGACCATATTTAGTTGATTTTTGTGATTTATTAAGCTATAGTATTGTGTGTATTTGCATTTACAAATCATCATAACATTCATTATACTCTTGGACTTAAGGATGAAAAAACAAAAAAGTGAAATAGAGTGTCCATGAAACAAAACATTCTGAATCAAAAATATACTAGTTAGATTATAGATCTATTGGTGGTAGGTAATGAGAGTAATCACCCTCGAAGGAAAGGTTGGAGGATTATTCCGATTTGATATTTCACTCAAACAAATATGACTATATTTAGAATTGACTTTATTCAAAGAATTCCATAACAACATTACCTTATACATCTTTCAAATGACATTGTAAGTTCTAATAACTGATGGGCCCTTCATGATGAATATAAGATGGCAACTTAAGGAAGCATATTAATGCATTTCCCTTTGCCTGATGGAGGTATGCGTGTGTGGAGAGGGTGGTGTGGTGTGTGTCTCAGTCGCTCAGATGAGAGTCTTCGTCTTTCTGACTCTTCCAAAACTTGGGCTTCAGTTTTTAGGAAAAATAAGCATACAGGTTTTTGAATTACCTCCCTTAATTAAGTGATTACATTTCAATAGAAAAGCTAGTTTAACATGCTTAATTTCACTCTTAATCCTTTTTATAGATGGCTTAATATTGGAGTTATATAAACTTCCAAGTTCTTTGGTTGATTTCAAAATATGGATATTCCACTGAAAAAGCACATAAATTGTTTGTTGGTTTTGTCTTTATCCCTGAAATTGTAGAAATACTTGCTGGTTCACCCAGCTCAGCTATCAAGAGCTTCTGACTAAATAAGCTAATCTCCAGGGTTTTCAATATCTGGTTCTTGGCATTCTCCAAAATGTAGGGTGCACTTTTAGGGAACAAAGTGGCATGCAAAATCATAGCTCAATGATATTCCTGAAAAAAAAATGGTTAGGTATGTATATTTTAGGAAGTTATATACTTTATTTGCAGTATTATTTCTTCCTAGTTATTTTGATGGTGTTTCTTTGGGACTATTCTGTCAGGAGAAAGGGGCTGTTCTGTTTGGAATAGGCATGCTTCAGATGTTTACATAAATTAAAAATACATTAAATGAAAACCAAAACTAAAAAAAAAAAGTAGAAGTCTATTCTACAACAGGATAAAAACATAGTATATTGTCGCAATAAGAAAAACCTTCATGGTATAGCAAAGCGTAAATCCTGAAAAGTGCTAGGTTTGACAAAGTCAGTAGAAGGAAATGTTTTATAGGTTGATATGTGGTGGGCTAATCTTGTGCCCTGCTGGTTTTTCAACTAATAGATGCGTATTGGACACAGCCTCCCTTACTGTAACATTCCTTCTCCTCACTGAGGCATTGACTATTGAAAGAGAGGTGATATAAGGGGAAAAAGTGATTGTTGTTGAACATCAAGTCTATTTCATTGTTCTTAGTGTCGTATGCTGAGTTTTCTCTATGGACCTAAGAAATTTGAATTTCATATGAAATAGAGAATTATGTGCATAATAAAATCTCTCTCTCTCTTTTTTCCCCAAATCCTTTGTGATAAAGAATTTGGCTAGCCTTGGTCCCTGTTCCTGGAAAGTAATCTATAAACCCTTGGAGTAAAGAATTTTGCTGGACTCTGTTCCCAATTCTTGAGGGGTAGCTTCTAAATTCTTGGCATTTCCTAAGTGCTAGGGGTGTCTTTGTTATTCATGGTGTGCTTCTTGGACTACACCTGGTAGTTTATGCTAATGAAATGACTCAAGTTGAACCCCTAGGTATTTCTTGGTAACAAGATGACTCAGGATAAGAGCTGGCTATGTAAGAAAGACCAAACATGTGATTAGAGAGTTGAGGCTTTGAGTCATGTGCTGTCAGCCTGACCTCTGGGGAGGGATGGGGGGCTGGAGATTGAGTTTTGCCAAGTGGCCAGTGATTCAATCAATTATGTCTACATGAAGAAACCTCAGTAAAAACCCTGGACCCTGAGGGTGGGTGAGCTTTCCTGGTTGGTGGTACTCTACATATTATCATACATCAGTGTGCTAGGTGGGCAATGCAACTCTGGGGACCACGAAAGCCTTCATTTTGAGAGCCCTCTCAGACCTCATACTATGCATCTTTCCCTTTGGCTTGTTCTACTGTCTATCTTTTTGCAATAATAAAACTGTAATAGTAAGTATAGTGCTTTGCTCAGTTCTGTGAGTCTTTCTAGTGAATTATCAAACCTGAGGGGCTAATGAGAACCCTGAATTTTTAGCTAGCCGATCAGAAGTGAGGATGGCCTGGGCACTCCCAAACCTGCAGCTGGTGTCTGAAATAAGGGCAGTCTTATGGAGGATTGTGCCCCTAACCTGTGAAATTTGGCCTAATACTGGGTAGCTGGTGTCAGAATTCATTGCATGCCCTGAAGCCAATCTTGACTTAATAATGAAAACGTAAGACTAAAGATGCATTCAATGATATAGACTTCTGGATAAAGTCGGTGAGACTGAATAAAATTCATTTAATTTTTAAAAATATAATTAAAATTATGATATGAATCACACTTTGTTAGCAGGCCTTAAATTAGATATCAAAGGAATGGTTTTCATCTCAACATATTCTCCACCATATATCATTCAGAAACTTCATTTAAGTCATTGGCTAGCTGTTGATTATTGTCAATGTCTGAGGGAAAGATGAGTCCTTTTTTTTTTTTTTTTTTTAGCAAAAATCTGGTCAAACTTCATAGAGAATATATTTGAACTTGAATGACAATTTGCAGCTGATGGATGAGGCATATGTCAATAGAGAAGATAAAAATATATTTAAAAAAGCCTTTTAGATTTAAGAGGTGGTGATAGTGCAGCATAAATTTAATGCTTGGATTTAAAATTAATAAGCAAATACTGAAGAACCTATTAAATAGCCTTGGGGCGTTTAGTAAAGTGAAGGGGAGTGAATCAATGTAATGGCTAGTACTTACTGCTTAGTAAATAAACTAGATGTTGAAGTTTTATAAATAGGTCCCTCCGTCTGCCTTTTCATCCTTATTAAGGCTGAAACCCTGTGAAGTATCTCTGCAGGTTTAGTAATAGTGGATAATGTAAAACTCAGTGGGCTGGTCATTAACACATATAAAATGGACCTATTCTAAAAAGACCTTTATAAATTACTATGGTATAATCACTATCTAGCTCCTAAATCCATCTTCTCAGGGGATGTGAATTGGAAATAATGATGAGTTCCACATAGTGAGGAAGCCTAGTAGATAATGGTGACAGAAAAGAATTGGCTAAGCACATGGAGAAATAACAGAATCTGGGAATATGGTCCTGAATTGTAAAGTTGAGAATCTAAAATAATAATTTAAAAATGTTCCCATGAGGATGGCCTTTGTTTCTTAGGATATAATGATAGTACATTCAGATTAGTTTATCAAACATTTATGTGGGAAGACCTTAGTAATTTTCTGGTTTCCAAATGACATTTGTAAGTGTACAAAATTAGTATTTTTTTCTCCACCTTAGTATGACATCACTGCTATTACAAGTGGTTTAGTATATAAATACAATATTTTTATTCCATAACTGCATAGAGCTGCCATTTTTTAACTAGCTAGATAACCTGACTTCAAGTTTCAGATGTGGTTTCTTTAAAAATAAGGTTATTCTGTTTCTCCAACAGCGGTGGATGGTTGCTTCTCTTTTGTGGATTAGTGAATTTGTGGAGATATCTGGAGAGTCTAGAGCCTCATGCTGTATCTCCAGTGTCTTCTCTCCAGGTGGCTGACTGTAGATGGGTAGAGGTTCTGCTCGATGATACTTAGTCAGTGATGCAGGAAAAATGACCCCTCCCTTTCTTCTCCTTGGCCTTTAATATTTCCATGAAAGCACATGATTCTTGGGGTCATTTTGTAACCATGAAGGGAAATTGTGGCATAGATGAAGTAACTCATCTTGAAGGTGCCTACAATGCACTCTTGTTATAGAAGTTTGTTTATGGTGCTCTCCAGCTTTCCATCTAACATCTTCCTAAATGACATAACCTTCTTTTGTGAAGTGTAAAGATTCTCCATGTTTAAAGTTTTTAATATCACATGGATTCTAGCTCCTGACTGTATTAGGGTTCTCTGGGGAAATGGAACCAGTAAGATATATAGAGAGGTATACAGAAAGATATTTATTAGGAGGGATTGGCTCGCACAATTATGGAGGCTGAGAAGTCCCACCATCTGCTGTCTGCAAGGTGGAACTCCAGGAAAGCTGGTGGTGTAGTTTCAGTCCAAATTCAGTCCTGAGAATCACGGGAGCCAGTGGTGTAACTCCTTTTCTGAGTCCGAAGGCCTGAGAAGTAGGAATGCTGATGTCCACAGGTGGGAGAAGATAGATGTCCTAGCTCAAGCAGAGAACACGTTTGCCCTTCCTCTGCATTTCTGTTCTATTCAGAACCTCAAAGGATTAGATGAAGCCCAGCTGCTTTGGTGAGGGGGGATCTTCTTGACTGAGTCTACCAATTCAAATGCTAATCTCTTCCAGAAACACCCTTACAGACATACTCAGAAATAATGTCTGACCAGCTATCTGGGCATCCCTTAGATTAACCAGTGCATTGATTACTCCAGAGTTATACTGGTTATGAATTTCCCTCATGAAATATGGTACCCAAAATTAAAGATTATACTCTAGACAGGATTTGACCAGTGCTGCTTGAGAGTATCTTTCTATTTTTGCTAGTGTTCTACGAAATTACATTAGCATCCTAGCCAACTCCAATAAACTGTTTTCTCTGATGTGGTTGTGAAGTAAAAAATAAACATAAATAGTAACACATCAGGTCTCCATTAAGCAATCTACCATGAGCCCAGATTTTGTCATTTTATATATTGTTTTAAATAAGTGCATAATATTTGAAAACATTCTCTCTTCAATAATTCAAACAATACAAGGGTAAGCTGAGTAAAAAAAAGTCCCTGTCATTCCCATCACTCAGATGCACATTCTTCTCAAGAAGTAACAGTTTATGGCAAAATCTTCCAGATTTTTTTTCAATGCATTTATCTCTATTAAATGTTACATAATATAGTATGCATTTTTTGCCACTTGCTGTTTTTCACTTCCAATATATATTGACAAATTTTCTATGTTGGTGACTGCAACTGGCAAGATCTAGACATTTTTTTTTAAAGATTTTATTTATTTATGTGTGTGTGTGTGTGAGAGAGAGAGAGAGTGCAAAAGCAGGAAGAGCAGGCAAAGCAGGCAGAGGGAGAAGCAGGCTCCCCACTGAGCATGGAACCCAATGGAAGACTTGATCCCAGGACCCTGGAATCATGACCTGAGCCAAAGGCAGACGCTTAACCAACTGAGCCACCCAGACGTCCCAAGATCTACACATTTTTAATTGCTGCATCATATTCCATGACATAAGAATGTTTCCTAATAATTTAACCACTTCGCTAGTTGGTAGATATTCCAATGTTTTCTAATTTTTGCCATTACAGTGAAACATTGAACAATGCTATCCATTTTCTTCGTGTTTGCAAATGGATTTTTTTTCTAGTAAAAGAAGAATAATTGGGTCAAATAATTTGTACTGTTAAACTTTGGATTTTTATCAGTCATAGTTTAAGTAGAAAACAGAGCTACCACAAGTATTATGGAAATAGGGGATTAATGACAGTGATTACAACCTATGTGAATGTGGGTTAGAATTTTATTTTATAGCCAGTCAAAATTTGTCCTTCACGAAGGTGAATTTTGTTAGCAGTGTGTAGAGTTAATTTGATGGAGAAAATATATATAATAATATAAATATATATAATACTATAATATAATAAATATATGACATATAAGGTATTTTAAGGTGATTGAAAAATAGAACTAAGACTTGCTACGTTGGTAAGATTATGAGGATATATCAGAAATATCACAATGAGTAGCTGTGGCTAAATTATTGTTTTGAACAATAGATCATATAAAAATATCTGAGGTGGATTAATCATGAAAAAAAAGCACAGAGCCTGGAATGCAGGGGGCATAACCAGGAAGTAAAAAGTATTCCAGTTTGGAAGGAGCATTGATCATTTCCAAGGAAACAATAGAATACAAAGCTGAAGATGAACAGACATCATGAAGAATGAGGTAGGCTTGTTCTGTTCTCATGCCTAAGTAATGGGGCTGGAGAAAGGGTAGTAACAATGGGGATAAAAAGGCTGGAGCCAATTTGCGATTGCAGAGGTAGAACCTGTGGAGTTCAGCACGTGAGAGTAGTTCAAGTGTGAAGGAAGAGTCCCATTTTACAATGCTTCTACTGATGCAAATTTCCCATAGCAGATAGATGTTAGCCCGTAAGTGAACATCTTAAAACATTTTAAACGATTGCCTTCTGTTTATAAGTCCACAGCCGCTATTAAAATAGTTGAGCAGAAACCAAATGAGAAATAAGGGTTAAGAACTTTATCTGCTGTCCAGACATCTGCACCCTCAGCAAGCTGTCAAAAGAAATGCTGCCTTGAAAGCCAAAGTCACCCAGGGGGCTAATCAGCTTAAACACATGACAAAAGTCATAGACAATTCCAGAGTGCTAACTATGTTAACTAACAGCGCTGCCTGCCAAGGAGCTGCGCATCACTGCCAAAATAAAAAGAATGGTTCCCTCTGCCGAGCTTTTGGAATTCTTTTTTTTTTGCCTTTTCAACTCTACTTGGAGAAGATCGTAGTAGAGAGGGACTTGAGAACACTCCATCTGGGGAGATAGCCAAGTTCACAAAGTTTGGCTGATTCGAGTGCCAAGGAGAGGTGGTTAAAAAGTAGGTCGATGAGTGTTTGGGAATATGATGCTACTTCAAAAATGTTTTCCCAGCCCCTGCTCACTTTTTTGGTGTGCCTTCTTTTCCATTTCGGGCAGTATGAGGAATGAATGACTGTTCAAAAATTATTCAAGAATCGCTTTTCTTCTGACTCCTGATCTCTCTGATGTTCATATTAAAAGCTCACAAAGGTCTTTTGTGGCTGTATTTCACTCTTATTTTCATCAGGTTTTAATGTGAAATTGGTAAAGAGCAAGCATGAATTGAAGTGCGCCTGAGTCATTACTGTGGAGCTATTATTCCCTTGTCTTCTTGTCACTTCGTTCACTGGTGTCACTGGTTAAATTTTGCTTCATTTCCTACGCTTCTCAATTGACAGGAACAATGAAGTCATGACACTGTAATCTTGATTTTTCTGCACGTGACATTTTGTGTTGGTAACTTCATTAATTGCTTTATTTGGAGCACTTCATATTCGAGGTATCTGGGTGGTTTATCTTACATCTCTGTTCTTCTCTAAGCTCTCAATTTGTCCATTTAAAAATGAAAACTGTGCCTTTGACAGATCTTTCCTTTTTTATTTAAAATCACCTTGAAGTAATTTGTTCATTTTTACATAGGCTTGTAGATCATATTTCCAATTTATAGTTCAAATACATATTTTTTCTCATTTTGCTGTTGGAATATAACCAAGAATTGTATTATGATGTGCATTATGGGCTTATGAATACCATTCACTCATTTGTTCTCTTCTATTTACTCTACAGGTGTTCATTTGGCGCCTTCTATGTACCAAGCACTATTCTGGGTACTAGGGATTCGATACCAAACAAAATAGACAAAAAATAGACCCTTCTCTCAGGATTCTTAGTTTTTGTGGAGAGAGACACATTAAGTAAAATCTATGTCAGATGGTTGTTAAGTGGGTGCAGTAAGTACCAAGAGGAGTCAGACAGGGGTTGTCATCTTAAATAGGTCAGAGAAAGTCTTATTGAGAAAGATATTTCAGCAAAAGCCTTAAGGAGTTGGAAGATCAAGTCATGTGATCACAAGCTAAAAGCATTTCAGTCCAAGGGAGCGGCAAATCGAGAGGTCCCAAGGAGGGAGAGATATTCGAGAGGAGAAGAGCGAGGCGAGCATAGGTCTGTGGAGTGAAGGAAGGAAGGAAGTGGGTAGAAGGTGAGATCAGAGAGAGTGGTAGAAGGTGGGAGCAGACTGGGTAGAGCTTTGTAAGACATTGTAGGGACCTTTTTTTATTGGCTGAAGGAAAAGATATTAGAAACATGAGCAGAGGAGTGACATGATCTGAGTTATATTTAAGAGGATCATTTTGGCTGCTGACTTGACAATAGCTATAGCTTTGCAAGGCTGAAAGCAGGGAAAGCTCTAACATGTGATCTGTTCTGAGTTCACAAAATTAGCCTGGCTCTAATATTTTTGGAAATGTCATGAAATTTGAATGTATATTTTATTCAAAAGAAAGTACAGCTGAGCAACTTAGTACTTAGGACTTGGAATTAGAAATTCGTGATTGAATCATAATTCCATATAAGTGCTGTGTTTTTGACCTTGGGCAGGTTGTCTAACTTCTCTCAGTTTGAATTCCTCCAATAACATTTCCTTTTAAGAATACATTTTGGAGATTGAATGATATAACACATGTAAAGTTCTTTGCGTAGCGTCTGCAAATAATAAGCACATGTTAAATGTTTGTTATTGTTATTGCTAGTTACTTTTATTACTATGTTTTTGTATTATCATTTATGAAAGAATATTATATAGGAATTGTAAACATAATATTACATCCTTGCTAATTAAGAGGAAATCATGGGCCTCAGTTTCAGTTAGTTATGTAAATAGTGCAATTTTCTCTTAAAGAGTATTGAAGTACACAAAGGAATCTCCTTGCCTGTAAGTTTCAAGAGAAGGATAGATTCTTATCTATCAGTTGGCAGCCATTTACCATTCTTAATGCTCTGATTCTGCTTGAAAACAGACTAACATAGCAGATTAGCCCTACAAAGCCATTTTACCTTCTCTCTCAGAGAGTGGATAATAACCTGAGTCAAGTGCCATAGAATGTCAATTTCACTCATTTAGCACTCTGCACCTGGCCACATGGGGATGCATGAGTAAAAATGCATGCTTGGACAGAAAATATTTGTGTATGTATTAACTACGCTTAAACATATGACAGTTTAGGATTCCTGCCAAGCTGATAACGTTTGCGAGAAATAAGGCTTAGATTCAAATATTGTTTTCTAAGCAAGATGAAGGGGAGAATAAGTCTATCTGAATAATAGAGGCAAAATTTTTAAAATCTGGAGCTGTAAAGAAAATTAGGCAGCAGTATTCTGTTATTCCAATTTGTGGATTTAGAGAAGGCGTAGAAAATATATCCCCGGCAGGCAAAGGAGGAAGTTGATGGTGTTTAGATCTAGTGCATGTTACTAGCCCAGATACTTACATTCAGAAGTAAGCTACTAGTGAGACCCCAGACTCTTTTATTATTATTATTATTGTTATTATTATTTATTTAGAATTATTTTCTACATGGATTGACCTAATAATCTCTGTTGCCATTTTCAAATTTAGTAAAAGGTATACTCTGTTGTTTGAACTTGACATGAAATTCACAAAATATCTAAGTTGTAATATTCTCTATATTTTATTGATTAGATAAACAGTGTTTTCCAAATTGATCATGTTTTACTATGAGCATAATAGGCCCTCTACTCATTAGGGGTTTACCATCTGGAAGAGGGACAGATACAAATTAAAATTCCACTTCAGAGTGCTGAGTGCTAAAATAGAGGTGTGAGCAAAGGACTTTGTGACCATCTAGAAGATAGATCAAGTAATTGTTTGGCAAGCAGAAACAGAATTACAAAATAATTTTGTTGTGCAATTCTGTGAGTTTGAGCTTCATTCTTTAGGCAGACGGAGCCAAAAGAAGAGAGAAAGGTAACAAAAATGTTATTTGCCTTTTTTTTTTTTTTTTTAATATTTAGGAATAACCAGAGTGGCAGTATGGGGGATGGGATGAGTTCTAAGGGGCACAGTATTACAGAAAAATGTGAGAAAAAAAGAACACTAGTTTTGAGGTCAAATGCCCTGGTTGTGAATTAAATCTTGATTATCTTTATTATCCTGAAAAAAAAATTAACCTCTATGAGTCTATTCTTTGAGCTATATTTGGGAAATATCTTGCCTAATTTAAGGATTCTTGCTGTAAAGTGCAGATTAAGCACATGTGATCTTCGTCAGGATATCAAAATCCCCTGAAACCTCAGTGGATATCCAGCCCCGGTGCGTGGAGGCTCCACTCCACTGTCATTGCAGGAACACGCTGACATCGGCTATTTTGTCTTTTGGTAGGTGTAGCAGGCAGCTTCTAAGATGGCCTACTAGGATACCTGTTTTCTGATATTCATGGCATTCATTGTGTAATCCGTTCCCCTTGACTAACTTGCCTCCCACCAGTGGACAACTGTAACAAGGTGGAAGGCATGCCACTCTTATTATTGGATTTTAAAATGTGGCTTCTGTCTGGCTAGCAGACTTCCTCTCTTACTGCCTTTGATAAAGCAAGCTGCCTTGTGGAGAGATCCACATGGCAAAGGGGGCCTGAGAGTGGCCTGTAGCCATTGACCAGCAAGGAACTGAAGCGTCATTTCAAAAACCCTTACGGAGCTGAGCCTTGCCAACAACCACATAAGTGGGATTTAGCAGCGGATCTCTCACCGGTTGAGCTCTAAGATGAGATCCCAGTCCCATTTGACATCTTTATTACAGCCTTGTGAAAAACCCTGAAGCAGAAGACTTAGCTGCAGGGGGATTCCTGACCCACAGAGACTGGGAGATATGGAAATGTGTGTTGTTTAATGCTGCAAAATTTAGGGGCGACTGGTTAGGCAGTACCAGGTAACTAATACAGTAAGGGAAGAGATTACTGTGTGTTGTGTTCTAGGACCTAAATGTTTCCACTTGTCAACTTAGAGCCCTTTTCCAGAACTAGTCACAAAGACCTACCTAACTGCAAGAAGGTTAGGAAATGTTGAGAGAGCCCATAGAACATCTGGTATAAAATGCTCTCTCCTTCCCAGAAAACAGGAAAGCCCCCCCACACTGAATTTGTAATGGTATATTCTGGTACCAGTCTAAACTCCATATGTAGTCACTTAAGTAGGAACTTGATACAATCCCTAGCCAATGATCTTTTATCTCTTCTGTTTTTTGCAAAATCCTAAAGCTAATCCATTGTAACAACTGCCATTGTCTGCATATGAAATTTAAAGTATTTTTGTGCCTATTAAAAAGACATCATTTAAATTTTATTCTCTCATAACACGACTGTGAATAACGTGGTATTATTTTCAACCATTTTGTAGATGTTGAACAAACCGGGAGGGGTTAAAGATTCTGCTCAGGTCAGAGAGCCAGAACGGGGTCTTAAACTTAGGCCTCCTCCTCAAAATATTATAATACTCTCCTCCTTATGGAGGATACGTTTGCTGGTCTTTTTTTTTTTTTTTTTTTTTTTTAGTGGTAGATTTGACAATGAGGTCTTTATCGGTAGGCAAACAGGGTGAATGCTTACCAAAGAAAGCCATGCTGCGGAATATTAACACAGCTAACTTGGATGTGTGATATGACAGATGCTGTAAAATTATGGCTATTATGACTGCAATCTTTAGTCAGATGTACAGTTTTAACAGTGTCAGGGTTGCAATAATCCATGCCTTAAAAATAGAATTAGTAAAACAGTATCTATATATTGTTCTAGATATATATATATAAAGAGGGATCTACATATAAAGATCATTGGTTAGTGGTACGCTGCTTATAAGGAGAAATCTTGGACTTTATTGCTGGACCAGACTCTATCTTGCTGTGAGAACTTTGGCTCCACACTTGATTGACTTGTACCTCAGTCAATCCAGATGGAAAAATGGGGAAAAAGCCAAAACTCACTGAAAACCAGATGCTGCATCTGAGCTGTGATTTCCTAAGTAAATGAATTACAAAACATTGTTGAGGAGAGTATGATTTTGAAATACCCTGGCAAGACTCAGTCTTGTCCTATGTTAAAAAAATTTTTTTAATTAAAATTAAAAAAAATACATATGTAAGTGAGATTGTGAATTCCACAAGGCAATAATTTGAACATAATGGCAATTGTAACTCATAGAAATGAAATGGCTTTTTTCTGAGTCCCTTAGTGAGACAACATTTACTGTTTTGGGAAGGGGTAAGTTTGTACTGTTAAAAATTGCCTTCATGGAGGTATTTAGTGCATGTTAACATATGTAGAAAAAAATAAGGTACTTAAAATGAATTATGTGCTATGAATCATTAAGAAATATATTTCCTAACAAGGGAAAAAAATAAAAATCAAAGAAAGAAAGAAACTTATTATTTTCAACAATACAACTTTAAGAGAATTTTGCACTTATATATCACATAGAGGACAAAGACAAAATTCCAGCGTAAAAAAGTCATCAATACGTGACATTAAAATCCAGCTGTTCTGATCTTTCTCCTACCTGTGCTGGGAATGCTGTAATGTGTAGCAAATGGAATTAGAGAAAAATTGGTGATGGCATGGGAAATTTGAACCACATGCATTCCAGGCCTAGGGGAATGCTGACACTTGGGCAAAATAGCGATAGCCCCTATAGTTTGAATTACATAATTCCAACCAGAAATTCTCTGAGGGGGGAAAAAAGCAGGAGAGAATTTTGTCCTCTATGGGCTGAGTTCCAAAGTGAGCTGCTCTAGGAATGAGAAGCTAGTGGTGGCTCAGGAATATTTCAAGAATTTCTGAGAGACCCCAATATAACATGATACAGAAATTCCTAAATCACCAAAACACAATTTTTGTCGATTTCCATTCTCTTGTCATGGGAAGAACCATTCTGATTCAAGCCACAGTTATTCTCCTTGTGTGTACTCTGGCCTACATCTACTTTATACAGATAAGTTGAATTTTGAAAATGCAAATTTGTGTTATTCCCCTGCTTCCCATGGGGTAAAATGAACCCCATTATCATGGTTTACAAAGCCCTGAATGGTCTCCTCCTGCCTTCTTCTCCATCTCATCTCTGACTAGACCATTCCTGCCTCTTTCTCTTCCCTTTTCACCCACCTGGACTTCTTGATCTTTCATAGTTTCCCTTGGCCTTCTTTCTTCCGCTGGAAACATTTCATTTTCTGCTCTCACATAACACAGGATGAAGTCTTCTTCTGGCCTCCTTGAGAAAGTCAAATCTCCTTTCTCAAAAATCTCTCATTTTAATACTGGAAATACTTGCCATGGTTGTGAACTGGAATCTATTTGCATTAGTATTTAATTTAATTAATATCTTTAATCCTCCTCTAGGTTCTAAGCTCTGTGATAGTTATGTCCCCACTGCCTATTCAATGTTACTCAAATATTGGCTGAAAAATAAATGAATAAATGAATAGGACCATGTGTAAATGGTATGTTTGAATAAAATGCAAGTGGGAACATAGGACAGTAATTATACAAGTGATTCGATAAACCTATGATTTGGGAAGAACCTCTTTAAAAATCTATTTTTCAGTGGATGTAGCTAGCCCAGAAATGGAAGCTAAATTGTCTGCTTACCAGCTAAAATCTATAGTGTTAAGGCACACTGACTGCTTTAGAGAAACCCCCCCCCTCCAAATGCTTCATGTAGGTGTAATGACACGATTACAGCCCATTTTCATATTCTCTCCAGACTGTGTCATGTAGTGAAAACAGAAAATGCTTCCTGTTTGGCATTCTGTTTTATGGGAATTGTATTGCTGATTGTATCTAAAACATACGTGACAATTCAGATACCAACTGTGTAATACATATAAAATACCTTCCCTCCCTAGAAGATGTAGTTTGCTGCCTGAATAAGTACACCCCTCCTTCTTAAGGCAAATCGAATGTGGTGTCCCTTTGTAACTGAGGCCAAATGGCATTGACTTCCTTCCCATCACTTGCTTTACATCACAAAGCAAAAATGTCACCCGTGGTAACCAGTGACTAGGTTTCTTTGGAGAGAGAGGAGTTATGTGGAGGAATCATTTACCTTGGCTTGTGTGCATGTAAGACCTTTTGGTCAACCTAGTCTGAAGCATGCATAGATGCTTAAATTTACTAAGTAATTAGTCCTAAATAATGGCTTTTCCTTCTTTTAAGAAGGAATATATTTCTCGGGAAGTCTCCTGGGATCCTGAGAGCTATGGTGAAATTCAGTTTTATTTTTCAGAGGATGCATTTGCTTTCTTCTTCTGGAATTTCTCTTTCTGGTGGTCCTAACCATAGAACACAATAGCTGAGTGTGCTGCCTCGGGAAGTCTTCATCATCAAAAAGTTTGTACCTGTGACCCTTTGCTTTACACAAGGCATTTACACAAGTGGGTTTCAAACCAATCCCTAGTTCTGGAAGTTGTTCCTTCCCTATTAGATACTGTATGAATCTCACCACAGTTAATGGTGGACAGAGGAGCATGGAGTGGTAGTAAGGCCACTGAATTGACCATCAGAAAACCTATGTTCCATTTCTGGCTGTGGGAAGTTTACTCAGATAAAGTACTTCTTACAGTTTCTGACAAGTAAGAAATGGATTATTATTAGCTAATAAGAGTATCACTTTATTTGCCTGTACAATGACCAATTTTACTTCCATGACTAAAATGTTCTTAAGTCTTGCCAATAAATCAAGGAACCTGTGGGGGATAAGTGAATGGTGCTGAGTACTGATAACTAGAGAACTTATAGACTACTATCAAGTAGTAAATAGGGTGAAATATTCTTCAGTCAGTTCAAGGTGATTTTGAAAACCAATAACCAAATGAACAAAAGAGAATTATTTTGATCATAGACAAATTAGTTGACAAAATTTAACCTGGTACACAGCTAAATGTTAGAACCGGAGAGATATAAAAAAAGTAGTAACTACGTGTGCATCGTCGCCGATTACAAGCAACCAGCACGGTTTTGATCATTCTGTCATTTTTACAGCCATTCTGCTGGGCATTTGTATCCTTCATGGAACATTCTCTTCGTCGTTGGTGTTCTAGCCACCCTGGTCTTCTTTAAGTTCCTCAAAGGCATATTGCTCCTTTGGTGCTTTTCCACATGCTAATCTCCCCTGCCAGGAAAATTTTTCTCTTACTCACCATTGTTCTCCCTACCTCATTAAATCCTGCTCACCTTTCAGATCTCAGCAAAAATGTCACTTTCCCTAAAAAGCCTTTTCATAGGACCTCAGACAAGATTGGATCTCCTTACCCTGGGCTTATGGCCCCTTATAATTTTCCTTCATAGTAATTCTCTCTCTTTTTTTTTTAAGTATATACCAGATGATCATTTTATCACAGTCTGTTTTCCACTTTCCTGTGTAAGACAGAAAGCTCCATTAAGGCAGGGGCCCTGTCTTGCTCACCTTGTTATCCAGAGATGCCTAGCACACAGGGCCCAACAGATAAATGGCACCGAATACGTATTTGTTGAAGAACTATATGAGTAAATTCCAGAATCCAAGTTATTTATGATATCTGAATACCTTAATATGCTAGTGTTTTGTATAACTGAACACCATCACATAGTGTTTGGGTTTTTTAATCCTCAAACTGAAGAATAACTAAGTGAAGTGAGAGGCCATAACCATCCCACATACCAAATGGGAACTCTTTACTCCTAAAGAGTCAACAGTGGCTTTCTAGGCAATGTCTATTGTGGTAAGTTGGAATTGCTTTTGTGATTTTTCCAAACTCTTCTCTTAGGCCTTGAATATCTATGAAATATCAGTAAAATGGATTTTTGGGATCACAGCTATAGGTCTGATAGTCAGGGGTTTGTTGACTTACAACAACGTACAGGGGCAGAGATGAGAGGACAACTCAGGTCTCCCAGTGTTCATATTGTTGATTTATGCAACCCCCAGCAGAGAGAATACTGCTTGTCAGAACCCTACCACTGTGGCCTGAGCCAATGTTGGAGTGGAGCCCAGAAAGCAGGGCCTCACTCCAGAGAAATGCAAGAGAAGGCAGTTCAGAGAGGGGGCTACCAGAAACCCCTGAGGTAGCAAAAATCCAAGCATGAGGCAAGGATACAGGGTCAACCCATAAATGAGAAATGGAATAAAAGGTTCAAGAGTCAGAATAACTGATGAGCTGGGGTTCCAGAAGAGATAGAAGTGAAGAAATAAGGAAATGGAGGTCTAAATACAGTCAATGGGAAAAGTCAGGCATGGCTGGGTTTTGGAAGGTTTTGACATTTTTGATTTCGTTTGTTTCCTGGGGGTTATCCAAGGTCTTGACCTGCTACATACCTTTGCTAAGCTCAGGCTCCAAGGATCTCAGCCACGTGCCAGAGCCCGTTTTGTGGGTTATGTCAGATAGCCATTGAAAAAGAACTTTGGGATGCTTGGGTGGCTCAGTCGGTTAAGCATCTGCCTTTGGTTCAGGTCATGGTCCTGGGGTCCTGGGATTGAGTTCTGTATCTGCTCCTTGCTCAGCAGGGAGCCTGCTTCTCCCTCTACCTGCCCCTCCCCCTGCTTGTGCTCTTTCTCTCTCTCTGACAAATGAATAAATACAATCTTTAAAAAAAAAAAAAAAGAAGTTCACGAATATAGATAATTCCTAATTTCCTAATTTCTAATTTCATGATTTACCAGCTCCTCTCTCATAGGTATAAACCCAACATAGAATCTCAGATTGGATTTATTATATAGTGGTCTGTGAAAAAGAAATGGTATAAATTCATACTAAACAGGTTTTTAATTTTGTAGTGAAAGTGAAACAGGTCAATTATCATACAGTTAGAATCTCAGTCATTTTTGTGACATTAATGTTCCTTTCAAAAACTTTTAATATACATTTTTGTATACAGTAATGGACCCCTCCTGTATCCATCCCTGACTTCAACACTCGTCAGTATTCCATTATTCTGACTTCATCTGATATTTTCATTAGCATTTTCTTTGGGATTGCATTGAGATCTTTATTATGACCAGTGCTAAAGCTGAGTGGAGAGGTCACATGAACGGGGGACTTCTTTCTCTATTGTGCAGAATACTCCAGAGGGTTTACTAGAATGAGGACATTGCCTCTTAGATGAAAGCAGGATTAAGGGACTTTCTTCAAAAGAAAGAGCCTCTGACATATTTAATCATGTGCTTTTGAAACGTGTGGTGCCAGGGGCAGAAAAGCAAGAGTGTTGCTTTCGGTGAGACAATATTCTCCCTAATAAATACCAATTCTGTGCATTTAAAATAATGAAACAATATGAATCATACCTGTTTCTAAGAATTAAATCTGTTTCTGCAAGGCCAAACACAAAATACAAAACACAAAAATAATACTTGCTTGGTGGAGGAAAACAATGTGTCTATCTGTCTATCTAACTATCTAATCTATCTATCTATCTATCTATCTATCTATCTATCTATCTATCTATATATATATATATATATATATATACAGGTCTGTCCTGAGTCCTATAGGATACCACCATTCCAGAGACTCATTTCCATGTTTTTAAACATCTCATTTCTACTTTCCTTTGTACCTTTGCCAGTGAACACAGAGCCTGGTCCATAGCAGGTGTTTTGTTAAGTGTCAGTTGAATTAATTTAGTTTGTTTCCTTGAACTGAAATTCTTCCCTCTCTCAGCTGACGTCCCCCACACTTGCCAGCCTCCTCTCACTACCCTGTAAATCAAGAACATAGCATGCAGGTAGTCTCTCCCATACATAACAATGTGAGGATGACAACAGTGTCCTCATACTTTCCCCCTTGACTTGATTTGCAAAGGAAATACAGTCAATAAGAAAGTATTGATGACACAGACCCTGTGAAAAATTCCTTTCCACGTACAAAAGTCTTTGCTCTACTGCTTTGCATAACTTAACTACCACTTGGAAGTCACATTGAGATCTGTCATTATGGGACATATTGTAAGAAACAGAGCTGTTTCAATGGGTTCTACTCAAAGTGACATTTTTCTCTTGAACATCTCTGTTGTGGTAGTGATCCTGACAAAAAAGGAGGATTATTTCTATTCTTATTCTTTTTAATGAGGTGCAGGTGGAATAACTTATGGACACGAGAACATAGGAATTAAGATCACTTTCTTTTTTTAAGATTTTGTTTATTTGTTTGACAGAGACACAACGAGAGAGGGAACACAAACAGGGGGAGTGGGAGAGGGAGAAACAGGCCTCCCGCTCAGCAGGGAGCCTGATGCCGGGCTTGATCCCAGGGGCCCAGGATCATGACCTGAGCAGAAGGCAGACGCTTAAAGACTGAGCACCCAGGCGCCCCAATTAAGATCATTTTCCTCTCAGATCAATCTTTGTAGTCAGAGGAGATAGATATTTGGAGAATTAGCAATAAAAGTCTCATTTATAATTTATTTGATAGAGAGATTGGTACTCCTATTGTTCCTCCTTCCCCCCACCCCTTTAAGCACAAAGGCTTACTTGTTCAAATTATTTTAAAGTGGATAGGAATTTTTTTTTAAATCTATGGTAATTTGTAGTAATAGATTGCAAAATGTATGATGAAGCATTTTAAAAAGAAGCCGCAAAGATTAAGTAATTATTCTTGACTACAAATGCTGATCTTCTAAAAATTCAAGTATTACTGATCTTCATGAAGGAAATAATTACTTCTTTTTGGAATGATCATGACTAACTTTGCTTGAAAAATTGCTATTAGCTAGATTTTCAGGAGGCACAAGTTATAAGCTTCTGTAAATTAGGCCCTCTGAGATTTTTAGAGTACTTATAAAAGATTCCATGTTGGAAATATTAAACTTATTTCTTAAAATTGGGAGTTTAAGTGTACTTTATGTTAAAGTATTTAAAAAAAAAAAAGCAAGCAAGAAAGCTCTTTCCTTTCCATTTTTCTTCATTCCTTTCTGTAGATGTCACTGTAGCATAGCAAAAAGAAAAGGGATTTCTTTTCTTCTGAAAATACAGGACTTCTACATGCCAATGAAAAAAAAGCAGTTATTTGATTTATTATGCCAGGGTTGTCATATCAACAATAAGGTTTCCAAGCAACTAGCAGAATAAATTATTTTATAGATTTATTTGCTTAGCCTCATAAAATGGACCAAATGGAAGACACTTTTTTTCACTGTGATTATGTGGTAATTAAAAAAAGTCATTACACCAAAATTATGCATTAAATTCACATTACTAAGAAGAGTTCAAAATGAATCATGTGAACGTAATCAATGTCGAAAGACTTAATGAAGATTTGCTGCTTACAAGGAAGCATTGTTGTTTCATGTTTACATATTTTCAGTAATTGGTTTCCTGGGTCTATACCATGATTTGCGTAAAGTTGTTCCAGATTTACTCTTCAAAGAGGCTGTTGCATGAATGCCTCACTATGTCCCCTTTAAACACCCTACAGAATGACCTCAGTGAAACCTGGTGCTCATTCTATTAGACAGAATTCGGACTCATCCTTAGAATTTTCTACATATGCGAATGGTCTGTGCCGCCTGTTCTTAAAAAGACTTCCAAAGAGTTACTGAGCATATTAAAAAATGAAGAATTGATTTTTTTTTATTCAATTGCCTGGGGATGTTAGAGACTTGTTAGACATTCACAGTCCATATTCCCCAAACATCTTTGTGTAGTTTAAACACTTTCATTGCTATTTTTGAGTTGCTTACGTCTCTATTTGGGAAAAGCTTGACCTGAATGTAACAAAGCTAGTGTCCCCCTTTCCCCCACCCGCCCTGTGTTCTTTTATTAGAACTCTTTCTAGGACTTTTGATTTGCTGAAATTGTTGATGGTGTGAAACAATAAAATGATATGCCACACTCCTCAGCTTAGTCGAGGGAAGCAGAAACCTGCCACCCAGTCCCGGGACAAGGTATTTTGTATCCATGTACCACAGACATATTTGTTGATGGAGAAAATCATCACTGCCTATAGAAAGTATCCGCTTTTTCTTTGCTTTGCCAAGGAAGCTTTTTTTCCTCTCACTTTCTTTGGTTTCTTCTGGAAATGTTATTTCTTTCAAACACCCATAGGCTGGGCATAGCCAAAGAGTCAAGAAAAAAGCACTTGTATTGAAAAATTACTAAGCAAACTGCAGCTTTCAACTGGATTTTCCAATTTGAAACATTTGACAAAAATATAGCTATAATTTTCTGGGCTATATGTGATGGGAAATTTTCTCTGACCAATTCAGATGCATCTGTTCCATTATTACTAACATCTTTTATACCCTTATAGACAATTCAGAAAGTCAGCAAGTAGAGGGGAAATATTTCTCCCTTCAAATGACATTGTCCTAATATTATTATGCTTGCAACACAGTTGCCAGGTGGTGCTGCTTCTGCATCTTAGTCCAACTTTAGACTATGGGTGTTTTCTTCCTTTTTACTTTGTTTTATTCAAATCACTGTTGCCTCAGAAGAAGGAAAATCAATTTTGAGATTCATGACAATGCTACATATACCCAGGCATTACAATAAACATCCTTCCCGTACTGGGCTTGTTTTCTTGTTACCTGTCGATGCTCTACTTCATTGCTTCTATATCTTATTTTCAATAGCATGCTCTTAGGCAAATTTTCCCTATTATCTTTCTGGAGAAGTCAATCTATTTTCATCTTCTCCTGTCACAGAAAACAAATGGGCAAATTTTCGAAAAACCTTATTCGTTCTAGTCCTTTTTTTGTTGTTGTTGTTTACCATTTTTATATAAAAATTTTGTCTGTAAAACCATGTCTTTGATTTCTGAATTGAACTTATAAGTGGTCACCTGTGCTTTCCCATAAGTAGACAACCTGGGTCTATAATTACTTCTGAGAAATGAGTAGAAGACTTGAAAATACGGAAGAGTTTCCTTTTTTCCTTTTTTTCAGTATGATTTCCTTTTGGCCATGGTGAAACCACCTTGATCAATGCTTGCCAATCCCCCCGGGGATCTTGTTACAAGGTATATTCTGATTTGGAAGTTCTTAGGAAGGTCTGGAGCCTGAAGGTTCTGGTTTTTAACAAGCTCTTAGGTAATGTCTGTGGTGCTGATTCGCAGACCACACGTTGTGTAGCAAGACTAGAACATTCTACCATGCAGGTGAAGAAGCTAAAGTCTAGAGTGCCACATGGATGTACTAAATGCATTTTTCCAGTTTATTGCTAAATCAACCTAAAACTTAAGTGTTCCAAAGCAAGAAAAGATACGCATTTTTCTGTGCAGGTTGCATGAAGAGATGGATGGATGCCAACTTTCTTGTGCTTGGAACCAGTTCCTTTTATTCTTCACTGTATAAATGGTTTAAGATTCCTTCCTCTTTATGAAGGTCCCAAGGTTTATTCATCACTAAAATTGACACAGAAGAAAGTTAAAATATAATATTTTTGAAGCCAAAGCTGTCATTTTACTTTAGTCTGAGAGGCAGAGTTTTGGGAAAAATAAGCAAATTTATATTCAAGTAATCACAAACTACTTGATAGCAAAGGCAGGAATATTTTAACACCAGGAATTCATTGTTATGTTTTAATATGAGCTTTTTCTTTTACTATGAGCTTTCCAATAGTAAAATAAGTTCAATAAAACAGATGAAATAAGACATAGATGGTGCAGCAATTAATTTTCTTTGATGATTCATTTTGCTGGCAGGGAAAAACCAGTAATTTAAAGGGATGAATGTTGTTCTTGGTATCACTTAAAGAAAACCCTGCCATTTTGAAAATAAAGTTCTGGACTGAAAAGAAACTGCTGTTGACATCTTCTTCCATCCTTAATAATTTCTGCTGTGGCTAGGCCAATATCCCCTCATGCCCATGCTCTTCAATGTGTATCCCCTTCAGAATGTTATGGTTGGTCAGTGGGACAATTGTTTTTAAATGAAGTAGAATTTAGATGAATTCCCATTCTGGCTGTGCTACATGGATATATTAGAACTTTGCACCCAGGGAACTTTGGTAGTTGGCCTATGTCCATTCACCAGTCACTGACACACAATCTTAGTTTTAAAAGTGAAAGTTACTAAGAGATTGAAATTTCCAAGGCAAATAATTTGTTTGTCATAGTGAATAAAAAAGTCCTGCGTCCGGGTCATGTGGGATCATGGGCAATGATGGAAGAAAAAGAGAATTTTGGTGAGTGGGAACCAAAACATACAGATAAATATAACGGATGAGGTTCTGGTCAAAGTTGAGCGGGCAGCAGTGCACCAACAATAAAGCAGGCTGTCCAGGTAGGAACAGGGAACCAGGGGAAAGAGAAACTTCAAAATGGGGCCCATTCAGCCTCCAAAAGAGCCTGGTGAACCACTCTTATAATTACGAATGAACAGTTTTCCTAAGGCAGAGTGGGGGTCTTAACTCAAACATCAAAGAGATCAGAACATGTCCCCAGATTGTATAAGAAATTGTGTGTAGAGGTAGTTTGTCGTGGAGAAATCTATAATTTTCGATGGATCCTTATGAGCGCTCATGACTACAAAAAAATTAAAGTCCAATGCCTAATAGTAAAATGCATTAGCTCCCAGGGGGTGGTAAAGAAATTCTAGGGAAATCATGCAAATGTGAATTATAGAAATGTGGAGAGAATTTATTATTATTACCACCAAGGTCTATGAATATGACATTTTATATGTTGTCCTCATAAACTTGTTGCATTCAAGAAGCAGAGTTTTATTTATACAGCATTAATGTGGAAAAATTAAAGTAGAAAGTAAAATATAGTTTTGAGTAGATATGGTCTTTTCTGTCTATAATTAATCAGCCTGATTTAGTTGGATGACTTAACAGCAAGGAAATACAGCTCTTTCCCATTTTTAATGACTCTTTTTCTGGACAGTCTGCTCTGTTTCTTTTTGCCTGGCTCAGCCCAGTGTAGTCCATTTTTTAATTCTTTGGTTCAATATTTCTTGAAAGCCAACTACTAACTGAACATTGTTTTAACCTTGGGGAGGTAGGAAAAGTAACATTCCAGATGAGTGAAATACACCGACTCACCCCTGAAGTAGCTTACAGTTTATTTATGGAGGAACACCATATGTTTTAAAAAAAAACACTATGTGACAGAAAGTATATGAATGTCATATTGGTGGGACAGTAATTTCAAAAGTGTAATGAGATTTCACAGCAGTTCTGGAACTCTGTGGAATGGTTCCATGAATCAGTGAGGAGCTATGCAAGTGTTTGGGAATGAGTACCATTTGATCCGTGTGTGAAATGTGTGTTCCTTCCTTCTCTGTTGTTTGCTGATTATGTTTCTCTTCTAAGTTACCAAACTTTCTTCTGTTTCTGAATCAGGGAAAGGGAGCACCAAGGCCATTCTTCTTCCTGAGGTTTTGAATGGTGAGGGAGTTGAGTACGTACTCGATCCTCAATGGAAAGGGTACCTAGAAGGCCACTGTCTTCACAGAATGAAGTAGAATTAACCACACAAGGCTTTTGTATTTCAGTTTTCTCATCCACAAAGTGAAGATGTCATTTATAATTGGATGCACGTGTGTACACACACACACACACACACACACACACACACACGTCTAGTTTAACACCATAATAGAAGGTATGTTATGAGAGTGTCATTTCAGTTATGCTCAGTGGATCCTTTTGTCTTCTTTGTTAATGTATTCATTTATTAGGTCAAGAACTAACTTATGAGTACCTACTCTACTGGGTACCAGGGATATAGGTGACTAAACCAGGCATGTCTCTGCTCTCGTGGACCTTAGCTTTTAGTTAGAAAAGATTTAATAAGAATTACTGCTGTGGAGGAAGAAAAACAGAATACTAGGGTAAAGAACTAGGGGTGGGCATAGAGTTGGAAGATTGATGTAGATAGTTTTTTAAAAGAAATGTCACTGAAGTTGTATAGTCTTAAATAGAAGATGCTGTCTATATTTTCATAGGGAGATCTTTGAACTAGGTGGGCACAGAGCCTTGAGCTTTAAAGTACTGAAAAAATCATCTGGTGAGCTGGGTTAAAATAGCAGATTCCTGAGCATCTTCCTGGGTAAACCACAGATCTTTGAGAATGAGGCCTAGGACTCTTCATTTTTTGTTAAAAATAAATAAAGCCGTTGTGGAATCTTATACAAGTGGTTCATAGATCATAGTTTGAAAAAAACACTTGCTTGAAATTGTCATAGGTTCATTACTGCTGGTGATTTTTTAGTCTGTCTTTCTACAACTCAGTGACCTGAGGAATTGAGGCAGGATATAGCAGAACTGATTAGAACCTTTGCATAAAAAATTTTTAAGTTTCCAGTTTGTATAATTCATGAAAAATAAAACACCTTTAAATATTATTTTCCTTTGCTTTTTAGTTTGGAGTTTTCTTTACCTGTCTTTGCCTGCTCTGAGTACCAGAATCTAATATTTTTAGGTGATATGCACTCCGGCCTGATATCTACCAATGGTGATATGTCAAGGATTTGGAGAATACACTACACAAAAGAATTATTTGAGCATGCATGAACCTACAGTCACATGATATACATTTTATCAAAGGCAGGTATATATACCTTGAAAATTTTAAATAAAACACATTAGAAACAGCACCTAGTGAGTTCTATTCCATTAAAGAACTGTTGCATACTCTAGTCTTGGCTAAGAGCTGAGTGATATTACTACTTTATAAATAGTTTGTTTTTAACTTCACCCCTACCCTTTTCTCTAGCATTCCTATATGATTTCCTCCATAGAATCTATAATTTTCTAAGAGGAGTTATTTCTACTCAGGGTAAGAATATGTATCTTTGTCTAGGTGGATAGAAGTCTTTTACTGGGAACTGTCGTAGGCTATCATTAACTCATGATCCCAGTACTTGAGACATGAGGTTTTTTTTTTTGTTTTTTTTTTTTGTTTTGTTTTGTTTTTTACCTGAAAGGTTCCTATCTTCTTCCAAATGTCAGGAGGGTTTTTCAACATGTCTGGGTGGGGTCACTCCTTCCTCCCTCTAAGCCTCCTCTTTCTTTCTTATCCCTCAGTAGGGACCTAGGCATTTACAGATTCCAAGGAAACTAATATTGGTTTATTTGCAAAGTGTATGGGAGTAGGAAAGAGATGAATGTATTTACCAAAGACCTCATAAGTATAAAACAACAGAAGCTAAGATGTGATAGAGCCTGAGGAAACTTAGCCTGAGAGGGAATCCTAGATCTTAGAAATAAGAGCATATGCATTTTAAAAACTGTGAACTTGTGCATCAATCTTTGAATAGATAGAAGGAAAAAAACTTGCATTACAGAAATTTGTTTAGTGTGGCATATAAATACTGAGAAATAAACTAAGGGAAGAAAAAAGTTATAAACAGTTTGGCTTTTATATTACTTCAGAATGGGATAGAATATTGTCAGAAAAGAATAATAGACTAAGAAAAACTGCCCATCTGGCCTCAGAAATCCCTTTTGTACACTGATAAAACTATGTCAATATAAAATATATTTACTCTTTCTGAAAATGTCAGTGCACATTATTATATTCATTGTCTTTGAGTTCGATTTGATTTTGAAATCTAGGCTTTCTATAGGCTTAGATTATGGTGGTCATGGGGGATGTTTGCCTATGAATGCCACACAGTTGTTGGTGCAGATTGTTTCATTGCAGACTTTATAGGGAGTCATTGACAAATCAAATTACATCAGGCCTGGGGCGCCTGGGTGGCTCAGTCGTTAAGCTTCTGCCTTTGACTCAGGTCAGCGTCCCAGAGTCCTGGGATTGAGCCTCGCATCGGGCTCTCTGTTCTGCGGGAAGCCTGCTTCTCCCTCCCCCACTCCCCCTGCTTGTGTTCCCTCTCTCGCTGTGTCTCTCTCTGTCAAATAAATAAATAAAACCTTAAAAAAAAAATTACATCAGGCCTGACGGAGCAGATGATCTTCAAGGCACTCAAGAGGAGACCTCCTTATAATATTGGAGGTTTTCCTCTTACGAGTTAGGGCAGAAAGAAATAGATAGGTACCAGAAAGTCATATATGTCTGTCTGTCTGTCTGTCTCTGTCTCTCTCTCTTTGTCTCTGTTTCTATCTCTGTCTATATATATAAAATTATAGAGCCCAATGCCGGGCTTGAACTCACGACCCTGAGACTGAGACCTGAGCTGAAACCAAGAGTTGGACACTTAACCAAATGAGCCACCCAGGCTCCCTCAGAAAGTATATATTAAGATCTTTGTAGTACTTACATTTTCACGGAACAATGAAAAGACTGTCTCTTAGATTACCCAACATTTGATGGACACAAATATTTCTTAGGAATTAGGAAATAAGTAACAATTATATTAAAAAATTGATCTTGCATTATGTGCTGAATTTGTGCTAAACTTATTTTGACTGACCTAAATTTATGAGAAGCAGTGATTCAAGGAATTTGATTTTTCTATTTCTTGAAAGCAACAGAGCAATGAATGGTTATACATGATTAGTTCATCTTTGTTCATCCCACCAAGGCATTAAATACTAGTCAGGTTAGAGTCATTAATCAGAAATATAAGTATATTCTTGGAAAAATTGAACTAGTTATCAATCCTAGTATTTTACTGCACATTATATACTTAGTGTTCATGCTAAATGCTTTTCCCAATGTGACAGAATAAAATACTGTAATTACTAACAGCTTCCAGGAAACACATGAAATAGTATTGGATGAAAAGGTAGAATATTAGTTTAAAAGATTATCTGCCTCTAAAGGATCAATATGGGTGCTATCTTTCTGTTCTTATAGATAACAAAGGATGGGACTTATACTATTTACAATGACAAAACTGTAAAGATGCCTTTAGAAAAACACCTATGTTTGGACATGTACAACACCAAATCATGTATTCCAAATGTGAATCTCTATTGAATGGAAAAATATGGCCAAAGGAAAAAGTCTATTTTGATAATTTCTATAAGACAATTCTTTATTTTAGAGGCAGTGAGAATTGAACATCTTTATCTGAACAATTTCCTCATGACAAATAATGGTTTTCCATTGCTCTTTGAATTCCCTGTAGATTAGAACATCACACCAAATTCTTCTATACAAGTAGAATGTCTCTGATTTGTCATTTAACCTGTCTGGAATTTAGTTTTTTCTGCTTTAAAATAAGGCTAAAACAGCATGATCTTTAAAGTCCTTTCCTGCCCCAAATGCTATAAAATCTGTGAATATCCACTGAAAGTGTTTGCTAAATGCATGTGTGTGTGTGTGTATCTTGTTAGAATGGTGAATGGTGATTTTTAGAAATATTACCAAGGAGAATTTCTAAATCACTTTTTTAAAAATGCATGTTTTCTCCATATAACTTTATTGAGAGATGCCTAAAAACAAACATTAATAGAAACTGTAGGTTTTCAAAGAAAGGGATTTCCTAAATAGAAAGTATTTCCTTTGGATCTTTACATAATTATGATGGTTATTATACATCGTTCTACAAATCATTGTTTGTATGATCTTATTAAAAAGTCTGGTTTCAAATTTTGGTAACATAGTGGTATGGCTATTCTAACAAATCATCTGCTTTAGCAATAGTTCTGACAGGAATTCATGTCCTGATATTTCTAGTAGGTGACCAAGGCTCAAAGAGGTTAAGGGACTGTCCATGGTCACTTAATAAATGATGGTGAGGAAATGGGGAGTCTTGGCTTCAGGGTGTGATGTCTATTCTGTTATGTGGACTGTCTCTCAGAGGGAAGAATTTATTCCCACTGAGAGTCAACAGTTGATAGCATGCATAAGTGTTGAGAATAGAGACCGACGGGCCCAATACTAACATTCCCAATCCAGATATTTAAGTTACATACATTGATAGGAGCATAATTTGAGCAGTTGCTCTGTTTGGAGAAGAAGCTACTCATTCCTGGTAGCGGAAGAATGCAACGACAAATAAGAACATCATTTTCTGCAACTGAACAGTGTCAGAAGATGTGATGCTAGCAAACAAACAAACCCTGGAGGTTATATATGCAGATATTACATAGATCTAACACAGAGAGGTACAAAGGCCTTTTTAAATCGAGGCAGAATTGACAACACCAAATGTTACATGTTTAGATTACACAGTTTAATATGTTTTGACTTACATGTTCACCCATAAAAACATCACTGCGATAAGGATAGTAAACCTACTGATCATCACCGAAAGTTTCCTCATGCATCTTTGTCATTCCTTGCTCTTCTCCCCTCCCGGACTAGGTAAATACTAATCTACTTTCTCTCACTAAGGAGTAGTTTGCATTTCTAGAGCATCATATAAATGGAATAAGAGACTATGTACTCTTTTTTTGCCTTTTTAGGAATCTGTGTCCTAATTTGAGAGTCCTCTATGTTGTAGTATGTATTGATAGTTCATCACATTTTGTCACTGAGGAGCATTTCACGGTATGGATACACCACAGTTTATTCATTCACCTGTTTGTGGACATTTGGGTTGTTTCCAGTTTGGGGTTTTTACTAATAAAGCTTCTATGGACATTCATGTATACATCTTTGTATAGACATAGGATTTCATTTCTCTTGGGTAAAGAAATGCCTAGGAGAGAAAGGATGGGTCATGAAGTAGGTATATGTTTGACTTTTTAAGAAAGAGCCAAATTATTTTCCAAGGCAGTTATGTCCATGTCCATTCATGCCCATGAATAGTTTCAGTTGTTTCACATGCTTGCCAGTGTTTGTAATGTTAGTCATTCGAACATTATAGATATATATATAGATATATATATATATCTATATATATAGTTCTTCACCTATTAGATAGGTGATGAAATCTCATTGTTGTTCTAATTTGCATTTCCGTAGTGACTAATGATTATGAGCATCTTTCTGAGTGCTTATTGGTCATAAGTATATATCTTCTTTGGTGAATGTTCAAATTTTTTTTTGTCTTCTTAAAAAAGATGGGTTGTCTTGTCTTAGGATTGATGTCTTTAAAGTTCTTTATATACTCTAAAGTTCTTTATGGGCTCTAGAAACCGGTCATTTTTTAAAAAATTTTTATTATGTTAGTCACCATACAATACATCATTAGTTTTTGATGTAGAAACCAGTCATTTTTTAAGATACATGCTTTTAAAATGTTTGTTTCCTTTCTGTGGTTTGTCATTTCAGTCTCTTAAAAGTGGTGTAGTACTATTTATCAATTATTTTCCTTTATGGGTTGTGCTTATGGTGTCCAGCTGAAACTCACAAAACTTTTCTCCTATGTTTTCTTTTTGAAGCTTTATGGTTTTATTTTTTATTTAAGACTACGGTCAATTTTGAGTTAATTTTTTTATATGGTGTAAAGTAGGGACCAAAGTTAATTTTTTTTGCATATGTGTATCAATTATTCCAGCACCTTTAGTTGAAAAAATATATTCTTTTTCCACTGAATTGCCTTTCTTTTTGTCAGAAATTTGTTGTCCATATATGCAGGGTTCTACTTCTAGACACTATTTTGTTTCCTTGATTTGTTGGCTGCCAAACACGTGGTGAGAGAAAAGCCCTTTAAAGGCATGATATACATGGGAAGTCATTTTAGATTTCTTTCTAAGCCAACATGACTATATATAAACTTGGTTCAAACCAAAAGCCTGATTCATGGCCTGCCACACAGGCATTGTATATCTGTTTTGTGAATGAATAGCCTAAAGGAAAACCATCTTGTCCTTGAGATATCCATCAGTGCTCCTACTCCCTGCATTTCTTTATGAGAAAACTCATGATTCCTGCCTATATGCTAATCTATACTCTTTTGAGCTTTTGAGAGATGTGAAAAGTATATAACCCTATACAAACTATTCATTCTCCAGAGCACTTTCTTCTCTGTGAAGACCATGTTTTCCCAGGAGCTTTCCTAACTGGGACTCCAATAAACCTCTTCTTTCTAACTTTTAGGGATTCTATTTTTTTTTTTTTTTTTAGATTTTATTTATTTATTTGTCAGAGAGAGAGATGGAACAAGCAGAGAGAGCAGCAGGCTCCCTGCTGAGAAGGGAGCCCAATGTGGGACTCGATCCCAGGACCCTGGGATCATGACCTGAGCCGAAAGCAGATGGTTAGCCGACAGAGCCACCCAGGCATCCCAATTTGAGAGATTCTAAAAAGGTTTGTTCAGGGCGCCTGGGTGGCTCAGTCGATTAAGCGTCTGCCTTCAGCTCAGGTCATGATCCCAGAGTCCTGGGATCGAATCCCATGTCGGGCTCCTTGCAAGGAGTCTGCTTCTCCCTCTGCTGCTCCCCCTACTCATTCTCTCACTCTCTCTCTCAAATAAATAAATAAAATCTTAAAAAGGTTTATTCATTGTGCATCGACACACCTATCTTGATGCCAGTACAGCACTTCTTGATTATTTGATTGGAATTATAATCTATAGTCCATTTGGGAGGAACTGCCTTTAATATTGAGTATATTAGTGGAATTAATATTGAAATTAATATTAGGATATACTCCACAAACAGGTATATTTCTCTACATTTTTACTTTCATTTTTAATTTCTTATATTTTTAATTTCTCTCAGCAATATTTTGTAGTTTTCAGTATACAGATCTTTAACATATTTTGTCCAATTTGTCCCTAAGTATTTCATGTTTTTGGTGCTATTTTAAATGGTATTATTTTTTTTTCTTTTAATTGCAATTTCTGTTGTTCATTATTATTATATAGAAATACAGATAATTTTTGTATATTGATCCTATGTCTGGAAGTAGGATGCTTCTTGAACCATGCTAAAGAAATACTGCTAACTCACTTATAACTTAGAGTAACCTTTTGGGGTAGTTTTTATTCATTTTTCCATACACATGATCATGTCTGTGAATAAAGACATTTTTAATTCTCCCCTTATTATATAAATAGGGTCTTTTAGTTCTATGTTGTGCCCTATTTTGCTGGCCAGATCTCCTAGTATGATGTTGATTAGAAGTGGTGATAGCAGATATTTCTGTCTTGTTCCCACTCTACTCATAGGGGGAATGTTTTAGTCTTTCACCATTAAGTGTGATGTTAGCAGTACATTTATCATGGATGCCCTTTATTAGATTGAGGAAGTTTCATTGTATTCCTAGTTTTGTGAGGGTTTTTAACAAAAACAGGTATTGGATTTTGTCAACTACTTTTTCCAATGGTATCTTTAGGATTTATAAAATGCATCTTTAACTTATCACATCTACCTCAAGTTGTATAGAATTTCACAACTTGTGTAAACTCTATTTAGCTTCCTAGGGTTGTTGTAATAGAATACCACAAACTGTGTGACTTAGAACAATAGAAGTTTCTTCTGTCACAGTTCTGGAGGCCAGAAGTCCAAACCAAGGTGTCAGTAGGGCCATGCTCCCCCTGATGCTCTGGTTAGAAACCTTCCTTGCCTCTGCTTAGCTTCTGCTAGTGGCTGGCGATCCTTGATGTTACTGCTCATCCTGTATCATTACAGTTTCTGCCCCTGTTGTCACATGGCATTTTCCCAGTGTGTCTGTCTCTGTGTCTCTTCTCTCCTTCTTAGAAGGACAGCAGTCTTACTGGATTAAGAGCCTACCCTACTCCAGCATAATCTCATATTATATTAATTAATTCAATCTGTAACAGACTTATTTCCAAAATAAGGTCATATTCTGAGGTCCTAGGAAGGACATGGAATTTTGGGGAGCACTATCCAAGCCTATACAAGAACCTTGCAATAGTACACTTCTTTTTGTATCCTGTAAAACTTTGTGCTACTGTTTTCATACATTTACTTTCATATATGTTATCCAAATGTGCTATATTGTTTTTGTATAAACCATCTTTTTTCCAAATAGAGTATTTTAATTTGATATATAGTTTATGCTTTAGTTTTCTAGGACTGCTATAACATTTTATCACAAACTGGCTGCTTAAAACAATAGAAATTTATTCTCTCATAGTTCTGGTAGTCAGAAATTTTTTTTTTTTTTAAATTTTTTTTTTTTTTTTTTTTAGATTTTTTATTTATTTATTTGAGAGAGAGAGAATGAGAGAGAGCACATGAGAGGGGGGAGGGGCAGAGGGAGAAGCAGACTCCCTGCCGAGCAGGGAGCCTGATGTGGGACTCGATCCAGGGACTCCAGGATCATGACCTGAGCCGAAGGCAGTCGCTTAACCAACTGAGCCATCCAGGCGCCCGGTAGTCAGAAATTTATAATAATTTGTCAACAGTGTTGTTTCCTTCTGTTGGCTCTTAAGGGGAACCTGTTTCATGCTTCTCTTCTAGCTTCTAGTGGCTGCTGACGTTCGTTGGCATTCGTTGGCTTTCCTTGGCTTGTGGTGGCATAACTCCAGTCTCTGCCTGCATCTTCACCTGGCTTTCCCCCCTGTGTATAGGAGGGTCTCAAATCCCCCTCTCCTTTTTCATGTAAAGACACCCATCATTGGATTTAGGGCCCACCCTAGATCCAGGGTGATCTTATCTTGAGATCCTAAACTGAATTACATCTGCAAAGACCCTATTTCCAGATAAACTCATATTCACAGGTACTAGGGGTTGGGACTTGAATACAGTTTTGGGGAGCCACTATCGACCCACTGCAATTTACAGACCATAAAATTCACCCTTCTAAAGTGTGTAATTCAGTGACTTTTAGAATAGTCACAAAGTGTGCAAACATTAACATTGCACCTCAGAAAGAAACCCTGTATCCATTAGCAATCATTTATTATTCCTCCAAAACCTGGCCCCTGACAAGCACTATTGACTGTCTCTATGGATTTGCCTATTCTGGATATGCCAGATCATATGGTATGTGGCTTTTTGTATTTATCTTCTTCTGCTTAGCATAATATTTTCAAGATTTATCCATGGTGTAGTATGAATCAGTTTTTTTCCCCATTTTTTATGGCTGAAAAATAGTCTATTGTATGGAAATACTACATTTTGTTTATTCATCAGTCAATGGAAATTTGGGCTTCCACTTTTTAATTATTACGGGAACACCTTTGTGAAAGTTTCATGTTGATATATTCTTTCAGTTCTCCTGGTATCAGTGGTCTTTTAAAGAGACCCACACATTTACCCGTGTCTTTATTTACCCTTTCCATTTTTTATAATTCCTTTTTGTAGATCCCTATTTCCCTCTTATTCTATTTTCCTTCTGCTGGAACATCTTTCTTTGACATTTCTTGTAGTGTATGTCTGCTCATGATTAATTCTCTCAGCTTTTGTTGGTCTGAATGTCTTTATTTGCCCTCTTTTCTGAAAAATATTTTTGTCAGTTACATAATTCTAAGTTGAACATTTTTTTCCCCTAGGTATTTTGAAGATGTTGCTCCACTATCTTTTTGCTTGCATCATTTCTGACAAGAAATATGTTGTCATTCTTATCTTTGTTCCTCTGTATATACATGTCTTATTTTTATGATTGTTTTTAGGGCATTTATTACCAGTTTTGAATAATTTTAGTGTGATATACCTTATTGCAGTTTTCTCCATATTTTTGTTCTAGAGGACTATTGATCTTCTTGCATCTGTGGGTTTATAATTTTTATCAAATTTGGAGAAATGTTGGTGTTTATTTCTATATGTATATTTTTCTATAACTTCTGTAACTTACACATTTTTTATAAGGCTCGAAGTTGTCCCACAAGCCAATGGTGCTTTTATCTTTCTTTCTTTTATTTTTTTAAGATTTTATTTATTTGACAGAGCATAAGCAGGGGGAGCAGCAGGCAGAGGGAGAGGCAGAAGCAGGCTCCTCGCTGAGCCAGGAGCCCGATGTGGGGCTCGATCCCAGGACCCTGGGATCATGACCTGAGCTGAAGGCAGACGCTTAACCAACTGAGCCACCCAGGCGCCCCTTCTTTCTTTTTTTAATTGAAGTATAGTTGACACACAATGTTACATTAGTTTCAAGGGTACAACATAGTGATTTGACAAATCTATACATTATGCTACTCTTACTACAACTGTAGCTACCATCTGTCTCCATACAATGTTATTACAATACTATGCTGTGCCTTTTATCCCCATGACTTATTCATTCCTTAATTGGAAGCCTGTATCTCCCACTTCCCTTCATCCATTTTGTCCATCTCCCCACCTTGTTCCCCTCTTTCTTTTATCATTCATTTATCTCTGTGTTTCATTTTGGATAGTTTCTGTTGCTATGTCCTCAAGTTCCCTAATACTTTATTCTCCCATCTAATCTTTTCTTAATCCTGTCCTGGCCAGTGTATTTTTCATCTCAGACATTGTAGCTTTCATATACTGAAGTTCAATTTGGGTCTATTCTTTGTCTTCCGTGTCTGTGCTTACCTGTTTGAATATATAGAATACAATGACTATTCTAATGTCTTTGTCTGCTAACTCTAACATCTGGATCAGTTCTGAATGGTTTCAGTTGACTAACTCTTCTCCCCATAATGAGTTGCACTAATGCTTCTTTGTATGGCTGGTAATCTTTGATCGAATGCCAGACTTTCTACATTTTACCTGGCTTACTACTATTATTACAGTTTTATAAATTTTCTTGAGATTTATTCTGGAATAGTTAAGTTACTTGGAAACAGTTTGATCCTTTTGGATTTTACTTTTAAGATGTGTTAGGAAGGATCAAAATACTATTTGCTGTAGGGATAATTATTCCCCACTACTGGGGCAAGACCTTTTTGAATATTCTATAATATTTAATGAATTATGAGATTTTCCATTCTGATTGGTTGGACCAGGCACTATCCCTGGCCCTTTGTGACCTCCAGACACTGTGTAATCTAATCTTTAGAGGTAGTTCTTTTCCTGGCCTTGGATAATTTCCTTATGGACTTGCACGAGTCCATACTCTGTTGCATACTCTAGTAGGAGCTACTCTGCAGATCTCTGTGGTTCTGTTTCTCTATGTTCTCTCCTCTCTGGTATTCTGGATGCAAATTCTAGCCATCTTACTTCCCCCATACTCTCAGCTTTGTCTCCAACTCAGGGCATCTGCTGCGTCTGCTTTTTTTTTTTTTTTTTTTTTTAAGATTTTATTTTTATTTATTTATTTTAGAGAATGAGATAGAGAGAGCATGAGGGGGGTAGGGTCAGAAGGAGAAGCAGACTCCCCGCTGAGCAGGGAGCCCGATGCAGGACTTGATCCCGGGACTCCAGGATCATGACCTGAGCCGAAGACAGTCGCTTAACCAACTGAGCCGCCCAGGCGCCCCTGCTTCTGCTTTTCTTAGAAGCCTGTTTTAGTCAGTAAGCTGGGGGCAATTGCAGGGCCCTCTTCATTTGCTTTCTGTCTTTCAGAGATAATTGTCCTTCATTGCAGTGCTTCGAAAATTGTTGTTTAACTTATTTAATCATTTTTGTTTTTGTTTTTGTTTTTTGCTTCAGGTTGAAGGATAAATACCACTCCTGTTGCTGTATTTTTGCTGGAGTCAAAAGTCAAAGGCTTGAGTTTAAAAAAAAAATTAACTTTATTTTTAAATGAATCCATGTCATTCCATATAGCACTTCATGTGTTTTTATTGTTTTATTGTATTTCATTGTATGAAATAGCTATTATTTATTTTTCAGTTGAACTATATTTGGGTTATTTCTAGTTTTTGACTACTAGTAGTGATGCTATGAACATTTTTTTGGTAGCTTTGGCTACACATGCATACACACACAAAATTTGGGATATTTAATTTGGATTAGAATCTTTGGTCCTTAGGATTTGTATTTGTTAAATTGTAGCCAATATTACCAAAAAATTCTATATAGTGGTTTCAAGAATTCACCTTCTTCCTCCTCCACTCACGAGCATTGTATCACAGTTCTGGTTTCAGCTGTTCCAACACTTGGGTGTTATTGCAGTTTTAAATTTTAGCCATTTTGCTATAATGATATATAGCTGTGATTTTAATTTGCATATCCCTCATGGGTAGTGATGTTAGTCACATTTTTATATGATTGACCATCTGAATATCTTCTTTTGTGAAATGCCTGTTCAAGTCTTCTACTCATTTTATTGGATTATTTGCCTTATTGACATATTTATTTTTTCTAATATATTACATACAAGCTCTTTGTTATTTATATGTATTGCTAATATTTTCTGCCACTCTGTGTTTTGCATTTTCTCTTTCTTAACGGTGTTTTTAGATAAACAGAAGTTCTGACAATGTAATCTGATTGTTAATCTTTTCTAATGTGGGTAGTGATAATGAAGAAAGAGATTATTACCTACTCCAAGTTCATGAGAATATTCTTTTATGCTACCTCCTGGAAGATTTAATGTTTATATACTACATTTAGAATGACAGTCTATCTGGAATTAATCTTTAAGCATGTTTGAAAGAAGGGTCAATTTTATTTTTTTCTTTTACATGTGGATATATAATTGACCAAATACCATATTTTGAAAAGGTCATTTTTTGCCATTGCTTTTTCAATTAAATATTGTCCTTGTCATCAAGAATCCATATGTGTGTGAGTCTATTTCTGGACTCTCTTTTTTGTTCTATTGGGTTATCTATCTTTGCAACTTTACCATACATATTACTTTAGTTTTATAATAAGTCTTGGTATCTGGTGGGGTAAGTCCTCTGTTTCTTCTTAATGTTAGTGGCTTACAACCAAGTCATTATTTTTCATAAAAGCATCTCATAGGTTGTATAAAACTCATTAAAGAGAAACAACATTTATGCACATACTGAAAAATTTTTTACTTCTTGAAATATTTTTCTAAACTCTGTAGGTTAATCTTTGTTTCCTTTCTCATCAAGAATATATCAATAAAATATTTGAGCATTAAAGATTGAAGAATCATCTATTTTTGTCCCATGTTGCTCATGGCATATTATAAGTAATTAGTCTCCTTCTCAACCATTTTTAGCTTTAGCAATTGCTATTAGCATAATTTCTTATTAGAATATTCATAAGAAATATCTATTTATTCAAGTACCTTTTGTGGGTTTAAAAATCCATTATTTCAAAACTAAATGGGCTTTAAATTCTTAATCTTTGGTGCTAAGTTATATATTAGGAAGATAATGAAACCTTTTAGATGACTTTGCTAATTAGTATGGGATTAATAGCAATAGTGATCTCTATACTCCCACACACAAACAAGGCCATACACAGATTTATAAGCTTACATCATTATGTGGAAGTGGCTTGGAGACAAAGTTTAGTGACCTTCTTCTCAGCCTCCGACATACTCCACTGGGTGCATAGGAAATACTAGCTATGAGAAAAAGGAGTCCATATACCTGAGAAATATAAACAGAGTTGATGCCACATGATGATATGCTCTTACTACTCTGCCTGATAAAGAGTCTCTGCTCACGGCTTCATGGGTGAGTTAACTTAGAGAGACATAGATGAAATTGAATAAAGGCATATCCAGCAAGTTCTAAAACAGAGCTGCTGAAAGACAAGAAAACCTGGGATGTGTGCTGAGTACTGAATCAAGAATATTACCCATGAATGCAAAGGAGATTTTGAATATGTCCCTTTAAAAACGCAAAGTTGGAAGAGCCTTTTGAGACCTATTCCTAATCTACAAATTGCCCTGCAGTGACTTTCTGAGTTCTTCAAAGTTTGTGTATGTGTGGTCACTTTAACCTGTTTCTGCCGGCTTGTGTTTGGCTAAAGTCTTATGGTGTGATCTACCTATGTTTCCAGGTGGCCCTGGCTCCATCAGTTACTTACAGAGAGCCCTGACTGATTCCCAAATATCATGGATTGTTGTTAAGCATTTTCTCCAAATCTTTCAACCAAATTATTTGCATCATACTCAACATTCCATTCATAAAAAGGAACTAGAGAGGAACTTGACTTTACATACAGGAAGATCAATAAAAGTGGACAAAACTACACTTACGGCTACGAAGGGTTATTGTTTTAAAGAGTCAAGGAGGATGTGATCTCAGAAACATATTCATGGTTGTTGAATATCTTCATATACTTAGAAAATATGACCATTTTAATCTTGTATACACCAGGGTTTTTGTTTTTTGTTTTTTATTTATTTATTTTTAAAGATTTTATTTATTTATTTGACAGACAGAGACAGCGAGAGAGGGAACACAAGCAGGGGAGTGGGAGAGGGAGAAGCAGGCTTCCCGCCGAGCAGGGAGCCCGATGCGGGGCTCGATCCCAGGACCCTGGGACCATGACCTGAGCCGAAGGCAGACGCTTAATGACTGAGCCACCCAGGCGCCCCTGTTTTTTGTTTTTTAATTATGTTCCATGACCAGCATGGAGCCCAGCACAGAGGTTGAACTCACAACCTTGAGATCAAGACCTGAGCTGAAATCAGGAGTCAGATGCTTAACTGACTGAGCCATCCAGGTGCTCCTACACAAGGGTTTTAAGTAAGTCTGTGTGACTATGATTATTTTCCTCAAAGGAATGTATATTTTACTTTGTAAATCATCTGCTCAATAAATCCATATGTATCATGTTTAAAATGAAACATTTTATTTACATACTATAGAAGTAGAGATAATTAATCACAAAATAAACTCAGCATTAGTTTTTACCCATATATAATCTTAAAATAGCTAAACAGATGTTCACCTTTTTGTTTATGAGTCAACAGATTTTATATTATTTTTAAAGCTGCTGATAAACATATTTACCTTGTGAGATCACATCAATGATTTTAAAGCTATTTTAGGTTTGGAAAATAACTCATAGGGTAATAATATGAGTTCACAAAATCTTATTAAGGAATAGCCTATGTATCAGTGGTTTCTAGATTTTTTTATATTATAAAGTAATGTGATTTTAATTAAAAATTGATTGACACAATATACGATCACACTTAGAAAAAATTTGCCCAGGGGTCTAAAGGTAGAATAAAAAGGAACATATAGAGGTTGAAAGGGAAAAACAGAATATCATTTACTCTCAGTGTAATTTCATAAGAAAAATGATATCTTAATACCAAAAATACAAGACAGATTTAGTTTCTAATTACATGCTTTAATCCACTTTTGTAAATTTCACAAAAATGGTGAAATCATTATTTTTTTTTCTTATTTTACCACAGATTGGTAAAAACTTATTTCTAGACTAGCACTGGTTGTAAACAGCATCTGGGAATCGATGCTGTAAGGAAAATCTTTGCATTTGGAGACAGAATATAAACAAAACTCTTCTTATTTTGGTAAAATAAGACTGTCTGCTAAACTAGTGATGAGTTCAGAATGCTTGGCTTTTCTAATCCAATGAATTATAGGCTATTTATTCCATCTTAGCCCCATGCTAGGTGGTAGAAATAAAGAGCAAGACCTGGATTCTGCTCACAAGGAATGCTACAATTTAGTTGGGAGTTCGTAGCAGACTCCTGCCAGTATGTCCTTTGCACCATCACATCTGTATTTCAGGCCCGACATCCATCTGCAGCCACTGAAACCTGTCCTGTTTGCACGGCTGGCAGGAAATAATAACCACATGATAAACATCCCAACCTAATCTCTCCTCATCAGGAGCATTTAGTAGATAAATATTCAAGCTTCTTTACCAGTTGGTGCAGTAACTCTGAGGTCTGTATTTCATGCTTTTTGCTGGGTCCCCCAAAGAATCCACTCCAGGTTTCTGCAGTGGTAACTAGCTTAGGAATACACCTTTTATTTTCTTGCTGCTTTTCCCTTTCTCAGCATTGCTACTCAATACTGCTGTTTTCTGTAATTTTCTCTCTAAGAAACTACTACTTGACTCTTGTCCCCAAATCTGGTTCTGGGAGAATCGATTAAGATGGAGTTATTACAAATTATGTGTGAACTTGGAACAAAACAACAAACACAAAAAACTCACTTAAATGGTGCTTAGTTTTGTTTGTTTGTTTAATTGCAAACAACAACAAAAATTGACAACAGGAGACCTGAGTTTGTGCTTCAGCATTGTCCTTTAATTAGCTGTGTGACTTCTGGCAAGTCAGTTTTTTCCCTCTAATCTTTTGTTTGTTTCCATTCGTCTTTTTTTTTTTTTTGAAACTGTTGTAAGAACACAAGATGAGATTTACCCTCTTAATAAATTTTTAAGTATACAATATAGTAATGTTAACTGTAGGCACAGTGACCTACAGCAGATCTCTAGAATTTATTCATCTTGCATATCTGAAACTTTATATTCTTTGAACAGGAACAAACTCCCTGTTTCCGCCTTATCTCAGCCCCTGGTAACCACCATTCTACTCTCTGTTTCTATGAATTTGACTATTTCAGATACCTCATATAAGTGGAATCATGCAGTATGTGTTCTTCCGTATCTGACTTACTTCACTTAGCATAATGTCCTTAGCAGATTCACCTAGCAGATTCATCCGTGTCATTGTAAATAGCAGGTTTTCCTTCTAAGAGTGAGTAATATTCCATTGTACATATATATTACATTTTCTTTATTCATTCTTCTGTTGATGGACACTTGGGTTGTTTCCATGTCTTGACTGTTGTGAATAAAGCTACAGTGGATATGAGAGTGCAGATACCTCTTTGAGATCCTGATTTCAGCTCCTTTGGACATGTACCCAGAAATGGGATTGCTGGGTCATATGGCAATTCTATTTTTACAGCAGCTGCATCATTTTACATGCCTACCAACAGTGTACAAGTATTCTAATTTCTCCATGTTTTCATTAACATTTCTTATGTTTTTTTTCTTCAGTTCACAAGAATAATAGAATCTTTCTATGATATTGTGATATATAATAAGAAATATATATATATGGATGTATATATGTATACACACACACACACACACACACACATATATATATATATAGTCACTGTCACTATTTGTCTTTGTCCCTGTTTTTTGGAACAGATGTCCTAAAACCCTAGAATTTCCTGTAATGAGAGCAATAAAGATGTCTTTTCTTATGTTAATGAGTGACCAGGAAAGCACCTAAGGGTGGGAGCTGGTTGCCAAGGGAACCAGGGGAACAAAAGTTGGAGCTCTCAGTCCCATTTCCTGATTTCTGGGAAGGGAAGAGGGACTGGATGTTGAATCAACCAAACCTTTAAAAAGAACCCAAAAGGAGGGAGTTCAGAGAACTTCCAGGTTGGTGAACCACACACAGGTGGCGCACTGGTGCCAACATGCTGGTCCCCAAACTCGGGTGAGGACAGAAACTCCCATGTTCTGGACCTCACCCTATGTATCTCTTCATCTGGCCACTGATTCATATCCTTTGATATTCTTTGTAGTAAACTGGTAATCTGGTGAATAAACTGGTTTCCCAATTTCTGAGAGCCACTCTAGTAAATTAATTGAACCCAAGGAGGATTAGAACCTCCAGTCTATATTTGGATGGACAGAAACAGAAGTGATACCTTATGGCAAGTTTGTAGGTTTGTAATTGTAATATGGCAATTAGGTTTGTAATTGGCTGTTGAAGTTGGGTTAGGGAGAGGGATTCTCGTAGGACTGAGCCCTTAACCTGAGGGATCTGATGTTACCACTGTGTAGATAGTGTCAGAATTGAGCTGAATTTTAGCACAACTAGCTGGTGTTAGACAAGTGCTTGGTGGTGTGGGGAAAACCCCCACATGCTGGAACTGGTGACAGAGTCTTACTTTCTTAAGAATTATTAGGCATATATAAGATAGTTCATGTGAATATATTTTTATGACTAAGTAATTCACCAATATAAGCTATTAATATTATTCATATCATTTTAGACTTACTCTCCTATCACAGGTATTCATTTAAAAATACTATGGAATGAGATATGTTAAAGAAATACCAAATGGTATAAAAGTGTGTAAATTAAAATGGTCTTACTCCCAACTCTCCCATTCATAATTCCTCTTCCCAGTGCCCAGAGGCAACTATTAAGAATTTCTGAATTTGGTTCTTCTAGTGAATTATCATTAATTTGATACTATACCTACTCCTAGATTGATCAACTTTGATCATATCTATTGATTCCTCATCATTAAGTATGAAAAATTTGGTCTCTTCATATTATATCTCATACTCCTTATTATGTGATTTTTGATAATTATATTTTTAGTTTTAGGGTTTTTGTGGTGGTTTAACCTGACCTTTCATAAATCTGTTTCTTGATTTAACAAATTTAGACAGTTTTTATTGACTCCTGTTCTGAAACATAAGGAAATTAGCATATTTCTCTTTCTTTCTACTTTCCCTGTCCTTTGTCGATAGGTAGATTCTAAAAACAGAAAACCCCAACACATCATTTATAATGTTATGATTATATAAATATTATTCACTCTAAGAGAACAATTTCATATACATATAAGAAAATGAATTCTTGTGCTATTAATTTTTTCTTCAAAATAATATTTTTTGTTCTAACAGAATCTGTTGACCAGATAAAAAATTCCAAAGAAATGAAACTTTCTACATTTATTCAGTGTCCTATTGCCACTGATTCTTGTGTCTCATATCATGCCTAATCTTGGATTCCTTGTTCTTTATTCTGAAACATCTCTTTGAGCAATTTATTGTTCCAGGGAATTTTAGGATTTCTTTGCATGCCTGAAAATGCCCCCATGTATACTTGATAGTTTCCCTGGTATAGAATTCTAGTGACAAAATTGATTTTATTTACCATTTTGAATGTTGTTAATGGGATATCTGGTAAGGTTAGTTAATTATCTGATAAAAATTTTGTACTTTTTTTTTTTTTTCTAAAGATTTTATTTATTTATTTGACAGAGAGAGACACAAGCAGGGGGAGGGGAGAGGGAGAAGCAGGCTCCCCGCGGAGCAGGGAGCCCAATGTGGGGCTCGATCCCAGGACCCTGAGATCATGACCTGAGCCGAAGGCAGACGCTTAACGACTGAGCCACCCAGGCGCCCAAAATTTTGTACTTTTAATTATGAAATTTTACCAGAATATTTCCTGACATACTTTTGTTTTTGTTTTTTTCTCTTCATTTATTCTGTCTGGTACTAGGTGGGCTTAGTCAATTTGATGTGTCTTTTTTGGCTCTAAACATTTTCTTAATTTTTTTTTTTTAAGATTTTATTTATTTATTTGACAGAGAGAGACAGCAAGAGCAGGAACACAGGCAGGGGGAGAGGGGGAGGGAGAAGCAGGCTTCCCGCCGAGCAGGGAGCCAGATGCGATGTGGGGCTCAATCCCAGGACCCTGGGATCATGACCTGAGCCAAAGGCAGACACTTAATGACTGAGCCACCCAGGCGCCCCTTAAATGGTTTAATTATCATTAATTGAATACTTATTTTCCATTATAGATTAAATTTTTACTGTTTGCTAAGGTTGGAGATTGAAGCTGAGGTGAAAAAGATGTCTAGGAAAACATTCCTAGAAATTGATATCCAGTAGGGATTTAAGATCTATTTATCAAATATTCAAAAGTAGTTGAGAAAAATTATTTTGTTAGCAGAGGAGGGAGAAAGTATTCTTTCTTCAAATGAATTGTTTCTTTGATATGATACCATTTAAGAAATGTTATGCTTTTGTAAATAGTATAGTATCTCTAATTTCTTTAAGGGCATTAAACTAAAAATTTTTTAAAATCTTCCTAAATTAGCATTGTTTCCTTCAGTGTCATGAATTGTGTTCATCTTGGTCTTTTACTAACATGATATGATTTTCTTCAAATGTCCAGTGATCTTTTTTTTTTTTTTTGGTCCATTATATTTATGATGATGATGAACTAGGTTGACTAGTATGTGTGAGATTTTCCTGTGTAGCATCAATGGTTTGTTTCTGTATTGGACCATTCCACTGAATGTGAGGTGACTGTGGGCTTGGTGTGAGTAAATGGAATGTGTCAAGAGGCAGATTTTCTGAAGGGTGAGGAGCAGATAGGTAGCTGGTGATCTTTCTCACTTGTCAAATTCTTTGGTCTCATTTACTCCTAGACATATTGTCTGTTCCTGCTTTATCATTTCTTAACTGCTAGAATTTCAAATATGAAAGAAACTTTAGTTCAGCCTTCTTATTTTCCATGTCAGGAAACTGAGTCTTAGATGAATGGATTACATAGGCTCAGAAAACAAATGGTGCAAAGCTAAGTCTAAAAATAAAGAACTGCTGATTGTAAATACCAATATTTCCAATAATCTCAAGACTCCTCCATTTGGAAGGAATACTGTGTTCTCATTTATGCACAACCTTCTAGGGAAGCTTGACAATAGAAGAATTGTTGCTCTGATGGCATTGGGCATTACTGAAAGCTATTTAAAAGCTATTAAAGCTATTTAAAAGCTATTAAAGCTCTTTATCTTCTGTTCAAGACAAGGAGATGTTAAAATGTATTTGGCTAAGAATCTAAGAGGCTGAATGTCAGTCTTGTTCTAGACCCATTGTTTATTGGTCTGAGAAGTCCCAGAAGGAAATGTATAGACAGAGTCTAAGTAACTATACCAAAATTAAATATTTAATTAGGACAATAACTTTCTGAAAGGCATTGTAGATAAGCATGCTTAAAGCCTGAAAAATAATTTGGGACCGAGAATTCAGAGAAACAACATCTGATATAAATTCTGAAGAGACAGAAGAGGAATTTCTAAACTCATTTGTTAAATGTGTTTTCAATCTTATGTCAAGTCATACCATCTTCAGGCAGCCTTATGTAAACATCACCCTGAAGAACTTCAAAAAGAATGGCTTAATGAACTTTCCACTGCTCATCCTGTCTTTTACCCGTAGGTGAGACTAATTTGCTATTTGGTGTGCTGAAGTTGGAAAGAGTTTTGGGAATAAGAAAACTTACTCTGTTTGTATTTGAAAATGAAACTAATTCAGGGCACTTCTGCAAATTGTTAAATGATGCTCTTAGTAGACATTGTAAAAAATGTCTCTAATACCACGAGAGAATAAAATCGACAGTTCTTCCAGAAAATTTAATTCAGTTGTCAATTCTTTAGCTATGTTTAACTTAAACATAAAAAAATACATTTAAATGAATTTTTAGCATCTTTATAGTTAAATGTGGTTAAACTAGAATAAGATGTATTGAAAAAGAGAGACCTTTGGTGAATCACCATGGTTCTAGAAATTGGCTCCCAAATTTGCAGCATCAGATAATCTTTTTAAGTATTCTAGATGGCATCAATTTCTGAAGGATTTACACAGTAAATATATCCTAGAGAGACTGATTTATAGAGTATCAAGTTATTGGACTATAATGGGAGATATATTTTATAAGATTACCAATATTTGACACTTGCTAAGGAAATCTCCCTTCTGTCTTAGGAACCCATGAGTTTAGAACAGACAAAGAGCAAATGGAGATTTTATAAAAGGGATGTTGCTGGGACACCTGGGTGGCTCAGTCTGTTAATGTCTGCCTTTGGCTCAGGTCAAGATCTCTGGTCCTGGTGTCTGGCTCCTTGCTCAATGGGGAGCCTGCTTCTCCCTCTGCCTGCTGCTCACCCTGCTTGTGCTCTCTCTCTCTCTCTCTCTGACAAATAAGTGAATAAAATCTTAAAAAAAAAAAAAAGGTTGTTGCTATCAAACTACAAACTGAGCATTACTGGAGGGGAGCGAGGTAGAGGATGAGCTAAGTGGGTGATGGGCATTAAGGAGGGCACTGTGTGTTACATGTAATTTCAGATGTAAATTCTACATCTGAAACTAATATTAAACTGTATGTTGACTACTGGAATTTAATTAAAAATTTTGGGGAAAAAACCCTACAATAGCTGGAAAAAAATCATTCTTTATGCTAGAGATATTTATAATTATATTTATTATAAATTATAATTAATAACAAATTCTGGTTTTTCAGAGTCAACTCCCTTGTTTACATGGAGAAAGTAACATGGAGGAGCTTCTTAAATGTTTACTGATTGTATTAAAGTTAGGGAGAGAAATGAAAAACTCCAAATCTTTTCTGTACTTTTTTTTTTGGTGTCTGACTTTTTTGGTGGTGATTACCGAGTTGTCAAAGAATGTTATGATATGCTTGAGCAGAATAAGACTTTATATCCTCAATTACGTTCTAGTGACCATTTTGTTGTTGTTGTTGTTTGAGACCATAGAGACAGTGTGATTCCAGAGGCAGCATATTGAGGTTGGAGGCAGAGTGCTTGGATTCAAATCTCTTTTGTCTTTCTTGCTAATCGTCTATGCTTCATTTTTTCTTATCTGCAAAACAGAGATAAAATAAAGGGGTTTGTGGTGAAATGGGATAACATATGTAAAAACCACTAGCATTACTCCTGGCAAATAATGTGCATTTAGTAAAATATTGATTGAATTTGAGTTCACTCTGACCACCTTTACAGGATGTGGGAGACTTCCCATTATCTCTAATGTATCTGTGAAATCTTCTCTCCATGATATATTGACTCTCTCAAATGCAACACACTTTCATACATTCTCAGTCCCTTAGTGTTACCCATGTAGATGTCTAGACTCAACCATATCTATGTTGAATATTATTTACTAGTTTATTTTACAGGGTGATGTTTTCTGTTCTCTCTCTAAATTATAGGTATGTCTTCTTCTTTTGGAGTTCATGGTAGTGTATTAGATATGGTTAAACTGATTGAAAGCCATTTATGCTCATATCTTCCTGAGTCCTCATTAAGTAACTTCATGTTAATAGTTTGAAATTGGTTGGGAATATTCACATCATAGAAATCAGCAAATGGTACAAATCAAGATTCTAAGCTGATGGAAATTCTACCATCTTATACATGCACCGTGGTTCCTCAATCATGGCAGAGAAAAGCTGGGAGGTTGTGTGTTACTCTTTTAAGGACTGGCTTCCACTCATAGCCCTTATTCAGAATTAATTAAATGTCTGAGCTTAAATGCAAGAGAGCAAGGGAATGATGAGCAGAAGGCATGTTTGGTGAGCACCATAGTTTATGCCATGGATGGTTGTTAAATGTTAACTAACCCTTCGTTCTTAGTTATAGATTGTATTGCTTTTGAGAAAACCATTTTGCCAATAATCAGTAGTGATTATATTGATGCAGTGAAATTACCTGAGACCTAATTCATAGTTCTTGCATGAAGATGGCTGGTCATATATTCTGAACTAATGAGATAGGTCCATTGGGATAATATTTTCTAAAGGACCTGGGAGCCTTGTGAGAAAGAACTTATCCCATGGGAAGTGGGAATAAGTCTACAAATTTGGCCAAAAAAAGAAATCTTTGATTCTAAAAGAGGAGCTTTCAGAAGAAGAATGAGGATTTGCTCCTCAGATAACCTGTCCATCTCTGTTTTGCTTGAACTCATATTTATGATTTGTTTAAAGGAGAAGTATAAAGAGAAATCAATAAAAGCTTTTTTGTATTAACACCCTATAAAATAGTAGGGCACAGGCTACAGTGCTTCGGACTCCTGCTAAGGGAGTATAATGCAGAACAGGAGAAGAAATTCTACTCACCTTGCCATATTACTCTGTAATTATCCTTAACCTTTGGTAAAAGTAATAAAACCCAGTGTCCAGAACGATATACGTGCAGATATAATTAGACACATTCAACACATGAATTCCAGCAGCTCATGTAGCCACATGTAAGAGACCCCTGCTAATGTTCTAGCAATGCCAACGCAGGGACACTGATAGCTGGCAGAGAAGGTAGTCCTAGTGCAAGTAACCGTATGCATTTGAAGTAGTATTTGCGTGGGGAGTGCCGCGTAGCGAGTCAGAGAAGCTCCAGCGCAATTAGCTGTGAGCCGGTAGGAAATAGCACTATGGAGGCCACAGGTAAGAGTGATACCTTCTTGGAACTGCAGAGCCCTTTGAAGCCTCTGTTGTAGGTGTTGCTTTAAGCAGTGAGATCATGGAAGAAATAGCAGAGCTTATGTTGTCGTGAGCTTTCAACTGTTTCACAAAGAACGAAATTTGAACGGAAGACTCTATAAAGATCTGTAGTACCAACTTGATAGGAGTAAATGAGTTAATGTATGTCAAAGGCTTATATAAATGCCTGATACATAGCAAACACTATTTAAATGTTAGTCGCTATGTTATTGTTACTGTTGTTATTATTGTTATATATCCAGTCTTGTTTCTTTATACTTTAGAATTAAGTTTAGCATTCTAAGTAAAATGAAGGCAAAATAAATGGGCTTTGGGGTTTAGGGCACTGTGGATGGACTTGAGTAAGCACTAGTAATAAGGATATTTGTGTAAAGAAGTGATAATGAAGTCATTTTTCTGCATGGTATAGTATAAGGTAGAAAATAAAAATAGAAAATTTACATCTCAGTTCTTTAAATCTAACGTTACACATTATATGAGTGCTAGACTTCTATAAAAATTTTAAGCTATAACTAAGTTATTCATTTGAGGAGAATTTAGAAAATATAGATATTATGCTCCCCAACGTGGATAAGGTGGGAGGTAGTACAAGGCACACACCATTAGGCGCTGAGCACGGAATGACACAGGGGAGTTTATTTCAATCATCCTGAGTAAGTGATGCCGTTCCATATAGTGCACACATTTTCTCTACAAATATTACTAGTACATGTTCAATGTCAAGGGAATTTCAAAAGCAGTTGCACTTGAGGAAAGTATTCCTACTTCCTTGGAATACATTTCTAATATTAAGTCATTAATGGTGTAGCATAATGCAATTGCATTTTGATGCACTTTGTTTTGTCAAAGGTAGTGTGATCATAAAAACAAAGGATAACGTGATCAGGGTCAGTGAATATGTGTGCGCACGCGTGCGTGTGTGTGGTGATAAGCATATTATTTTGTGTCTGAAAGATACAATTGGCCTCTGGTTGTACACTCCTATCCTGTACAGAATACCATGGTGTATAAATTGAAAAGAAGTTTCACAAGGGAGCAAATTATAAATAGGAAATGAGACTCAGAAATTTAAATTCAAAGGAAAAAAATTTGGAAAAAAAAGTTGAAAATGTAATAAAAACAAAAGGTAAATGCAAAATAATAGAAATCAAGTGATGTTATTACTGGCATTAAATGCTAATTTGCCAAATTTATTAGCATTATATATTTTTGAATTCAGAGCAAAGGTTACATGGATATTGGAGAGGGGCGATTTCCTTCATTTTTTTCTCCACATTGGTCCTAGGGATATTAGGAACATGCTCATTATATTAAGCTAGGAATTAAAATACAAAAATAACCCAAAATGATTTTTCTTTCATATTCTAATTTGAGTACAATTAAAAACACGAATACATTGCCCTTTGTTGAGTGAATTTGTAACATCTTATTTTGAGGTGGTAATTATACGTTCGAATTCTAATTCTAGAAAAGCTTATCTAGTTGGAATTACTTTACCTGGAGAGGAGGAGGTAGGTGAGAGATCTTTCCTGTGTGATCTACTTTTTATTTTTGAGAATGACTTAGTCTTTTAGTCTCTTGTATATACATAGATGACTGGATTACAACTGGATGCTTACAAAAGACTCTGTGGAGGGACTCTTCCAGCGTCTGCTGAGTTCAGCTATTTTGGGTAATTAGAGAGAGTTGTGGTTCTCCTGCCCTGACCTTTTAGAATTGGTGAGCCAGCATAAATGCCGATATGTTGATTCCAGTGGGAAAGGAGGGAATAATTGAGATTTTCCTTTATACATGCAGAGGGCAGATAGGCACACAGAAGCCTGAGGGGGCTGATCTTGCTGCCTTCTGGTTAATTTTCTCTCACAGGGCTGGGAGGAGAGTACTCAGGCTTTTCTCCTGAGAAATGTTGGCCCAATTCAGACTGGCACCCACTCATTTAGGGAAATGCTAGCAATTTCTGGGGGGAAAAATATGGGGGAACGGTACAGATGTAGGTGAGCTGTTTTTGATGGTTATAGGGTTTCTGTTTCAAATGCCTTCAGTTGCTGATTTGCATGCAGACCTTCTCTTTAGGAGTCAAGAACTCTTGTTTCATTCTCTTTCTCTTCCTTCCTGCCTCTAACCATCCAACCAATGTGGCTGGTTCCAAAGTAGAAATAATGCAAGCTGGCTACATGAACATAGAGGGGGAAGGGGGTGACTCTATCTGAAATTCAGCCTTTCCAAGATGGATAGCGGTTAGATAAAAATAAACTCCTTGAAGGGTTGTGTAGGTAGGGAGTTCATAGGTCAGGAGAGCAGCCTGTGCAACATAGAGACACACAGTTCTGGTTGGATAATGATAATTGCTTCATTCATGGGTAATGAGTATAAAAGTGCTAAGAGATGAGGCTCTAGGGGTGCCTGGGTGGCTCAGTTGGTTGGGCGTGATCATGATCCTGGGGTCCTGGGATCCAGCCCCACATGGGGCTCCCTGCTCAGCGGGGAGTCTGCTTCTCCCTCTCTCCACCCACCCCACCCCTGTGCTTTCTCTTGCTCTCTATCTCTCAAATAAATAAATGTTAAAAAAAAAAAAAAAGAGATGAGGCTCTATCTGCCCCCTTCCCCCTACTTCAGGGACTAAGATAGACTGAACAGTAGAGCATTTTGATGTATAGAGATTCCAGGTGTAAGTACTAATTGTAAGCCACAGTACTGCAGATGAAAAAACAGTAACAGTAAAATCTCTTGGTAGATCCAGAGTGTGGAATTCTAACTAGAAATCCAAGATCTAGATAATGTGCAGAGGGAGACCGAGGGAAGAGGAGAAGAAATGGAGTGAAAGCATCCAGGGTTTCTGAGCCTCTTTCCATCTAGCTGTCATCTTCTTTCCTACCTCACAACCATCTATTGCTGAATCGACTGCCTGTCATGTTCTTTCCCCTACTCTTCTCTGCTACCTCCTACTCCTGTTTACTTTCAAGGAGACACTTCCCCCAAAATCCTTGTGACGGTCTGATTCCTGTGTTAGGATGCTGAACGCCTGAACCATGAAAGTGGGATAAAGAGCTGATATGTTTTTAGGTTAGTTTTGGACCTAGAATGGATAGGATTGGCAGCTAAGTTCAAGTGAGGAATGAAAGGCAGGGCCAGCTAAATAATTTGTGGGGTCCAGTGAAAAATGAAAACACAGGGCACATTGTTTATAAGTGATTAAGAATTTCAAATGGTGACATCAGAGCATTTGACCAAGTGTGGGGCCCTTTTGTGAACAGGACCCCATGCACCTGCACAGCTCATGTGCACAGGAAGCTGGGCTGCTGAAGGGAAGGGGAGAAGATGAGCATTATTTTCAGCATGAGTGGTTAGATGGTGGTAGGTACCCATAGGGGAGAAAATTGATCTAGAGAGAGGAGCAGAGTGAAATGTTGAAAGTCACTTACTTGTGGCACTTTGTTCAGACAGTGTTCACTGGGCAGTTGAAGATCTGCCTGTGAAAAAATCTGCTTTGATTTTCTTCATTACCCACCTGTTCCTTCTGAGGCCCCAAATCCTAGTAACTTTTATATTTTAGGATGGGACAGATTTTTAAGCAAAAAGAATAATTGGATCTTTTTAAAAGTAACAGAAGGCTTTTGTCTATACTGAGATTACAGAGTATGTTGTCCTATAAACTCCAGGAAGGCAAGAATCAGGTTGACTATTTCAGTGCACAGAAGACAGTAGCTGATTTCCCAAGCTGTATCCTGGAGACTTGAAAGAGATAATAATCTTCCAAAGGTGTCTTATTGGCCATCCCACCTTGGGGATTTCTATTTATTTTTACTTCATCCTCCTTATTGTTGGCTCCATTTTAGTAAGCCTTTTATTTCCCTAATAATCTAATTGATATTTATTTCTGAAGTTACATGAAAGCCAATTATGAATCCTGTAATATAAAACCATCCTACACAACTCAGCTTCCTGATTTCTGACATGGGCCTTTGTGGAAAAAAGGTGACTAGTGCTTAGCTATTGTGTTAAGTCTATTGAAAGATGACACGGATGATGGTGCTGCCGAGTGCTCTCCCATGACTCATAGACAGAGTTGCCTAGTAACTAACCCAAAATAACATTGCTGAGGCACATCAAACCAGAGAGGCATGGGCTGCTGCGAATCAGGACAAAGGTGCCTCAGTCAGCGGCTAACTTTTCTTCTCATTCATGGTTTCAATTTGGAAATTCTGTGGCCTTTGGTCAGTGATCCATAGAGTGAATAAGAAGTTCTGGGTATGTAACATCAAATCTAGTAGCTTCCTCTTTTTTCATTACTGACTGTGATGTAGGCTCTTTGAAAGTTTGATCCAATCATGAAAGATGGGGGGTCAGCTCAAACTAGATAGAGTAATAAACCAGCTCAGCCCTCAGAGGAGACCATGAGTTTATCACATTTTTCCAGGGTTTGAAATATGTTTGGTTCCTTTTTAATCTTTTTAAATTATAGAAATAAAACATGTTCAAGCTTTACAATTAAATTAAATTTAAAAGTCTCATTTTATGTTCTTCCAAAAATCCATATATATGATAATACAATTAATTTTAATTATGTTACTTTCAGTCATTTTTACCGTGCATGATTAAATAAATGCTTCAACTCAAAAACAAAACCCGCCCAAATCAAAAATACATGTATGTATACATACAGGTATATGTGTTTACATATATGTTCACAGTGCTGAATTCAGTAGAGAGGTAAGATAAGATGAGGATGGAGAAAAGTTTATTGGATTTGCAAGTTAGATAATCAGTGGTGATCTTTGTCCAAACAAACATGAGAGAGACCAAGAGATAGAACCTATACATTGCTAAGAAAATGCAAGTTTTGTTGTGTTATTCTTAGAGGTTGAAAAATCCAAGAAGTATTTTCTTGTCATTATTTAAAAATTTGAGAACACCATGTCAACTCTGATCTCAGTACTACAAAACATCTACATACTCATTTTGCTTTGTGAAATTCCCTTGCCGCGGTTCTATTGTGCTCATTTTCGTTAGTGGGTATCTTTACATGTGGGCTCTAAGGAGTATCTGTTTCTCCTATAGCACTTACAGTACAGGGCAACTGGCTCTTTATTTTCTCTTTGCAGAGGAATGTGTGTGTGTGTGTTGGGAGAGGAACTTCCCTCATTCACAGTGTTTTTTCACAAAATCATTTTGAGACGGTTTTCTGCATTCTTTGTTTGTACATATGCTTGGCTTAAGATATGTGAGTGGTAAATACCTATCTATCTAAATCCTAATTGTGTTTTATTAAATGGGACATGACAATAGTTATTATAATAAATAATATTTAATTAAAATCAACTTAATTAAAATTATCACAATAATATTTAATTAAAATTAATAATAATTAATCATGTTTATTTGTATATTTTCAGCCAATATTTCAGCACAGAAAATAAGTTCAAAATAAAGTTTAACATTTTGATTGATGTCTGTAATTAAAATATAACCCCTATGTCAGGAAATCTCTTGTAGAGAGCTGTAAGGCAGGTATGTGATATTAATGGGATTGATCAAAGGACAAGGATGTGTCAGTTTCTCAAGTGCTTTTGAAAGCCCAAGTTGTTCTCCCTCTTCATTTATAGAAATCTTGGGAAAAGAGGAAATCTGAAAATCTGCCCTATTAACATTTTATCTGCTTCAGTCAATATAGCTGGACATGAATGAATGGTTTCTTCAATTTTCACTTTTCTTTTTCTAAAGATTTTTTATTTATTTATTTATTATTAATTAATTAATTAATTTTAGAGTGAGAGAAAGAGCATGTGAGCGATGGGGAGAGGGAGAGAGAGAATCTCAAGCAGACTCCCGTGGTGAGTATAGAGCCCAATGCTGGGGCTCCATCTCATGATCCTAAAATTGTGACCTGAGCTGAAATCAAGAGTTGGCCACTTACCTGACTGAACCCACCCAGGCACCCCTCACTTTTAGTTTTTTAATGTTTGTGTTGGAAATCATGGTCAAGCTGTTTAGGGCTTCAGGATGATCATCATTAGCATTTATCCTCATTTTAAATTTAGAGTTTGGCTCTCATTAATGTCATGCTAGGGACAATTTTAAATCACAGTAACTGCTGAAATAAAGCAGTTCTGGTAAGAGATAGTGGCCACTGGGATGCTCTACCCAGGGTCCTCTTCGGGACCTAGGTATTCATTCTTCCTGCTACTGTTAGTTTTGACAGGTGATGACTCAAAGCCAAATTCTTTTCCAGGAATCGTCCTCACTGGAAGGAAGCTGGTTCACTCAGGTTGTGCCTCTCTCCCAGGGCAGCCAGTATTCATGATTGGTACTTAGGGGGCAGGAGCCACCAAAACTTGACCCCTCGCCCCCATTATCGAAACTTTGAAGGCAATACCAGCTTCAAAGCTCACTGTAGGACTGGCCGAGGCTCTGTTTCAGCAGCTTCCCTTCTATCCAGGTAGCTCGTCCTTCACAGATGTTGTTTCCCCGTCCCTGATACCTCCTGCGTGAAAATCTGAGAGTACCAAAATCTGTTTCATATGACCTGTGATAGAGGGATTATATTCACCTATATTGAGTCAACTTTTTTTATAATGTTCATTTGTTAGAAAGATAAGACAATCAAGATTGATAGCCCCAAGCCCCCAAGCAGTGGAGCCTATGGGTGTAGCTAGAGCCCAGAAGATAATGTACACCATGGAAGACACCTGCATTTTAGGCATATAATGCCCCAATACCTCTAAATTACTTTAAACAGGGAGTAACAGAACATGATTTTTGAAAAAGCATTCTGGCAACCAAGGGGGAAAAGGGATTAAAGAGATACAGAGGCACCTGTTCAGAAGCTGCTTTTGTCCAGTTGAGGAATGGTGGGGGTTAAAAGACAGTTGATGCAGTGGGGATTGAAAGGAGAAATATAGAAGAGCCATGCTGGTCTTGGTGATTTTATGTTACTGTGAGGGAGAGAAAGCAGTCAGAGAAAGAGTAGAGATTCTAGAATCTGGTGGCTGAGTAAATGGTTATGTCTTTCATTGGATTGGGATAACTGGAGAAGATATAGACTATAGAGAAAAGATAAATTGGTATTAGACTAGCTGAATTTCATCAAAAAGTACTTAGAGCGAATGAGGTGATTTTGGATGAGAGGCAAGTCTACTTTGACTAGTATATTAGAAATATGAAGGTTTTCTGCTTCTTTTCCTTTTGAATCATACATATATAATATAGATAGATGTAGGTGTATATACACATTTCCTCACTTCACATCTATGTATTTGGCAAATATAGGCAATGTATCATTCTCCCATCGTTTTGTAACTTGGCATATAAGCACTCAGAACTGATTGCAAGAAAATTATTTTGGGGCAAAATATCACATTTTAATGGTCCATACAAGGAAAAAAAAAGCCATAAAGGCTGAATTTCTTTAAGCAGAGACTTGTGTATCTGTCGTACAGTCCGTGCTCTTCTCAACTTCTGAACTTCAGACAGACTTTCTTCCTCAGTTCATGAAAGCAAGTCATACATGCCAGGATAATGAATCAATCACTTGGATGTTTGTAAAAGAATTGTCAGCATATGAATGCATCCCTTCTTTAGAACAGAAGCCCGTGGAACCAGGAACTTCTTACCCCTTTGCACACCAGAAGAATCATACCAATAATCAAATGAGCTTGTTTTGGATGCGAAAACTAGCACATCACTGTGAATTTATGCAAAACCAAAAATGGCAGCAAAAAGGATCAATTTTGTTGTATTAGAACCATTTCTTCTAAAAGGGCCTAGGCCAGATTATGCAGAAGTTACATATTTTGATCACCTCTGCTTTAGATTTTCTGCCATTTGTGGTATGTTGACTTGTGGTTTTCTTTTTTAAAATTTAAACACAAATAGAGTTCTGTGAATGCTGGAAAATAGTGAAAATCATGGAACAACAAGAGAACTATCTTTTTTTCCTATGAGTTACGTATTTTAGGTATTTTAATTATCTTTTTTTCCTATGAGTTATGTATTTTATAGCCTACATCTTTTTCAGTTATCCCAATCCAATGAGTTAAATGAGTTACTTATTTTAAGAGTTATTTAAAATGTGGCCCAGATGACCTTGCATATGCCATCAGTGCACCTGTGGAATTTCTGGCTCATGGCATAATGCCCACTTGCAGATGAATTCTGGAGTCACATAGCAGAGCATACTCCTACCTGTGCCTACTCCTCAACTGCCCTTCTGTTCCCAGAGATACTTATTTATTCAGAATTAGAGGTAACTGGGGATAACATCAAAAGAAGAGAACTCTGTTGCTTGTAATTATTCATCATCTTAGCCTCTCTAGAATTCATTTTTCTACAGAAGCGTTATAATTCCCCCTGGATCATATGTCAAAAAAGAAGAAAAATTTCTACCTATGGAGCACAGAAGAATCACTTTATTTTTCGATGAAGAAACATGATGTAATTTCATTGAAACTCTTTCAGAAGCTTTATAGACGACCTCTTTCAGTTTTGACCTACTACCAGGGCAAAAGCCATGTCTATTTGATTAAAAGTTATGAGGTTTGATTGTTTGTTTATGTGTAAAGTAAAATAAACGTCAAAGTGTAATTGAAAGTGACTTTTTCAAGAGTAGGTGCTGAGTGCCATCAAAGGAACTTTTATTAGATAAAGAATCATTTCACCTTCCCGAGTCTTGGAAACTAGCAGTGGGCATCTAACCAAAGGCGATGAGGTTAGTTGTTGGACATATGAAGCTTAGAAGGGGATAAAGACAGGCTGTAAAACCTAGGAAGTATTACTTTCTAATACATTTGGGATTTCACATAGGATTCGGAAGTAGAGAACTGGTTCTTGAATTCAACCCATGGAAAGGGTTGAAAGAGGCAGCAGTAACTAGTGCAAAGTTGGATCTAGGTTGGCATGCCATATCCCTGGCATAGTAGCTGAGTAAGACTGCACATTAATACAAATCTTTATGTCTTATTAATTTCATATGAATGGGAATAATTCTACCTACCTCACATGGTAGGTAATATTAGAGAAGTAAGATAGACAAAGCTCCTGGTTCATGGTAAGTCCTACATAAATATTCATTTTCCCTTGCATTTTTATTTTTATTTTTTAAGATTTTATTTGAGAGAGAATGAGAGACAGAGAGCATGAAAAGGAGGAGGGTCAGAGGGAAAAGCAGATGCCCGCTGAGCAGGGAGCCCCTTGCCGGACTTGATCCCAGGACTCCAGGATCATGACCTGAGCCAAAGGCAGTTGCCTAACCAACTGAGCCACCCAGGCACCCTTCCCTTGCATTTTTAAATCATACTTGTTATTGGAGAAATGCATTGTTAAGTATGTATTTTTGGTTCTTATTTAATCCCCCCCTTTTAAAAGATTTTACTTATTTTATTTGAGAAATCATGGGTAAGAGAGAGAGCAAGAGCAGGGGGGAGAGGGTAAGGGAGAAGCAGGCTCCCTGTTGCACAGAGAGCCTGATGTGGGGCTTGATCCCAGGACCCTGAGATCATGACCTGAGCCGAAGGCAGACGCTTCACCGACTGAGCTACCAGGCACTCCTTTAACCCTCTTTTTGAACTAACACCAAGGATTGTATTTTCAAATCTGACTCAAGTGAATCAAAAATATTGCCTATTATTAATCTTAAAGGCAATTGGGAGACAAAGTAGGGAGAAGTCTGGGACATGGAGGACAACTGCCTATGTTCTTCCTTCCTGCATGGGACATACGCTCTCTGGCCGAGAGTAGACATGGTCTCTCAGGACATGGTCCCTTACATAGCAGAAGGATTTTAGTTCTCCCCAAATTATACCATAGCTTGTGTAGCACTGTCCATGGAGCCAAGCTTTATATATCTATAGATTCTGGGTTTATTAACCACCACACTCCAAAGCCATGGGAATCCTATAAAGAACATTTTATGCATAAACATCCTCCACTTAGTAAATATCATTATTCTCTTTACCTAGCAGTTTGGAAAATTGTTTGCAAGGACATTAGGTTAGATGTCCTGCCTTATTCTGTTTCCCACAGAGTATCCCACCAGTAAAGGGAATGAATGGAACACAGCCATTTTAACTCCTCCTTCCCTATGTCTTCTATTTGACAAAAGCTTAACTTTTGGCACATAGATATGTCACTTTCCTCCAGTTCTTCTCACTGTATCCTTATTGTAAACTTCTAATAAACTGATCCTTGTGACATAATGGAAAAAAGAGTAGACCAACATTTAGGAACAAGAATCCTTGTCCTAACTTTTTGCATGTTACTAAAAAGCTTTGGTATTTTTCAAGGATTACACAAAATAATGATAGTGGAATGGTATTTCTAAGTCATTTCTTTAACTGTTAAATTGGGATTTTGCTTGTTCTGTGTATTCAGAAGGATTTGGGGAGTTATATATGACAGATAGGTGAAAAATAATAGAAAGTATGGACAGATTATATATTGTGCACATATCTCACTGTTTGATTTTCAGAGATGTGTCTTAAATAAAAAATTAATTTTTCTATGGTGAATAAAGTGTTACATGGATGTGTGTGTATAAACCATACTTGTTTTTAAAGTAAACAGTTATAAGAATTACAGGACAGTACAAATATTTCTTAATTTCATCTCCAGAGATAGCCATAGTTAAAATCTACAGTATATCTTTTTAGTCTGCTTTCTATCATATACAAACATGCACACTTTCTCACTTTTTCTCTCTATACTTCTTTATATGTGTATAAATGTGGTCAATTATCATTGCACACTTTTGCAGCTTGCTTTTCTGCTCCTAAGCAATATTTTGCATTTATCTTTTCACGTCAATATACATTGATCTATGTGATAAATTTTAATTCCCAGGGACTTTAAATTTATACTCATATGTAAACTTCAGTACAAAAAAAGGTCTGCACTCAATCTTTGGAGTTTATATTCATACTAATTTCATAAGTCGTAGTACAAACTGTATTTTTACTGTAGCAGTGCTAGGATACTTGAGCTGTCCTAACATCAATGGCAACATTATTATGATGCTGTATCCATAATACATTTTATATACATGACAATAATGGCTAATAATGACTGAGAACAGGTAATCCTATTAAATCGGTACTATTAAGGTCTTCAATTTAAAATGAGGAAAAGTGAGACACGGAACAACTTAACATCTTACACAAGGTCTAGAAGCTAAAGACCTGATTGACTCTAAAGCACAAACTTAAATATTACATTAAATATTTAGAAAATTAGGGTTTCTCCAAACTATATTGTGGTGGAAAGTTAAGTTTCAATTCTTCCCTTCACTAAAGTTTCTAAGCATATTCAAATGGATGCTTGCAGCCTTTGGTTCCTCTTGGGACCGGAGACTTCAGCCTATCCCCTTAATCATCTTTCTTTTTAAATTCACTGAATTGGGGAGAGAGAGGGACAGAGGGAGAGAGGGGCTCTTGCCAGTAAGCAAGGCACATTTACCTTTGATTTCCAATAGTGTTGCTGCTGCTTTCAGCTCAACCAAACTACCAATATTTTCTGTCCGCTCACAGCTCCATATGGGGCAGCAGGGTGATTATTACCTTGGGGACACTTTGACTCAGCATCCAAAGCTACCTTGCTTTCTGGCTGGGGCTCTGGGGCTTTGTTAGTTGGCTGTGTGGGGCTTGATTTGCACGATGGTTCTTTTTTAAGAGCAGTCTGCCTTAAAATCTGAAGCATTTTCTTTGCTATTGTCATGAGAACATCTCTTAAATTACTCCCTCATTTTAACATAAGGGCTAGGAAACTTTTTTAGGGTGGCGAGACTGACAGCAAGCATTTATCTAGATTTCTTTGAGTCAGTGTCTCATTCTCTAGTGGGTCATCTTCATCTGCAGTTAAACTCAATCTGGAGCAGTAAGAGCTTGAATACTATCCAATGCCTCATCTGTGGTGTACCATGGGGTTTGTTCCAGGGAAATGTGAAGGCCAAAGCTTCCCTGAAACCATCAGTACCGACTGCAAAAGTCTTGCAGAACTTTTACTGTCCTGAAGTGCATTAAAGGTTAGCATGATAGACCCTAGGAAGGGTTGAATCCTCTAAGATCGCCTAGCGGTTGCCTTCTTTCTTAACAAGCATTACATGTTCTAGCCCCCACATCTCCCAAGTGAACCACCGAAGTTCTGATGATTCACCTGGTCTCAGCCAACAATGGTCACAGATTTCCCTCCTTGCACTCTTGGTTGAGGTGGGTTTCCCTGTAACTGTTTTCTCCAGGCTGTCACCCAGGACAAATCTTAGTACTAGTTGTTAACAATGGAGTATTTCCGAGGTGGATCACCATATTGGTGGGGAAATACTGCCACCTGGAGGAGAGTTACAACAATTAGGTCAGCTGTCTGAACCCATTTACTTGTAGCTGACCCTTGAACCACAGGGATTTGAACTGCAGGGTTTCACTTATATGTGGATTGTTTTGGATAAATACCGTACAGTACTTTAAATATATTTTCTCTTATAATATTCTTAATAACATTTTCTTTTCTCTAGCTTATTTTATTGCAAGAATACAGCATGTTGCTGTATTCTTACAATACAGCAATATTGTATTGTTTTTAATATGCATTAATTGACTATGTTAAAGGTAAGGCTTCCAGTCAATGGTAGGTTATTAGTAGTTAAATCTTTGGGGAGTTCAAAGTTATATGTGGATTTTTGACATACCCCTCCATTGTTCAAGAGTCATCTGTGCTTGACTTACAGTAATCTTCCCAATTCTTCCTTTTCAACAGGCAATAAGTTGGAAGACCATTTATTGTCTGGTTGTGTGATTCCGTCAACATATTCGCTACCAATTCCCATGGGTTTGTTCAAATCTCATTTATTGACTTGAAAGGCCCTCATTTTCCTTTTCTAGAAAACCATGCCTCTATCAGCATCTCGTCTTTGTTGATGAGAACTGGGAAGGGTCTGATATTTTACCCTAATTGCAAGCTAACAAGTTAGCCTGCTCATGGATGCTGGCAGAAGATGTGAGTCTCCTGCAGCAGACACAGAAGGCTTTATTGCTTACAACAATCGCATTAATCAGAACATTAGCATTTTCTTGTTCTAGTCCCTTGGTGATGGGAAGAGGCACAGATGATAGCTGCTCATGCGGTGGCTTGAGCTATGAGAGACGAACTCTGAGCTTAGGGAACACAAATCATTTTTGGCAGCAAACCTGCCTGCCTTTTGCTACAGCAGGAGACAGTAATTTTATTATACTGAATAGTACGCATTCCTGATTTTTTCTCTGGAAGGAACACTATCTCTATCTTTCAAAGCTGTTCACTATACAAATATCCTTGGAAAATACTTCAGAACAAAGGCAGCCAGTGTCTCTGCTCGCAAGACATGCAGAAATGCAAGAGAATGATAGAAAATTGTCTCGCAATAGGGTTACAGTTAGCTGAGAAATCTTCTCGGATGGAGCCTTTGTATTCTTTTCTTTACCTGAAGGGCTTCTTGAATTTTAAGGTGCATACAAGTCACATGGGGATCTTGTTAGAAAACAGATTGTGACCAGTAGATGTAGTTTGGGGCCAAGGATTCTGCACTGTTAGCAAGCTCTCGGGTGATGTTTATGCTACTGGTGTGTGTACAACCCTTTAAACAAAAGTTTATTGTTTAACACTATTGAGTCCAGGCTTCAATAAGCCAACCTAGTAAACTTTTAATACTCAAGTCAACACATTGAATTTTGAACCTTGGATGAGCCCACTCTTGTCAATTAAGTTGTACCAGTCAAGAGTTTTATTTCAGTTTGCTTCATCTACCCCTTCCACACTCTCTATTTACTGCTGCCCATACAGATTGATGAATTCCTACAGCTTGCTTGCTTGCTTGTTTGCTTTCTTCCTTCCTTCCTTCCTTTCTTTCTTCCTTTCTTCCTTTATTTCTTCCTTTCTTTGATGAATTCCTACAGCTAGCTAGCTTGCTTGCTTGCTTGCTTGCTTCCTTCCTTCCTTTGATTTTTTATTTATTTGACAGAGAGAGACACAGCGAGAGAGGGAACACAAGCAGGGGGAGTGGGAGAGGGAGAAGCAGGCTTCCCACCCAATCAGGGAGCCTGATGTGGGGCTCAATCCCAGGACCTTGGTACCATGACCTGAGCTGAAGGCAGACCCTTAACGACTGAGCCACCCAGGCACCCATGCAGTTCTTTCTTAATAGAAGCTGTTTCTTCTTGGGTCAAGTTTTGTACTTCTGTCTCTGGGCTATTCAGGAATCTGATCCCCATTAGGGGTCTGGAGACAATAAGTCAACTGTCCCAATTACAAACATTGAAAGATTTTTATTTCAGAAAATGCTGGTTGTATCCCAAAGGGAGGGTAATTGGTTATACCTCAGCTGGCAAGGGAGCCTCAAGATGATTTATAATTTCAAATTTTTCAGCTTTGTCTCTGATTGCTCACGACTCTCTCCATGTCTCAGAATCTCATTCCTTCCCTACCAGAAGCTGTTATTTGGCTGGACTGAGCATTTAATTGGCACTGCAGTTCTTATCATTATGATCAGGTCTTGGGCCTGATTCCCAGCCATGTCTGCTTCCAGCTGTAAGAGATGAACTCCTAAAGAGGTTTTCTTATTGTCCACTTGCATTCTCTGTTGGGCAGTCACATGTCTTAGTTTCTCCTTCCCTTCTTGTCCTACATGTTTCAGGACTTCAGAAGTTAGATCACAGCACCAATTTGTAATCAATATTTGGTCATTATTGCAGGCATTACATCAGTGCCACAGCTATATGATCTCTTCCTGCCTTGTGTACTTCATCCTGAGTGTTATGGACTCAATGTGTATAAAAAAAGGAAAAACCTCGGTTTTCCTCCTTCTGTGGGGAAAAACCCAGTTCTTCCCTCCTGTGTGTTTCTTCCCTCTGAGTCTCCTTAACTACTCACATAAAACACTTCACTTGGGTCACCAAATATGTGGAGGTTTTTCCCCACACCAAGCAATTCTCTGTGACACCAGCTGGATGTCCTACAATTTAACTCAATTCTGACACTGTCTACACAGAGATAATGTCAGATCCCGCGTATTAAAGGGCTCAGTTCTACAATATTACTCCCATCCCCACCCCACAACACACTTATGACGCCAGTTACAAGCCCAGATGATCGCTTGTGCTTCTGACCAAGTGGCTATAGGTCAGAGGTTCCAATAATCCCCTTCCTTGGGTTTGATTACTTTGCTAAAGTAACTCCAAGAACTCTGGGAAACACTTACTTATATTCACCAGTTTATTAATGGATATGATAAATGACACAGATGAACAACCTGATGAAAAGAGACATAGGGTGAGGTCTGGGAGGGTTGTGAGCTCAGGAGCTCCTGTCCCAGTGGAATTGGGGTGCATCACCCTTCTGGTATGAATGTGCTTGTTTGTCAACCTGAAAGCTCTCCAGGCCTCGTACTTTAGGGCTTTTATGTAGGGTTCCTCACCTAGGTATGATCAATTATGAACTCCATTTCCAGCTGCTCTCCCTTTTCTGGAGGATGGGGGAGGGGCAAAAATTCCATGGTGTTAATCATGGTTTGGTCTTCCTGGTGACCAGCTTCCATCCAGGAACCCACCCAGAGTCACCTCAATAGAACAAAAGATGCTCCTAATGCTTTTATTACTTATGAATTTATGAGGTTTTAGGAACCCCATGTCAGGGATGGGGTCAGAAACAAATATTAGAACAAGAAGATGCTCCCAGTGTACTGATCACTTAGGAAATTATAAAGATTTTAGCTTTGGGGGCAGAGACCAACATATATATTTTCTGATATCTGACAGCTTGTATCCTCCCCAAATTCATATGTTGGAGCTCTAACACCTAATGTGACTGTACTTGGAGATAAGGCCTATGAGGAGGTGATAAAGGTTAAATGAGATCATAAACCTTAATCCAGTAGAGCCGGTGCCCTTATAAGAAAAGGAAAAGTGACCAGAACTCATTGTCTTTCCACATGTACAAACCAAGGAAAAGCCATGTGAGCACATGGCAAGAAGTGGCTGTCTACAAGGTAGGAAGAGAGCTGTCACTAGAAACCGACCATGTGGATACTTTGATCATGAACTTCCAGTTTCCAGAACTGTGAGAAGAGAAGTTTAACATCCAGCCTGTAGTATTTTGTGGTGGCAGCTGAACAGTTTGAGATAGTAAGCCACCCGCAGTGGTAATTTAAATTATTTGTATTATTGTAATACTACTACCTACCATGGATTACCCATTACTCATTTCCTTCTGCCAAAGGGATTATCCCTCTACTCCTCAATTATATAAGTAACTCAGTCCCAGGGCTTTATTGTGACAATATCTTCCCTGAGGCCATGGCTCAGTTCTAATTATTCTATCAGTCAGTACTAGAAAATAGATGTTAAGCTCAAATTGGGTAATTTGAGGAGAGTTTAATAAAACGTCTATGTACTGTCATCTGGGCAGGGTGTTTGGAAACCCATAAGAGATAGCGCATGTCATCACTAGGGCTGAAGAGATAAGAGAGAATGGTTACTGGAACCTGGAAACTGAGAGAGCTGAGTAGGTAAGGCTCCCTGACGGGACCTGAGGCCTCAGGTCAAGGAACTGAGCCATCCCACACCAATCCTGTGGGGAATGTCAGAGCAGCTCACTCTTCTCTTTCCCTCACATCTCCTCATCATTTTTCCTCCCATCTTTTTTAAGAACAACTGGTAGCACACTGATTATACAGGAACCCTTCCAGGGGTAGACACCGTATTTCAGATATAAAATTACCTTTCTGTCCATAGGGTTTCTTCCAGTATAAGCATCTATGAGCTTTCAGAGTAATTTATCCTTCACCTTGGATCTCAAACAACAGATCTCACATGGATGAAGTAGTTGATGGGACTTTGTATGATCCCTGTGTTGGGGACACATATTTTTACTGGTTGAAGGACAAAAATGGATGCAAAAGGGCAAAAAAAAAAAAAAAAAAAAAGACAGAAAGAAAACTGTGAAATAACTTCCATCCTTCCTCCCAGGTTCCCTTCCCCCGCTTCTCCATCCTGTTTTGTACCTGAAGGCAGAGCTATATGGCTTCATGGAAGGAAGGAAGAGAGGCTTGTTGGGGTACTTAATATCCTGGCTTCCTTTCTGTTGGGTTGCAATAGGCTGGCTGCCATCCCCAACAGAAGGTCAAAGCTTCTATGGACCAATCCTTTTCATAAGGATATCTTTGCTTCTGGGATTTGGAAACTGCCCCCTCATAGTCAGGAGAGATTCTTGTACTCTAATTTTTACAAGTCCTACATTCCTTCACTTTTCCTTGGTGTTTTCTTATACCCTTGCCACATTTTGGTAAATAGTTCCTTTATCAAATTATCTCCAATTACCCAATTTGAGAGTGCCATCTGTTTCCTGTTAGGACTCTGAAGATACGTCCACTGTGCTATATTGCTTCCCTGGCTCATTTGGTTCTCTCAGCAGCCCTATGAAATAGGTTATTATAATACTTTAAAGGTAAGGATACCGAGGTTATAAGAGTACATTATATAAGTACATTTCTTTCCAGCTTTATATGAATTGTTCTTTGAACAAGTTGAAATCACATAGTTTGCATAAATTGCATCCTGCTTTTTTTCTCCTACCATTTTCTCTTTGCTTGTGTCATGAAGTTTTATTCATAATTATAATTTTAAGGGCTACATGACAATCCATTTTGTGGGTGTGACGTAATCTACCAAACTGATTCTCTTATGTCGAACATTTGGATCATTTTATGTTTTTCACTGCTCTGAATAAAACTGTGATAAACATTTTTGAGGGTAGCACTGAGTAATATGGTTTGTGCATCCAAATACAGATATATTGCATAATATATATGTATACATAATACATACATAGATATTCAATTGGAAATACTCAAAATAATTATATACACGTTTTGTTGTACAGAGAGTTTCTTCTTAATTGCTTTTTTGGTCCAATTTTTTTCCTGTAAATCTTTCTGAAGATACAGGGAATATAGTACTGTTTCCAGTCAATGAGTTCACTCCTAGAATAAATTATTCTTGGAGCTGACTTTTATTTATCTATTTTGAACTGATTAGAAATAGTGGTAATGATAATACTTTATATTGAAACAGTACTGTAGAGTTTACAAAGCAAATCTTATGTGGCCAGTCAAACTTCTCTGTGTACTAGACTAGATATGTAGAGGAGAAATGAAAGCATAAAGAACAAGATTTGCCATTATGTCAGTTTGGTCGTCTAGTTATTGACACTGAGTGTGGAAAATTCTGCCAACTCCAGAGAGATTCTGATAAACACTAACATCTCATGGATTATATTTTCCATGACTGAAAAGAAGTCAAATAGTCTAAGTTTGGAATCTGCGTACACAGCCCCTGCTCTGTATTTACCAAGTACGCAAAAGATTTGCTTTCTCCCAGCTTCTGATTTTTTCGTCTGTAAATGAGGCTAAAAATATCTTCTTGACAGGGCTGTTATCGAAACGAGCATCCGTATTTGAAAGTTATTTGTAAAGCTGTTGATAAGTGCTAATGGGCTACAGACCTACTTACTGGAAATAGCAAGGGTCTCTATCCTGGGAATATATTGCTAGGTCATTTGTTCTTTTGCACTGGTCATTATATAATCTAGAAGAAAGGGCAAAAACATGTTCCAGCTGCACTGTATAATTAGTCCTGAAACAACTGTCATGTAGACTGTTCCCTGTGTTTGTTCTTTATGGTGCTTGGTGCTACGCTAAGCCTTGACTTTGCTCTTTGCTAGAGTGAGTGGTGGTCTTTTTCTGAGTCTTGGAATTTCACAGTTACAGTCACTTTTTTGTACTAAAATTGCTCTTCCTTTCAATAGAAAAATGACATGGGATCTTATACCACAGAGTATTAGTCCTGGAAAGGATCTTAGAAAAACATCCAGTCCTGAGTTCATAAATTCTAACTCCTAGGGAGGCATGAATAAAGAATGAATATCGAGTCCTTTGGCCTTCTTGTCTTTAGTTTTCCCAAATGTGATAGAAATATGAGTACAGGTAAATTTTTCTTTACTGTGAGGTAAACAACAGTGGGAGAGTGTTGATAAACACTGGAATGGAACTTTAGATTTTATCTGCAAGGAAAAATTAGTGAGTGGTGGCAATTTGGGCAAATTGGAGACCCATGCCTTACATCGTGTCCCTGGAAACAGACTTTGAGGAAGAGAATGACTTACTGGGATGTGCTCTTAAGAGATGCATTTCTAAGAAAGCATGGAAGGCAAGTTTGAATAAAGACCTTATCTGATCCCAAGTGGAGCTGGAGAGCTGGGATGATCCTTCAGAGTTGTCCTTGATTGAAGAAAAGGATCCAGGCCTCAATCAAGGGTAATTCTCAACGATGAACATAATTATGAGCTGTCAGCAGTTGATATTCCCAGTAGAATTTGGATGCAGCATGAATGGGTGTGGTGGTGTAGGGAGGGTTATGTTGGCTCTGGAGAGACTATCTGAGCAGTGCATCATCAAATCTCCTCTGTGGTTCTAATCAATTTTGGCTGATTATTGTCCTGTGCAAAAATGAAGCAGATAACACCATATTTTACAATGTTTCAAAAAAATCCTGGAATTCAGATTATTGAGTTAAATCTACCTATTTTAAATCTTCACTCAAAGGTAAAAGACTGCAAGTTAAAATACTCATGTGAGGCACATCTGATCTCAGGACTCCCAGTTTGCTAATTCATATTTAGTTCAATCTCCCTATTTTAGGACAAAAACATTGACTAGAAGAGAAGAAATAAAAAGGCCAAATTCATAGAATTATTCTGATAACTTTGATTTCCAAGGTCTCAGTGCAGAGATTCTTGCTCCTATCTCTACATTGTCAATGGATATCAATGAAAATGTGCTTTTTTTAAAACTATCTTAGTGCTCATCAGGTCTCCACAGGAGCATTATGAATAATGTCTTGTTCATTAAAATTTATTTACAGATCATTCAAAGAGAAACACTTGGTACTAAATACTTCCTTAGGGAAGGTACTCCAAAAAAAACCTAGTGGCACTTTGCTGACCTCCTAATTAGCAGATTAGGACAGGTCTGTCAGTCCCTCTGGAGAGTCATAAAAAAATTACAATTAGTTGGGAAAGTCAGATTGTAAAGTACATTCTGTGAGGGAAGTTCAAATGGAATAGCTGTCTTTTTAATACCTACTTAATGCTAACTAGGTGTCTTCAAAGTTAGAAGACTTTTTTTATTGAACTTTTAGTATCTTATACAGACACTTGCTCAGGGTCCTTATTTTCAGGACAGTGAAAGAGAAGTCAAAGTTTCAGAAAATTTACAGAAGACCTTGAATGACCCTAGGCCAAGAGATTTGCTGAATCCCCCTTTCCCTCAGAATCTCCACTTTCACTTATTGTAAATGACACAGCCTCAGGGAGAAGAAGCAACCATGAGATAATTGAATAAAAATGGGAAAGACAGTTATAATGAGTAATATTGCGGGCAGTACTTTATTCCCTGTGTTTATTTCTTTTATGTCTTTTTCTTCCCACTTGTTTCTTCCTCTCATCTACAGATATTCTCATGGGTCTTCTGTTCTAATGAAAAAAAAATTCTATCATCCATTTTTCACTTAAACTATTTTTTCCTACCTTGATATTGTTAAACTTCTTGACATAATAGTATAACCTAGTGTTTCTCAAACTGTGAAGTGCATTGAGATCACCACAGCATCTTGCTAAAATGCACATCCTGATTAAGTATGTCTGGAATGGGCCTGAATTTTCACATTTCTAACAGGCTCCCAGGTGATGATGATGCAGCTGGTCCATGATACTCTCTGAATAGGAGAAATTCAAATTATATTTGACAAAGCACTTGCTATGAACTGAAGTTTTTGTCTTTCTAAAGTTCATATGTTGAAGTTCTAATCTTCAAGATGATGGCTTTTGGAGATAAGGCAACTTTGGGAGTTCATTAGGGTTAGATTAAGTCATCAGAATAGGCTCTAATATGGGATTATTGTTTTTATAAAAAGAAGAAGAGACACAAGATCTCTCTTCCATGTGAATATACAGCAAGAAGATTCAGCCAGACAGTGAATCCACCAGCTGCTCAATTTTTGATCTCCCAGTTTCCAGAACTGTGAGAAATGTCTGTTGTTTAGGCCACCTAATCCATGATATTTCATTAAAGTAGCGTCAGCTAAGACACCACTTCACTAAATCACTGTCCAATTTCTCCCATTTTCTTTATTCTCCCCAGTTCCTTGCCTCAAGCTTCCACTCTACCAATCAACTGAGCATCCAATGATCTTTGTATTACCAGCTTTTCGTAATCCTTATCATAATTATTTGCTCACTCATTTCATGACTGAGAGTAACATTCTCTTGTTCTTAAATCTCTCTTCTCTCTTGCCTTATGTGTCTCTGCATCACTCTAGTTACACCTTTTTTTTCCTTCTTTCTCTGGACTTGTCCAGAGTCTCTCTTCTTCCTCTACTGGCCCAATGAAAGCAATTTCTAGGCTTTGTCAGTCACCTTCTTTTCTTTGCTCACTGAGCTCCTTTGTTTTCTCACTTAACCCCAATTCTACTGTACTCTGAATTTCAAATTCTGTATCTCGGATAATGACCTCCATTTTAAATATCACTCCTAATTTATTAATTTTATCCTGGAGCTCTCCTTTCGATATATTGGTGATTCCTCAAACATAACATATCCTCAAATAATCTTATCTTCAGATATTCAAAGAACATATCCTTCATATGCCTGTCTCTAGACCTTTTGTCATAATTAGTCTGGGCTTATAATAAACCATACCTATTTTTAAAATAAACTTTTAACTTTAGAACAGTTTTTGGCTTTCAGAATTATTGTAAAAGTAGTTCAAAGAATTCTTGAATACCCTAAACCAAGTTTCTCCTGTTATTGACATCTTATATTAATATAGTATCCTTGTCACATTTAATGGGCAAATATTGATACATTCTTATTAATTATTGTTAATATTTTATTATTAATCTATAGTTTCTTCAGATTTCCTCAGTTTTTCCCAAATCTCCTTTTTCTGTTTGAGGATTCTATTTAGGATACCACATTACATTTACTCATCATGTCTCATTAGGCATATCTTGGTTGTGATGGTTTTTCAGGTGTTCTTTTTTTCTGATAACGTTGACAATTTTAAGGATGACTGGTCAGGGATTTTGTAGAATATCTCTCAATGGGGAATTTTCTAAACATTTTTCTCATGGTTGGACTAGAGCGTATGTTTTTGGAAGGAAGACCACAAAGATGAAGTGCCATTCTCATTACATCAAATCAAGGGTGCATATCAATATGATTATTGATATTAACCATAATAAGCTGGCTGGGCTAGCATTTACCAATTTCTCTACTGTAAAATACGCCTTTTTTTCCTCCTTTCCCATACTGTATGTTTTGGAAGAAAGCCATTATATATAGCCCACACTTAGAAGAGGGATTTATGTTCCCCCTCTTTAAGGATGGAGTATCTGTGTAAATCATTGTAAATTTTCTGCATAGGATATTTACTGTGCTTTTGTTGTGGATGAGAAGAGAATAAGTTTCATCTATACATGACTTAGAGGCATAACAACATTTAAAGATTATTATTTATCGGGGCTCCTGGGTGGCTCAGATGGTTAAGCATCTGCCTTCAGCTCAGGTCATGATCTCCAGGTCCTGGGATCGAGCCCCATGTTGGGCTCCCAGCTCAGTGGGGAGTCTGCTTCTCACTCTCCCTCTGCCTCTCCCCCTGCTTGTGCTCTCTCTCTCTCTCAAATGAATAAATAAAATCTTAAAAAAAATAAAAAAAATAAAGATTATTATTTATCTCATATTATTAAAGTTCTGCTATGACAGAAGAAGTGAAAATAAAGGACTTAGATATCTTGCTGTGATTGTGACATGACTTACCTAAAAGCAATATTATTTTTCACAACTGCAGAAGGAAATTGAGATAAGAATAATCAGTGAGTTTTTATGGCCACTGTATTTTACTCTATAATGATACCAACTTTAAATACACATAAAATTATTTTTAAGTGATAATACTTGGGAGTTTGAATCAAGGGAAGGACCAGTTAAGTAATATCTGCATATTTTTCTTCAAATTTTTATGTTCTAGCTATTGGTGAACACGTGGTCTTTGGGGGTAAAATATCATATGGATTATAGCCTATTGTATCGGCCACACTTCTGGCTTCAGAAAGGAGTATCTAACAAAATCTGTGACTCCTGCTTGGTTTTGACAGCCTTTTTTGTGGAATACACAATTTGGATGACACCAAAATGCCATGCAGTTCATTTCAGGGAAACGGTTTTATATTTAAAATACAGGCACAGCATTTATTTTTTATTTTTTTAAGATTAATGTATTTATTTTAGAGGTAGGGAGAGGGCAGAGGAAGAGGGAGAGACTTTTTTTTTTTATTCTGTTATGTTAGTCACCATACATTACATCATTAGTTTTTGATGTAGTGTTCCATGATTCATTGTTTGCATATAACACCCAGTGCTCCATTCAGTACGTGCCCTCTTTAATACCCATCACCAGGCTAACCCATCCTCCCACTCCCCTCCCCTCTAGAACCCTCAGTTTGTTTCTCAGAGTCCATAGTCTCTCATGGTTCGTCTCCCCCTCCGATTTCCCCCCTTCATTTTTTCCCTTCCTGCTATCTTCTTCTTTTTTTTTTTTTTTAACATGTAATATATTATTTGTTTCAGAGGTACAGGTCTGTGATTCAACAGTCTTACACAATTCACAGCGCTCACCATAGCACATACCCTCCCCAGTGTCTATCACCCAGTCACCCCATCCCTTCCACCCCCCACCACTCCAGCAACCCTCAGTTTGTTTTCTGAGATTAAGAATTCCTCATATCAGTGAGATCGTATGATACATGTCTTTCTCTAATTGACTTATTGGGAGAGACAGTTTTAAGCAGACTCTATGCTGAGCATGGAGCCCAGCATGGCTTGATCTCATTACCCTGAGATCATGACCTGAACCAAAACCAAGAGTCGGATGCTTAACTGACTGCAACACTCAGGGGCCCCTAGAGGCACAGAATTTATAAAAAAAAAAATAGTTTGCAAGGTAGGTGTGGGTCAGTGTGGGGGTGCAAACACAGGAAACATATTCTTAACTGTGTTGGTTTCAAGATGGTCCACCACAGTCTCCCCCCTCCCACACACAAATCATTTCTTTGAAATATTCTATTTTTAAGGGAGAAAGCAATTTCATCACCATAACAAAACACAGAATTATAACATCTGTTTCACAATGTAGCTTGTATCTTTTTCGACAGTTTTAACACATTTCTGAATATAACATATTTTCCCATTCTCATGCCACACTTGGCGACTAAGATCACTAGACACAGGAATATGTTTTCCTTGCTTGCTTCCTTCTTTTCTCATGAAAAGAATAAAGTCCTGAAAACAAGGATCATACTCTCATGATAATCTAGGCATTTTTAATGGTCTTTTAAATAGGTTGCTCTTCTTAGTCTCTACAATTTATCTGCATGTCAGAAGTCTCTTTCGTGCTACCTTGGCATCTCTCTCCAATTCCTACCCATGAAGATAACACAATTTTGATTTTTATAGTTATTATTTTTTTGATTGCATTCCTAAGCACTACAATTTAGTTTTGTCTGATGTTTGAAAACTCAATAAATAGAATGATATAGAATGTGTCCTTTTGTGGCTTTTTTCCCCCAGTTTTATTGAGAAATAATAGAAATATTTTCTTGTATAAGTTTAAGATATACAGCATGATGATTTGATTTACATATATTATGAAATGATTACCACAAGAGGCCCAACTAACATCCATCTTTTCATATAGATACACTAAAAAGAAAAGAACAGAAGAAAAAAGGAAAAATAATTTTCTCCTTATGATGAAAAGACAACATGAATAATTACTTTTGTGATATGGCCAGTCTAGTCTGTTCCCCATGGTATCTCTGCCCACCTCGACAGGCTTTATAGACCTTTTTCTGTTGGCTTAGTCCTATGATTAGGCAAGAAATTGCTCAACTTCTTGACCTGTCAACTTCACCCTCCTGAATTAGCATATGCCCCCATAGAAAAACAGGGCTCAAGCTCTCTGGTTCAGTTCCCTGGTACTCAATATTCTCATGCACTCAATCCTGCCTTTTTTGTTGTTGTTGTTGTACATCTTTTCTAATTGTTCTTAGAGGGAATGTTGACCTCAATTACATAGTCAACCATTAGTGGTAACAGAAACTTCATATTTCTTACTTTCCACAGGATAGTTCAACAAATATTTTTGAGGTGCTTATTATGTGTTTGGTGTGGTGCTAAGTACTAGAGACTAATATACATACTCCTTAATAGTATCAATGTACAGTTATTGAATAATACAGGTAAATGCAAGAATGGTTCCAACTAGGTATTAAACATTATTTTTTCCAATGGAATTGAGCTATAAAGAATCAAGTATATTATAAGTAAAAAAACTCACCTGTGATAGTAATAAAATGTGGTATTGTCCAGTGTCTTAGAAAAGATGAGGAGTGTCCCTGAGAGAATGGTTCTATCAGGGATGATAAGGAAGTATGTACAAGGAAATATGAATTCAAATTAAACAGAAAAATTAGTGCCAAAGCATCATGCAATTATAAGAGCTATTCTAGGTGGTCAATAAAATTTGTGGCAAAATTTTTATAATTGTCATTGGAAGAAAGTGTATCCTCCTCAGCAAAACAGTAAATATTGAGATTACTCTGCAAATAGATATAAAAATATTGATGCAAAGAATATGCCTCTAGACAGAGTACACAGTGGGGCCAGAAAGAGCAAGAGAGGAGGACAAATTGAAGAAGAATCACACACACACAAAAAAAAATTTAAAAAATGAAAGAAGGAGGAGAAGGAGAAGAAAGAAGAAGATAGCGAAAGGCCGGCAGGCAGGCAGGTGGATAGGCAGGCAAAGCAGGCAGGCAAGGAAGGAAGGAAAAGAAGAAAATCTACCTGGGAGCAGAATAGAAATTTTCCTTAGCCACACTGAACTATATATTTGCATCATTTTCTGTATTAGGTACTGGGGATATAGCAGGAGAAAAAATAGGTAAAAATTCCTTCCATCAAAATGCTTACATTTCAACTGGGAAGAAAAAAAAATTAATAAATAATTTAATAAATAAATTTAATAAATAATTTATCATATAAATTCTATGAAGAAATAAATAACAGGGAAAGGGATTAAGAAATTCTAGGAGAGTGCAGTTTCAGATAGTTGGTAAGCAAATTCTCATGGAGAAGATGAGATATCTTCCGGAGACTTTTGAGCAGATGCCTGAAGACTGGCAAAACTTGTTAGAGTGAGACATGTGGATATCTAGGGAAGTAGTGTTACAGGCCAAAAAAGACCCCAAAACAAAGCAAAAAACCCCAGCAAATCCAAAGGCCCTGAGGTAGAAATGGACCTGGAATGGTTGAGGAACAGCCACAAATTCACTTTGGTAGGAATGGAGTGGGCAGAGGTCTGTTAGTTGACTAAGTCATATAAATAATAGGGAAAACAGAAAAATTCAGGGCCTTATAGGTTTTTATAAGGAATTTGGTTTTTATTCTAATAGGAAAAATATTAGGTTTCTTAAAGCAGAGTCATAACATGATCTGGCTTAAATTTTGAAATGATCATTCTGGATACTAGTCTACAGAGCAGAGCAGTGAAGGCAGGAACAGAGATAGCACTTAGGAGCTATTTGAATAGTCTAGGCGAAAGATGTCTTAGATCAGGATAGTAGCAATAGAGGAAGAGTTTTTGGAATATATATAGTTATAAAATATATAAATAATATAACTATAAAATAATATAACTATACTATTTATATATAATTGTTTATGATAATATATATTAATATATAAATAAGCAGTATAGTTTGAACATGGAGTTTAATAGCTGAATAAAAAGTTCAAGAGAAGAATCAAGAATAACTCACTATTTTTGGCTAAGCAACTGGAAAGATTTAGTCCATATTTATTTAGATAGGAAACATTGGAGGAGGAAAAAGTCTGAATGAAAAAAAAACCATGAGTCTTGTGGACATGTTGATACTGAAATATCAGATGTTCATGTAAAAGTGTCAAGACTTTTGGATATATGATTGTAGCATTTGGAGTAGTATTAAAAACTGAGATTGGATGAAATCACCAGAAGAGTGAGAATACAGAGATGAAATAATATATATGAGGACCAAGGTCTGGGTGGGCATTTTGGCATCTAGAAGTCAAGAATATGAGGATCCATCAGAAAAGACACTGAGAAGGATTAGATAGTGAGGAGAACATAGAATAATAGAAATTGGGACTATGAAGGTATTAACTTTGTTCTTAATGACAAAGTACAGGGTATAACAATGAGAGTGAGAAGCTAAGAAGAAGTGAAGAACTATTTTATTAGAAGACATTTAGTGAGCTCAGAACCCAGCATACTGGATATATAATCTGTGTGAATATTAGAATCACTAAGAATTATGAGAACTTTGCCAAATAAAGCAACTATGACATTTGAGGCAAAAATCTTCATAGATGTGACCCAAGGTGTCTGTAAGTGATTGCAACAAGGAGAGGTTGTAGTAATATGATATAAAGACATTAGATTAAAAGCTTTTTCTTTTTTTCTTTTCCCTTTTCTTTTCTTTTCCTCAAAGAAGAACTAGAAGTAGCATGTGGAACAAGGTTGATTTTTATCTTGCCTCTCAGCTCAGTGGTATGAGTGATGAGGGGAGAAAATCAGGAACCACTTGAGAGGGTTTCTATGTAACAATAGGTTCATGAGAAAGCCAGTTAGGTTACGGTAAGAACATGAAGGGAACATGAAGGGAAGCTGTTAGGGATAGAAGGAATTTGGCTGTGAATTCCAGAGAGTGCAGTGGAAAGTCCAGGAGATGGGAAGCAGGGGTAAATGGGGTATAAGAGAGGATTTTCAGAATTTTGTTGGGGTAAGGGTCTGGGTAGTGAAAACTTCACTGGCTAACATAAACAGCCATAGAAATACTTTGCCATCTTCCAACATTTGAAACAATTTCCACTTGTAACGCGTTTTGCGATTTTACACCTAGACTATCTATGTGTCTCATCTTCTCCATGTAGGATTTCTTGGCTCCAACTCACATAACCATCTCCTTTTTCTTTCTTTGTGGAACATATACAATTAACCCCACTCTTTTGGTTACATCATTTGTGAGTTTACTGATTCAAAATCTTTACTGAGGATTTACTATGTATCAGGCACTTTGTAAAGAAGTAGTGAACAAAAAGTCATAGTTACTGTAGCCAACATGAGTGAGTGTATTTGTATATTTTATTGTACATTCTCCAATGGCAAAGGTCATATTTTGCAGTTTTGCCCCTATGTAGTACAGCTCTGTAAAACTAACAAGTGTTCCATAACTGTGTTATAAAAAGATTGAATGAGTAGTTTTTGGCTCTCTTGAAATAGATTTATAGCAAACATAATATGCTTATGTAAAGAATGTGATCATAGAAATGTCTGATAATTTGCAAATAGGCCTTTCATCATCTGTCAGCATTCCCAAATTATTTTAGTGCTAGTAAGGAAAAATGTTTTATATACTGCACATTTATTATTTTTAAATAGTTATTGCCATCTTGAATATGAGGCCTAAGGAAAGTGATAATAATAGAGGCACTGGAATGAATTTGAAAAGATTCTTGATTCAGAAAAAGAGTAGGAAAAAAATTGAGGAAAAAAAGTGACGTTAAAAAAGATACAGTGTTAGGGAACAATAAGATGTAACTGAAAAGATTATTTGATTAAGTGTTTATATCAACGTTAATTAACTTCTTAAACAATTAACTGATGGACCCATCCTTCAGAGGGAGCCTGAAAAGGAGCAACTTGAAAAACGTAAGATCTCACAGTTTGAGTGGAACCTCAAATTCTGATATTTTATCAACCACAAAGATGAGGAAAAAGAAAGTTGGGCAAAGCCATATTCCTAATAAATATAAAGTTAACCAAATGTCTTTTAACACTTGGTTAATTCCTTGAAATTATTATTATTATTTAAAAAATAAAAACAGAAGTAGTGAGACAAATAATGAGTGGAATGTCCAGAATTTATGAATGTCTTAATTTCCTTAAGTTTTAACTAAAGCACAGACCTATGTTAAAGAATATGGCAGTAGAAGTGTAGCTCCTATCAGTAATAGAAGAGGAAGGTAGAAAAAGACAAGTGGAGATGGGGAATCACAGCTGGGTTGCCAGCTCCATCTCCATTTTTAAGTATATTTGTTATTTCCTTGATGGGATGCTAGAGATTGTATTGCAGGGATCAGCTCAGGGAGTAACACCCAAATTCTCAGAACTGAAGTTTTGGGTTAGAATCACTATTTGAGCATCAGAGTCAACTAACTTGTCATCTTCTGGGCAAGTACTCTAAGGACAGACCAGCGATGTGTGGACAGAAGATAAATTAGGTCAAATGTCACAGATGAGGAAATTAAGATCACAAGGTAATGAGTAGAGAGGAGCTTGAATGTCTTTTCTGGAACATATGGCATGTGATTACTCTCCAGTGATCCATAAAAATGTGGCAACAACAGAGCAGTAGTATTAATAACTTACATTTTTCCATGTGCTTGAAATGTAAAGTGTGATATAAATTATCATATCTGAGTCCCGTATTTTTCTAGTGATACCAGCAAGAATATATTTTCAAAGAAGGAAACTCATACTCTTAACTATGGAAAGACTGCCATTTAGTAGCTGAATGACCTTCAGCAAAGCTGGGACTTGGACCACAGTGTCCAGCCCTTCATCTCATGCCTTCCCTGGTATTTGCCACCTTGACCTGGGTCTGACTCAGGCTGCTGATCTGTTTTCAGACTTCATAAAGTGCAGAATCTAATCTATCATAACCAAGCCTCCTCAAATTCAGTAAATTATTGAAAAACAAATCAATCTTAAACACATATATACATAAATTAATGATTCATAACTTGTGATCCTGTTTCTTGAAGTTTTTTAAAAAAATTAATATTACCTATGCATATTTTATATATGTGTTTTATAGCCACTAGCTGCTGAATGGGCATGTCAGGTAAGCATAGCTGAACATTATAACATAAATAATATATGCAAGAAAACATATTTTAAATACAAAATGACAGATCTCGGGCGCCTGGGTGGCTCAGATAGTTAAGCGTCTGCCTTCGGCTCAGGTCATGATCCCAGGGTCCTGGGATCGAGTCCCGCATCGGGCTCCCTGCTCCTTGGGAGCTGCTTCTCCCTCTGTTTCTCTCTCTCTCTCTATCATGAATAAATAAAATCTTTAAAAAAAAAAATGACAGGTCTCACACACCTATTTCTGTAAGTAGTGTAAAATATGGTGAATAGGACTTTTACATTAAAAAAATGAAATTTTCATTTACATCCGTGACTGTTGGCTTTCTTTAAATGTTACCTCACACAATGTTGTAGGGTTGAAAACGATGAAGCCCTTTGAAAAGCATTAAGTTTGCCCTATAAATGGCAGGTATCGTGATTAAAATTAATACACTCAAGCTCATGTGATGTCCTTCAAAAAATGATGAAATTGGCAGCCAATTTGAATCAGTGAGTATGGCCTATTGATCTTAATGTTTAAACTAATGCTTTCCTCCTAATTATTTAAAACCCCGATAGGCAACTTAGTAGTGCATTGACAGTGTTATGTCAATACATGTGAATATGTGACCTATAGTTTGTGTGCAAAATAAGCCACTTAGGTAGTTATAAAAAAAGTTTACTGAAAGCCTCCCAAAGCAACTGGTATGTAAGCCTTTAAAATGTTAGAAGATTTCAGGGAACCAAAGTTGGTATTTTTATGGAATGTTTAAAGCTGGACATAAATATTTTAGTGAACTGAGCTGCTTAGTCATCTGAAGTTTATGACTTGGTTCAAAACCATTTATCTAGTCAGAAGCTAGTCCTAAAGTATAGTTTAGTATTTCTGTTATACAATTGCAGCAACGAAGCATTACTGATTCTCAATTTGAAGAGTTCTGTGTAACTAAAATAGTTAAAAAATGTAAAAATTGTTGGAAGTGATTAATAAAACCAACATAAATCAATAAAAGCAACATAAACGTATGCATTGTACTGAAGAATAATCACTTACATTTCAGAAATCTCAAAATTATATGGATTTAAGTATCTTTTCCCATGACCAAAATAAGGACCTTTGCTGAAACCTCATGAAACAAAGAAAGGAGGTAATAAATATTAACAGAGCTGTTTACATGGTTCTGTAGCTGAATTTATGCTTGCAATAATACAGGTACATTCTCCAAATTGCTAGCAAGGGGAAGAAATAGGCTTTATTAATGTCTACAATTTCAAAGTGCTGCTCCAGATTTTACTCAGGAAATTATTGCTTAAAATCAGTGGAATGTGTAAGACTGTTTTCCTTTAGTTTCTGTCCTGAAACTTATTTCTATAAATCTTTCATTTTGAAAATTTCAAGGTTAAGCAACTGGCTCCTTCATGGTATCACACAATAAAAATGAAATTACATTAAAAAGTAAGGTTTTGGCTAAGATATTGGATAATGGTAAGGTATCAATGCAATTACTGTGTTACCATAACAATGAAGGATTCTGTAAAATGAAGTTACCTTCTTCATGCCCTAGAAGAAAATTAAATGTGTTTTTTTTTTTATGACAGTGAGCCTTCTTGAGGACAAGAATACTAGTGTATCCCAAAGGCCCCAAATGGTGTCTGGTACAAAATAGATGCTTAAGAAAAACTTCTGAATGAATGAATAATTACAATAAATTGACCACAACCTGAGTTTACACCATGCAGAAGTATAAGACTGTGATATTGGGGCACCTCGGTGGCTCAGTCGTTAAGCGTCTGCCTTCGGCTCAGGTCATGATCCCAGGGTTCTGGGTTCGAACCCCACATCGGGCTCCCTGCTCAGCGGGAAGCCTGCTTCTCCCTCTCCCACTCCCCCTGCTTGTGTTCCTTCTCTCGCTGTCTCTCTCTCTGTCAAATAAATAAATAAAATCTTTAAAAAAATAAGACTGTGATATTTGCTTCATATTTTCTTTTCTTTTTTTTTTTTTTGTTTTGATTATAGTTCTGCTTTAATAGGGTAAGACTTGAAAATACACAGATATCCAGGAAAAAAAGTAAAGCAGTATGAAGTATTGAGAGCACAATTGGGCTTTAATTTGGGTCTTCAGTTTCTAATTGTAACAGCAATCATACTTCTCAACAAACAATGTCCACCAGCTCTGCAAACACATCCAATGGTAATATTAGAGCAATACACTTTACACTGGACACTTTACACCCACTCTAAATTCACCATGTGTTTCATCTGGGTTTTTCATAAGAAAAGAGGCATATCTATAATTCACAATCAGAGTCAGGTTTCTGAAGACTTAGATATGAAATATTGCCTGTCAATTTGCTTCTCAAACTGAATTTTAAAAAAAACAGTATAATTTATTCTTTAAAGCAATTTTATAGACATGGGTGGTCCAATTAATTTCATAGTGACGTTGGTTGAATATGATACAAAGGAAATACAGGTATCTTCCAGGACAGTAGGATAAAGGAAGCTTTCAGAATTCATGAGGAAAAAAAAAGGTGATAAAACCTAAATTTCTTTTTCAGATGTTTTAAAATTTCTATAAAACCTTTTGTTCCAAAATTAATCACTTAACTATGATACATAAAATATATTGAATGCGTTGCCTGACATCAAGATGGGAAACCCTCTCTTTCACATAATAAAATCCCCTTCTGGTCCATCTTGGACCAAGTCCTGGTTGTCTGATGGCAGATTTATCTTGAGAGGCCTAAATTTGTAATAAAACGCACTGCTTTCATCTACTGGTTGGTATTCCTGTTCAATTTCAGTTAAGAAGCCACTTCCAGAGCCACTTCCAGATCCTGATCCCGAGTCAGATCCAAAATAGTCCTCCGAAAGAGGGAAGACATCATTCAAGTTCTGGGATCTTGTCATTGAAGAAGGATTGGTCCTCGGAGGAAGGATTCTGTTGGATTCCCCCAGAAGTAGGTTGAACATCGGTCCCTTTTCATCAACGCAGTTTGCAGAATTACTATCAGGACTGCAGCGTACCCACTGGTACCTGGCTCTCCGCACAGGAAAACCTTGAACTGAAGAATCCAAAACCAGGAGGAGGGCAAGAGCCAGGACAAGCCTACTGCCCTGTTGGAGTAGCTGCATGGTGACCAGCTCCCTTCAGTTCTGCTGCCTGCACACCGACCTCACGATTAGGAAATGTAGCAGGGTGCACTCTGTCCCTTTTAGAAAAAGTTCCAAAACCTCAAACCCTGCCCAGAACCCACGTCACAATTTCCCCTCTCTGGCTCCTGTCCCTGTCTGTGTCCACCCCTGAGCTGCGTTGCCAAGGACTCCATATTTTCTTTTCTTTTCTTTTTCTTTTTCTTTTTTTGCTTCACATTTTCATCAAGATACTATGCCAGCATACCCAACTCAGTATGTCTAAGATCCAACCTATTCTTTTCTTCCACATTAGCTTTACTGCTGTTCAGTCCCTATTCTGATTAATATTACCATATATTCCCTGCCACTCTGTAAAATCTCAGCCATATATGACTCCAAATCATCATCTTGGCCTCTTTAAAGACCAATGTCTTGCCTGTCTAGTCTCTGCACTATTTTTTCATTTAGGTAAGAGTCTCTTATCTGGTCCCCTTTTCTTCTATTTCTGTTTTTTTAAAATCACCCTGAGGGCGCCTGGGTGGCTCAGATGGTTAAGTATCTGCCTTCGGCTCAGGTCATGATCCCAGAGACCCGGGATCAAGTCCCGCATCGGGCTCCCTGCTCCTTGGGAGCCTGCTTCTACCTCTGCCTCTCTCTCTCTCTCTGTCTCTCATGAATAAATAAATAAAAAATCTTAAAAAAAAAAAAAATCACCCTGAGATTATGGAAGTTGTAAGAAGTTGTATAAATTTGTTTTAGGTGGTGCTGAATGTATAGGAACAAAGAAACAAACACGTCAGCATGCAAAATAAAGATAGAAGTTTTTATTACTTGCACATAGAAGGAGTCCGGAAGTAGGGAGTAAAACTTCATGAACAGAGAACTAGATTTATTCTGTATTGCTGCTCTACTGTCCTTCATGATCTACCTCATGATTCAAGATGGCTGCTTGAGCTATACTCAATATGTCCAGTTAAATTTATTGGCCAAAACATAGGCATGTGGCCACAGCTTACTCCATAGAAGTCTGGGGAATGTAGTTTGCCCAGGAGAAAATGGATGCTATAAATTGCAATCTCTGCCAAACCAAATGTTTTACAAAAATTATCATATTTAACTCTCACAACACATCCTATAAAATCGATCTTAATATTCTTATTTTGAGATGATGAAACAAACATTCTTGGAGAGGTTATATAATTCTACAACTTTATTGTCCTCAGCCCATATTCAGTGCTTTCTGCTACCTTATGCCTGCTCATGAGCTACCATGCTGCTCCTTTCTGGAAAGGACTGGCTCTTAAGCTTTTTAGATGCTCAACAAAAGCTTGATGGCCTGATGAATCTGGTCCAGGGTGAGGGGCAGAGAGTTTAATTCTATCTGAGAATCTCATAGTTCTAGCTGAGCATCAGGAAATAACTAGTTTTCAGGAATATTATCTCTTCATTCATACATCATTATCATTGAAAAGAATACATTTGTCTCAACTGTCAAGTCAGAAACCAAAAGATTTAGGATACAGGAGGATGACAAGGAAGAAAGGATGATAGTATAAAACTTATAATCTTTAACAAAAAAGGGTTATTTTTTAGACCTCTTTTCTTTGGTCAACTGCACATTTTGAGCTTTAAGAAAGGGAGAAAATCTTGCTAGACATGTGAAGAGGACCGAAGAACTCAAAATTAAAGAAGGATTAACTGAGTAAGCATCACTGAACAAAGTTCATGCTTTAGACACATTAGCCACCTGGAGTAATCAGAATAATCGCATTCCTATTTGATTATAATTATAGTATTGTTGAAAACTTGGGAGAAAGGAAATTCATTTGTAGCAAAAGTCCTACAACTAAATTAAATCTAGTTGAGGATTTTTCAGTTTCTTGCACTGTCCACGTCCTGCCAAAATATATGTTAGCCTAAATTTTTTGGTGGTAATTTGTAGAAGTCACTAGTTCAAGAACCTCTTACCTAAAATTACTTATTTCTCAGTCAATGCTCCAGGTATTGCTGAATGCCACTTTGCTTATCCCAAAGGAAGCAGTTTTATCTCCTTCACTAATTAACTACTCACTTTCCTTGTCCAGAAGGAGTGATGCTTTACTGACTTACAGCCATATTTTTTCATATAAAGAGGATACATAATTGGTAACACTTAAGGACACAGGTAATTAAACAGCATGGTTGAATACCCAAGTTGCTTAATTTACTAGAAATCATTAATGTATGGCACTGCTTTAATTGGTTATATTTTAAAATGATAAAATTATGGTATTTAGAGTAATTGTTTCTGGGTTTTTGTGATTATTCATCCCCCCATGTATTTGAGTTTAAATTTAATTGGTAGTAAAATAGTTTGTTCTTTGTAATAGATAACCAACTTACATTTGTGTACTTAATTTATTAACTAATTCTATTAATTTGTTTAATAAATATTTATTGGCGAGGCAAGAGTTCTAGCTCATTTTGTGACTATCTTTGGCAAGACACCATTTTAGATGGGTTTAGAAAATGAAGAAGACAAATTTCCTAGTCATAGCTGGAGAGTTGGGGGGAAAATAGGAACAATTAAGTATGTACAACATGGTACACAGATTAAGGGGACTTTGACAAAGTACTAGGGGACCACAGAGAAACAATGAACTTTTCCTGACAGTGCCTAAGACAGTTTTATCAAATAGATAAAATCTGATTTGAGGGGCGCCTGGGTGGCTCAGTCGGTTGAGCGACTGCCTTCGGCTCAGGTCATGATCCCGGAGTCCTGGGATCGAGCCCCACATCGGGGTCCCGGCTCGGCGGGGAGCCTGCTTCTCCCTCTGACCCTCCCCCCCTCATGCTGTTTCTCTCTCGCTCGCTCTCAAATAAATAAATAAAATCTTTAAAAAAAAAAATTCTGATTTGACATTGAAGATGAGTAAAAGTTTATCAGGTGGAAGATTTGGTTACAACATACTGTTCAGAGAGCGCTTAAAGGTAAGCCCATGATGCATTGGATACTTAGGGGAGAGACCAAATATGCCCAGAATGTAGGGTATATGGCAGTAGAATAGACTTCATCCAGACTCTAGAATAATTTACCTTATATCATGTCTTGTGATCCACACCAGCCCTTGGAATAGCCAAATGTTTAAATGTCACAGATGCTGCCGTTCAACGCTGTTATGGAAAATGCCCTGATCCATTTCCTTTCCAATGGTCCTGCAATAGCTTTTCCACAGCCATTATTGTTCTCAACCTATATCCAAGCTGGCTCTCCTGCTAGGGTCAACACAGCTGATGCCCAAATTCTGCCCTTCGGTTCCAAGTCCTGGATCCCAGATTTGGAATTACATCCCTCCATTACTTAACCAAACTTTTTTTGACTGACTGCAGAGAATCCGGCATCTAAATAATTGGAGAAAATCCCCTAAAAATTAATTTTTTCTACTCTACAGTCCTTTGTAACAGAACATGAATATATGGCTGAAAGCAAGTTTGCCTCAGGTAGTCAGTATTAAAATCAAAATTATTTCTTTAAATTGACTCAAATAAGTGTCCCCAATAGGGCATGTGCCTTTGATCCCAACTGTGTTCCTTGCATTTTCAGACTTCTATTCTCCCAGTCCAACTGGTACATTTCTTGCTTTTTCTAAACTTGTTATATATATATAACTAAACTAAACTTGTTATATATATATATATATATATATATATATATATATATTTACTGCCAAAGAAGCAAATCTTTAATCAACATCTTGTTATTCTTTCATCCCTACTTAGCGATGTGACTTCATTTACTAGGCACACTCAGAGCCTTTCAGTCTGTCCTTCTAATGGTACCTTCCTTGGGAGGTAGTGACATAATTTGGAATCAGATAGAACAGGACTTCAGTATTGGCCCTGCCGCTTTCTTGCTTTGTGATTTTGTGCAAATCATTTAACTCTCTTATCCTCAGTTTCCTCACCTGTGAAGTGGAGATAGTGACAGCTAACAATGGTGTTTACATTTGTAAATGATTACTTTTAAATTATCACCTAGGTACCTATGTGATATTTCTTATTTTCCCTTCCTACCCTCAAAGCCTAAAATATTTACTACTGACCTTTACAGAAAAAGTTTGCTAACCTCTGCTGGGCCTTTCTCAGAGAATGTAACAAAGAAGGATAAAGGTCTTCTGACTATCCAGCCCACCTCCAAAACTAAGCAAACCAATAGAACAACGATTCTTCTCTAACACTTAAAGAAACAAAATGACCTATGCGAATGAGCTGCATATTGATGCAAAGTATTATTAAATATCATAAAAAGCAAAATGTGAATAAAACTTGATAACAGAAATTTAGAAACCTTTTTAGAATGATCTGGGTTGGTCTCCAATGTTTTGTACAGTTTAAGAATCAATAACATGCTTTAAATCAAATAAATTATCTAAATGATGACATGTTTCTGGCTGAAACATCTCAACTGACTCAAATATGTAGGCTGGGGAAATAAAGATTTTGATCGAATTTTGATAATTTATATGCAAAACAGTTTTTATCTTTAGGGAGAGTAAAAGGAAAGTAGATGGTTTTGATTTCATTTCATGTATGAAATACTTTAGGATTTACATAAAATTGTAAGATGGATCTGATGACTCCTCTAGTTCCTGCACTTGTAATATTGGTAGATTTAAGTAAATATCAAAAATAATTAAATTATTTACTCTGGAGAGATATTTAATATGCTGGGACAATTGATGAATAATGAATCCCATTTCTTCCCTTCTCTCATGCTATAAAAAAAGAGGTGTGGGGAAGTGAACATTCTGTTCTAGAGGGATAAACATTAGTCTTAACTCCTCTTTTAGTCACTACATACATAGCTATAAAAGAACCCTTTATTCTCAATGATTTTAGGTGTCATCAATTGTAAAATTGGTAAATTGGGGGAGGCAGCTGGAAGGGTTGGTCCACTCCGTTGAAAGTTTATTGTCAATATCAAATGAAATAATGCACATGAAATTATTTTTTGAAGTATATACCAGGGCAGCAGGTCGAAGAGGAATAAGATACTTATTTCAATTAAAATGATACAGTTAAAAAACAGTAACATACCTGTCATGGTAAATATAAAGTTAAAAAATTTAAAGAAATGTAAAGTTAAAAAAATTGATAGAAAGTTTTCATAAAAAGTATAAGATATATAGGTAAGATATAAAAACAATCTTTATAAAGGATCATTTTTTCTGCATTTTTCAAGGAAAATGCAATTGCAATTTCTTAAATAAAATGAAATTCAAACTGTGAAAATAAGCCCAAACCTAAACTTTAATTCTGCTCAAAAGTAAATGACTGTAATAAAGATGCCTTTATTTAGCACAAAAAGTATTTGAAATTTTGGGTCAGTAAAATGATAAGGAGTATAGCTGAGCAGCATAATATATTGCATGTAAGATTCCTATAACATGTCCAGAAAAACTAGACATACTGTTTGCACAAAATAACAATAAAAAGTATAAAACAGTGAAGAAAATGGGTAGCTCAGTTTAACACTAATTGGTGTCTTTTAGATAAAATAAAATGTCTGTCTCAAAGCATACTTTTTATTTATATTTAATTTAGATAACTTTTTAATTTGAATATTATATTTTAAAGAAAGATGCTGTTACATGCTTGGAAGAAAATCTAAGAGCTTTAGGGAAGAAAATCAGGTAGCTTAAAGTTACTATTATTAGGGTCTATGCAGGTGTTAAATGGAAGACAAAGACAGCAAACCATTATTCATTTCTTTAACTGTATGGTGACCAGGATATAGATTTACAAATATCATTTGGGTATGTGGCCTTTCACAGCATGGTGGGGCAACATGGGGAGGGTGGGTGGCAGGGAAGATGTACCATTGTAAGGAAATAACAAATGAAGAGAAAGAGAAATGATTGAAATATGGTTTTACTGCTGGGGCATATCTAAATCAAAAGAGAAAACAAAGGTTTGGTGTTTTTTAATCGTGGAAATATGCAAATTCACGTTAGTAGATTTGAGAACTTCCAGATTACTGTAGTCCTATTGTTTCTCCCACTGGCTACTTTGCCATTTCAGTGTAAATAAATCAGGGCTTGCAATATTTAGCCTGTATTATCACTTCAAATTAATTATTAGATGAAATTAGGAAACTCCTATTCCTCAGAGGCACCAGGGAACGCTGAGACACTGAGGGATGAGGAAAGGTGAAAGAGAGTTGAGAAGTACTGACCAATCTCTTAGGTAACATTTTTTGAAATCATACAAATTTTAGCTTTGCGTTTTGATCATAGCAACTACCAATGCAAAATCTTACACACATAGGAAAACAAATAGCTCCCAAATGTCACGTTGCTAATTTTACTAGATGAAGAAAGGCTTGTGTTAAAGAACATTGGACTTTAACTCTTAGCCATGACTTTCTGTTGAACAGTTTTCTTTGTAAGTAAGCCAGTGACATCATGTTTGGAAAGGCTTCTCTCACTGAGGTGTCTTATCTAGAGCAGTAAGTAAATGGTCATAAATCCGTATTTCAAGTTTAATTTTGTCTGGACAGACATAAAATTTCTTCAACATTTACAACTTCTGTAGATTTCTACTTGGAGAGAAATAGACACAGCTTTGTCATTCTGTATATGAGCTAGCCAGAAACTTTTTTTTTTTTTTTTTTTTTTTTTTAAGCTTGGGGAAGTTCATAATTGTCTGCTTCCAATATCTAATACAATGGAGCAGTGTGCCAAAAACCTCATGATTTTTCAATGTCTCTAATGGTTTCAGAAGAGATGTGATTCAGTGATTTACCTTGGAATGAAGATCTTATAAAATAACTATTAAGAAAATGAATCAATTCCTATGTGTTGTTTTGAGCACAGACTTTCCTTTCTCTTTTCACAATAACATTTCTGATCAAAGTTTAATGATATGGTTCTGCGTGGTGAGGAAAAACTTCATATATGATTTCTAGACAAAACTTAAAAAGATGATTTTGTGTAGGCCCTGCATCTGATAAAGTTGAATCCTTTCTAAGCAGTGGATAAATTTCTTTCAGGAATGTTGGCAGAATCTTTGGTAGCAAAGCATGAAATGGAGAAATAATGAAGTAAGAATCTTCTTTCTTTACCAACTCAGAAAAACCAGATGCTGTCAAAGGGGCTTTATTTTCACAGGGAACTGGGATTTTTTTTTTTTTTCCAGTCAAATTTGACTGCTAAGACACACAAACAAAAAATTATAATTTCAAAGAAGTCTGACAGTCTTTGAAATTTCAGAAAGGAGTTCCTAAAACAGGGAGACTTTTGTGAGGTCAGCAGCAACAGCTAATGCACTAAACCAGGAAATGGCTAGATGGAGAGAGATCAGTAGTTCCAAGTTACTGCCCACTGCTGAGTGGCAGAGTTGCCAACTTCCGTGATACTTGGCTTCCGCTTGGTGGATGAAACTTCAGAGATATTTAAGTGGATGATATTATTATACAAGCTGTGCCTTTTTTTCCTTTGCTCAAAGCTACAAACAAATTCAGCCTTCATTGGCTGTTATTTCTTTTGTTTAATAATAGAATAAGCAATGTAATAGGACACTGAAAGGAGGATGCTTTTGTTTTTGGATAAATTAAGGGGTGGAGTTCTAGGCTGTTTAATGTGAGCCTTCACAGTATCTGATGCATAGATGTAAAATGGTTCTTCATTTTCTTTATACTTCATTGGCAAGGAACTTGACATTCAAAAAGTAGTTATAAAAATAAGGAAAATGGAAAAAGAAGGAACAACAAATAAATTATACAATGTTTATCATTTGAAGGAAATTGATTAATTGTATTATTAAATACAAATGGTCTGAAATCCTCTATCGAAAGTCAGAAACTGACAGATTGGGTTGAAAAATAAAACCCACCTATATACTTCATACAGGAAGTACACTAGACAAAATAAAAAAAACAACCAAAAACCACTTAAAAGAAGCAATCAAGTTTCTGTGCCCTTTTAAGTTTATTGATTAAAGAAAAGCTAATAATAAATAAGCTTTGTCCCACTTTTTTCTTCTGCAGTGGTAGTTGTTTTTGTTGTCATTGACTTGATGTTTTCTAACTAAAGCAAGGTACAATGTCAAGGTATTTCTAAATAAATTCCAGCAAGTGGATACTCTCAAGTAGTATGAATTGGTAAAAATAATGATTGCATATTATTACCTTGTATATGGCCAGACATATACATAGAGTAAAACAATAATTTTTGATAACATAATTTTACACAAATTTTAAAGTCATTTTATTTAAAGCAGCAGAAAAAAATTTAAGAATTTTTTTTTTTTTAATTTTTAGAGCGAGAGAGAGAGAGAGCAGGGGTAGGGGCAGAGGAAGAGAGATAATTTTAAGCAGGCTCCGTGCCCAGTGCCAAGCCTGACACAGGGCTCCATCTGACAACCCTGAGATCATGACCTGAGTTGAAATCAAGAATCGGGTGCTTAACCAACTGAGCCACTCAGGCATCCCAAGAAGAAAATTTTTATAGCCATTTTTGAATGGCATCCATGAGACCTATCAATTCCTTTTTTTTTTTTAAGATTTTATTTATTTATTTGAGAGAGAGAGAAAGAAATTTAGAGAATGAGTGGGGGGAGGGGCAGAGGGAGAGCAGACACCCTGCTTTGCAGGGAACCCAATGTGGGGCTCCATCCCAGGACCCTAGGATCATGACCTGAGCCGAAGGCGGACGCTTAACTGACTGAGCCACCCAAGTGCCCTGAGATCTATCAATTCCTATTGTACTTGCTGATATTTTAAATTAGCTTTCTATGCATATTTTCACATAGTATGCTTTTTTTAAATAGTAGATGCTAGATAACTTTTGAATGAATGGACTGTGGTAGAATCTTATTTTAAGTTGGGGTGTTTTATTTCCTTCCTATGGGAAATTTGCTCTGTAGCATGGAGCAAGAATTCAGTATATAATTTTAATTGATTAATTTTATTCAAACCTGAAAAGCCAATTCACTGAATATTTGCTAAGGATCTAATTTTCTATATATTTTTGGAGTCATGAAATATCATCAGTAATATTTGAAGCTTTTTAACAAATATTTTGAGGTAATTTTAGTCTTTCAGAAAAGTGACAAAAATAATACAGAGAATTCTCATGTACTTTTACCCAGCTGGCCCTCATGTTAACATCTTATTATAACCATAGAAAATTTATCAAAACTAGGAAATTAACCCTGGCATAATACTATTAACTAAAGTACAGAAGTTATTCAGATTTCACTCATCTTTCTTCTACTAATGTCCCTTTTCTGTATCAGGATCAGTTCAGGATCCCGCACTGCATTTAATTGTCATATCTCATCAGTCTGTTCCAATCTATGACAGCTCCTCAGTTTTTCTGTTTTTCATGGCCTTGACACTTTTGAAAAATACTCGTAAGTTATTTTGTAGAATGTTTCTCAGTTTGGGCTGTTTAATGTTTTCTCATAGCTAGATTGAATTTATATTATTAGGATATTGTGGAGGTGAGGTGCCTGTCTCGTATTATACCAGACGGCATATGCTGTTAGAATATCTTCATGCTTGTGATGCTACATTTCATCCTTTGGCTAAGGTGGTGCCTACCCAGAGTCTATGCCATAAACTTCTCAATTTTCCCTTTGGAATTACTAAATATTTTGGGAGAGATATTTTGGAACTATACAGATATCTTTTTTCTGGCTAAACTCTTGACTACTCATTTTAGCATTTATCAGTGTTTATAGTTTATGACAATTATGCTATTTTAATAGATATTTTTTGGATATCTATTTCCCTCATTCCTTCTATGTTTACTAATTGGAATTCTTCTGTAGGGAAGGGTTGCTACTTGTCTTCCCTTTGTCTGTTATTTGCGTATATCAGTATGGGCTCATTCCTTAAATGTCTTATTTTGTTGTTTAGGTTGAAACTTTGATCATTGTGGTGAGTTCTTTCAGATGGGTTCTATGCTTCTTTCTTCCTTCCTGTCTTTCATTTTAGACCTTTCTGATTTTCTGGTACTATAAGATGTTCCAGGACCTAAAATCAACCAATTCCTCATGAGCTCTGATTCCTTTTATTGGAAAATGATATTTAGAATCTAAGATCTAGTTGCAAAATCTAATTTAATTAAATTAGAATTTAAATTTAAACTTTTAAAATAACACAATAAAATAAAAAAATAAATTAAAAAAATAAAATAAAATTAGCTTTACTGAGGTATAGTTTATGTACACTAAGATGATCCCATTTTAGATATGCTGTTCAATGAGTTTTGACAAATATTCATAATTTTTTAACTGTTACTCAAATCAATATTTAGAGCATTTCCATTACTCCCTCCAAAAATACTTCTGTCAACTTTAAGACTAACTTCCCTACTCTCAGCCAGTCCTTAGACAACTGTTTCTCTGCTTTCCGTTGCTATAGATTAGTTTGCATTTTCTAGACATTCATAAAAGTAGGATCATACAGTATGTGTTCTTTTGCATCTAGATTCACTCAGCTCAATGGTTTTAGAATTTATCATATTAGAAGCATGTATCGGTAACTTTTTTTTAATTGTTGGGTGGTATTCTGTTGCAGGAACAGTCCACAATTTGTTTATTCATATACCTATCAGTGCACATTGAGATTGTTCTTTACTGCAAATAAAGATACTATGAATATTAGTGTACAAGTCTTAGTTTGGAGATATAATTTTATTTTTCTTGGATAACTTTTAGGGCTGAAATTTCTGGATCATATGATAGGTATTTGTTTAACTCTTTTAGAAAACTTTAAAAATATTTTCCAACATGGTTGTGGCATTTTACACTCTGACTAAAAATATATGAGTTATGAAAAAATTTTTGTTTTTATAACAAATTTAATCACATTTTATTATGAAGGTGAGTTAACTTTTGGCATTTTATAAAGGACAATAAACAAGTATTAGATTGCTTATTTATTACAATGTCTTACTGTTTGCTGTACTATATTCAGAAAATTTAATATCAGTGCATGAAGAGAGTGATTAGAAAGGGTTGCTTTATATTGTTGTTGTTGTTGTTGTTTTGTCAGACTCACATTCATATTGAGGCCTTTCTATCTTCACTGGAAATTAAGACGTTATATCCTGAGACACTGAGTAAAAATATGGACAAAGCACAAAAAACAGATTTAACTATTTGACACACTGTGGTAGGGCCTGATACTAACAAAGAACATCAGATCTTCTACTTTAGGAAACTCTCATCAGTATTTCTGTTTTTTCATTTATATATATAAAAATTTACAATTTGTGGTGTATGCCTCTATGGGCTTTGAAAAAATACATAGAACTTTGTATCCTGCTTCATAGCATACTGCAAAACTGTTCCATTACCCCCAAATTGCCCCATGTCCTTTGTATTCAACTCCTCCTTCCACTCCCAGTCCCTGCTGATACCTTGTCTGTTTTCCATTCCCATAGTTTTGTCTTGTCTTTATTTCTTATCCATGAAATTCATTCTCTATCCAGATGAAATTATTTAGATAAGCATTGGTAAATGTTTTGTTTCTTATGCTTTTGTTTTGAAACTTTGAAAAATCATTATTTCTTAATACTCAAATTTCCCTGGAATCCTTTAAATTTAGAGTTCTCTCTAGTTTTCATTTTATGACATTTGACCTTTACCATACTGCTTCTGGGCACAAGTGCACTTTAAAGTGTTTATTGAATACCATGAAACACACCCAGAGAAGCTTGACTCATCGTATTTGTGAACCAGAACTGAAAACATGTGCTTGTTAGACTATTGAGTCAAGGTGCTCTGATTATTTTCAAATGGCCCAAATAGGTTTGAACTTTGCTTCCTATGTGAAAAAGTACAATAACTTAGGGGTCAGTCAAATAAATATGCTGAGTAGTTCTGGATTTTTAAAAAATATCCCTGAGGCATTTTAAAATTTGTAATTTTGATAGTAGAGAAGAATCAGGTCTGCACGAAATCATAACTTTCTTTAGTGAGATTAATTTAGACGAAGATATCACATGGATACAAAATGGCAGGCAGGACCGGTTGAAAATTTAGGGGAAGACACTTTGAAGATTGTATATAAAAACAAAATAAAACAAAAAAACCATTGTCCAAATGTTAGTTACTAGAATTGAGGCATCCACTATGATCAATCAGTCTGATTATATATTTTAAATTTAATATAACAGGTAGTATTTTAAAATAGAGACTGATTTCCAGTTCGACATAACTAAAATGATTTTTGAATTTAATGTGAGGCTCAGTCCACTGTCCATATGTACACAGGATTCTGTTCTAGGTAATTGGACATTAATTTGAACTGATAATTTCCTTCTTTATAATAATAGAAAGCAATGCATGTTCACGCGTCAATTTCTTTTTTCTCTTTCTCTAAACATGTTAGAGAATCTTTAAATATGTATGTGTGTGCTGAGATGTTATCTTTTTTTTAAGACTTTTTAAAAAATTATTTATTTGATAGAGCAAGCACAAGTAGGGGGAGGGGCAGAGGAAGAGGGAGAGGGACAGACCCCTTGCTTAGTGGGAAGCCCGAAATGGGGCTCCATCCCAGGACCCTGAGATCATGACCTGAGCCGAAGTCAGACGCTTAACCATCTGAGCCACCCAGGCACACCTGAGATGTTATCTTGTTAAAATAAAACAGCATAATTTCTTTGGAAAAAAATAAATGGGAGAAAAAGAAAGTTATATTCAGATTCTCAATGTATTGTCCTTTTGAGATAATTTAAACAAATTTTCTGCACCATGGAACCACAACAGAAATCAATACTAGTGTATGGATTTGAATTTCCATATTTAGTTTGAGAATGCTGGCATCTTGTGATTCAAAATACCAATGACCAGAAACTTGAGAACACAAGTTTTTGTTTGTTTGTTTGTTTTTTCCGGAAAGGGAGGCTATTCAAAAATTGCAAGAGAGATATCCAAAAGACAGTCTAGCTTTGAAATAGACAGATGTGTGAAACTATAAAATCAATTTGCTGCCCTAGTATTTTATTTATAATGAAGTATGAACAAGAGTCAGATTGTTGATTCTTTGCTGAACTGATAGAATTACTAAATGCAACCATGCAAAAATTAGTTTCTGAGAGAGCAGGGAGGGAAAATAATAGCTGAGGAACAATTGATTCAGTGATTGTTTAGAGTGATGTCCTACATTTGTTTTTTCTCCATCTGTACCCTCTACTTCTCATAGGCAACACAGTTCTATTGAATCTGTAAGTGTTGCATGAAAAAGAAGAAATGAGTTGGAGACTTGGCTTGGAATTGTTAAAATATTAATAACAGTCAAAGCTTTTTGTCTTTTAAGTTTTTTCTTCTGTTAATTTTTGCTTTAAATATACAAATACTGCATTCACCTGGAAAAGTGATTTTGGGTGTTTAAAACTATATAACCAGTTATTTTCATATCTAAATATTCTTTTTATCATTTCATTCCATCTCTACATCTTTTATATTACATTGTTTGTTGATCAATACTTGTATATAGCAATAATTTTTTTTAATTTCTATTTCCTTGTTTCTTTTGGTTCCTGTATAAATCCAGTGGTGCACAAGACTTAGCTCAAATTCAAATTCCTGATGTTCTCCTTGCTCACCTTATTCTGAAGTGATAATTCCTCTCTGTAATTTCTTACAGCAATATTTCAAATGACATCTTTCCTATGGTTGTTCCGAATGGTTAAGTATTTTGTTCAACTCTTATCATATTCCATGTTGTCTCAATGATGGATCATGTCTATATCTCAGTGATATCTGTCACAGTGTCTTGGCATGGTAAATGCTCTGTATATATTACCTGGTTTCATTTGTCATTTTCTTGAGCATATGTCTCTATGAGTTTAGTAATGATATATTTAGTTGTTCATTTCATTGGATATTTACTTTGAAAATGCTATAGATGTCTACAATTTAAAAATAACATCCCATTTATAGTTCTCCAAGCTACTTTAGTGAAGAAAAATATTTTGATGTCGTAGTATTTATCTTCCTGTTAATAAAATTGGATGAACTAATTACTTCTCTACTTTCCTGTAGGACATTATATTTCCTGTAGCATGAAAATGGCTACTTCTCCTTTTTTTTTTCTTATATAAGGACAACTTCTAGATGGTTGGGACAGTATGAGGAGGGTTAGCCTTAATTAAATTGTGGGTAAGTTGTTTGTCCAAAAAAGATTATGGATACTAGGGTTATACTGAAAGTATTCTTGGTATTCAGCATAATTAAACTCCCTGTAGAGATTACAAAAGTATCTATAAAATAAAAGGACAATTGAAATGAAATTAAAGGTGGTATATTATTTTTAGTATATTTTGAATAAAATTCTAGAAAGCAAATACCATGGACTTAGAACATAGAAAAATAGATTTCTTTTTATTTATATAGAAGGGGAAATTATGTTTAAAATACCATGTCTGATATTTAAAACAAATGCTTACTGCCAAAATAGATCACATCTGGGGCGGTGTCTGCCAAGACCAAACTTTTAGAATAAAAATTGGGGGAAGTGGGGAAGACAATTCAAACTTGTTGATATAGTAGAGAAAATAAAAGCAATCAGATATTTAAAAACCTGTGCATATTTACAACTTTATGGCATATAAATAAAACTATATTCCCTCAAATATCCATGTAGAAAATATTCCTACCTAGATATCAAGCACAGGCTCCTGGGACTTTACCCCATTTCCATAGCTACTAACCCTGTTTTTTTTGCCTGGAGAACTGATTAAGAGACATTTCAGGATAAACTAGAAGGATTCTGTGATTTATATGAATAATTGGTAAAACCAATTTGATGCTCTCAAAATAGGAATGACAGGAGAAGTTAATTTTATAATACAGATAATGAATTATATTTTGAATATGTAAAATTAGTACTCATATTTATGTCCAACTTGCAGTTAGTTGAAAGGGTATACTGAAATTTGATAGAGTTAAAATATGCATGTATTCTACTTTTCTTGTTGATTTATAAATAACATCTTTGTTTATTTCAATCTTGATGGAAGTGGAGAAAAAGAACATTTATTTATTTATTTATTTATTTTATTTTTTATTTTTTTAAGATTTTATTTATTTATTTATTTGACAGAGAGAGAGAAACAGCATGAGAGGGGATAGGGTCAGAGGGAGAAGCAGGCTCCCCGCCGAGCAGGGAGCCCGATGCGGGACTCGATCCCAGGACTCTGGGATCATGACCTGAGCCGAAGGCAGTCCCTTAACCAACTGAGCCACCCAGGCGCCCGAAAAAGAACATTTAAACCAAAACAATGGTTTCCCTCTTCCAAGTAAGTTATAAATCAAGCCAGTATTCATAGCTAATCTAGCTTTGTTTCAAGATGGTCTTATTATCAGGCCAAAAGTTGATTTAACCTTTTCCCAGCACGAAGTGTGTTATATTTTAAAGACAAACCAAAGATTATTGAGATAATTGTGAATGATATAATTTATAGTTATTTTGTTTTTTATATTATAAATTACCAGAATAAAAATAACGATATAGTTATGAGAGTAATATTCTACAAAGTCCATGCATAAATTATTTTCAAAGATTATTTGTGAAGCTACTCAAAGCAATTAACATAGGTTGTGTAAGAGTTGTAGGTATACAAATTGTGTTACATAAATTAAGTCTTTAATGTAGTTAGAATTCAGTTTTGAATCTTCCTTAATTCTCTGTGGACTATAAGGAATATGGTTATATTTTAGTGGAGGCATTCATAATAGGGAGTGGGTAAAGATACCACATTAAAAAAAACGATATAGATTTTTGTTAATTAGGCTTGATCCAAAGATAAAACCCATAATACCCAAATCTGTGAATACCTATCTTTTTAAATTTTATCGAGTATATCCTTAGTAGTAGAATTGCCAGGTCATATAACAACTGGAAACTCTACATATAACATTTTTGAGAAAAACTGCTGAATTGTTTTTCAAAGTGGCCATACCATTTTATAGTCACACCAGCGATGTATAAGGGTTCAATTTTTCCACATCTTTGCCAACACTTGTTTTTGTCTTTTTTATTTTAAACATCCTGCTAGATGTGATATGGTATCTCATCATGGTTTAATTTGTTTTGTTTTTCCCTAATAACTGATGATGCTTAACAATCTTTTTATATGCTTATTGACCATTTATATATCTTCTTTGGAGAAAGGTCTGTTCAAATATGCTGTGCATTGTACTGTCTTCTCGTCATATCTTCACATGGTGGAAACAGGGAGAGAGCTCTCTGAAGTCCCTTTTTTAAGGGCACTAATCCCATTCATGAGAGTCCACCCTTAGGACCTGATTACTTTATAAAAACCCTATCTTGGGGGTTAGGATTTCAACATTCGTATTTTGGGTGGGACCCAAACATTCGGTCCATGGCACTATCCTTTTAATTCAATCATTGAATGTCTTGATACTGAAATTATTCTACTTGGGAGATTTATCTATTCTCACCCATTTATTTATTCAGTCATTTATGTCAGTATGGGCTCATGGATATTTATTTTATATTTGGGGTGATAATCCAATACTAATTTATTTTGTGGCTTAAATTCTTCTAGATTTGGCTATTGGAAACTCTTTTTGTTCAGTCCTTTATCATCACTTTGACATAACTCCATCATTGTGGGACTCTTTTAAGCCCTCCTTTCTGGTACTACAAGATACTTCAGGCTCATCTTTTGTATTTTCTGCCAAGTCCTAGAATTATCCATTTCCCCAAGGAAACCTAGTTTCTCTTATTAAAAATTATATTGGAAACAAAGTTCTGGGCTCTAGGGTTACTCATTGTTTCTGGGTTGTAATTGCTTCTAGGCTCTGTCATCTAACAGAACAAAGAAATACATACGTCTATACTAACAGTATCTAAAGTATTTCTATATTTTTATTAAGGCAAACATGATTTGATATTGATGTGTTCAATTCTAATCCATTATTGCTTACATCATTATAGCCTCTACCTCTTGCTTATCTGTAAATTCCTGCTCCAAGAATGAGAAACTATCCATTTACTTAATTTAATTCTAGTATAAAAGTATAGCAGTATCTGAATTGTTAACCTGTGTCCCCATGAGAGATAATTTTATCAACTAGAGTTGATAAGCATTGTAGCTAATGTACATTTCTTTTACCTTTAGTCTTTCAGACTATTCATTTCCTAAGTTAATTATGTCAATACCTTATGCCTCACCATGTTCAGTAAAGTTGTGTTATAAATTTTTAATACCATCAGATTGTTGTTTTCAATTTCTGTATTCTATCGTGGGATCCCCCAATCTCTGAAAGGATTTAAAAAGTCCATATACATTAAGATTCACTTTTCATGCTGTAAAGGTCCATGGGTTTTAACAAATGCATAGTATTATGTATTCACCATTACAGCTTCATGTTTATGCAGTCAGCCATTGAAAGACTTTAGGGTTGCTTCTAGTTTTGGACAGTTATGAATAAAACTGTTATGAACTTTCACATTTAGATTCTGGTATGGTTATTGGTTTTCAAATCAGTTGGGTAAATATCTAGTAGTATGACTGCTTATCTGATTATATAATAAGACTATTTTCCAAAGTGGCTGTACCATTTCGCATTCCCAACAGCAGCAAACGAGAGCTCCTGTTGCTATATTTCCTCAGCAGCAATTAGTATCGTCAGGTGTTTTTGTTTGTTTTTTTTTGTATTTTAGCCATTGTAATAGGTGTATAGGATATCTCATTTTAATTTGAGATTTCCTAGTGACAAATGATGTTGAGCATCTTTTAATATTCTTACTTGACATCTATATTCTTTCTTTGTGGGATGCTGTTTAGTTCCTTCACTCATTTTTTAATTTGTGTTCTACGCTTAGATATATGATCTATTGCTAATTAATTTTTACAAAATGTGTAAGATCTCTGTCTGGGTTCATTTTTTAGTAATTAGATGTGCAATTGTTTTCTCCAGCACCATTTGTTGAAAAAAAGTTCTTTATCCATTGAATTATTATTTTATCAAAAATCAGTGACAATGTTTGTATGAGTCTCTTTCTGGGTTTCCCACTTTTTTTCATTGATCTATATGTTTATGTTTTCACTAATATCATGCTCTTTTGATTACCATAGCTTTAAATAGTCAGACCTGAAATCAGGTATGAATTCTCCAACTTTGTTCTTCTTTCATATTGTGTTGGCTGTCCTAGGTCTTTTGCTTTTCCATACACATTTCAGAATCAGTTTGTTGATATCTATAGAATAGTTGATATAATTTTGATTGGGATTGCATTGAATCAATAGATCAACTTGGTAGGAATTTACAGTATCTTTTTTTTTTAAGATTTTATTTATTTATTTGACAGAGAGAGAGAGAGCAGAGTGGCAAGCAGAAGGAGAGGGAGAAGCAGGCTCCCCATTGAGCAGAGAGCCCGATGCAAGGCTCGATTCCAGGATCCTGGGATCATGACATGAGCTGAAGGCAGGACCCCTGGAATTCACAGTATCTTAATATGGAGTCTTCCAATTTGTGAACACAGATTATTTCTGTTTATTTAAATATTTTAAAAATTTCTTACATCAAATTTTTGTAGTTTGTCACATACTAATACTGCATTTTAAAGAAAGATTTATACCTAAGCATACTGTTTTTAGGAGGGGCAGTGTTATTGTAAATAGTATTGTTTTCTTAAGTTTCAAATTTCAGTTGTTGATCTCTAGAATATAGGAAAACAATTGACTTTTTAAGTATTCACCTTGTGTTCTGGGACCTTGCTATACTTGCTTATTAGTTGCAGGCATGAATGAATGAATGAATGAATGAATCAATCAATCAATCCATGATTTTCTACTTATATAGACAATCATATTACCTGTTTTCCTTCAAAATACGTATGGTTATTTTCTTTTATTATCTTTTTATAGTAGATAGGACTAGTAAAACAGTTAAAGAAGGGTGAATTCTCGCTCTGTCTTCTTGAGCTGGGAATGTTCAGATTCTCCTGCTCTTGGATATCAAAGCTCCCAGTTCTTGGGCCATTGGATTCAGACTGAAGTAAACCTCAGCTTTTCTGGATCTTCGACTTGCAGACAGCATATCTCAACCTCCATAATCACCATGAGCCAATTCTCATAATAAATCCTCATATATGTCTCTGTGTATCCTACTGGTTCTGTTTCTCTGGAGAACCCTGACTGATATACATTGTGTTTGTAGTCAGAAGACTGAGAAAGCTGGAGGCCACTCTTCTGTTTAATATATACATAACTAGGTAATTCATCTCTGGAAACATCTAGAAAGGTTTTTTTGGAGAATGGAAATATATATCTAAGAAATAGGAAATATATATGAAAAAAAATTTAAAATAATTAACTGTAAACCTTTAAAACAGTAAAACTCTGATGACAAACACCAGACCATTATTTGGATTTCTTTCACCTTTTGGTGATACATTTTGGTGATGGTGATGGGTACTGTGCCTTCATGCCCACAGATGCACACAGGAGCAATTAATGTGGATTTTTGGTGGAGAGAAATTAATTTATGCATTTGAAGGTTTGGAATTATTTCCTGATGAACACTAAATTAAGATACAATCTCAGGGAAAAACCCAGTTTCTTTATTTGGTAATTCCTTTAACAGCTGAGGTAAGTACGTCTGTTCTGAAGTCGTTCCTCATTTATCTTGGAAGATGTGCCAGTGTAATTCACCTCCACAGAAAGGGAATTAAGACACTTGATTTAGCAAAGGCCTATTTTGGTTCTGTTTCTGGAAAAACAAACAAACAAACAAAAAACAAAAAACAAACCAACAACAAAAAACCGAAACAGAGCAAAAAACAATGTATATGTGTACATTTCAAACTACCTGCAGCCAAAGGGTTTGCTGGCTCTTCTTGTCAGGCTTCATAGCAAACCGATCACCCAGGATGCAGCCCCCATTGTATCTCCAATGCAATAGATGAAGACTGTGTGACTGGAGCAATTTTTATTGACCTCTCTAAGGCTTTTTCTTGAGCTGGCCATAAATTACCCCTAGAAAACTTGAGGGATTTGGGGCCTTGTAGTGACTGCATAAAGTGGTTTGCATTAACTTGAGGAACTGTACAGGAAAGAAAGCCGTGTGAGCATAGATTCAAGGGAATTACAAATGGGACGCCTGAGGGCGTATTTTATTTTCTCTGCTTGACGATTATCTTATAGTCTAATGTGTTTTCTCCCCTGTGCACATGTATGCTGATGATATAGCGTGATTTTACAGAACAACACTGATGCCCTGGGGTAGCCCCAGCAGCCTGTAGTCCAACTTACTGAGCTGTTTTTTTTTTTTTTTTTTTTTTTTTCCAGAAAGTTGATACAAATGAAACTTGATGCCAAAATCTTAGTCTTCTGTTTCACTTCAAGGTTTCATAAATGTAGCGTCTCATTAATGATTAACAACTAGGTAACATTTCAGAACAGGCTGAGTAAGCATCATTTCTGGATTCTGAGCTAGCCTTGCTTAAGATTTTTAAAAAGCACACGTTTCTGTCTTTTCAATGTCTGTAAAAATGTCTGGATGGGAAAGGGTCCTGTTACCTAAATGTGATCACATTAGCCTTTTTTTTTTTTAAGGTGGAGAACAAGTTGGCTCCATACCAGTCTAGATATTTCTTGGGCAATTGCTGTCCCATTGCACCTGGTTTGACAGGTGTCTAAGTGTCTCTTAGAGCCTCTTAGGAGCTTGCATTATCCAGCAGCTGCAGAAGCTGATAAAGCCATTGTGAAGTGAAAATCTAGGATCCTCATAGGCAGAACGCTTCCTAACCTCAGCGGCTGGCATGAGCATGCTGGTGCATTCTCCCAAGCCAGAAGGGGAGGATTGAGTAATGTATTCACACCAAAATGTGCACTTGCAAATCTAGTCTCTGATCATTACCTTAATTATGATATTTATAAATGGCACAATCTGGTACTCAAAGGAGCAACTGAGATTATAATTTTTCATAGAAGGAAGGTAAAGTGTAGAAATTCAAAATCATGGCATGATACATGGAATGGTTCATTTAAATAGTAGTAATTTTTTTTTTTTCAAATAGGAAAACTGAGGCTCAGGAAACTTATATGATTTTCCAATGTCATAATGCTATTTTTAAGTAACTAATTTGGTATCAGAGAGATAGCATCACAGTATTAGGAATATAAGATACCTGGTAGGAAATATATCTAACAAGAATATAAGACAGGTGTGAAATAAGAATGAATTGAAACTTTTTTTAAAAAACAGTGCTTAGTCAATTACCAATTATTGTTCTGTTCTTTTTTTGAAAATACTGCATTAACTGTTAGCATAACCATCTTTGTATTGCTGATTTAAATGTTGTACAGTAAATAAGTATGAAAAATTTTGGTCTTTCATTGAAACTTAGAACTTCCTGCTCATTTGTGTTGAATTTATCAAGCCCTGCTCAATTTTAAGGCTAAAATTAATGGTAACAGAGTTTGTGTGTGTGTGTGTGTGTGTGTGTGTGTGTGTGTGAGACAGTGGGGTGGGGGGGGGAGAGAGAGAGAGAAAGAGAGACAGCATTATTGATTAATCTGCTGAAAATCAGAATTCTGAGTCCAGAAGATTAGACATAAGAGCTTCTCTCTAAAACTTGAACTAATAAAAGGGAACAGTTTTAATTTATGCTATTTTAGTCATTATCTCTTATTTCTAATCCAGATCAAACTCCCATTTCCAAAAAAATGACCATTAAACTCACTTTTACCAAGATGACCAATAATACATAAAGTGTTCTTTATGAAGTATTTTCATCAGACAAAAAGAATCATAAATTCTGAAATTTCAGAAATCTGTATGCTGCTGAGGAACATACCGTGTGGAGAAGTCTAGTGTATGTGCATTGCATTCCCTGTTTTTCAAAAATATGGTATGATTGTTGACAGTATTTCCTGCATGTAAGCCTAGTCCCACTTGAAAACCAAGAAGCAAAATACCAAATAATAGAATGAAGGATACTTGTGAGAGATATATTTTTGCCTTCTTTTGCTTTTGCCATCCCTTGATCTTTGGCCTTTTCTCTCCTTTTCCTACTTTATGATTTTGGCCCTCCTAATTTTTAGCCCCCTTCTAATCCAGCTATGATTCTGGCTGTTCCTCAGATACTTCTTGTACTTTGCTCCCTTCATGAATTGGCTGAAAATATTTCATTTTCAGTTTCTTCTTATTCATGGGCTCCTAGGGAAGTCTTTAAGACCCAGCACTGTCTGTTTGAAGGGTTTCACAATTACACTGCGCAGGAAAGTATTTTCCATCACTTAAATCTTCATAGTACTTTATTTGCATCAAGTATGAAGCAATTATATTGTCTGGTAACATAATTTTCCTATGTATTATTGCCTCTATTAGATTGTGATTGTATTGAAGAATGGAGATGGGACTGTATATTTTTAACTCATGTAGAACTATTAACAGTGCTTTACACATAGTAGCCACTCAACTGTCCATTGAAAAGTAAATGACACTGATTCAACATGATGTCCTCTAACTTCAGACTCTGAAGACAATAGCATTTCCTGACTTTATAAATATTAAAATCATAAGAGACTCTTAATCTCAGGAAACAAACGGAGGGTTGCTGGAGTGGTGGGGGGTGGGAGGGATGGGGTGGCTGGGTGATGGACATCGGGGAGGGTATGTGCTATGGTGAGCGCTGTGCATTTTGTAAGACTGATGAGTCACAGACCTGTACCCCTGAAACAAATAATATATGTTAGTAAAAACAAACACCCTGCTGTATAGAAGGCACATCAATTTCTATATTGTCACATTGTGATGGAGAATATATATTTGATCTTCTCTTTACTTGTTAAAAAATAAAAGTAACAAACTCTACCTTCCATAATGGCAAACAAACAAACTTGGCATTGTCAGGGTATGATTTAATAGATGATGTCTCCAATTATAATTGCTACTTTATATTGTGAATGCCAATTTGAAGTAAACTGTTGTTAATGTCAGCTAAAATATATGATAGTATCTGGAAAACCATAATGTTGAGCAATTAAGCCCTTAGAAGAGTCTAAGTTTATGTTTATAGTTTCCATCTATATTTTTGTTGTTAAGCTAAGAAGCAGTGCAAAGACTATATTCATCCTTGAAGTGGATAGAATTTCTAGATTTTGGCAGCTCCAATTTGTCTTGTGAAATTTCAGTGACAGCTAAGTGTTTTGATTTTGATGGGTGACATGTCCCTGTAACTTCCTTTGAAATGTATCCAAAATATTTTTTAGTGATCTTAGCATTTGTTGAAACTTTGTATGTTTGGTCTCTCCCTCTCTCTCTCTCTCTCTCTCTCTCTCTGTGTGTGTGTGTGTGTGTGTGTGTGTGTATATGTTTGATTCTTCCTAGGGATTATATTGATTAACTGATTGAGTATCTTATGTTCTCGGACCATTTTGTTTGTTTCTTTTAAGATAGCACATGGTCAAATGGGGATTTTAAGATTGAGTCTGTACAAATGGAATAAAACAAAGCTTAATTAGTCCCCGTAACAATTGAGTCACTGCCTTGAATATATTCACAGGTTGTTCCACTCAAAAAATTATGAACAAATATATCCTACATTGTGTTGTGTACACTATGAGATCTTAATGAAAATATTTGATAGAGTAAATGAAAAAAATGGAAATAATGATAACTAATAGTCATTCTTACAACAACCCTATAAAGTAATTATGAATCCACAGCTCCAAAGTGATTAAATCCTATGAGAATATAGACTTGTTGGACTCTTAAAACACAATAAAGAATAAATGTATTTCTGAATGGGTATTCATCCTACCAGTTTCAATCTAATCAGAATTTGAGGATGTTCCTTAGAATGTGTTGGATGCACTTGGTTTGGGATTCTGGAAGTTGGAATGGGTACACAGATACATGTATAGTTTTAAATGTAGAGCTAGAATCCTGGATCAGCACAGTGAGAGGAGAAGTTGAGAAGGAATAAAGATTAAGAGTTGGGATGATTATTCTTAAGGATATAAAATTCTTTCAGTAGAAATCTGTTACTCTAATGAATTTCCTATATTGGTGCTACAAAATGATTCACTCAACATGAAACAGTCTTTTCTTACACACTATATGTTATTTCCCCATATTCCTCACCAAGACTCTTTTATTACAATCAGCCAGTATCCTATTATTGGTATTTTCTTTGGCTTGTTACTTAGATCATTGCTAAACCCTATATTTTCATAATATTTTCTGTCATTATAAAATTGAACAATCTTTGAAAGCTATGAGAATATATAACAAAAAAATTATATTCCATCATATGGTTAATCTATTATATGGGTTGTGTCCCCTCAACTCTCAAACTCATATGTCAAAGTTCTAACCTCCAGTACCTTCAGAAATAGGATCTTTAGAGAAGTAATCAAAGTAGAATGAGGTCATTAGAATGGGCCCTTAATCCAAAATGACTAGTGTCATAAGGGGGAAATTTGGAGACCTACAAAGAGAATGCTATGCAAACATAGCCATCTAGGAGCCAAGAACAAATGCCCTGAACAGATCTTTCTCCCACAGCCCTTAGAAGAAATCAGCTTTGCTAACATCCTGATTTCAGACTTCCAGCTTCCAATTTGTATAATTTGTATAATACAAAAGATTTGTATCTTTAAGCCACTCAGTTTATGGTGCTTTCTTATGATATCTTAGTTAACTAATACACATACTATTAATATATTTTGCTGTACTTCATTTGAATCTATTTATATACACACCCCATAAATACATTCATACATATATATATATACACACAATTGTATGTCCAGCTACCTTTATTAACATTATATATTAACTATTTCCCTGTCATTTAAATAGCATTTCATATTATGATTTTCATCTGAAATATGAAAGAGTCTATGATAGGGTTAACTATAGAAGTATGCTACCATACCTCTAAATTCCTAGCTCTGGACTGGAGACAAACTCTAAGAAAGTTTTTCTGGGGCTCAGTCTCACTTTGTATCTTCATTACCATGTCCATCCCATCTCAGTCCCTCTATATAGACTGACCATAATCATACCACTTAGGTGTGCAGCTTGCAGAGTGGCTTTATGGATGTGGTACCCATAAAGTTGCTCAGGGCCCCACTCTTTCTAAGGATCCTTTTAAAACTCCATGCTTATTTTAGTGCTCTGCTCTCTGCCTTGAAATGCTTAACAATTCCTGAACGTGGAGCTCTGCAATTTTATTTTTCATGGGGAAACACAAATAATGCAGTCAATCCGCCCGTTCCCTGCCTTAGCAGGAGAGCACCCACTGTGTTCTACCTACTGTGTAATTCTCAAGTTCCGCCTCACTATTCCTCTTTGTTCCTGGCTTCTCTGAGCTGCCTAGGTCTTCCTTCTTTAGAGAATGCTTCAGACATTCCTATATTGGGTGACTTATTTTGGGTACTTTTTTTCTGCCCCAGGTTTGGCATCTTTCTTAGTGACTTGCTCTAGTTTTCATACTCTGATTTCATAAAATGTTATCACAGATAAGTTTTTTTTTTTTTTTTTTTTTTTTTTTTAGCTGTCATAACAAGAGAGGAGACATAGACATAATGTTTGGTTAATAAATTTAGAGAAGTAGGTGATTGCTCATCCTTACTCCCATTACACTTAGAACGGTTGAACTGTGAAATTTTCATAATACAAGAAGAAAAGTATTGTAGCTGGAAATACAGGTTGTGTCTGCTAGAATGTTTCCAGCTATAAGTACTAGAAAATCCAACTAAAAATAGCATGTTACCCACTTTCTATTACTCAAAAAATTAGGCCATTTATGTTCTTGCCTGATAAGAAAAGCACAGGTAAGTAATATAGCCATGGTTGGTTAATTTAGCAGTTCAAGGACCTTATTAAGGATGCGTGTGCTAGCACTATTCATGCTTTCCTTCTGACTTGTTCAGCATGTCAGTGAGCTTTCCCTCATAGATAACATGCTGGCTGTAGAGCTTCCAGGAATCACGTATCAATCTGATGACTTATACATGAGAAGATTTTTCTCCTATACATTTCATTTCCTTAGCCTACTAAACCTTTCTAGAAAGTCCCACAGCATTTTGTTCAGTGTCCATTGACCAGAATTGGGTCACATGCCCATGATTCAACTATTCACAATTAAGGTAAATGAAGTCACCATGATTGGCATAGGCCAATCAAATTCTTATCCTGGGTCTTGGGAGTCCTTGAACTCTACTAAGGTCATAAATACTTGATAACAGAAAAGAGTTTGAGTCTGTTGGGGAGAAAATTGGCAAAAAACTATATATATAGATATCTGTACCTATATCTATCTGTGTGTGTGTGTGTGTGTGTACATATATATTTCCAGTGAGGTTTTTCTCCCCCCTCCATTAAAATGACTAAACTATTTTAGGATTGGCATTAGAGCACACACTCTTGTAATCATGTAGTGAATAAATAGCTGGCAGTGTGTGGGATGTCCATACTTATTTCTGGATGTGATTCTTGTCCTGAGGCACTGCTAATATAGTGGGTAATGGCTGCTGAATGACCATCCATCCAAAGGAAAAATAATATGTGAATCTGCCTAGGGACACAACCAGCTAAAATTGGTTGGAGTCATGCAATATGCATTGAGCTTGGTCAAGGGAGGAAGTTGGTCATAAGCTCAGGCAGAGTGTAATTGGCTCAGGACAAAAGAATGGATAAGACTAGGTCATGGTAAAGGATCTGGATAATATCCTCAACTCAGCTGATGTTTTGTTCATTCTTAGTCGGTGTACCTTATCTGACAGATACTTCCTTTGTTGCCACAATGTAGTGGTCCCATTGGTGGTGTAACAAGATGATTCTATAATAAAAATAAAATAAAAATAACAAAGGAAAAAAATGAGAATGGGGAGAGCAAGGGGAAACTTCAGGTGCCAGGAATTTCATTTTCTCAGTGTACATTTTAATGCAAGCTCTGGGATGCATTATGACCCCCTGGTGGCAGGGAACTAGCATGTCCATGCTAGCTGACAAAATGTGAGAACTATAAGGCACCTTAATTAAAGTCAGAAGCCAGATTTACAGTCAGGAATTTATGAGAATTGGGGTGACAAGAAGCCTCTCTATTTCTCTTTTTATATCTGGCTCTCTCTTTTTCAAAACCACAGGGTAGGAACAGAAAGTATTAGTAAAAAGAAAAATGTCTAATTGCAATACACTCAAGACATACTAACATGAATAAATTCCTACAGTAGGGTGATGAATACTTTGTAGGGGAATATTGCTAGTCAGTAGTCAGTGAAATAGGTTTAAATATGAGGCCTTTGAGCAAAGTATCTAGAAAATGCCCCTTTTCCTTTTGTGAATATAATAACTATAATACAGAAGGGCCTCCTTTAGGTGGTATGGGAGGCAGCCGCTTGGGTAGCCATCTTACTTTCTAACTTCATGCTAATTCCTGTACTGTGTTTTTGGGCCAGCTAGCTAATTGAGCAAACATCATTAAACTTTCTTGAAATAGGGGACATACAGCACAAGGAACAGAAGTGTATAAACCTTGGCGAAAGTTTTGCCAAGACAGTGGAGTGGAGAACGGCAGAGAAAGTGGCACTCTCATCCGAGGCTAGCATTTTCTTGGATCTTCACTGAGACTTTATGATAAATCACCCACGTGACACCAACTGTTTCCACTTATAATTCTCTGAAAAATAATATGCCGATGATATTGATATTATTATATGTACTAGAGATTTTTGTCCATTCTTGTTTTGGGATGAACTGCTACCAATGGCTGATAATTTGTTGCCAATATCAGATCAGATTTATTTTTAGCTTTCTGTTCGATTTCATTCTTCACCTTGTTTATTATCTTTCTGTGCGTGCAAGGATTCTCATATCTTAAACCTGTATTCATTTATACTTTTGTATACCCCACCTTAATTTAGAAAAGATTTAAGAAAGCTAACATAATAAATTTACATATTCCAAACACTGCACCTTCTCTTTTATGACTTAGGTTTGTGATTTTAAAGAAAATAAAATATGTCACATCACTTACTAGAAATTTTTTTCAGTTCTTTTTCATTTTTTTTAGATTATACATCTTCTAATTTTTGAGTTTGGACTGTTTTATAAAAGCGACAGATCAAATATTAATGTTTACAGAAGATAAGTCAAAATTTAAAAGGGTTGTAGGTCAGCTGCTAACACATTTTAAAGGAGGAGTCTCCCTGAAATTAAGAGAAAAAATGGGAAATTTTCAAAAATGAGAGTGCATTTTCCACATGGTGGAAAAACAAAGAGGACCATGATGGTGGTTATTCTTTGTATATGCTTCTAGTGATGCTCTGATCATACCATATTGCAGCTGTCTGTTTATATAGATGCTTATTTTAGTGGTCTGTGAGCTGAGGGAGAGTCATTATAATATTAATTTTATATTACAGAAGTCCAAGTCATAGAGTCACAGTGCCTGTGGTTGTTTAATAAGCACATTTAAATAGATGAAAAAGAGAAGGGAGACCATTTGTCTTTTGGGTCCCCAGGAGGAGAGGCATTTTGCTAAAAAAGAGTCATCTCCTTCAGTGTAGACCCACAGCCTGAAGCTATTGGCTGAGATGATGAGAGAGGGGTCTTTGCGTAGGGCATTTCCCCCCTGCAATGAAGCAGGGTTCATGGGCCTGTGGGGGCCTCCTTATCATACCCCATAATGCCGGAGCTCCTGGTTTGCCCATTGTCTTTCAGGATGCTCAATTGGGAGGAAAGAGGATGTGCAATTGGGAAAGAAACTGAGACTTGGTTCTACTTTCTCCACCTGCTGCCCGGGACCGCTCAGTATGTTGTCACAACTGTCACAGACAGCAGCTCTTTTGTTGAACTCTTTGCTCTGAAAGCTCTGACAGCACTTAGGTTGCGATCCAAAGTTAGAGTCTCACACTCCATTCTCATAACGAAAATCCCTCAGGTAAAGGGCCCAATTAAATATACATGGGTTTTCCTTCTGCCAAAGGACAGCCAAATACCACTTCCTTCACATTTGCTTTAGGACAGGAGTATTTCAGTTTCAAAAGAAATAAATTTTGTTCTAAAATAAAATATGGCACCTATGAAATCATATAAGATGTAATTTAAGGAAACCCAGCTCAGTATTATAACAGGATTTTCTTATCAAGCTCTCTCCAGATGCTGCAGCTGTCACTTAGGCCATGCCAATGTCTGGTGTCATGCCAGTTTGATGCAAGTTGGTTCCACTTGTCACCCTTTTAATTTCCCAGCCAGCCTCAGTTTTAAAGGGCATATTAGCATTATCACAGCAATCTTAAAGATGTGTCTTGGCTTGACTTTAAGCCCGTTTTGTTTCTAAGTCACAAAGTATAATGAAATACCACTGAGATAGGAAAGATTTTATTGTCTATATATGACATCAAATGCTGTAATCTCTGAACAAAGAAACTGAAGGGTTTTAAAAAGGTTGTTCTATGAGACATGTTGCAGCGTAGCGTCAAAGAGAATGAGAGGTGCTTTAGAACATACTGGTTTAAATAACAGGAGAGTGCTTTCTCTTACACGTTTTCTTTTTATTGAAGTGTAAATGACATACAATATCCTATTTTCAGGTGTATATCATAGTGATTCAATATTTTATACATTACAAAATGATTCCCATAAGTCTAGTTACCATCTGTCCCCATAAAAAGTTATTATAATATTATTGACTATATTCCCTGTGTTGGTACATTATATCCCCATGACTTATTTATTTTATGGCTGGAAGTTAATACCTCTCAATCCCCTTCACCTCTTTCATCTACTCCCAGCCTCTCCCCATCTGGTAACCAACAGTTTGTTTCCTGTATGTAAGAGTCTGTTGCTGTTCTGTTTTGTTTGTTCATTTGTTCTTTAGATTCCACATATAAGTGAAATCCTATGATATTTGTCTTTCTTAATCTGACTTATCTCACTTGGCATAGTATCCCCTCGGTCCATTCATGTTGTCACAAATGGCAAGATTTCATTCTTTTTTATGGCTGAGTAGTATTCCTGTGTGTGTGTGTGTGTGTGTGTGTGTGTGTGTGTGTGTGTGTGTCTTCACATGAAGACACTTAGGTCGTCTTAAGACACCACTCAGATTGATGATGGACGTCCAGGTTGTTTCCATACATTCATTTTTGTAAAGAATGCTGCTAATGAACATAGGGATGCATATATCTCTTCAAATTGGTGTCTTTGTTTTCTTTGGATAAATACCAGGAAGTGGAATGCTGGACCATGTGGTATTTCTATTTTTAATTTTTTAAGGAATCTCCATACTGTTTTTCATAGTGGCTGCACCAATTTAAATTCCCACCAGCAGGGAATGAATGTTCCCTTTTCTCCATATCCTGGCCAACACTTGCTATTTTTGTCTTTTTGATTAATAGCCAGTCTTAACAGATGTATGTGTGGTGATATCTCATTGTGGTTTTTGATTGCATTTCCTGATGATTGGTGACGTTTAGTATCTTCATGTGCCTATTGGCCCTCTATATGACTTCTTTGGAGAAATGTCTTTGGAGAAATGTCCTCTGCCCACTTTTGTTTGATATTAAGCTATATGGGCCCTTTACATATTTTTGATATCAGCTCCTTACTGGCTGTAAGATTTGCAAATACCTTCTTCCATTCAGTAGGCTGCCTTTTCATTTTGTTGATGGGTTCCTTTGCTATACAAAAGCTTTTAGTTTTATGTGATCCCATTTGTTTATTTTAGTTTTTGTTGCTCTTGCCTGAAAAGACTGGTCCAAAAAATATTGCTAAGACTGATGTCAGAGAACATGCTGCCTATATTCTCTTTTAGGAGTTTTATGGTTTCAGGTTTTACATTTAAGTCTTTAATACATTTTGAATTTATTTTTGTCTATGGTGTAAGACAGTGGTCCAGTTTCATTCTTTTGCATGTGGCTTTCCAGTTTTCTCAATACCATTTATTTAAGAGACTGTTTATTCCCCATTGTATATTCTTGTCTCCTTTGTCATAGATTAATTAACCATAAATGAGTGGGTTTATTTCTGGGCTCCTTATCCTGTTCCATTGATCTCTGTGTCTGTTTTCATGACAGTACCATGATGTTTTTATTATTCTAGCTTTGTATTATAGTTTGAAATCAGGGAGTGTGATACTTGTGGCTTTGTCCTTTTTTGGAATTGCTCTGGCAATTTGGGGGCCTTTGTTCCATCCAAATTTTAGGATTCTTTGTTCTGGTTTTGTGAAAAATTCCATTGGTGTTCTGGTGGGGATAGAATTGAATCTGCAGATTGCTTTAACTACTATGACCATTTTGACAATATGAGTTCTTCCAACCCATGAGCACAGTGTATCTTTCCATTTATTTGTGTCATTTTCAGTTTCTTTCATCAGTGTCTTACAGTTTTCAGAGTACAGGCCTTTCATTTCTTGGTTAAATTTATACCTAATAGTTCGTCCTTTTTGATGCAATTGTAAATGGGATTGTTTTCTTAATTTCTCTTTCTGATAGCTTGTCATTAGCGTAGAGAAATGTATCCAACTTCTGTTGTTAATTTTATATCCCTCAACTTTACTGAATTCATTTATTAGTTTTAGTTGCCTCTGGTGGAGTCCTTAGGGTTTTCTGTATATGGTATCATGTCACCTGCCAATAGTGAAAGTTTAAACTCTTCCTTACTAATTTGGATACCTTTTATTCTTTTTTCTTGCCTAATTTCTGTGGCTAGGACTTCCAATACCATGTTGAATAAAAGTGGCAAGAATGGACAATCTTTGCCTTTTTCCTGATCTTAGAGGAAAAGCTCTCAGCTTTTTACTATTGAGCATAATGTTAGCTATGGGTTTGTCATATGTAGTCTTTATTATGTTGAAGTACTTTCCCCCACACCCACTCTGTTGACAGTTTTTACCATAAATGGATGTTGGATTTTGTCAAATGCTTTTTTTCTGCATTTATTGGGATGATCATACGATTGTTATCCTTTATTTTGTTAATGTGTATCACATTGATTGATTTGTGGATGTTGACCCATCCTTGCATGCCTGGAATAAATCCCACTTGATCATGGTGTATGATCCTTTTAATGTATTCTTAAATTCAGTTTGTTAATATTTTGTTGAATTTTTTTGCATCTGTGTTCATCAAGGGTATTGGCCTGTAGTTTTCTTTTTTTGTGGTATTTTTGTTTGGTTTTGGTATCAAGGTAATGCTCGTCTTATAAAGGCATTTTGAAAGCAGTTCTTCTTAAAGTTTTTGGAATAATTTGAGAAAACTAGGTACTAACTCTTTTTTAAATGTTTGATAGGATTTACCAAGTGTGAAGCTGTCTGGCTTTAAACTTTTGTTTTTGAGGAGTTTTAAAATTACTGATTCAACTTTATTATTTATAATCTGTATATTCAGATTTTCTATTTCTTCATGATTCACTCTTAGAAGATTGTGTTTCTAGGAATTTATCCTTTTCTTCTATGCTTTCCAATTTGTTGGTATATAATTGCCCATAATAGTATCTTATGATCCTTTGTATTTCTGGGTGTCAGTTGTAACTTCTCTTCAATTTCTATCACTTACACATTTTGAAAAACCCCATGCCTATCACATAAAAAGAAATAGTTTTAATGGAAGTCTTTAAAAGACTAAGGAACTGTATGACAGAGTAGGCAAATCTGAAAATGTTAAGTGTACTCTAAATTAAATTATGGAAGAGTAAAATTACTTGCTTTGTCAATTATTAATGGCAGATCTCCAGCTTGCTTAAAATATGAATGTTTACCTCAGTATCTTCAGATTCCTTCTGTTTGGATGTTGTATTGCTGCCTTAGAATTACACTATTAAATTTAAGTTTTGTGATAGACGTGTTTGCTTTAGGATGAATGAAAGTCTGAGAGAGACTATTAGTTGCTAACATGTCACTGACACTTTCCAGTCAGCACTAAGTAATCTGTGCACGATTTAAATATAAAGACTATCAAAGTTTTTAAAGCCCTTGGCATGTCTTTTTTAATGATTTTTTTTATTAGAGTATATTTAACACGCAATGTTACCTTAGTTTCAGGTGTACAACATAGTGATTCAACTTTATACATTATGCTGTGGTCACCACAATTGTAACTACCATCTGTCACCATACAATGCTATTACTATATCATTGATTATATTCCCTATGCTGTGCCCTTTATTCCTGTGACTTATTCCATAACTGGAAACCTATATCTTCCACTCCCTTTCACTTATTTTGCCCATTTCCCTGTACCCCTTCCCTCTGGCAACCATCAATTTGTTCTCCGATTTATAGGTCTGATTCAGCATGTATCATTTTTGTCTTCTCTGTTATCTCAGATACTCAGAGCTTTATTTTACCCTCAAAATGGGAATAATAATAATACCTACTTCATTGAGTTGCTGTGAAAGCACAAAATAAGTAAAGCTTTAGCAGTGTGCTGGGAATGCAATCGCTACTCCGTAGTTATTGGACTCTCTCTCAAACACATGTACACACACACACACACACACACAGAAACACACATACCCTTTATGAAAATCTACAACAGGAAAGCTTACCTGCAACTGGTTAATTTTGAGAATTAAATCAAATTTATTTAAAGATCATTAGGATCCTGAATTACATTATATAGAAACAGCAGACTTTTGCCCTGGTAGAGCAAACAAGAGGGCTGTATGTTTTTCCTTGAGATATAATCAAAGTGAAATTTTAGAGCTTTGTTCAGATCTATAAGTCCCAGCCCAGCATTGGAACAAAATAGTTCCTCAGTCCACTAGGCACATGATTACCTTTTACCCGCCTGTCATCCTGAGGCAGTGATTAGCACCACATCTTAAAGGGATGGAGCAGCAGAGGGAGATTTGGATAGGTGGTAAGGGAATTTTTTACACATTCAAGAGTGAGTCAGTGAGGAGTATTAAATTACTTTTTTATGATGTATGTTCAGATCTGTGTTTTAAAAAGATTATTCCCTTGGCTATACCATGGAAGCACTGAAGTAAGGAGAAATTAATACCAAAAAAGAAATAGAAAAACAGGAGACTATTTTGTTGACATGTGCTGATCACACTCTCTGTGTAGAAAATTAATACAGGGTTGTGATTAAAGACTTTGTTCCTGAAACCTGGGTCTGAATCCTGGTTCTAGCTGTGGGTACCTGAGCAAATTACCTAATTTTTCTGTGATGGTGACTCAGTTTCTTTGTCTATAAAACATTAGTATCTCTATCATAAGATTGTTATAATGACTAAGTACATTCATAGACATAAATTTCTTGGAATTGTGCCTGGCATATTGGATATGCTCTATTATAAATTCCATAAGGGATACACTAGAAACTTCAAGTGATTGACAATACATTACATGTCTTGGTGGAGAGGTGGGTAGTTTATGTCTTAAATTGGTGGGACACTAACCTACATTACTTGAGCTTCCTTATATACTGTAACTGTCCCTTTTCCATTTGCAGTCTGTGTGTAAATCATGTAACATTACAAATTAATGAACCTTCAGATTATGAACCATGGTGGTCCCAATGACATGAGTTCATTGGAAACAAAGGGAAAGTCACTTAGTCATAAAGGGAAGACATTTCATGTCTCCATTTGATAATGCTGATCCCATAGAATCATTCAGAGGCGTAACTGGGATATTGTATGTGAAAGTGACTAGGAAATAAGAAATACTTAATTCACTTTAGTGGAATTTGAATTTGAGCTTCATTGTAAGGGAAGAAAAAGCAAAATGCTTATATTAATACTTTATACCTAATTTGAGACAAATGCACTTTTCAAATATAATAATCCCAACTATTCTATCTAGGCAAGTTATGTTTGGTCTGATTGAAGGCTTATGGGTCATTTTCTCCCATTGGATGTGATTTTTTTTTTTTCAACACGAGCAGCTCTAGAGTTGGATTACATCTGTGTCAGTCTTGGCTCTATCTCTAACCAGCAGTGAGAACTTGGGCAGAGCCTCTCAGCTTCCTCATTTAGAAGGACATAGATAATAGTGCCTTCCTTATCAGATTCCTAAGGTGAGGACGGAGTACTGCTTTGTAAAGCTCTACAAATATGTGAGATTTTATTCCTTGCGTCAGTATATCACCATCAGAAGCCCCAGTAAAAGGGTCTTCCTGCCTCATGGGAAGAGAGCTGTGTGTTTCAAGACAAAAGCAGGGACTTGGTACCAGACCTCAGTTGAACTTCTTGACCCTCTTCTTTCCCAGGTATGTGGCTTTAGGCAAATCAGTTAATGTCTTCAGTCTCACCTATGCCATCTGGAAAACCGGGATAATGATGTCTGTCTCGTGAGGAGGATATGGTGAATTGCCCTCATTCAAGTGTCAAATTATGAAAGTGATAACTTGGAGGGTTAATTTTTCTGTCACACCTAATTTTTGATCCTTTTTTTAATACACATTCTACACATTCACAGATGGTGATAGTCCAAACAGATAACCCTGTTTAGCATGCCATTGGTGGGTTTAGTGGGGGTGTTGATAGCATTAGAATGTATGCGTCACGAACCCTGTGAGGGCTGTTGTCCACAGCTATAAATAGTTGAATGTGCTGGTGTGTCTGGTTACCTTGGTAAGCTTCTTTATATTTAAATTTTATTTATTTTTAACCCATTCAGAGTGCTTTAAAAAAAAAGTAGTTCATATAAAGAAAAACTGTAGTTCCCTCCTAGCCCAATTTTCATTGACAACCATCTGCAAATTTTTAAAATTATTACTCCTTTACTTACATTATTATTCTTAAAAATGACTATGCTATTTCTCATTTTTTCAGTTTAGATATTTCCCTTATTATTTAGAAATTAAAATTTAGAATTTAGCTATCTTTTATCATTTTTCACAGCCAAGCATACATTCCTTCCTTCTATCCTTGAAATATAGCTATAAATCACTTTAGGTTAATTCCATATTGATGGGTTTTCATCATCAAAAAGATATAGCTTTTTTTGTTGTTTTTATTGCTGAGCCAAGCTGCATACCATGGGTTTATTTCCTTTCCTGAAGAAATTTGTATTTTTATTTCCTTTGCTTGGCCCTCCTCTTGTGGTACTTTCCCACAAAGCCAAACCTGTCTAATAACCTATCAATCTTTTCTTTTTCCTGATGACATCTCAGAAACTCTTCTTTACTTATCTGGCCTAGCACTATCTACTCTGCAGCCAAGTTGTCATCTGGGTTTCCCTTTGGTGTTCTTAGTGATTCTCTTTTATCTCCCTGCTGTGTTTGGTGTTTGGTCCTGGGATCCCATGTCTTTCTCATTCTTGATATGTTCTGGCTCCTCTGGCTGCTGAATGTACTTTCAGTGTTCTCTTTCTTTAGTTCAGCATCCCCTCCTTAAGACCAATAAGTCATTTGTTGTAACAGCTCCTGTACGTGCCAGTTTGATCATTTGCATGCAAACTGGGAATCAGAACTAGACATGCCCATTACAGATACAATATCTTTCTTGCAATAGAGTATCGATCTGATAATGATAGTGAGTGAAATATTCATTTGAGTCTTCAGATTGTACCTAAACTGTTCAGTTCAGGGTGCCCCATGTCAAAGCTCTGTAACTTAAATTGATTATAATTTTGCTTTTTGACTTCATGGCTGCCATGTTCCAGGTTATTTGTAACTCTTGCTGGTTCGTTAAAAGGAGCTCTTGAATTTTTGTGTGATCATATATTATAGGTATAGGTACAAAGAAAACATTTAATGAATGAAATCTAACAAGCAAAAATAAGATGTAAAAACCTGCATTTGTGAATGCCCCTGATGCTATAGAGCTCCAAATTTAAAATGACAGTTCTTTTAATAGTTAGAAAGGTTTTGGTAAAAAGCAGTAACAAACCTACATATAACTTGAAAGAGAAAATTTGGCAAAAAAGTTAAAATAATGAATTTTAAAGGAATTTTATTCCTTCTAAATCATAAATCTGGGCATTTCAAAAATATGAGAAGTTAAGAATAAATGTACAAGCTCCTGATAATTTGGGATTACTTCTTGAATATGATAAATGAACATAAAATTTTATTCAAGGATATTACCTACAAAATTGCTGTAGTGGTTTGTAGAAGCAGTCTTTCAAGAACTTTCTGAATATTTACTTTGTATAGATTTTTTCTTAGAGTCTTATACAATTCAGAAGGGTCAGACATAGGGAAAGGAATAAATTCAGAATGTTTCAATATTTCAGTAGATATTGTTGCAGTAGATAATATTTCAAAGATACTATTGCTCCCATTAGGCAAAGGAGCAAAGAAATCTTGCTGATATTCTCAAATAAAATAAAAAAGGGAGACATGGTCAAGTCATGGGACTTACAGCCTGAGGACTTCATCAGTGCAGTTTAATAAATATTTGTTGAGAATCTACTTTATATAAGGCCCTGTGCTAGACAGCAAGGACCACCAAGATGATAAGGAAAAGTTATTCGCTCTTAAGATTCTTAAAACCGAATGCGGCTGAGTAACAGACACAAATAGCTGTGACACAAAATAGAAGATTAAGTTCTAGAGCAGAGGATTTAACCAAGAACTGTGAGCACATAAAGAAGAAACAGTTTAGTTCTGACCAGGTTGCTTCATAAAAGTTTCAAAGAGGAGGTAGATTCTGCATTTTGAATGATAGCATGGTAATTCACAAGGGAAAGAAATTAAGATTATATGACATTTTATATTTATACTGATTTACAGCCTACAGAAATCTTACAGAGGTGTTTTATCATTATCTTTATTGTTACTATTGTTCACTTTGCGAATGAATGGGAAGTGCTAAAAAGTCTAACTTTCTTAAATTCATAATTGTTAAAAGTGGTCAGAGATGGCATAGTTGAAAAATGCCTCTAAAATCCAATCTGATGATGGTTTTAAGTATAATCCACTCCTATGATGTTATGGTTGGCAGAGACCTAGAAATGTCAGTCTCACCAAATGTGATTTTGTGTACAGGAACAGAGTATTTCTTTGATTCTAAATTATCTCTGCAATGATTCTAAAAATTATTTGCCACAGTGAATATAGATGTCTACAAAAGTGCTTCCGAGCCTTCCCCATCACTGGGATGACCCAGAAAAATATTTTAAGAACATTCATTCTAGTTTCCATCACCACTAAACATTCCTATCTATTTTATCAGAAAAAACTGGGACTAGTGCTAACAGATCAGTATTTTTAATTGCTCCTTGGGTAACTAGAATTATCAGCTAAAAATGGAGCATACAGTTCAAAGAAGAAAATGAGAAATGTAATTATTTTTCCCAAATCACCATCTTTTTCCAATGTAAAACTTTGTATTATATCACCTTTATATATAACTAATGTAATTTTTTTTTTTGGTGTAACAAGGGACACTGATGTGAAATCATGGATGACAATGCCATATGATTAAAAATTGGACATAGCTGATTACCTAGTCATTTCAACTAAGAATGAACATACATTTCTCCCAAGATTTCTACCAAAGAACCCCTTAAAGACCAGAATGTCTTCACTAAGTTGTGTCTAAGTATAGCCAACATCCCTACTATTTTAATACTCATGAAGATTCTATTTGTATACACTTGACTTTTATACTTAAAGAGGAAGAGCAATTACAGTGAAGTTTAGGCAATGCATATCTTTTAAAAGGAAATTCTCTTTTTTTTTTCTGAGTAGTTTGAGTGGTTTTCTCACCTCTTTAGACTGTAGAACCTGTCATCCAAAGGACCATTGAGGTCCTTTGGAATAAGAAGAATATAGAATAAAAGATTCTAGAATAGACTGCAAGAGACACTAATAAACAATTGACCAATAACTACAAGACTTCCCTCTGTCTTAAAATGTATCAGGCTTGTAGTCAGTCCTAGTTGGGAACTGGCTCTGCCAATCATAACCCTTATGTGACCCTACCCAAGTCATTTCCTTTCCCTGATTTTCAGTTTCCCATTGGAGTTGTTAGGTGGTTCAAATGAGGAAATATAGGTTATATAACTTCACAAACTGTAATGAGTGATTTAAATATACTAATGATGAGATGCTGATGATAATGATCATTTAGCCTCAAGATGATGCAGAATGCCTTAACAAAAGGGAAAAAAATACAAAAACTACCTTTTGTATGGACAGGTACAAAAGAGTATACAGAAATCGTTTAAAAAATGTTTTATATGAATAATTGCTTTAATTCTATATTTTGCTTGTGATTTCTAAGACATTATTGGTTGGATGTATATTCATATTGAATGATTAATTTATTTATTTGAAGAAACTAATTTAAAAAACACCTGATCATGCATTGGGTTATTGGGGAGACAGGCATGAAGACTTTCCAGACTATGGTGGGAGACATTTGCTCAAATCAAATCTTTGTGATTTGGACGAATTATTTTAAATCCTAAAACATTAAGTTTATCATCTATACTAACTAAAGTAGCAGGTTTATTAGGATTATTAACCAACAAATGGAGGAAAATGACTCCTCGTAATGCCTGGCCCAAGCATTGAGTCATGTCTTTCCTTCTGCTCTCTTGGTTCTCAAATTTATCTTTATTAAATATCACTTTGGGTACAGACATTTTTATGCTGGTGCACAATCTCGTGTGAGAAGATAATTCTTCTTTACTGTTATGGACTGAACTGTGTACTCCCAAGAATACATATGTTGAATTTTTAACTCCTAGTACCTCAGAATGAGACTTTATTTGAAGACAGGATCTTTATAGAGGTAATTAAATTAAAATGAGGTCATTAGGGTGCCCTAAATTAATATGACTGGTGTCCCTATGCAACAAAGAAATTTGCGGGCACCTGGGTGGCTCATTCAGTTGAGCATCCAACTCTTGATTTCAGCTCAGGTCATGATCCTCAGGGTCGTGGGATTGAGCCATGCATGGGGCTCTGTGCTCAGCTGGGAGTCTGCTTGGGATTCTCTCCTTCTGCCCAACCACTGCCCCTGCTCGTGCTCTCTCTCAAATAAATAAATGAATCCTTAAAAAAAAAAAAAAAGATAAATTTGGACACAGACACAGGAGTAAGATAATGTGGGGACACAGGGAGAAAACAGCTATCTATAAGCCAAAGAGAGAGGTCTGGAACATATCTTTCCACCACAGTCCTCAGGAGAAACCAACCCTGCTGAGACCTTGATTTTAGACTTCTACCCTCCAGAACTGTGAAAAAATAAATTTTTGTTGCTTAAGCCATGCACTCTGTGGCACTTTGTTAAAGCAGCTCTGGCAAACTAATATACTCACCGGTGGGTACATTTAAGGAAAATGTCTCAATGGCAACATTAAGTTTTGCAAGGCCTAGCCTAGAGATTGTCACAGACTCTGCACTCATCCTTGTTCTTTACCCTTGTAATGCTGTTGCCTGGCAGACAAGGTCCTTAACATCCAAACGACAGGAGGGAAGTGCAAGAGCACTGTCACTCCCTAGAGCAAAGGATGTGTCATGGACACAAATGGAGGTGGCTCTCTGCTCACAGAGATGCTTCAGGGATGCACCCTGGGTATAAAGAGGCCCAGAACTCAATTCAAGACAATCATTTTGACTTACACTCTGTCACAGTGATTAGTCAAAGGGATGGGCACATCACCCAAGCTGACAAGACGTTTTCAGATAGGTGCTGGATGTGAAGAAGCTTACTACTTTGGTTGTGGAGTTGTGAGAATTTGACCTAAGCCAGAATCTGCAGGTGCGCTTTCCACAGAGATGGGTCAGTCTCAAATGGCAGACAAGGAACAATGAGAGATGAGAAGGCAAAGATACGTGGTTTCAGTCTTCCACGAAGTAAGCTCTAATCCTACCTTTCTTGGGTTGGTTATTTTAACCAAGACATTTTCATTGCACATATGTAAATCTCGACTGATACAGGATATAAACAACATTTTGGAAAAAAGTAAGAGAAATACTAATAAACATAATTTTTCCAAAAAATTCGAAGATGCAATTTTCTTCTATTTATGAATGGTTATAGTTAACATTTACTTTTTATTTCTGCGTCTGTTATTAAATTCAGATAAATAACATATGTTTGTTGTAAAACAAATTCAAAGAACAACTCTGAAGTAAAAAGCGATGCTTCTTTCCTCTACCTTCTCTTATTTCCTAGGATAAGCATGATTGACCATTTGTATGTAACTTGTAAGAAACTTTTGATAGGGCGCCTGGGTGGCTCAGTTGGTTAAGCGACTGCCTTCGGCTCAGGTCATGATCCTGGAGTCCCTGGATCGAGTCCCGCATTGGGCTCCCTGCTCGGCGGGGAGTCTGCTTCTCCCTCTGACCCTCTCCCGCTTCTCCCTCTGACCCTCTCCCCTCTCATGCTCTCTCTCTCATTCTCTCTCTCTCAAATAAATAAATAAAATCTTTAAAAAAAAAAAGAAACTTTTGATATATGTTCATATTTGTATATATTATTATATACATATAAAACTATGTGATATTTTAATTATATGTTTTGCATGCCTTATTTTTCCCCACAAAAATGGAAAATTTTGTGATCATACTGTTTCAAGTAAGATGTTTTCAGCTACAAGTAATAAAATATCCAACTTAAAGTACCTTTGACATTGAGGAAAATTTACTAGTTCACATAATATAAGTCTGGATGTAGCATTTGCCAGTATTCTGGAGGTTAGTGAGTGGCACAATGATGCCTATAATACCATGCTGTCTTAAGCATGTTTCAATGTCCCCCTCGTGGCTACCAGATGATTAAAGCAGTTCCCATTGTCACAAACAGACATTACAATATCCACTACGGAAGAGAAAAGGCATTTCTTTTCTTGTGCCTTTTTTTACTAGAAGCCTATGAATAGACTTGCCTTTTCAATCTTTACTAGGGGAAATGTCCATAACTAAAATATATCAATCATCATATTCCCCCATTCTGCTGCCCTGGACTCTGGTGGGGAGTATCTTAACTCTAGAGGTAAAACCCTCACAAAAGTCTTGTCAGCAAGGAAAACTGAAGGATGTGAGGGCTGGTGTTTGGTAGTTGGGAGGATAACCCAAATCTCTATGCATAAGAGATATGCATATAAAATACATAACTTGGGGCGCCTGGGTGGCTCAGACGTTTAAGCATCTGCTTTTGGCTCAGGTCATGATCCCAGGATCATGATCCCAGGGTCCTGATATTGAGCCTTGTGTGGCATTGGGCTCCATGCTCAGCGGGGAGCCTGCTTCTCCCTCTCTTGTTCTCCCTGCTTATGCTCACTCTCTCTCTGACAAATAAAGTTTTTAATAAGATACATAACTCATTTTAACTCAACCATATTAATGTCTATATAAATTACCTCATTGTTTTAAATGGAAATATAATATTTATTTTATGCACCTTTCAAAATTGAGGTGAACTTCTCATAAAATAATTATTTTATAGTGGACAATTGAGTGGCAATTAGTACATTACAATGCTGTGCAATTGCTACCTATAGCTAGTTCCAAAATATTCTCTGTACTTTAATGATGGCCCATTTTTCCCAATATGAGCTCATTGATAATTTTATAGCTAGGAAAAAAGTCATGCTGCCCCCTTTCTTTCTTAGGAGGCTTTCTGTATTTAGGAAGAAAGTAAACTCAATCAAAAACAAAATAAAATAATTTTTTTAAAATGCCTTGCTCTCAGGAAATTGAGCTGTTATGCCAGGAACTAACTCATTCTGGCATATTTCTATTACTACATGATCATTTACATTCCAGGACTCTATTCCAGTTTTAAAAATCTTACAAATATTTTGTTCTTTAGTTTGAGTGTATTTCATTTAATTTTAGTTGGAGATTGTTACAGTTTAGATAGTAAATGCCAAGGGAATCACCCCTCAGTTATAAAGTTGACATGAAGACTTTTATACTTTTACTTCAGTTAGCTAAATGCATTTTGTAGATGGGTTGAGGACCAAGTAGGAAAAACATGCTGCCTATCATATTTTTAAAAGGCAACCAGATGTAATTCATCTGGTTATTTAGGTTGACTATACTTTCAGAATTTGATCATTATCATTTAATATCATTTCGCGATGTTTTCAAAACTGCTGTGCCAGGCACAGATTGTTCTCTTTGAACTTGATGTATGTCAAAAGAACTTTGTAGTTAAATATAGACTTGGGATTTCATGGCTAAAGTATGTCTGCTAGAAAAAGAAAAAAAAAAGTTTTCAGAGACAAATCATTTTTCTTTTAGAGTTTGGAAACACCAATCTTTTACTAGCCTGAACTTCTGTCTCTCTCTCTCTCTCTCTAATTTTATAACACATTATCAATTTAGCTCTTTGCACTGCATACATTGCAATCACATTACAGAACTTGAGAAATTAATTGGCTCAGTATCTTGGAAACTTGCTGTTTAAATGTGTAGGGAAATTTATTATGGGAAAGATGAAACAAATTATTGGAAGTTGGTATTAAGATTACCTTCAGTGAAGGAATTCCAATTTAGGAGATGCTTTCTTATAACACCCTGTCACTGTAAGATGCCAGTCTTTCAGTAACATTGTGGTTTATTATGAAATAGGGCAAATGACTAAAATGATTTCAAAGTTGAGAAAAATCACGTGTGGAAATAATTTGAATTCTAATTCATCGGGAGAGATTTAAAGTAAGGAGAAGAAATCAGTGAGACTGTATTTCCATCTACTGTTATAAAAGAATGTTGAACCCCACTATGACCACATCTTTGAGTCAAATGGACAAACATGTCTTAGGCTGGGTAAGCACTGTGAGGTAATTGAACGAGTGTTAAGCACATCTGGATCTTAATTCTTGCTCTGATATTCACAAGGTACGTCAACTGGAACACACTATTCTAATTCCCTAAGATTCAATTTTGTCACTTGATGAAGAGGTTTTATACTGTTAACCTCCCTTTTTTCCTGGTAATATTAAATAAGATATTTGTGGATAAGAAATAAGTAAATTATGTAGAGCAGTGCCAGGCTAAGTAAGTACTCTATAAATTCTAGCTAAGCTACTTTGTTACTTTTATCTATACAGCATTCTGGTAGGTAGAGTCATTTAGATGCTATTTCTCTGGCTATCTATTATGCTATCTTTAAACTAAAAAAAAACTATTTTGGAAAGATGATCTGGATCTATAGCTCTCAAGGTATTTTTTCTTTCTTTCTTTTTTTTTTTTTTTACTCTGACATGCCTGAGGGATAGATAATGGTTTACTATGGCAATGACTCCTAAAGTCTCTAGGATACCTGTGTGCAATTAATCACCACCACCAAGCATATAAATAAGGGCATTTCAATTTCACTCTCATTTGATCCTATGTAGAATGTATTTTAAGGTTCAAGTTTTAAAAGGTGAAGAAGGCATCATGTCACATTCAATTACTCTTTGAAATGGAAATTTTACAGGAAGAATTTTGGAGATTCATTATCATCACCAAAATCACATCTGGTATTTAGGTTGACACCTGTAGGATAATGTTAATACTGACTAATAATCCTAATCTCTTGGAATAATAATCATGTTTTTTTCTGTTACCCTTTTTGAGGAACATGTAGTATATGTTTCCTACTTATGTATTGAAGGAAATTATACATGCATGCTGTGATGTTTTTTTCTTACTGTCTCTGATAGCTGGTTTTGCTGTATTTTTTGTTTGTTTTTTTGAACATATGGCAAACATGAGGGAGTCAAAGAGGTGAATTTACAGGAAAGGGTAATGTTGAGGTTTTATAAAAGAAGTCTTGTCGTTTTTATCTTCCTTGCTTCCTTCCCTCATCCTTGCTACCAGCCTATCAAAGCCACTATGCCATGAGGATGTGGGCCCAACTAAGAGAGCCAACATTCAAGGTACTTTAGTTTGCTCCATTTGACTTTCAGTAAAGTGATTTTAAGGAGGGTCATTTTCTGAGAATTCGTCAGGACAATCAAATTTGATGAATATATAAATTTGACAAATTTTGGCCAGCTTGGCCTATAAAAGGCATAGAGATAAACAGATTACTGTTGAGAATACCCCATAGGTCTTGAAGGCAACCTAAAGGCTCTCAGAATTAAGGCTCCTACAGTGTTTAAAAGTTTGTCTAACAATCTTTTCATTCCCTTCATATGTCTATATTTATTAGCATTCCAACTGCCTGTATGTCAGAAAAAAAAAGACAAAATACAGCTTTCAGTATAGGAAAATAATAGCTTATTGGGAAATTTTGTTTGTAAAACATTCTCAGTGTTATGATGTTACTGCCCATTTATATATTTTTGTTTATTATGGGATTTTTTTCTTTTCTTTTTTTTTTTTTTGCCAAATTTAGCCATCAACAAAATCTTGTTATAGGGTAACTACATGATGGAAGCAATAACATTTTGTGCTTTTAATCTACATTCTCTCCTTTTGTACTGTTTATGTGTTGCTAAGAAATATTGAAGATGTTCCTAGGTAGAATAGAATAGTCCAATTGAAGCTAAAGCTTTGTTTGGATATTTTTGTCAAACCGTATCTGTTTCCACACTCTATGTGCCTTAGTTCAAATTATGAAATAAGGTTGACACAGGTTTTATTTTAAAAGGTGCATTGCAGAGGAAATGTGAGTCCCCCACATTATCTATAGTTTCACTTTTTGTGCTGTCAGTTGCCCAAGGTCAGCCGTGGTCTGGAAGCAGGTGATCCTCCTTCTAAGGTATCATCATCATCAGGTCAGTAGCAGCCCAATGCTACATCACCCTGCCTGCATCATTCACCTCACTTCCCCTTATCACATAGGCATTTTATCAGGTCACATCATCGCAAGAAGAGTGAGGGCAGTGCAAGATGTTTTGAGGGAGAGAGATCACAGTCACATAATTTTTATACAGTATATTGTCATAATTATTTTATTAGTCATTGCTGTTCTTTTACTGTGTAATTTATAAATTAAACTTTACCAAAGGTGTGTTATATAGGAAAAAAACCACAATATATATGAGAATACTAGGGTTCGGTATCATCCATGATTTTAGGCATCCACTGGGGGTCTTGGAACCTATCCCCACAGATAAGGAGGAACTACTGTATTTCAGTGTCTAGTTCTGACATTTAGGCCTGGTGGATTTGCAGTAACATAGAAGGTTAGATCCAAAAAGGACCTCACACATATTCTTGTCCACTGCTTTATAGATCAAGAAACCTTTACAGAGAAGTGGAATGATGTGCCCACTTCAGAAAAAAAACCTCAAGATTAGATCAAGATAATATTTATTGCAGAGATATTAAATGCCAGGAGCTGCACTTAATCTGCATTCTGAGTCCTACAGCAATTTTGTAAAATTGGTATTTTTATCCCTGTTTTACAGAGAAGGGAGATTTGAAGACATGAGGTGGTTTCCTGTATAATAGTTAGTTAGCAGGTGGTTAATTAGGATTGAACCTAATTATCCTTTTGGTATACATAATGGAAATTCAATAAATATTTTTTGAGCAAATAAATCAATAAATGAATAGACTTACAAAAATGATGTCAATGTATCACTGTCCCACAACATACCATTGGAGCTCTAGTATATAATTATTTGTTTTAGTTTATCCTATTCACAAAAGCTTAATTGACTTGTATAACCTTAGCTCAGCGCTTTCCACTAATATTAATACAATTATAATGGCACATGTCTTTGCTGATAAAGAAATGACCTACAATTATTCATTATTAAATTTATATGTGCAAATTCCAGACCCATCAAAAATGATGCCTTAGCCTTCCTGCTCAGCAGGGAGTCTGCTTCTCCCTCTGACCCTCCTCCCTCTCATATGCTCTCTCTCTCTCTCATTCTCGCTCTCTCAAATAAATAAATAAAATCTTAAAAAAAAAAAAAAAAAAACATTCCTCTCTTAGTAAAAAAAAAAAAAAAAAAAAAAAAAAATGATGCCTTAGCTTAATTAACTTTGATTTATGATCTAACTAGGAAATGACTATGAGTGGGCAGATATTTAAGTTGTTATGCTCTTTTACATTATCCTGAAATAGAAATAAGTATGCATTTAATTGATCATCAATGTGACTTCTCTTCTGTTGTAAAAATTAGAATATTGGGGCATGATTTAAACAATTTTTAATAATTTGCAACCTAAAGCACCAGCAGACAAACCCAATCAAATGTATCTCTCATTACATAATTTAGAAAGTTTGACCAATTACTAAAATGAGGTCGATCACAGGTAATTTCTGAGTAAAATATGAATTATAGGTTTTTTTTTCAAATAAAAGTATTTTAACTGTCTTAATTATGTTGAGAATATTACCAGTTCTACCTGGCAATTAAATCTCTGTACTTATAGGTATATTTAAATCTGCTTGTAGATGTATATGTAGTAATCAAAATCTGTAACAATTACTTTCCATTTATTTATAGAGTAGGCATGAAAGCCCACTAAATCTTCCTGGTAACAGATATTTCTAAAAAGAGAAATGGTAGCGAAAATGCAAAGAGGTAGTATAATAAACTCACAGAGAGAGTAAATAGCTGTCAGATGACAAATCCTTTATTTCATTGAAATGTAGATCAATTTTGTTTGTTCACCTGTTTTTTAATTTTTTATCAAGAATAACCTGTGGGTTTCTTTTTTTTAATAACACAAATTAAATATTTGTTAAAACATCATCTAGAATACTTTTACAAATAAGACCACAACTTTTTTTCTTTGTATTTTGCTTATTAGATTTTATAAGATATAATTCAAGACAGAGTAGCTTGTATGGACCTGATTTTATAGCAATGAGTTGGAATAAGATTCCAGTGTATATAATACAAGAAGGTAAACATTTATTTTGAAGGCAGAGTGTTCTGGGTTTTAATGCTAGCATTACTATTTATTAGGTGCAGTTTTCTCCTTCTGAACCTCATTTTTTCTATCTATAAAATGGAGATATAGGCAATGTTTATATTAGTTATTATAACAAGCAAAAAGTAAACTAACATTTACTTAGCATTTACTGTATGTGTAGTAGGCATTTTCACATGAATCATCATTCTTTTCATCCTTAAAACAACAATGTGCAATTGGAATTATAATCCATATTCATGATATAAAAAAAGTAACTTTCTTATGTTTATATGGCTCAATGTGATAAAGAAGAAAACTCTCTTTTTTTTCCCATCTTTTTTTTTTAAATTTTTTATTGTTATGTTAATCCCCATACATTACATCATTAGTTTTATATATAGTGTTCCATGATTCATTGTTTGTGCATAACACCCAGTGCTCCATGCAGAACGTGCCCTCCTCAATACCCATCACCAGGCTAACCAATCCCCCACCCCCCTCCCCTCTAGAACCCTCAGTTTGTTTTTCAGAGTCCATCATCTCTCATGGTTCTTCTCCCCCTCCGATTTCCCCCCCTTCATTCTTCCCCTCCTGCTACATTCTTCTTCTTCTTTTTTTCTTTCTTAACATATATTGCATTATTTGTTTCAGAGGTACAGATCTGAGATTCAACAGTCTTGCACAATTCACAGCGCTTACCAGAACATATACCCTCCCCAGTGTCCATCACCCAGTCACCCCATCCCTCCCACCCCACCCCCCACTCCAGCAACCCTCAGTTTGTTTCCTGAGATTAAGAATTCCTCATATCAGTGAGGTCATATGATACAAGTCTTTCTCTGTTTGACTTATTTCGCTCAGCATAATACCCTCCAGTTCCATCCACGTCATTGCAAATGGCAAGATCTCATTCCTTTTGATGGCTGCATAATATTCCATTGTATATATATACCACATCTTCTTTATCCATTCATCTGTCGATGGACATCTTGGCTCTTTCCACAGTTTGGCTATTGTGGACATTGCTGCTATAAACATCGGGGTGCACGTACCCTTTTGGGTCCCTACTTTTGTATCTTTGGGGTAAATACCCAGGAGTGCAATTGCTGGATCATAGGGTAGCTCTATTTTCAACTTTTTGAGGAACCTCCATACTGTTTTCCAGAGTGGCTGCACCAGCTTGCATTCCCACCAACAGTGTAGGAGGGTTCCCCTTTCTCCACATCCCTGCCAACATCTGTCATTTCCTGACTCGTTAATTTTAGCCATTCTGACTGGTGTGAGATGGTATCTCATTGAGGTTTTGATTTGGATTTCCCTGATGCCGAGCGATATTGAACACTTTTTCATGTGTCTGTTGGCCGTTTGGATGTCTTCTTTGGAAAAATGTCTTTTCATGTCTTCTGCCCATTTCTTGATTGGATTCTTTGTTCTTTTGGTGTTGAGTTTGATGAGTTCTTTATAGAGTTTGGATACTAGCCCTTTATCTGATATGTCATTTGCAAATATCTTCTCCCATTCTGTCAGTTGTCTTTTGGTTTTGTTGACTGTTTCCTTTGCTTTGCAGAAGCTTTTTATCTTGATGAAGTCCCAATAGTTCATTTTTGCCCTTGCTTCCCTTGCCTTTGGCGATGTTTCTAGGAAGAAGTTGCTGCGGCTGAGGTCGAAGAGGTTGCTGCCTGTGTTCTCCTTTAGGATTTTGATGGACTCCTGTCTCACATTTAGGTCTTTCAACCATTTGGAGTCCATTTTTGTGTGTGGTGTAAGGAAATGGTCCAGTTTCATTCTTCTGCATGTGGCTGTCCAATTTTCCCAACACCATTTGTTGAAGAGACTGTCTTTTTTCCATTGGACATTCTTTCCTGCTTTGTCAAAGATTAGTTGACCATAGAGTTGAGGGTCCATTTCTGGGGTCTCTATTCTGTTCCATTGATCTATGTGTCTGTTTTTGTGCCAGTACCATACTGTCTTGATGATGACAGCTTTGTAGTAGAGCTGGAAGTCTGGAATTGTGATGCCGCCAGCTTTGCTTTTCTTTTTCAACATTCCTCTGGCTATGCGGGGTCTTTTCTGGTTCCATACAAATTTTAGGATTATTTGTTCCATTTCTTTGAAGAAAGTGGATGGTATTTTGATGGGGATTGCATTGAATGTGTAGATTGCTCTAGGTAGGATTGACATCTTCACAATATTTGTTCTTCCAATCCATGAGCATGGAACGTTTTTCCATTTCTTTGTGTCTTCCTCAATTTCTTTCATGAGTATTTTATAGTTTTCTGAGTACAGATCCTTTGCCTCTTTGGTTAGATTTATTCCTAGGTATCTTATGGTTTTGGGTGCAATTGTAAATGGGATCGACTCCTTAATTTCTCTTTCTTCTGACTTGTTGTTGGTGTATAGGAATGCCACTGACTTCTGTGCATTGATTTTATATCCTGCCACTTGACTGAATTCCTGTGTGAGTTCTAGCAGTTTTGGGGTGGAGTCTTTGGGATTTTCCACATAAAGTATCATATCATCTGCAAAGAGTGAGAGTTTGACTTCTTCTTTGCCGATTTGGATGCCTTTGATTTCTTTTTGTTGTCTGATTGCTGTGGCTAGGACTTCCAATACTATGTTGAATAGCAGTGGTGATAGTGGACATCCCTGCCGCGTTCCTGACCTTAGGGGGAAAGCTCTCAGTTTTTCCCCATTGAGAATGATATTCGCTGTAGGTTTTTCATAGATGGCTTTTATGATATTGAGGTATGTACCCTCTATCCCTATACTCTGAAGAGTTTTGATCAAGAAAGGATGCTGTACTTTGTCAAATGCTTTTTCTGCATCTATTGAGAGGATCATATGATTCTTGTTCTTTCTTTTGTTAATGTATTGTATCACGTTGATTGATTTGCGGATGTTGAACCAACCTTGCAGCCCAGGGATAAATCCCACTTGGTCGTGGTGAATAATCCTTTTAATGTACTGTTGGATCCTATTGGCTAGTATTTTGGTGAGAATTTTTGCATCCATGTTCATCAAGGATATTGGTCTGTAATTCTCCTTTTTGATGGGGTCTTTGTCTGGTTTTGGGATCAAGGTAATGCTGGTCTCATAAAATGAGTTTGGAAGTTTTCCTTCCATTTCTATTTTTTGGAACAGTTTCAGAAGGATAGGTATTAATTCTTCTTGAAATGTTTGGTAGAATTCCCCTGGGAAGCCATCTGGCCCTGGGCTTTTGTGTTTTGGGAGATTTTTGATGACTGCTTCTATTTCCTTAGTGGTTATAGGTCTGTTCAGGTTTTCTATCTTCCTGGTTCAGTTTTGGTAGTTGATACATCTCTAGGAATGCATCCATTACTTCCAGGTTATCTAATTTGCTGGCATAGAGTTGCTCATAATATGTTCTTATAATTGTTTGTATTTCTTTGGTGTTGGTTGTGATTTCTCCTCTTTCATTCATGATTTTGTTGATTTGGGTCATTTCTCTTTTCTTTTTGATAAGTCTGGCCAGGGGCTTATCAATCTTGTTAATTCTTTCAAAGAATCAGCTCCTAGTTTCGTTGATCTGTTCTACTGTTCTTTTGGTTTCTATTTCATTGATTTCTGCTCTGATCTTTATTATTTCTCTTCTCCTGCTGGGTTTAGGCTTTATTTGCTGTTCTTTCTCCAGCTCCTTTAGGTGTAGGGTTAGGTTGTGTACTTGAGACCTTTCTTGTTTCTTGAGAAAGGCTTGTATTGCTATATACTTTCCTCTTAGGACTGCCTTTGCTGTATCCCAAAGATTTTGAATAGTTGTGTTTTCATTTTCATTGGTTTCCATGAATTTTTTTAATTCTTCTTTAATTTCCTGGTTGACCCATTCATTCTTCAGTAGGATGCTCTTTAGCCTCCATGTATTTGAGTTCTTTCCGACTTTCCTCTTGTGATTGAGTTCTAGTTTCAAAGCATTGTGGTCTGAAAATAGGCAGGGGATGATCCCAATCTTCTGGTACCGGTTGAGACCTGATTTATGACCTAGGATGTGATCTATTCTGGAGAATGTTCCATGGGCACTAGAGAAGAATGTGTATTCCGTTGCTTTGGGATGGAATGTTCTGAATATGTCTGTGAAGTCCATTTGGTCCAGTGTGTCATTTAAAGTCTTTATTTCCTTGTTGATCTTTTGCTTAGACGATCTGTCCATTTCAGTGAGGGGGGTGTTAAAGTCCCCCACTATTATTGTATTGTTGTTGATGTGTTTCTTTGCTTTTGTTATTAATTGCCTTATATAATTGGCTGCTCCCATGTTAGGGGCATAGATATTTACAATTGTTAGGTCTTCTTGTTGGATAGACCCTTTAAGTAGGATATAGTGTCCTTCCTCATCTCTTATTACAGTCTTTGGTTTAAAATCTAATTTGTCTGATATAAGGATTGCCACCCCAGCTTTCTTTTGGTGTCCATTAGCATGGTAAATGGTTTTCCACCCCCTCACTTTCAATCTGGGGGTGTCTTTGGGTCTAAAATGAGTCTCTTGCAGACAGCATATCAATGGGTCTTGTTTTTTAATCCAATCTGATAGCCTGTGTCTTTTGATTGGGGCATTTAGCCCATTTACATTCAGGGTAACTATTGAAAGATAGGAATTTAGTGCCATTGTATTGCCTGTAAAGTGACTGTTACTGTATATTGTCTCTGTTCCTTTCTGGTCTATGTTGCTTTTAGGCTCTCTCTTTGCTTAGAGGACCCCTTTCAATATTTCTTGTAGGGCTGGTTTCGTGTTTGCAAATTCCTTTAGTTTTTGTTTGTCCTGGAAGCTTTTTATCTCTCCTTCAATTTTCAATGACAGCCTAGCGGGATATAGTATTCTTGGCTGCATATTTTTCTCATTTAGTGCTCTGAATATGTCCTGCCAGTCCTTTCTGGCCTGCCAGGTCTCTGTGGATAAGTCTGTTGCCAATCTAATGTTTCTACCATTGTAGGTTACATATCTCTTCTCCCGAGCTGCTTTCAGGATTTTCTCTTTGTCTCTGAGACTCGTAAGTTTTACTATTAGATGTCGGGGTGTTGACCTATTTTTATTGATTTTGAGAGGGGTTCTCTGTGCTTCCTGGATTTTGATGCCTGTTTCCTTCCCCAAATTAGGGAAGTTCTCTGCTATAATTTGCTCCATTATACCTTCTGCCCCTCTCTCTCTTTCTTCTTCTTCTGGGATCCCAATTATTCTAATGTTGTTTCGTCTTATGGTATCGTTTATCTCTCGAATTCTGCCCTCGTGATCCAGTAGTTGTTTATCTCTCTTTTTCTCAGCTTCTTTATTTTCCATCATTTGGTCTTCTATCTCACTGATTCTTTCTTCTGCCTCATTTATCCTAGCAGTTAGCGCCCCCATATTTGATTGCACCTCATTAATAGCCTTTTTGATTTCTACTTGGTTAGATTTTAGTTCTTTTACTTCTCCAGAAAGGGTTTCTCTAATAACTTCCATGCTTTTTTCAAGCCCAGCTAGTATCTTTAAAGTGATGATTCTGAACTCTAGATTTGACATCGTACTAATGTCCGTATTGAGTAGGTCCCTGGCATTCGGTACTACCTCTTGTTCTTTTTGTTGAGGTGATTTTTTCCGTCTTGTCATTTTGTGCAGAGGAGAATAGATTAATGAGAGAACAAAATGCTAGCAGGGTAACAACGTCCCCAGAAAATATACTCTAAACAAATCAGAAAAGACCTGAAGCAGTGGGAAAAGAAAGGGAAAGAGAGAAAAAAGAAAAAGAAAGAAAAAAAGAAAAAAGAAAAAGATAAAGATAAAGATAAAAACAAACAAAAGCAGAACAAAACAAAACAAAACAAAAACAGAATGTGATCAAATATGATCAGGCTGGTTTATAGATCAGTGCCACACACTAGATTTTGGGTGTATTTTGGTCTGTTAAAAGAAAGTCCCTCCCAAAATTTTAAAGAAAGAAAAACTTATATATGTACAAAAATAAGGGTTGATATGATGAAGGGATGGAATATGACTGTAAAGATGGAAATTATAAAAAATTTTATAAAAGGATTTGATAAGTTGTTTGAAAAAAGAAAGAAGAGGATAAAAAAAAAAGAAAGAAAAAAGGGAGAGAATGTGATCAGGCAGGGGAGTAGAAAAAAACCATACACTAGAGATTTAGAGTATATTTTGATCTGTTAGAAGAAACTATCTCAAGATTTTAAAGAGAGAACAACTTATATATATATGCCAAAAATACGGGTAACTACTATGAAGGGATAGAATATGACTTTAAAAAAGAAAAATAAAAATTTTTTTTTTTTTTAAAAAGGGATTGATAAGATGTTGGTTGAAAAAGGGAAAAAGAAAAATTCAAAAAAAAGAAAAAAAGAAAAAAAAAAAGACAGTTAAAAAAAATAATTAACTTTGAAAGACTAAAGAATCATGGTAAAAAAGCCATGAATTCTATGTGCAGTATTCCCCTAGCGCTGGAGTTCTGCCGTTCTCATTGATCGGTAAACTTGGTCTTGGCTGGCTGTTCTCGCTGATCTTCTGGGGGAGGGGCCTGTTGCCGTGGTTCCCAAATGTCTTTGCCGGAGGCAAAATTGCCCCGCCCTTGCCGGTCCGGGCTAAGTAATCTGCTCGGGTTTGCTCTCCGGAGCTTTTGTTCCCTGCAAGCTTTCCGTACAGCTTTGGAGGCTGAGAGTGAAAATGGCGGCCTCCCAGTCTCCGCCCCGGAGGAGCCGAGAACTCGGGGTCCCGCTCCTCAGTGAGCCCCCAGAGAAAAGCAGTCAGTCACTCCCGTCTCCCCGGTCTCCGGCCACACTCCGCGCTCACCCGGCCTGTGACCGCGCCTTTCTATCTGGCACCCGACCCCGGGTGGAGTCTCCAAACCCAGCAGATCCCCGCGGTGCGCTCCCGCACCTCTCCTCCCAGGGGAAGAAGGTGAGTCTCCCCGGATCTGCCGCTTGTTGGGTCCCTGCTGGAGGAGCAGTGGCCCGACTGTGCCGCGGATCACGGTTTATGGCAACCCTGAGCTGAGAGCCCGTGCTTGGGCTCCGTCTCTGCAGCCGGCTTCCCCGCTCCGATACCTGGGAGCTCTGCCGCACTCAGGCACCCCCGGTCTTTCTGTGACCCCGAGGGTCCTGAGACCACACTGTCCCGGAGGGTTCCACCCCCCACTTCGCCACCAGACTGACATCCCTCAGCGGAGCCGACTTCTAAAAGTTCCGATTTTGTGCTCCGGGGCTCTATCACTTGCCAGAAGCGGCCGACGGAGGCCCCTCCCCCGCCGTCTATCCTCCCGAATATCGCCTCGGATTCACTTCTCTGCACGTCCTACCTTCCAGAAAGTGGTCGCTTTTCTGTTCAGAGAGTTGTTGGTATTCTTTTCTTCGATCTCCTGTTGAGTTTGTAGGTGTTCAGAATGGTTTGACCCCTATCCAGCTGAATTCCTGAGAGGAGACGAAATCCAGGTCTCCTACTCCTCCGCCATCTTGCTGCCTGTCGAAAACTCTCTTGATTCAAATTCAGGACTACTTGTTTTAAAAGTCTTTGCTCTTTGACTATAGCAAAGTGTTAACATTGTGTGAAAAAAATACCTAGTGCATAGCTCACAGTCACCAATAGTTGCATATAGATGGTTGTAGGAGTTTTCTTAATCCAGTGCAAAAATTTATCCTTTTTTAATCTCTTATTTTTCCTTCAATTTTAACTCAAAAGTGAAACCAGAGGATACATTGTATGTGTGTGTGTGTGTGCGCGCACGCGCATATGTGTACATATCAGTATGTTGTAGTTTATGACCTAACCTGGATTGAAGTGAAACAGCATTGACCCTTTTTCTTCCGGCTCAAAATGACTTAACGTCAATTTAATTCTCAAGTAACTAACCAATAGGGGGCATTAGAGCACCACTGCTAACTGTAGTTAGTGCTGTCCAGTTAACAACAGCTCTTAGCTGGCATTCCTAGGACACTTAAAATATCATTATGGCTGGCCTTCGTATTTGCAATCTCTGTAGTAGAACTCATTGCTAAAATTTAGTGTATTTATAAAGTCCTGTAACTCTTAGTAATGTTAATGAATCAAGCATTTTGATTAGCAAGGCACGGATTGGGGAAAAAGTTAAGATTGGGTAGTCAAATGAAAGTAATTAAAATGAACACAGCTGAAAATGAAAATGTGACGCACATAAATAGCCCTATTATCACAAGATAACAGAATGCTGTTCAGGCAATTTTCCTGTAACTGAGTGGACCACTAGTTAATTGTCTGGCCCTTTCCTCTCACACTTTTCCACTAGAAAGACTTTTGTCTCTGCTGTTATAATAGAAACAGTTTAAAGAGGAGAGCTTGAAAAAGTTTGGAAATGACTCCTTAGAATAAATCACCATTCAAAGACATCTAATGGTATCCCACTTGTTTTTATTCATATAATGTCAAATAGGGAATTATCTGTCCTGCAATTTTCCATCAAATGTTGTTGCCAGTGGAGGGAGCGAGGAGGGGAATAGTACTGATCCTGTTCCTTGCCCCTCCTACAAAGACTCAGGCAAACTGTAGAGCTTTGTTAATATAAGTTGTACATTGGGGTTTTCCTAAAACCCCACTGCCAGAAAGGCCTTGTTTTTCTTAAGAATGGAAGGACAAGGGATGTGTATTATTTCCCTTGTGAGCAAAGCGAGGTGGGATGAGGTGAGGAGTCAGATTTGTGGGTTAAAAGGGGAAATGATGAGCACTGTGGATCGTGTAAGACTGATGAATCACAGACCTGTACCCCTGAAACAAATAATACATTGTATGTTAATTAAAAAAAAAAAAGAGCAAGAGACAGAAGCTATTGCAGGAGTACAGGAGATCACCTTGGCCTAAGGCAGACTGATGGAAATAAGCAAAGTGTGTAAATGCCAGCAATATTTTGGATGTCAAATCAAAGGATTTGATGGTGGCTTAAATACTGGGGAGAGAGGATGGTGTTAAGAGGGACTCCTGGATTTCTGGGCTTATAACCAGATGGATGGTAAGGAACTTTCAGAGACAGGGAAAAATGGGGATATTCCAGATGTGATGGGGCAGGTCATGAGTTGGCTTTTGTACATTTGGGTTTACAATGCTTGTAAAATATTTAAGTACAGTTATTAAGTTGGGTATGCCCAAGCTTAATGTAGCCTGGCATCTAATCTATTCAGTATTATCTCATGACTGTCTAGATATCTTTCATTTGTTTTTCTAAGTCAGTCTTAAGTTTTTTTTTTTTTTTTTTTAATTCAAATGTTTTTGTAATTGGAGAGAATAGGAGATCTTAGCTTGTGTCATATTTATAAATTAATATACACAAAATGTCAAAAAAAGGGGGGAAATGATGAATTCAAACTATGCTGTGTACTTGCTTTTGGTTCTTAAAGAATCCACTCCTCCACACAAGGCAACTTGTTCTCTGGTCATACTCCAGATTTCTTTATCAGCTGTGCCGTTACAATGAACATTTGCCACGCAAGCTAATTTGGTTCCACTTGTCTCTTTCATATTTCCCTGGGAGTATCATAAAACTGAATTCCAGACATGTTGGTCTCTTATACTAGAACTGGTCTTGCATGTTACATATAGCACTCAGTTATAGGATATGTGCCTATGTTCTTAAGATTCAAGGATAAGGAGAAATTGCAATTACGTAGACACCGTTGGAATCTTATATAATTGGTTTAAGCCAGGGTTTGTCTATATGACTTTACCTTCACGTGAATTAAAAAGGATCCAACTCTAAGGGGCCTTAAGCCCAATCATAAAATTGAGCAGGTCTGTCTAGACGCTAGGTCTGCTTCAGACTGAGTAAATGATGCAGCAACTGCCTGTCCTTTGTCTGCTGTGAACCTTAAAGACTATTTCTCTCTCTCACTTTTCTCTCTCCTACATTTGATCTACCTTGGCTAAAATCCATGTTCTCAGCCGTATTACAACTTAGATGTCTGTGAACTCAGTTAAAGCCTAACTATAATAAGGTTATCAATCAAACTTGTTCTGATTTGGTAAAGAACATTAATTATAGTGTTCCGAAAGTCTAAATTTTTGTCTCAATTTTCACTTCTCAGAATTTCATAAACATTTCCTTAGTTTTAAATAATTAAAATGAAGTCCATACGGCAACCCAGCCCTCACAGTAATGCTTTGAGCTTGTTTTGAGAGTCATAATAATGGATTTTCTTGAATCTGTCCTCTCTTGTCTAGTTCCTCTTGTGACCAATAGAACTCATTTGGTCAGTAGCCATGGAACGGAGTGAAGCTAACTGGTCCATATGGCAATTGAACTTGCAATCTTGACTTCATTAACACCACACTCCAACCAGCTGAGCTAACAAGCCAAGAAAATCAAATTAGACACTATACAGAGTTCCTGGTTAATTGCATTTTCCTCTTTTGGGCTCTTCATTATAGCCACTTTCACCAATTTCCAGCTTCTGAAGGGTGAGGATTAAGTCTATGTAGCTCTTGTTCATTTTGTCCCTTATGTTGAAGTTGTAGAATGGAATGTACTATGTAAGTTCAGGCAGCAAAGGCATGAGCATATATAAGCAAAACTGTGGTACCTAATATTCTTTGGCAGAGGCTGAAACTAACATATTTCAAACATCCCAAAAGGAAAGCTGCTACATTTGTGGACAAAACGGTGATGAGAAATTTTTGGCAGCTCTCTGATCCATTTTCTGTGTACCTCCTTTCCAGTCTCTGAATCTTATTTCTGCCTTCAGTTCCTACTTTATTTCACGTTAGAATATATATTTGTGCTTTCATGTGAACTCTGGATTACAGATGAAACTTGACTTCCAATTATGTGTAATGACCTGGCATCTCAGCATTATATCTTGAAGTTCAAATCTATTGTGCCTGGAAATCTGACTTCTAAGTGGCATGTCCAAATAACAACAATATGTTTGTAATTTTCTGTATTAATCCAGTGTTCTACTCATTAGGCAGCAGTGTGAACAGGACCTAATTTTTTCTTTGCCTAAATTGCCAGGCATGGATAATAATAGTTTTGCTAAATTTAATTCATTTTAATTAATTAACATTTTGACACGTATGCATTTGTAAACTCCCAAGGCATTTACTAGATTAATGTTTTATGATGAACTATCATGTCAACAAATATTGTGGCTGAAATGTTTAAATAGGCTCAATCTTTGAATGCATTATTGGCATCATTTTATGATGTGTTATTTAAGATGTAGGTTGTTGAGGTTGAGAGGAATTGATTATAGGCTCCTTGAATGTGTCTTAATACAACCTTTAAGTCGTATTCATTTATGGGTCAAGACAATTTAGTAGATAATTTAGTAGAATCAAGCAAACACTATTATAGTTGATTATTATAAATTATCCTAGTATTCAGTTGTGGAAGGGGAAGTTATTTGCTTCATTTATTATTTGAAATATTAACCATTACATTTATTTTCTTGAGGACAAAGCCAGGGTTTCTTTTTTTTTGCATATGGATAGAGATCATCACTTCAACTTCTTTTTACACATGGGAAAAACAAAGAGAAGAAATTAAAGACAAGAGGGCTTAGAAAGAGAAGGGTCTCTGTCCAAGCAACTTAGTATGGAGGCCAAGTGAAGGACGCAGGTTTCTAAGTGTTATGAACTGAATTTTGCTACCTTCCCAAATTCTTTTATTTTTTTTTAAATTTTACTTGAAATTTTTAAAAATTTTATTATGTTAATCACCATACAGTACATCATTAATTTTTGATGTTGTGTTCCATGATTCATTGTTTGCATATAACACCCAGTGCTCCATGCAGTACGTGCCCTCCCCTCCTTAATACCCATCACCGGGCTCACCCATACCCCCACCCCCCCACCTCACTAACGCCCTCAGTTTGTTTCTCGGAGTCCATAGTCTCTCATGGTTCATCTCCCCCCTCCGATTTCTTCCCGCCTTCATTTTTCCCTTCCTTCTCCCAATGTCCTCCATGCTATTCCTTATGTCCCACAAATAAGTGAAACCATATGATAATTGACTTTCTCTGCTTGACTTATTTCACTTAGCATAATCCCCTCCAGTCCCATCCATGTTGATGCAAAAGTTGGGTATTCATCCTTTCTGATGGGCTGAGTAATATTCCATTGTATATATGGACCACATCTTCTTTATCCATTCATGTATTGAAGGGCATCTTGGCTCTTTCCACAGTTTGGCTATTGTGGACATGGCTGCTATGAACATTGGGGTGCATATGGCCCTTATTTTCACTACATCCGTATCTTTGGGGTAAATACCCAGTAGTGCAATTGCTGGGTCATAGGGTAGCTCTATTTTTAATTTTTTGAGGAACCTCCATATTGTTTTCCAAAGTGGCTGTACCAACTTGCATTCCCACCAGCAGTGTAAGAGGGTCCCCCTTTCTCCACAACCTCTCCACATTTGTTGTTTCTTGCCTTGTCAATTTTTGCCATTCTAACTGGTGTAAGATGGTATCTCAATGTGGTTTTGATTTGAATTTCCCTGATGGCTAATGATGATGAACATTTTTTCATGTGTCTGTTAGCCATTTGTATGTCTTCTTTGGAGAAGTGTCCATGTCTTCTGCCCATTTTCTGACTTGATTATTTGTTTTTTGGGTGTTGAGTTTGAGAAGTTCTTTCTAGATCTTGGATATCAGCGCTTTGTCTGTAGTGTCATTTGCAAATATCTTATCTCATTCCATGGGTTGCCTCTTTGTTTTGTTGACTGGTTCCTTTGCTGTGCAGAAGCTTTTTATCTTGATGAAGTCCCAAAAGTTCATTTTCGCTTTTGTTTCCCTTGACTTTGGAGACTACACACCCAAATTCATATATGAGGCCCTTATACCCCAATTTGACTTTTTTTTGTTCCTTTAAGAAGGTAATTAAGGTTAGATGATATCATAAGGGTGGGGCCCTAATCCAGTAGGACTGGTGTCCTTCTAATAATGAGACACCAGAGATCTCTTTCTCTCTTACTGCACGTGTAGAGTAGAAATGCCATGTGAGGACAGTGAAAGGTGGGCCATCTTCAAGCCAGGAAGAGAGAGTTCACCAGAAACCGACCCTGCTGGCACCTTGATTTTAGACTTCTAGACTCCCAAACAGTGAGAAGATAGATTTCTGTTGTTTAAGTTACCCAGTCCAAGGTCCCTTGTTAGAGCTGGTGGAGCTGATAAATACAGCAAGTTTCTGCCCAAACTTCTTCTACTAACCCGTATACTAACTCATATACTAACCCATAACTATTTATGTGATTGACAAAAAGCACACATTTCAGCTATCATGCACATTATTCAATAGTTGTTACAAGAGCTGACTTTAAAATCAAATGATGGTAGTAATGGAAACGTTGGACAGATATTGGATTCCTCCTAGGTCCTTATAGCCTCGTACAGACACTAGCACAGAGCTGGTGCTAAACAATTTGCCCCCCCCTTCTCCCCCTTCTCTTTTTTTTTTCATTTCAAAGGCATTCTCAAAACTAATTGTCACTTTATAACTTCATCTGATGAATCCCCCATATTATATCCCTGAAAAAGATAGAGTTGTATTACTTCCTCTTGCTCATTTTCCATGCAAAATTATTATCAGACTCCTGACCAGTGGCCAATAAGATTTGAAATCCAAGATTGTGGCACAATTTGAAAGTAAGAAAAAAATAGATTAATAGTTTAACAAAATTATAATATCAATAAAAATTATTTTGCTTTAGAAGAACTAGTGATATGTATTCCATATTTTTTTCTGTGTTTTGTAAATTGTGAGTATCTCTTAAGTCATGAGAAAGATTTGTATGATGAAATTTTAGCAGTATTTGCTGAATTTCTTATCTCATTTGGTGAATGAAATCCCCTTTCTTTCAGTACTTGTATAAAATCAACCCTTGGTTTAAGATCTTATTTAGGAGGTGCCTGGGTGTCTCAGTCAGTTGGGCATCTGGCTCTTGATTTTGGCTCAGGTCATGATCTCAGGTTCATGAGGTGGAGCCCTGCACTGAACCCTGAGTGAAGCCCCACATTAAGCCCCGTATCCTCAGAGGGGAGTCTGCTTGAGATTCTCTCTCTTCCTCTCCCCCTGCCCCTCCCCACCCTCTAAAATAAATAAATAAATCTTTTTAAAAAATATCTTATTTAGGATTAAGAGGTCAAAAACCACAGTAAAACCAGAAATCCTAATCTCACATCTCATGTTTGCCACTACCCCCAGGGTTTGGTTTTGGTACAAAACAATGGATATGGCTTAAGTACAAAATTCCTAAACTGAGTTAGAATGTGATTCCATTCAAACTACTTTGGGAAAGTCACAAAAATGTGATTAATTTTATTTGATGTTCACGTATTTGAGTATCAGAGACTGCATGACCTTTTCAGGTTCCTTTCAACTGTAAAGAAATAAAATGTTTCTATATGAACTTTTTCTTTGATTCTACTTGAAATTTCAGTTGGAGTTAGGTAAGGGTCCATTATCTCCAAAGGGACATTGTTATAGTGAAAGATATCGGAACTACTAAAGCAAAATACCAAGGACATCTGATGGCTAAGATACGTGTGGTATTTATTAAGTTAGTGGTGCTTAGTTAATCACATTTTTAATTTCAGGAGAACTGTCAACAAAACTGATTATTATGTAAGGTAGAAGCTAGACATAAGCAGTGGAAGGAACACCCCAAGGCAGAGTCCCCTTTGAAGGAGAGATGAGCTGGAGGCAAGAATGGTGATAAATAAGCTACATGTTGTAAGCCTGGGAGCACAGCATCCTGACCTTGTGGCTTTCAAGACCTTGGGGCTGACAGACCAAAGACTGCAGGTGCAGAGCATGAGCTCTTCTCTTCCACCTCTGTCCCAAAACAACGCCTAGATAGACTCATTATAATGCATTTGCATTGCAGGAATAGCCCTGCTTGATGGAGAAAGACTGCCATGATGGTTCTGATACAAACCTCGTAGGGCCAAAAACTCCTCCTCCCAACTTGTGGGAGGTCCCATTAGAGACCACCCCACTGTAAGTCCCAGCTCCTTCCAGCCCAGAGAAACCCAATAATATCCAATTCCAAAACACTCTAGGGCCAATTCCACCTTGAAGAATCTGCCTACTCTTCCACATTGAGAGTGTACTTTCACTTTAATAAACTGTTTTGTGTCTGGTATTTTCCTTCTGCCTGTCTTTATTTGAGCACCATCCCCATGTATATCTTCTTGTGGGGAATCCAAGGACTGAGACCTCTATTCACACAATGGAGACTCTCTCACCCATAACAATTGTGAGAGGGAAACCAAGTTATATATCCTTTTATTAGCACAATTAAAGAGCCCCCCTTCTTTAGTATCTGTGTATAATATGTGATCCTGCACAGAAAATATAACTATTGAATGTAGGGTATGGAGAATTTTTTTTTAACTTGGCTTTGTTCTTCATGTTATACAGATAGCCCACTTCTGCCAGTTAAGTCAATGGTTAAGCAATATATAGAAATGATCAGTCCAAATTCCTTACCATGGTTTACAGGTCTCTGCCTAATGGACCCCCCTTCCACCACATTTCCTCTTCAATACACTCTAATCATACTGGGTTTTTAGTTTCTGGAGAACGTCAGACCTATTTCCTAACTTGGCCTTTGTTCTTTTTCTCTACCTGAAATGCTCTTACATCTGAACTTGACAGGGCTGCCCCCAACTTTCAGGACTTAGCTCCAGTGGTACGCCTTTAATAAGGTCTTTCCTCATCACCCTCTGTCTAAAGAATCCCTCTTCCTTTCTCGGTACTATTTATCTTCATTTCCCCATTTTCTTCAAAGCATTTATCACTATTTGTAATTATCATGCTTATATATTTAGAGGAAAGTTGTGTTATTGATGTATCCCAAATGACTAGAGTAGAGCATATTTATTAGATGGTTTATCAGTAAGTGTTATACTAATTGAATAGTTACATGGCCATACATAGGAAAGATTACAGATGATGTATTGCATATTTAATTTTGGCATCTATATTTGTGTCCTATGCCTTCACCTTCATCACTCTGACTGAACTTTACAGTTGACATCTCCAGAAGGATTAGCTTTGCTTTCTCTATAGAATCATTTCCCATATGGTGTGAGTTCAACGTGTTTGTCTTCACTTCTAACTCTAACTATTGTTTAAAACAGAATTGGGCACCATCTCTGATTCTTAAGTTCTTTTCTGTTTAAGAGTTGATGTCATTCCTTAAAAAAAAAATTCCCTTATGAGTGCATGAATTGCAATATTTTTAGATGAGCAGATACTCTTCATTTCTGTAGCCAAAAAATATAGCTGTGTATTAGATGGTGTTCTCTGCAGTTGGTACTTATGAGTTTTACTTACAGTTTTATTTATTTTGTTTATTAACTAGCCAGATATTTGTTGAATGCCTACTATATACCAGATACGTAGCCAGGAACTGGAAATGTTTTGGGTAAGAAATACACTCTGTTCCTGCTCTTACATATAGTGAAAGAGCCAGAGAAAAAGCAAGTAAGCAAAAATAAATATGTAACTACAAAGTTTCTGATCCCATCAACAACTGAACTGGCTTGAATACTAAGGAATGAAGCTGGAAACCATTTAAGGATGTCAGGAAGAGCTCTTTGATGAGGTGAAATTTAATCCAAAGTTAGAAGAATGAGAAGAAATAGGTAGAAAAATGTTCCATAATAGTGTGACATGAGACAAATACTGTTTCTTACTCCATTTCCTTACTTTCAGTGTACATCACATTGAAAACCACTTTTGAAACCAACCACTGGAATTGTAATGGCTTTGCTGCAGTTAATGTGTTTTCTTATGGATTTTCCTCAGAATCAAACGCTGAGTGAAAGGAGTATCCGTTTTCCAGCAGTATGTCAGGATAAGTTGCACACTGGAAACTGAAATCAATTGTAAATCTGATAACATAGTGGAATGTTCACTTAACTTTAAAATGCCTTTTAGAGAACACAAGGGAGTTCTGAATAGTCTAATCACTTTTTCCAGAAGGCATCTGTGATTTTGCTAATTTGCCTCTGAGGAAGTCCATGACGAGGAAAAGGAGAACATACGGCACTCAGTAGCTGAAGTAGGTAAACTGCTGTTTTGCACTTGTTTTCTCTTTATTCATCGTTTTGTGAGAGGAGCTATAAATTGGTTAGTAAAAAGGATGCTTAAAATGTTTTATTTTTTTTTTTCTGAAAATCTGTGGGTCTTGGATCATATATCTATATGTGCAAAGATTATTTACAGACCTAGTGACACTCCAGAATGAAGCATCAATAGTTAATATGCTAAAAGACTGTAAAGGATAAAAAGCCCTTGCTGTTTCAGTAGGATTTCTGATACTCAGCATACACTTACCAGGGGTGTGCTTAAGTAATTACTGGTGATAATGCCTTGAGTGATCCTAAAGGAGAAACTAAAATTCCAGTTCTGGTGATAAGGTAAAATCAAACAAAAAAAACACAGTAATATGTATATACATGTGTGCGTGCACACACTTATGCATGTATAAAATAGCTTTTAAAAAGCATTTTGGACAGGGTGACAAACCATGAGAGACTCTGGACCCCGGGAAAGAAATTGAGGGTTGCAGAGGGGAGGGGGTTAGGGGGATGGGATAACCAGGTGATGGGCATTAAGGAGGGCACATGATATGATGAGCACTGGGTGTTATATGCAACTAATGAATCATTGAACACTACATCGAAAACTAATGATGTACTATATGTTAGCTAATTGAACTTAATAAAAAATAAAATAATAAATAAAAATAAAAAGCATTTTGAACAAATAGCTTTCAATATTCATATCATTTGACTGAGTAAACTTAATGTACTTCTGAGAACATAGATTCTGAGAACGTAACCTAAGGAAGAAAAAGTTATATTCATCAAAATATTCATTGCATCCTTATTTATAATAACAAAATCTTGGAAACTGTCCAAATGTCTAACAATTGAAAATATAAATTTTATTGTATTTACTCAGTGGAAGACTTTGTCAGCAATAAAATAAAATTGTGAACAATATAAAACAAAATTGGGAATTATTTAAGCTAAAATGTCAAGGGACAAGGAAGAAGAGATAATTATGCTATTTTCCATTTCTTCACATGCCACTGTTTGATGGTTACCCCACAGAGGCCTCAGAGACAACATGTGTAGAGCCAAATATTCACCTTGAAATTGCTCTCCTTTCTGTGTTACTTGTCTTGTTGGACTTGATCACTATAAACATGAAACTGAGAATCTAGAAACCTTGGGGTTGTCTTTGATGTTTCCCTCTCTGACAAAATCTGCCATCTCCCTTCCTATGGTCTATACCTTGCTTATTCTGGCCCTCAGCATGTGGTCACTTGCCTATGTAGGCATCTTGATGTAGTATCTCACCACCTGTAGGTTTCCCTTCTGTAACAAATGTATTTCAGTAGAACAGAGAAGGGGTCTTGTCAGTGCTCTGCTTAGAAATACTGATGGTCCTCCAGTATATATGAAACAAAATCTCAACTCTTTCATTAGATAGATGGTAACACATATGAAATTGTGTATTTTCCCTTCAGATGTCTAGTGAACAATTTAAGATTGTCAGGAGAGTTTGGGACTTTTGGTAACAAGAATAAAGGGTTTATCAAATTAGGGTCAGATGTGATATTGAAGACTTGAGATGTAATTGTCCATGTAGAAAGCTTTGATAGCCTAGTCCATGTAACCCCGTGTTTGATAAAGAGAATTACAGAATCTTATATGTGGGTGAATATATTTGAATGGGCATAGAGAAAGGTATAAAATGATACATTCAATGTTATTAACATTGAATATAAGGAAAGATTATTTTTTAATTTATACATCTATTTATTGTATCAATGGTTATGATAAACATGTGATTTATTATTATCACTACTACTTTTATGTTAAATAAATGTGTTTTAATAAGTAGAGATTAGATTGTAATAAAAAATGCAGTAACACTGGTGATAATTTTATGTTGTTGGATTAAGGGTGAGTGGTGAGAGAAAATTATACTTACATTCTAGATTGTCCAGTCCAATTCTCTGGCACAAGAAAAAAATAAAAGAATTTAGGGCAGATGCTCTATATAGAATAGAGAACGTACATTTGGCTGGACTATAATCCCAACTGTAGCCATTTTTTTCATGAACACCTAGTAGATGCCTACCAGAGTAGGAAGGCTTAATAACTTTTTAAAAAGTTATAATTGTTTGGGTCTCATCTCTGAGCCCTGTTAAAGGAGAGAATAATTTTGAGCTGGTTATATGTTATCTTTTTTTTTTTTTTTTAAAGATTTTATTTATTTATTTGACAGAGACACAGCGAGAGAGGGAACACAAGCAGGGGGAGTGGGAGAGGGAGAAGCAGGCTTCCCGCCGAGCAGGGAGCCTGATGCGGGGCTCGATCCAAGGACGCTGGGATCGTGACCTGAGCCGAAGGCAGACGCTTAACGACTGAGCCACCCAGGCGCCCCTTGAGCTGGTTATATGTTATCTTAAGCTAAGAGACAAAGTATTGAGAGATTTTGCTGCTCAGCATCAGGCAGAGGGAGCGGGACATAAAAAAGTGAGTTGAGACAAACACAGTAATCACAATAACCTTCAGTCCTCCTTGAAAGTGACAGAAGGAGTAAAAGACTCTTTAGGTTGCACCTAAATTCACATAAACATATGAGCTGGAACATCTGCTCCTCAGGAGGCTACAAGCAAGCATTGATTGGGTGCGCAGTTATCATTTGAATCTGCATAAGGATTAAAACATTTAATCAATAGGTATTGAATAAGTAATTCATACATAGGCTGCTAAAGGAGAAATATGGTGCTGGCATATTCTTTTAGAAAGGTTAACTATTGTCTTTCTCAATCACTTTCAAGAACAATTAAAGTTTAAATTTAATTAACAGAATCCTACTTTATTTGGCAAGAATTTTAAGCATCCATTTAGAAAAACTGCTTCATTTACCAGTTATTGCTGGGCCTGTTTGGCAAGCATCATGGAGAGAAGTAGCAGAAAGTCAAATTGCTTTCTGAAAGATGTATCATTCAACTTTTCTTGATTCTTTACACTAGAACTTTTCTTTTGCTTCAATGATTTTTGCCCTTTTAAAGGACTAAATTATACAATATATGGTGTTGAGTGTAAAATGCATAATTAATATGAAATAAATTTTTATTATTCTTCTTGCATGGTTGATATAATTTGTGTTTTGTACAAGTTCGGCACATTACAACATGGCTTATTGCTTCAGCCCCTGGATATTTTTTTAACAAGACTAATAAGAATGAACTAAAAGATGAAATTAGTAAGCAGAGAATCATTTTATAAAGGCTGGAAAAATGCATTAATTTGGTGACTCCATAATAGATAATTTATAAATTTAAATGGCTGCTCATCTAAAGGTCTCTCAACACCCACCAATTACATAACTTCTTTTGTCTTTCTCATCTGTTCTCTGTTATTTGAGTCAGTTGAGATTCAGCCAAGTACCTTTTCCTCAGGAAAGACTTCCTTCTGTTGAGCACTTCCAAGTAGCCTGGGCAGCTTTTGTCTTCAGTAGTATCATCTGTATGCTTTCACGGGGTGGTATCTGCTATGCGATGTGTAGTGATGCTCATTTACTTGCTGTTTTTCTTGCAAAGATAAATTCACAGTTTCTCTAATAGCTTTTATGAAATATTTATGAAGAGACAATTAGAGAATTAAACGTACTTTGTTTACCACATATTTACCCCCTTTTCCCTCTTCATTATACTCTGCATTTCTAGTATCATTTTCCTTCTATTTGAAGATATCCCTTTACTGTGATGTGTCTTTACTGTAGGTCTAGCTGGTAAATACTTTGCCAAGGTATGCTGGCATTGGAATTTCTGTAATTTGCTTTCACTTTTAAAGGATATTTTTTCTGGGTATAGAACGTGAGGTAGTAGTTTTGTTTTGAATGTTTTCTCCACCCCATTAAAAACATCAATCTATTATCTTCTGGCTTTTATCACTTGTCTTGCAAAGTCAGCTTTTACTCCTGTGGCTGCCCCTTTGACTGTAATGTGTTTTGTTTCTTTGACTATTTTGAAGGTTTTTTTTTAACATTTTATTTATTCATTTGAGAGAGAGAGAGAGAAAGAGAGAGCACGAGTGGGGTGAGAGGCAGAGGGAGAGGGAGAAGCAGACTTTCCGTTGAGCTGGGAGCCCGATGCGGGGTTCGATTCCAGGACCCTGGGATCATGACCTGAGCCAAAGGCAGAGACTTAACCATCTGAGCCACCCAGGCGCCCCTATTTTGAAGGTTTTGAAAGGATTTTTTTTAAGGACTTTTTTCCTCTCTCCTTGGTTTTCTTAGGTATACTATGATGTAGGTAAGTTACTTTATGCTGCTTGGGGTTCTCAAACTTCTTATATCTATAGATTGGTATCATTCATTGGTTATAGAATTTTGGGACCATTACCTCTTCAAAAATTACTTTTTTCTTATTGTTTTGTCTCTTCCTCTTCTGTGACTAAAATTTCATTTGAGGCAGACCTTAAAATTTTTGCCTACTGCCCATCCGTTTTTCCTCTTCATGCATAAATCTAGATATATTCTACAAATTTATATGGTCCAACTAAAAAATCTTTTAGCTTTTTCCAACTTATTCAGTACTTAATCTTAATTACTATAATTTGTTTTAGGTTCTAGAATTTTAATTTTATTCTTTTCTTTTGATTCCAGTTTTCTGGTAAAAAATTCAATCTTGTCATACATTTTTATACACTATCTTAATTATAGTTATTTAAAGTTCATGACTGATAACTTTGATATCTTTGTCATCGGTAGTTGTTTCTATTGTCTTTTCCTTTAATTCTATTCCTAGGTACACTTGTCAACTTTTGCTTAAATTCCAGATATTTATATGAAAATTTGGAGACGCTCTGGATGACGTCATCTTCCTATAGAGAGGACTCACCCAGTCTTCTGGTAGAATGTGGAGGAACAGAACACTTCAGTTCAGTCTGGGACTAAATTTACTCTATGCTGGGTTGTAGTCTTCATTATGATTGTTCTTCATTATGATTGCTCTTTCTCTGATTTCCCTACCCCTAGTGTGTGGTCCGCCAGAGTGCCCAGTTGAGTGTCCTAGGGTTTTATAAGATGTCTCCTCATTGCTTAGGACCTGAAATATAATTTTGACTCCCAAGCAGTGTGGCGTGTCACAGTGTGGCATGTCAGTCTTGCTGTAGCTGTGTTACAGTTGCTCCCCCCCAACCTTTATACTGTTGTGGGGAACATGGAGGCCAAATATTGGGCTTCTTTCTCTGAGACTATCATCTCTTTGGGATTTTGTTGCCTCAAATCCAGGATGCAGATTTCAAGGAAAACCCAGATTTCCATTTTTGTCTTTTTAGCTCTGTGAGTTGTCTAAAGCTCTGTTGTCTACTCTATATCTTTAGAAATTCATTGCCTGGTTCTTGACCTCATGCTCTCTTCCAATTATTTTAAAACATCGTTAGGGGAAAGAGGCAGGCAGAAAATTAAGATCATTTCAGTAGCTTTGTCTTAAGCCATAATTACATTGGCAATTTCCGGATCAAACAAGTTTTTGTTTTTTTTTTTAAAGATTTTTATTTATTTATTTAACAGAGATAGAGAGAGAGCACAAGTAGGCAGAGGCAGAGCGGCAGACAGAGGGAGAGGGAGAAGCAGGCTCTCTGCCAAGCAGGGAGCCCGATGCGGGGCTCGATCCCAGGACCCTGGGATCATGACCTGAGCTGAAGGCAGCCGCTTAACCGACTGAGCCACTCAGGTGCCCCTCAAACAAGTTTTTGAAACTTTATATGACTTTACAGCTTGTTTGTTGTTGTTAGGAATATTCATTAAGTATAAATTCTTCCATCATAGACAGAGCAAAGTCTGCTTCTCCAGTTTAATGGCAAATGTAACTATTTCTATATTTTGGAATGTTTGTTTAAGAAATTGATAAACTGTATTCATCTTAGTCATCAATCTCTTGTTCGATGACCTGCAAAATTGAGTGGCTGACCTTATGAGACTGTCTAATCACCTGGCCTTTGTAGGAGGTATTCTCCTGTCTAGCTATCTACAATAACTTTACTCATTATCTCTTTGTATTTTATATTTGAATTGTTTTATTTATTAGCTGTGGTTATTTGTTTTTAATAAATTTTTTGATTAATACATTTGCCCATTCTGTTTTATTACATTTGCTTTCCTTCTTATACTTTATTGTTTGATTATATTCGTATATATTCATATATAGATCATCCGCTCACTTGGAGTTTATTTGTTGTAAAAGATCTAAACTAATTTTCTAAAAATCGAATTTGCTACCAGTGATCCCACTATCATTAATTTAATATTTTCCCTACCCAGTGATTTGTGATGTTTCCTTTATTATTTATTATTCCATATTAGAGATTATATTTTGGTGGTATCTATTTTTTCTCATTAATTTGTTCTTCCTTTATTAGAATACTATTATATGTATATAATAGTATATATAATGTATATATAGTAATATATATAGTGTATACGTATTTGGAAGAACTGATTGTTCCCTTTATTTTTCAGGAATTTCTTTCATATTTTTAGAAGTATAATTTTCTTTGCATTTTTATAATAGATCTCCCAAGTTCTTTGTTTCTATTGTTCCTAAAAAACATCTTTTTGGAAGATTCCATCAGAACTATATTGGATAAAAGTAATGTACTTATAAATTCTTAGAATTGATATATTTACAGTAACAGATATTTCCTTTCAGGAATATAGTATTAATCTCATGCTTTTAGATGTCAGAATAGTTTGGCATTTGATTTTCAATTGATTATACCTATTTCTTTTTATTCCTAAATATCTTATATGTTTTTGCTATTATTTATTATTTTTTCTGAACTATAATTTATATACAATATCCTATTAGTTTCAGCTGTACATCATAGTTATTCAATATTTTTGTACATTTCAAAGTGATTCCCACAATGTCTAGTTACCATCTGTAACCATACAAAGTTATTATAATTTTATTGACTACATTCACTATGCTGTATATTATATCAGCATAATTTATTTATTTTACGAATGGAAATTTGTACCTCTTAACACCCTTCATCTGTTTTGCCCATCCCACCAATCTCTCCCCTTCCTGGCCACCAACAGTTTATTTTCTGTATCCATCAGACTTTTCTGTTTTGCTTTGTTTGTTTATTTTGTTTTTTAGATTAGATATAATTGAGATCATATGGTATTTGTCTTTCTCTGTTTGACATTTCCCTTAGCATAATACCCTGTTCGTCCATGCTGTTACAAATGGCAAGATTTCATTCTTTTTTTTGGCTGAGTAATATGCCATTGTGTACATATATATCCCATCTTCTTTATCCATTCATCTATCGATCGAGCCTTAGGTTGCTTCCATATCTTGGCCATTGTAAAAAAAATGGTGCAGTGAGCATAGAGGTGCATATATCTCTTTGGATTTGTGTTTTCATTTTCTTTAGATAAATACCCCAAAGCGGAATAGCTGGATTTGTTTTTGCTATTATTAATGGCATTTCTCTGTCATTGCATTTTATGAATTGGAAAAAGATTTTCTACTGAATGGTTTGAAAATATCCCTACTTCATCTGGCCATTTTATATTCTATGTTTTTAAGCTTCATCATCTTTTAATTAATTTTTTTAAATTTAGGTATAGAATTATGCTATTTGCAAATAATAATAACAAGGGTATTCAATCATATGAGAAAATAATGATAATTTTACCTCTTCCTATCTAACAACTTTATTTTGTATTTCTGTTTTGTATCCTGTTGTGTAAGCAACATGTCTTCCAAATGTCAACATTAAATAACACATTTTGTGGTCACGTTTTGTCCTAAATATTCTTTATATAAGCCACATATGTCCCAAATGTCAACATTAAATACCAAATTTTGTTGTTCACATTTTGTCATAAATATTCTTTATGTAATTACAGATGTACTCTTCAAATTCTAATTAAAATATTTTTCTCAGCAATAAATACTGAATTGAGTTAAATAATCCCTTATGTCTTTCAGCTGTTCTTATTAATAACTTTATTAAGCTACCTGATGTGATAATCTATATTATTACATATTCTAACATTTAAGCTTTTATTCATCACATAGAAACTACATGGTAATAACGACTTTTAAAATACACCATTGATACTTGTTTTCTTTTTTTTTAACTGAAGTTTTCATTTTATTTTTTGTGAATAAAATAGCAGCCATGGTTTTATCCAATTTACTAAAGGTATCACCTTCAGAAGAAATTACCTGCCCAATCTGCAAAACAAGAACAGTTATCTTCTGTTGAAAGGCTGGAAGCTTTTCAAACTTAGTTCTCTTCCATTTGTGCCATAATTTCCAAATAAATCAATGGCTCCAGCTAATGCATGGGCAGTCAAGTTCCCTACATGATCATCTCTTCCATGCAATCATCAAATAGCCACCTACAGGATTCTTTGGAACACTCGATAGTTTCAAAAAGCTGTTTAAAGTCTTGAGGGTATAGATCTGTTATTTTCATGTCTCCGCATTTCTCTATTTGCTTCAATACAGCTGTTGCATTAACTAGACTCAATGACTGTAAATGGTCCATTAGCTTGAAATTGCCATCATAAAACATTGCTTTAACATGTGAAAAAAATACATCATAGTTAACAGATGTTAAATTTTCTGTAAATAAATCCTGAAGAGGAGTCAGTTGAATTAAACACATGTTTTGTCCTACTTGTTTATTTATTTGTTCTGATGGTTTCTTATTCTTCAACTTTTCCAGTTACCCACTTCAGCTGTATATGACAAAGGAGTACCAAGGCTCCACATGCAGAGCTTAATCTTACAAGCTACTTGCCAGAGCACACTTTGTGCTTGATACAAGTGTGGATTTGGGGGACTTGCACCAGTTTTTCATATTCCCTTTCAGTAATAAACATATTTATTTCTACTTGTCCATAACTATATACGGAAGTAGAAGACTGCAGGTCATATAAAATTTCCAAAGTATCGTTTTCTCATTTTTTTGCTGGGAAGATTCCAACTGATCCTTGTTTTCTAATTTTTGTTTGACTTTCACGTTTTGTACCTGAAAGTATCTTGTCTATAACTTACTTTTAAATGCCACCATTGTTAGTTCTTAGAATCTATTATGTTTACTGTATGGACAGAATTGGATAGCTTTTGAGCTATTCCTATATTCTTGAAAAACTTACGCAGGATCTGTAACTTGTTTTTGAGAGTATTTACAGATAAAACTATCTGAATACAGAACAAGTTTTGTAAAATAATCCCTTGACAGTTTTCTCAATTCCTTGTTACTGGGTCTGATTAAAATTTTCTGCTTTTTCTTGAGGCAATTTTGGTAATTTCTAGTTTACAGAAACTATTTCATTGATAATTGTATTTTATTGACATATGGAACAATATTTTCCCAAATTTTCCATTCAAAGAAATCTCTTTCATTTTAGTTGTCGCCATTCTGTCTTACCTTGTTGTTTGTCACATTTTCCCCCTTGGGCATTATGTTGATTAAACAAAACAAAACAAAACAAACTAAAACAACAAAAAAAGTATATTTAACATTGACTAAAGAATTTTACCAGATTTGGTATGAAGATAGAGAGCACAGGTAAAGCTCAGCTCCCTCAGTGAAACCCAATATTATAGATTCTTTTTTTTTTTTGATGTGGAACTGGAAGTTAGTTTCTCATGTTTAGCATCTCACATTCTTCTTGATTCCTGGTAGGTACAATATTTGGAAAAGAAAAAGTCCCTTGTGCTGGAGCTCTAACTTGGACAATATGAGGAAAGATCAGCAGAACTAAGGCTGATTCATGCAATACTTGGGGTTTTATACCACTAGTATACAGTTGCTAAAGAACAATTCAGAAGCTTTGCCTTAGATCCTTTCTGTCATCAACCATTTAGTCCTTGACATTGTATATTTGTGCATTCCCGGTGGTTCTGTTTTGTCCCTGTTGCTAATCTCTGTTATTGCTCTTCATCTCATATGGCTTCTCTATTGTACCTTGCTTCTTTTGGCCTGTCTTCATCATTCTCTGCCCTCTGTCCATCTCTCTGGTCCATTCAGCTCTGTTTTGGTGCCTGCATGCCTGAATTCATCTTAAATTAGGGCTATCGGTTTATGTAACCAAGAGTTTTCATTGAGACTGCTTGGTTTAGGTTGAGAGGAGGTTCTTAATTTGAGCATTCATGCTTTGTTAATCCTGTCTACTCAGTCTGGGGGTTGTCGAAACCACACCAAATATTTGACATTTGTTATTCCTTTTGATGTATTTCTAACAATTTTTCATGGTGGAATGGGGAAGTGGTAGGGAAGGTGTTGATTAGTCTTGCTATAGAGTTTAAACTTCATCAGGAAATAGACTCCTTATCCCATCAGTGTTCTAAAACCTTTTCTCTCACAATATCAAAAGTATAAATCCAGTGGAGAGGTAGAGACAGAAATGGGGGAACACTACATCCAATTGCAGATATTTCGGACTAAGCTTAAAGAGAAGGGATAGGGAAAATGCCTCAGACTGTTTTATGTCAGAAAATGAAAATGTTTATCAAAGAATAGGGAGAAAAGAGCACTGGGGACAAAAACACTGTGGTAGTAATTGCATTAGTGACCAGAGTATTGAAAGGCAGGCAATCAGGTATATAAAAGGGAGTTTGAGATAATGAAAGACAAGATGTCAGGGAGAAGAGATTGCAGAAGAGCATTATAACCTCACTTTGTTAGTGCCAGAAAGCTATTAAGTTGAGATTGCATCCCCCTGTAAAATTGTGTCATCAGTTAAATAAATAAATAATTAAATTGAAACCATAATATGGAGCAGAAGCAAAATCCACACCGTTAATACATGCTGCTGAACCCTGCCCAATTAAGTCTAACTCTAGAGATACTGGTTGTCATTAAGCAAAGGTTGAACATTCCAATTATTTCAGCTACTCATTTCCAAGAATACTGTAGTAAACTTCAAAGTATTTAAAGTATTTTCTAGGCAGGTGTGGAAAGGATACAAAGAGCCCATGTGAAATGTACCAAAATTCAGGAATGGGTGACTTGAGACAAGTAAGAAGTTATACCAAAGATCTGAAACTTTAGTCATCATCATTTCAAGTGAGAACAATATGTGAGATAGAAAAGAAAAAAGTGCTTTAGTTTCTAACATGACACCTTATTTTCTTAAAATATTTTATTTATTTAACATGTGAATTTCCTTTGTTCTTCAATATATTTATGTTGGCTTACAAAATTAATGGTAATGTAGAATAAAACAATGATGCAACTAGAACAGAGACCAACTAAAGCTGTATTTCTTAATGTTGTGTAGTCATGTATCCTTTCGAGAATCTGATGAAAGATTTGGGCCCTCTTTTGAGAAAATGTATGTATACAATCTCAGGGATTTCACCAACTTTCTGAAGCCTAACCAGTAGAACCAAAATAATAACTTCCATTTAAATGTAAGAAAAATAATGGATTTTTGAGATCTTTGTAAAGTTTTCATTTTAGACCATTAACGTTGGCTCTGAGATTCTTAGAAAATAAATTAAAAAGGGAGGTGCATTTAATCCACTTTTGGTGTTTTGGGGGTTACCATTCACTGCAAATAGATTAATGTAGAGAGGTAACTGGTCTAGCTTATACTTAAAAAAAAAAAAAAAAGGTGTGATTCCCAGGCCTTCTGGATAGGGAACACAGTCAGCCCTAAGAAGTCATATGCTCTCTTATTTCTCACTCATGTAGTCACCAGACCTTGTTCTCTCCACAGGGGTTCAGAGATACCAGCTGAAGTGTCACAGCTGAGAGAATAAACACTAGTCTGCTTTTTGATTTAACTTGTGGCTTGTCATCCCATATCAGTCAGGAGATAGAGGTCTGCTCCTGATCCCTTACCTCAAACAATAAAGGTTGATTTCTCTCTTTTGAGACTTCTTGAAATGAAAGTACACACTCAACCCTCTAAAAATAAGGATATAATGCAATAACTGAAACCAAAAAAGTATTTATGGTAAAAGCCAGGACTTTTCTGTCAGTCCAACAGGGAACTATTCTCTAAATCGTGGTCATTCCCTCAAAGCAGAAAGAGGAACATCTGCTGAATTGACTTTCTCTCTCTCTCTCTCTCTGTCAATATATATATTCTATATATATTTGTTGTGTGTGTGTGTATATATATATATATACTTAAAAATATAATGTATGCCAATTTCTTCAGTGTAACAACTCCAAAGATCACAGCTCCCAAGTCTAGGTTGAGTAAAATCACAGGCTCTAGCTGAGTTTTTGAAATGTTATTATTTATGCATTGTTTGAGTTGGGTGGTTCCTGGGTTGCTCCTCTGCTTTCATTCAAATAGACTTTGTCATTGATCTCAAAAATAAAAGTACTTGCCGTGGGCCACAGATGAAAGCACAGAAGATCCAGAATTTTTTTAGAGGCAGCATGAAGTGTTAACATTAATAGAGCTTTCTATTTTGAAAGAAGTCCTGGTGAGCAGAAAAGACACCATTAATTCCAGGAAGCAAGTCATGACTCAAACTCACTTAAGGGAAAATTCTCTAATGGGCAGTAGATTTTCTTGTTACAGCTGGCTAGCTTTCTTGATGATGAAGCTTTCCTCACTCAGAGAGGCTGAATTGTTACAGAGAGTGGTCATAGAAACATCAACCCATCTTTTATCAACATAGCTTTGTGTTATGTCATTTTTAATATCTGATAAAAAATAATATTAAGTAAATCAGTATGGAGGGAAATTAACATGGTTAAAATTCATACTATGTAATAGGAATTTCTACCATATAGCCTTTAATACAGTAAGTGTAGGAGGTAGGTGTCATTTTTGTTTTATAGTTTCAGAACCTACAGCTCAGAAGCTAGCTCAAGGTCACATATTGTGGAACTTGGATATGTAGAGACAAAGTTCCCTGGATAAAAACTTCATTAAGGATTTTTTTTTTTTTAAAGATTTTTTATTTATTTATTTGAGAGAGACAGAATGAGAGAGAGCAAGCACATGAGAGGGGGGAGGGTCAGAGGGAGAAGCAGACTCCCTGCCGAGCAGGGAGCCCGATGTGGGACTCGATCCAGGGACTCCAGGATCATGACCTGAGCCGAAGGCAGTCGCTTAACCAACTGAGCCACCCAGGCGCCCTTCATTAAGGATTTGATATATATTTTCCAAGAAAGGAGAAACTCTACAGAGGGTGGAAAAGACTGGAAGATAAGAGAGCTTAGGCAGAGCATAGGTCTGGCTATAGAGTACCTTGAGAACTAGGACCAGACATGGGAATATACAATATCTATTCATTGAGCCTGCAAGAAAATATTAAAATGATACGTTTAGCAGTGACTCAAGGTAGATATTTTGAAATCAGACTGCCTATCTGAGAGGAGGAAGTGAACTATATAATTTACAGCACTGAGGCAGAATCAGTGAGGGAAACAGTAAGAGGACTAGTGAATGATAGAGCTACTGAAGCAGGTGAACAAGAACAAAGCAGGAAGGAGATGTTCCTAAGATAATACTACATGGCCCAGTAGTGACTTTATGGTCCCAGGAAGTTTGGCAGACTTCTTCAAGGCGGTCTGAAAAGCTGTCTGATGAGCAGAGTCTCTAAAAGATGGATCAATTAATTTTTTAAAATTCTGTAAACAGTATATATAAACAATATAGTGCCTTATTCTTCCTATAGAGGACATTAGGCACAAATTGATGTTTACATTTATTTTTAGGTTAGTACTATTTTAAAGCTATTTTCTTTAAAAAACTAAACCATCATCCTGGATAGCTTGTGACAGCTGTCATAGATAACATACATACCATAGTAAAGAGTTATGGGTCTAAAAATATAAATTGAGGGAAAATGGATGTTTCAATATAAGCGAATATATTTTCAAGATGAAATTGCATATAAAAACAATGGTTGGCAAATGTTTTAGCAGTGCCCCCAGAGAAGCATCCCACCTGAAAACTGACAACTTTCAGAAGTCCTAGTGTAATGTCTGACATGGTATGTACTCAGTGAATAAATTAGTGAATTGAGGAAGAGGATGCCAATTTTCTCTAGAGAAGACTTAATAAATAAAAAACACTAAGGAAATAAGCCATCTTTACTGAATCAGAATAATAAACTAAATAAACTGAAACAAACTTAATGAAATACTATTAAACAAAAAGCAAAATAAACAGTGCAAGAGATATCTAAGAGTTTATATGTCATGTATACATACAGTTGGCATGTTTCAATCTCCCAGTTTACTGGCATGAAATTAATGTGACTCAGAAGACACTGAATTTATTTTTTTTTTAACTTGTAATGATCCAAGGGAAAGAAGCCCTTCTATGAAATATTACCCATATGAAGAGGAGGCAAAGTTTTTTTTTTTTAAAGATTTTTTTTTTTTATTTATTTATTTGAGAGAGAGAGAATGAGAGAGAGCAAGCACATGAGAGGGGGGAGGGTCAGAGGGAGAAGCAGACTCCCTGCCGAGCAGGGAGCCTGATGCGGGACTCGATCCAGGGACTCCAGGATCATGACCTGAGCCGAAGGCAGTCGCTTAACCAACTGAGCCACCCAGGCGCCCAAGGCAAAGTTTTTTCTCTTGTCTCTGCCCACTTATGTTATTGTCATTTACTTTTCTGAATTTTATAATAGGCTTTTGAAATATCAGAATCAATAAAATACCCTTGCCTTGATTCCTCCCCCTTAATATAGCTGATATAGTTCATATTTTCAAAAGAAAATGGTAAAAATGGTTGTACATCATTTTGGGAGGGCACTTTGCTGTATATCTTTGTGTACTCTTGATTCAGAAATTGCCTCCTAAGAATTTATTCAAAGACTCTCAGAATGAGAACAAATATTAATTACTAAAATATTTGTTATAATGCTTGATAATGGTTAAAATGGATAAGTCTGAAATACCTCAAAAATATGTGGCTTGGTAAAAATTCAGTGAAGTATGCATGTAGATAGATTACTGCATATTATACATACACGTATTAGTCATTAAAATGGTATCATACAGTGGTGGTTTTTATCAAGGGATTCATGAATAGACATCATTAGGTATGAAGCCCTCTTTAAGTTATAAGTTTTTTGTGCATAAATGTTTATATCTTTTTAAGAAGAGGATGAGAAACATCATATTATCAAGTTATCAAAAGATAACCAAAAGTTATTTGGTCATGTTTTGATATCAAGATATCAAAACATGACCAAATATAGAGGGGAGTTAATCACATTGAAAAACATGTACATATGTTGTTAAGTTAAAAAAAAAAAAGTTTAAAAAGTTTGTAAAATAAAATACCTTGTTTGTAAAACAAACATATGTACAAGTATACATATACAAGCATGGTAAATATTATAGGCTACAAAGTGTTCACAATGGCTTTTCCTAGTTGATTTTTTGCCTTTTTTTCTTTTGGTCCCCTGTATTTTTTCACATATTATAGGACTAAACATGCATATGTATGACCAAAACTGAAACAATGAGAATTTTTAAATGTATGAGGATTCACAAGACAGAAATTAACAAAGAAAATATGAGAGTAAATTAAAAATAACGAATACAGGTCTTTGATCCTCAGGTAGTTAATTTGAAAACCCTATTCCACTCCTTCCTATTAAACTCTGTCCTTCTCCAAACATGCCATGTTCTCTCATGCATTCATGATTTGGCATTTACTAGTTCTTTTCCCTCATCATGCTTAACTACCAAGAAAACTCTTTATTTCTCAAGTCTTCTCATGCCTGGAATATAGTGAGTGCTTAATATATGTTGTTTGCCTCAGTGGAGAAATAAGTGAGTCAGTCTGTTCATGAACTGAATACAGAGATGAGTGGAATCAGGTTCATACGGAAAAGTGGGGAGGATATTTCAGAATAAGAGAGAACTTGTATAAGTCAGGATTAATTTTCTATTCAAGTCACAATAAAGAAAAGGAGATTCCTATAGAAGATTTTGTGTTGAAATCATAAGAAAATATAGTTGGACAGAGATAATGGAGAGACCTATAAGAAAGTTTAAAATTCTAGAGATATTTGAACATATCTGAAAAAGAAAACCCTCCCCCATCAGTAAACACTGAGCTCAGAAGTGTGAGCAGCTTTCCTTTGAAGGAATTCAGTAGGAAATGAATCACTTTCTCACATTCAAACTTTATATTCCTTATGTTTATTTTGTTAAATTTCAGGATTTTTAATGATTCTTTTTATATCTGGCAGTGTCTTTAATGTTTTTTATATATTACAACCAACTGATATCCATATATCCATATATACACCACACCCATCCACACACATACACCCACACAGCCACACACACAGAAGTCCATTTTGTGTGGCAGAAGGCAATTTCATTTAATGATGGCCGTGATTGATAGTACACATTCACAATCGATTGCTTCAATACCTGTTCATAATCCTACAATATTAAAAAGAATCCCTTAACATTTACTCCTGATGCTCTTTAGAAAGCAAATATATTTCTGTTCCTGAATAAAACACTGAGTATTAAAGATTTAGATAAATTACACTGACTGCTGCCAGTGGTGTCCCCTGCAGTGAATTAAAAAATACATTTAGCATGAAAACAAGGAACAGATGTTATTTTTACAGTCATTGTTCAAATGGCTCCAGCGAGCTGCATTTTCCCTAGTGCTCCTTTGACTCCTCATAGAGAGGATGAGTTATGGGTTTTTTATGTTTATGAAAGGATAGACAGGGTGGCAATGGTGATGATAATTTAACTCATAATCATATCTTAAACTATCTTTCTGAAGTTGAGTAACAATTCAACAAAATACAAAGAGCCAGCTTTAATTTGAGAGTCCTAGATTGGCAAAATTCTTTCCCTAACACTGTGGCACAGAGCCACGAGATTTTACATGCTGTATTAGCAAAGAGAGAATCATTCCATTATATTCTGTTTAGGATAAGTGGTAAGACAGAGGAGTCTCAGGGAAATCCACTCCCTCTGTCCAGGGTTAATGTAGGATGTGTTGAGGAGCCACTGTACTGGCTAAAGAGTATCTTTCAGTAAGCCAGACCTGAGGATATAATTGATGATTTCTCCATAACATCACAGTAGCACAGACAAAAGTTACTGAGACATTTTCACGCATTTGTATGGTATGATCTAAATAGGGTCACCTTTACTGGATAGCCATCCTAGTTAGTGGCCTTCAAGAAACATCAACATAAAAGGAGAGAAAGTCTTTTCATTAGTTTAATGCTTAATGGGGAAGGATTCTATGTGGATCTGATTAATACACTTTTGTTTCCTGAATAGAACTTCTTTGCTGTAATATGTTAGTTACAAAGTAGGTTGTTAAATGAAAAATCAAAAGACAACATGGTATAATGAAAAGAACATGGAAAACACTCTTTGGATCTAGACTTACTGAGACTTGAGTTTCTAATTGCCATTTACTTGTTGGGTAAGTTCTGGAACTTCCAAGCCTTATTTTTTCTCATCTATAATTTTTATGTAAAAATACATACTTTTCAGGGCAATATAAGGGTGGAATTAGGGAAATTCAAAAATAACCTAAACAAATGAGTGTATTTGTTTCCTGTGTTTGCTTATTTATTGCCTTCCTAAACAGAATCTGCTGGTGACAGCCCCTTCACTTTTCTTCACACCTTTTCCTTTGGGGGAATATCTGTTCATTACCTTCTTCCTCTAGTCTCCATTTCTTCTAAGTGGCCACCTCCAAATGCTCCAGAAAGGAAAAGCCCACTTTTCTCTCTGAACTCCTAACATTCTCATTTCTGGAAACTTGCTGAATTTTGCACTATTGGAGGTCAGGATCTATATTATAACTATTCTCTCCCCCAACAATCTAGCACACTCCCTTCCTTGTGGTGGCTATTTCATACCCGTTGCACCCTGACTAATGGATGGCTGATGAAATATATGATGGCTGACTGATTGAATGAATGAATGAAGTGTTAATTTAAAATATTTGCCCTTTAAGTGCTTTCACATACATTCTTTCAAGTTGGGAGAAAATACGTTATTTTTATTTAAAACAATAAGAAAAGCTACTGATATATATTACTAATACATATACTTGCATGATATATATATACTGATATATATTCCTAATATGTAATATGTAATGAGTGGATTTTATATATCAATATACAACAATCCTGATAGCTAGATCTTCATATCACAGATGAGGAACGCATACTTAACAGCAGTTCAATAACAATTCCAGGGTCACACAGCTAATGAGCACAAATGCTTAGATTTGAACCAGGTTCATATCTCAAAACTAAATTCTGTATTTCACATCGCAAGCTGAAATGAAATCCCCAAAAGATTTTCTGATTTGATATAGGATTCTGATTCAGGGACAGAACCAGAGCTAGAGCCTAGGTCTCCTGGAAAAAAAAAAAAAAATCAATAAGTGGAATAGAGCATAATGGGAGATCTGCATTTTAACTCTAACCTAGATGGACAACTTGAGGTTACATAATAAAAGAAAGTTAATGATAGAACATATTCCCAGAGATCTGTATCTCTGCCTAATGAATGTGCCTCAAGATAACATTGCTTTGCCTTATTCCCACTCTGAAAAGGAAAATTCTCTGAACTAAAGACAAGGATATAGAAGAATACCCTTAAATCCCTCATCACTCAAGACACAGTTGGAGGAGCATGCAAGAGATTTTCAAAAGCCTTTCCAGGGTCTAATTAGTTTTGCTTTTCTCTATGGTGCTGTGGGCCAAGAAGGAGCATTCATTCATATAAAGATGAATAAACCCTGTAGAGAGGAAAACCACATGATCTCTTGCCTGGTTTACTGACATAGCCTCCAAAAATGGTTTCCTGCCTGCACTCCTGCCATTTTATAATCATTTTTCCACAGGATAGCCAGAATGTTATTTTTAAAATTTAAATAATTAGGTAGTATCACTTTTTCTACTTAAAATCTTCCATGGCTTCCCAGTTCACTTACTATCCTATTTAGCATTCTTGCCTACCCTTTATTGGGCCTCTTTCTTCAGCCTCTTTCCTTGACATACTCCTGACTTGATAGTCTTCCCAAAGCTTATCCAACCGATGAACCAAGACCTTTTCCACAGCATGGACTTTGCCTGTCCTTCGTTCTTCATCTAGATTGTTCTCTCTACCCTGCTTTCATATCTCAGCCTAAAATAGTAGTTCTTCCAAAAGGTGTTTCCCTAAGCTCTCTCTAAATATGGATTCTCCTGTTGTACTCTCTAATTCAAATGCATGATTTATTTTCTATCACTTATAAAAATTTGTAATTATATATATTCACTTGTTTATTTAACATCCCTCTTTCCCATTTAACTGAAGCTCCATGAGGTCAAGGATATATATATATATATATATAGGGGATATATAGGATACACACACACACACACACATACACACACATATATATACACACACACATATATATATACACACACATATTATATTTTATTATATATAACATACTCTTTATATTTTATTTTTATAAATATATTTTATATATATTATATATTATATATAACCATAGTTTATATATATGTAATCTATTTTGATACATCTATTTATAGGTAAATATATACACACACACATATTTTAATCTATAGTTTGTGGAACAAAACTAAAGACTAATTCAATAAAGAAATACCTGGAATTTGGAAATATTTGCTGCTTAAATGAGGTTATATTCTTTTCTAGATATTCTATGAAACTAAATTCACCAAGCGCCAGGGTTAATTGGCATCGATATACATCTCTCCATCTCCTTTCCAACTAATTATCCAATGTCACAGCAACAGGGCTAAAGGATATGGAAAGCCTTTCTAAGAAGGTGATTAAGGGCACATTAAGATTGCAGCTTATCTCATCAACAAAATGATGTCCCAATAGGCATTATTTAGCAGTTGTAAAACCAATTAAGTATAATGGCAACACCCTTAGTAAAAACACCAAGAGTTTCCTTAATCAAAGGGATGTAAGCACCATGCTAAAATGCAAGAATGAAACAGAATACAACAGCATTGTTGAAAATTTATGTAGTGTGATTTCACTTTATTGATTCATCTTTCATTAAGCTATAAACGAAGTTTTAATTTCGTCCCATTTTCTATGTCTGTTAAGTATTTTTAGTACTATTTCTGCTATGACTATTTACTGAATGCATACTAAATATATTATGTATTAAGCATCTATTATGTAATACATCTTCAACAGTATATCAAACTATAAAGCATTTTCTCATGAAGAAAACTGGCCTCCAAGAACCAACGATCCTGCAGTTTCTAGTTCATAGAGATAGCGTTTGAACCCTGGCCTACGTGTCCTAAAATCTCAAGATTCGTAATTTAATTACTTTAGTTATTCTCATGCTGAAATATAAACTAAATGCAAATTTATATATTTTTTTAAAATTTACTTAAATAATCATTAGTGCTTATCATATGTGTGTATGTGCTAATTTCACTTGCAGTATTAACATCATTTAAATTCCAAATTCAGAATTTTGTAAAACTGTCTCCTTTTTTTAAGTTGAAGTATAATTAATATACAGTAGTATCTTAGTTTCAAGTGTACAATATAGTGATTGGACAATTCTATACATTACCCAGTGATCATCATGATATGTATACTCTTAATCACCTTTATCGTTTTCACCCATCACCCCATCCACCTCCCCTCTGGCAATCACGTTGTTCTCTTTATTTAATGTTTTTTGTGTCTTTTTTCATTGTTCATTTGTTTCTTAAATTATACATATGAGTGAAGTTATATGGTATTTGTCTTTGTCTGACTTATTTCACTTAGCTTTATGCCCTCTAGGTATATCCATGTTGTTGTACTTGGCAAGATCTCATTTTTTTTATGGCTAATAGTCCACTGTGTGTGTGTATATGTAATGAGATGTAATATCCATTCATCTATCGATGGACATGGGTTGCTTCCATATCATGGCTATTATAAGTAATGCTGCAATAAGCACAGGGGTACATATATCTTTTTAAATTAGTGTTTTCAATCCTAAAATTTGTATGGAATCAGAAAAGACCCCTGAATCACTAAGGAAATATTAAAAAAGAAAAACAAAGCTGGGGGCATCACGTTGCCTGATTTCAAGCTATATTACAAAGCTGTGAGCACCAAGACAGCATGGTACTGGCACAAAAACAGACACATAGACCAATGGAACAGAATAGAGAGCCCAGATATGGACCTTCAACTCTATGGTCAAATAATCTTCGACAAAGCAGGAAAAAATATGCAATGGAAAAAAGACAGTCTCTTCAATAAATGGTGCTGGGAAAATTGGACAGCTATATACAGAAGGATGAAACTCGACTATTCTCTTACACCATACACAAAGATAAACTCAAAATGGATGAAAGACCTCAATGTGAGACAGGAATCCATCAAAATCCTAGAGGAGAACATAGGCCACAGCAACTTCTTTCAAGACATGTCTCCAAAGGCTAGTGAAACAAAAGCAAAAGTGAACTTTTGGGACTTCCATCAAGATAAAAAGCTTCTGCACAGCAAAGGAACCAGTCAACAAAACAAAGAGGCAACCCACAGAATGGGAAAAGATATTTGCAAATGACACTACAGACAAAGCGCTGATATCCAAGATCTATAAAGAACTTCTCAAACTCAACACCCAAAAAACAAATAAGTCAAAAAATGGGCAGAAGACATGAACAGACATTTCTCCAAAGAAGACATACAAATGGCTAACAGACACATATAAAAATATTCATCATCATTAGCCATCAGGGAAATTCAAGTCAAAACCACATTGAGATACCACCTTACACCAGTTAGAATGGCAAAAATTGACAAGGCAAGAAACAACAAATGTTGGAGAGGTTGTGGAGAAAGGGGAACCCTCTTACATTGTTGGTGGGAATGCAAGTTGGTACAGCCACCTTGGAAAACAGTGTGGAGGTTCCTCAAAAAATTAAAAGTAGAGCTACCCTATGACCAAGCAATTGCACTACTGGGCATTTACCCCAAAGATATGGATGTGGTGAAAAGAAGGGCCATATGCACCCCAATGTTCATAGCAGCAATGTCCACAATAGCCAAACTGTGGAAAGAGCCGAGATGCCCTTCAATACACGAATGGATAAAGATGTGGTCCATATATACAATGGAATATTACTCAGCCCATCAGAAAGGATGAATACCCACCTTTTGCATCAACATGGTTGGGACTGGAAGGGATTATGGTAAGTGAAATAAGTCAAGCAGAGAAAGTCAATTATCATATGGTTTCACTTATTTGTGGGACATAAGGAATAACATGGAGGGCATTAGGAGAAGGAAGGGAAAAATGAAGGGGGGGAAATCGGAGTGGGAGACAAACCATGAGAGACTATGGACTCTGAGAAACAAACTGAGGGTTTTAGAGGGGTGGGGGGTGGGGAGGATGGGTGAGCCCAGTGATGGGTATTAAGGAGGGCACATATTGCATGGAGCACTGGGGTGTTATACGCAAACAATGAATCATGGAACACTACATCAAAAATTAATGATGTACTGTATGGTGACTAACATAACAAAATAAAAAATAAATAAATAAATTAGTGTTTTTCTTTTCTTTTTTTTTTTTTAAAGATTTTATTTATTTATTTGAGAGAGAATGAGAGACAGAGAGCATGAGAGGGAGGAGGGTCAGAGGGAGAAGCAGACTCCCTGCCGAGCAGGGAGCCCGATGGGGGACTCGATCCCAGGACTCCAGGATCATGACCTGAGCTGAAGGCAGTCGCTTAACCAACTGAGCCACCCAGGCGCCCGTGTTTTTATTTTCTTTGGGTGAATACCCAGTAGTGAAATTACTGGATTACATGGTATTTCTATTTTTAATTTTTTGAAGAACTTCCATTTTGTTTTCCACAGTGGCTGCACTACTTTGCATTCCCACCAGTAGTGCATGAGGGTTCCTTTTTCCCCACATCCTTGCCAATACTTCTTATTTCTTGTTATGTTGATTCTTGCTATTCTGACAGGTGTAAAGTGATATATTATTGTGGTTTTGATTTGCATTTTCAAGGTTATTAGTGATTTGGAACATCTTTTCATGTGTCTGTTGACCGTCTTATATCTTCTTTGGGAAAATGTCTGTTTAGGTGTCTGCCCATTTTTTAATTAGATTATTATTACTATTTGGTGTTGAGTTTTATAAGTTCTTTATATATTTTGGATATTAAACCCTTATTAGATATATCATTTGAAAATACCTTCTTCAGTTCAGTAGGTTTCCTTGTTTTGTTGATGGGTTTCCTTCACTGTACAAAAGCTTTTTATTTTATTTTGGTGTGTTTCCAGTAGTTTAACTTTGCTTTTGTTTTTCTTGCCTCAGGAGACATATCTAAAAAAATGTTTCTATGGCAGATGTCAATGAAATTACTGCCTATATTTTCTTCTAGGAGTTTTATGGTTTCAGGTCTCATATTTAGGTCTTGAATCCAGTTTCATGTAAATATAAAATTGAATTTTCTCCCTGAATTACTTTTCACCACTGTAACTCTCTCTTCATGACATGTTTTTTTTTTAACCTATGAAAAGTATATTTCTTTTTTCCTTAATGAATTTCCATTGAAATTAGAGCATAGGTGGTATTTCAGAACTAATTAATGTTCTATTTAAAAAAGTTAGGCACAGAATGAAAGGGATGTCAAAAATGGAGAAAGAATATAGATTTGATGACTGAATGGATTTGAGTTATGAGGGAGAGGAAGGAATCAATTTCCTTATGCTTATATTAATATTTATCAAGAAAGGAATTACAAGAATGAGTTCAAGGAAAAGATTAGGGATGATGTTTAGAGCATGATACCTTTGGGGCACTTGGCATTACAGGTAGAAATTTTTATCTACCGGAGATAGAGAAGAAAAACTGTAAATAAATCACAGAAGTTATTAATTAGGTTTATTTTTGACTGCAAATCACAGAAAACTCAATGTTAAAAATGTATTAGACAATTAAAAATGGATTAGCTTCCTTATAATGGATCTCTATAAATAATGAGTGAACAAGATTTGTCCAGTAGCTATGTGATGAAATCACCAACTGTCATTCTTTCCACTCTTCTGTCTGTATTGTTAGCTTTATCTTAAGGCTGGTCTCTGCCAATAGCAATCAAGGCTGTACTTTGCCTTTTTCATATTAACTAGAAAGAAATAAAATAACTCAACTATCATCAAAAGATCCTAAACTTCAGTTTGTTTGAGTCAACTTAGATCATGTGCCATTTCCCAAACCATAATAGGGACTAGTGAATGCTTTGGGTTACCTCTGAGTAAATGGGGTGGGGGTGGGAAGTTGATGGTGATTCCTTGCTTGGCTCAGATATAATAGGGCCTATTCCTGGAGCTGGGATCAATCTCCCAACTCAACAGTTCCTATGTAATGGATACGTGGGTGGAATAGATTGTGAGGCATGTGGTACTGTACCCATTCCAGAAGGCAGGCGATGTATAGACTTTCAAGGATCATGGGAGCACTAAATAAATGATTATCAGTGTATTTAATGATTAGGAATTTACAGCCTTTGAAGAAAGAAGCTGAAATCAGGGTGTACGAGGTTAAAGAATGAGCAGAAAAGCGTGTGAAAAACGTGTGTTTTGAGATCACTCTTTTAAGAATTACAGCTTTTGAGGAAGGGAGTAAAGAGGGTGGTAGCTAAAGAGGCACCATCACAGATTAATATGGGATGATTAATTCAAACAATGGGAGATAAAAAGAAAATACCTACTATATTTGAACTAGAATTATATTTTGATAATTCTCAGAAGTTATTTTATATCATGGTAAGAGCTCAATTTAAGAATTACTTATTTTCATAAATGAGTGATTAATTCTGATGTTAATATTGTTAAAATCTTGCTTCATTTTGACATCAATATGTAGTAAAACAACATATCCATTTCTTCCTCCTATGAGAATGTGATAAGGCTGTTCTCTCAGGAATCATGGAGACTAAATATGACAATGTGTATGAAGTCCCTAGCATAATCTTTGGCATGTAGTAGTACTCAATAAGTATTTTTTTTAGCCCATCTCTATTCTCTGAGTTTCACCGAGAAAATAAACTAAACTAGATTATCTCTAAGACCTAAAAGTGAATTAGCATATGATTTTAATTTAAACACATGTTTAAGCACCAAAGAGGTTATAACTGATGAGAGGAGCAATTTGAAAGCATCTCCACTTTATGAGCTGGAGAATTTCCTGCTACATCTCCTGGTTTAAGGTTTATGAGTAGCCTTGTTTAGCCATGACTCTTTATGATGTGCCTTGTTTCTACAATATCCAAACATCTCTGAGTTAAAGAACAGGAAAACAAATGTTGGTTGCTTTTCATAAAGTCTTTTTTTCCCCTTTTATTATACTCTACTTTTGATTTTTGGATATCATTATTGCATAATGTTTGTCAAGTAAGATATATGTTTGCATGTATTTATAAAAAATTAAAATTATGTTTCCCCAAGAAATTTACATATAGGAGCCTACTATTCTATGAGTAAAAGAGCCAATAATTTCCTTTCCTATGAGTATAAGATCTGTGGTCCTAAGTTAATACACCAATACATAGTATACTCTTGGTTTTGAACCATCCCTTTCCCCCATATATTATCACACGCATCTTGCATTCTAAATCAGTAATGGTCACTGTATATTATTATAAAGTTAATGCATCTTAGGATCATTTTGGTTTGTGCTGTACATCATTCTAGGCAGAATTGTCAGCTTCGTGCTTGCAGCTGCTCTCAATCTGTCATCATAAATGATAAAAGAGCTTTGGAGTCTTATTTTCTATTGTACATTATTGTCACTAAAAGAATGCAAGATCAGCATATCTTGGCTTGCTCACAAGACCCTTTATGAAGATAAGAACTTTACTAGAGAGGCAGGGAATCTTTACATTTCTAAGTAAATAAATAAAACTGTAAATCTGCTAAAGTTTTGGCTTAATACCATTGGAACTTAACATAAAGCTTCATTCTTATATACAGATTTTTTACATATATTATTTACATATTTTTACGTATTTTTCTCAATTATTTCTAATTTCCATGATTCTCTGTCCCTGAAGTAAAACTGGTGTAATTTCTCAAATGGATATTTTTGAACACTTGTCAGCAAATGTGAAATAAATAATACTGAATGACAGTTCTCCATAGATTTCTCACATTTCTGTATGCCTTGTGAGCAAGGCATTAACTTCTACTTACTCTGAACAAATTTTTCCAAGGATATGTGTATAGCGAACAGTCATGGGAGCAAAGATTGTATCTCTTTCTGGAGTAAATGACAGGTTTGCTTACAGTTTGGGAAAAACAATGTCTTTCTCCAAAACAAATGTCAGGTTTGCTTTTTGTCCAGTATAATAAGAATACCTCTGGAGCACAGGGCCAGCATGTTACTGCCTACTATAAAAATGTAGGGTTTCCTGTGCTCAGGATTCCTCACCTATAATGCAACCCACTGAGTATACAGGCATCTCTCTGCATCTGTTTCTGTTGTCCCTGAGAACTGGGGGTGGGGGGGGTGGGGGGAAAGATGGAAATAGGTTGCAGTTCATGATATTTGTTGTACGTAAGAAATAAAATCTATTATTTCCATCCCTGGACTCTTATTTCTTCTGTTAGTTTCTTCTGTGGAACTTTGGCAGGTTATCTTGTTAGGTTATAGGTAAGATAGAATCAAGACTTTTCACAATTCTTGACAATATGTATAAGAAAATGAAGAAGAAGCTTCCGAAGTTTTCAGGGGAGAATTTATTTTTGGAAGCCAAATGCAGCCCACACAAACAACTAACAAAACACATGCTTACTTATGTTTATTTCTATTGCTTTCTTGATGTTTAAAAATCTATTTGCCAAAAGGTTTTATGTAATATCAAGTATGTTTTATTGCTGAGAAGACAAGCAGCATCAATGAGGGAAATAAAATCTTTAGAAAATATATTAAAATATTTCCAAAGAAACCAGAATGTGTGTGTGTGTGTGTGAAATTTAAGTGACTTCTTATTTCAGAGAACATAAGTAATACTTAAAATGGATATTAATCATGGACATATCTTTATTTAACTTTATGTGCAGAGAAGTACACTCTAGGCCTTCTTGAAATTGATTTGGCCATACTAGGTATTAAATTAGAGATCTGTGATTCTATATCCTGATTTTATTTTAGTGGACCAGTAGGACTTTCCTGAAAGAAGGTTGTAATGACTTAAACTTTACTTTTATATTTGTTTAACAGGCTCCTCTTTTGTCTACTTAATATTTATAGGTAACTTCCTCCAGTCTAACTTTGAAAATTTTTAATATAACCCGAATTTTAGTCCAATAGTTTGCCATTCTCGTGTGATCATACACTTCACTAGGTTCTGGCAATTTCATTTCTTTTGCCAATGCTTTGTCTAGGAATGGGTATTTGATAACATTTAGATTAATGTCTGAAGGGAATCTTGGAGCACTTCTGAATATGCCTCTCTTACTCTAAAAAAGAAGTATAGAAGGAGAAGCTCTCCTCTCTTCCTAATATGATATGGCATGAGGAATTATGATAGACTTCTATCATCCTGGAGACTCTTAGTCTGAGGTCCTCATTGGAATGATGGTAATCTAGTGAAGAGTGCAAAGAATTTTGGTTATTGATGATGTCAAGTCACTGGACTAAGTCACTGGAATGGTAAGTATACATACCTGAGATACGGTATACAGGCATGGTATACATACATGGTATGATATACATATATGAGATAATGAATTTCTTTACTGTTAAATCCACATTAATAAAATTTTATAGACCTCTTAAATGAAGTTATGTGTGTATGTGTGTGTGTGTTGCATACATGTCTAGGAAAGAGGAATGGAACCAAAAGTCATAGATAGTTAAAATCTGACCGAGCTCCAGACAAAGCTAAAATTAACAAGGTCATTTTTAAGGTCTATGATAGTCTTATCACATAAGGAGCTTCATTAGATCTGTATACTATCAAAGATTATTTCTTATTAATCATTCTAATTAGCTTCTGCAAAATAGTATACAATAACAGTATTCAAATTCTGTCCCTTTTATATGCTGTTGAATCTTTTGTTCATGAAAATTCTTACCTGAATCCCGGTATTTCAAATGAATTAAAGGAAAGCTGTATTGTCTTAGGTATAGGCAATGAAATGGAATTTTGCTTCTTAGAGCAATGCTCTTCTACATTTTATGCAGCCATATTTGGGGATTTTCCATGGAACTGGTAGAACTCAATATTAAAATCACTGCAAAGTGGAATTTGTGCCTGGGGTTCTGCAAACTTAAGACAAAATTAAATTTTACATATAAGCCAATGAGTTTATGCTAGCCTTATGTGTCTAGTCTGTCCTCACTAAATATGCATAAACAATGGTGATAATTTCAGCATTGTAACTAATAATTGATTTGTCAAAGTGGAAATAGAAATGATCTTTTATGTTATATTGATTTTAAAGCCTATCCTTAATGTGATGGCTTACTCATAAAACCAATCAGGCAATAGCAGATTTCAAGAAAAGCAACTGATAAAAGTTTCTTTATTGGAGTGAAGTCTGAGAATAAACACCTTTGGATAAAGCATAATTTCAGGTGAGAAAAAGACAATGAGGGTGAACGGTAAACAAAAACAAAACAAAAAACATACTTCTCTTCTTGGAGCAAATCTCTCTTTTATAAACTATCAAAAAGGAAGCTTTAGGAATTGGCCCCTACCATAGATAATCAGACTTGCCTCTAAACAAAACAGTTTCTGTTAGATATGAAGGAGGAAATTAAAAATGCCTAGCACTTGACATTTCTTTCTGCATTTGTTAAGGTAAGCAAAGCGATCTTCTATTGAATGTGAAGAGATGCTGTGTAAGTAAACATGGGCGATTTAGAAACATTCATCTCTAGTATTTTATTCCATTTACAATCTTGCAAAGAAATCAATGGGCCTAGTTCTCCTCTTTTCTCCCCTCCTTTCTGCTAGCCTCATGCCATTAATCTGAGTTTAATGGGCACAGTTGCTTTAACGGATGTTGTCTTTAAGGTAATGTAGCAATTCATCCCCTGAATCACTAATCTCTGTGCTTGGGCAATATGGTAACCTCTTGTTTCCTCAGACCCTCTGGAGACTAGCTAATGCTCTGGTTTCTTATAGCTAAAATTCTCCCTGTTGTCCACTGAAAACTTTCAGATCAACTCTGCTTTCAGCCTTGAAACATAATAAATTTGTAGAAGTGAAGAGGGAGTAGGCAGAGTCTGTGGTACAACTGTCAGGACGTGACCAGTGGAGATAAGACAATAAAGAAATAAATTGTTTGCACATCAGGTTCTGCTTCACAGGCGGTTAAATATAATTAACAACAATAATAGTCATTGATTACTCAGTGCTTGTTCTTTGCCAAAATCTGGGCTAAGCAATTATGCATTACCTCTTTTATTCAGCCACTAAATAATTTTTTTTTTTTTTTAAACCACTCTCATTACTCCTGCCTGAAAACCTCAAATGTCTCCCCATGAGCTTAGTTTTAAATCAAAGCTACTTATCAGAGATGTAAAGCCTTGAATGCCTGGACTGCGCCTCACCCTCTGATGTCAACTTTCACCACTCTCTTTATTACTCACTAGACCGTGGCCTCGCTGTCCAAAGCCCCTTCTACTTTGGGGATTTTTATACTTGCTCCCTCTTCCCAGAAATCTCTTTCCCCAAATCTTTATGGGATTCAGTTCTCATCCTCCAGGTCTCTGCCCAGTTACCATCTCCTCAGGAAAGACTTCCTGATTACCGCATTGAAAAGGGCTTGTCTTCTTGTAGACATTCATTATCACCCAAATCATACCATGCCTTTGTTGATGTCTAATTCCAAAATAAAACATGATAAAAAGTGGTAACTCCGTAAGGCAAGATACTTGTATCTTGTGTTTATTAATATCTTTCTAGTGTCTTCAGTGGTGTCAGAAAAGTATTACTCTTCAAAGAAGTATTTGTTGAATGAATGTTTGATCGAATGCATAAATAAGGCATTCCAAATGATGATGATATTATTATTCCCCTTCTTTTTATAGATGAGAAAAATAAGAGCACTTGAGTTACGTTACTTTCTCAAGGTTATATGACCAGTAAGGTTAAAATTATGTATCAACTTACCTCTGGCTAGCATTCACTCATTTTGTTCTACTGTTACTATTTGTTGTTTCCACGTTTTCTCAGAATTCTCTGAGGCTGTGTTTGAGAGTGTCTCCCTACAGTGAGAATTTGCTTTTGCTTTCTCTAGGCTTCCATATAATGAAATGATGTAAATTCGAACTCCAAATTCATGTAAGCCTGGTCCTTTGGTTACAGGTACTAAAGGGAGACGTGCATATCAACTCATGTCCCATGTCAACAATTTTCTTTCTCTGTACATTCGTAGATAGCATCTGGCCTGTTTTTACTGAACTCTTTGTGAACCTCCACATTTTGCAGAATTTTAAGCCTGCCTCCCCATACCGTGCAAGGCCAAAGCCTTTTCTCTTGTCAGGTCTTCTTGTTAAAATTCTTGCCATGTGATCAGAGGTTTCTGCAGTTTTTCTGATGACACTGGCGGTTTCAAAGTCATCTATGACTCTGGCCAGCAGTTCCCTCTTATGCACTGGTTTGTGTAAATTTCTTTTTTCTGAATTCGCTTCTGCCTGGCTTGGGATTTTTTTTTTTTTTTAATACAGTATTGCTATGTATTTTGAATGGGAAAGTGTTTTAGGTCATAAAACCTTCCGTAGAACACCATATTTTGTTGGTAAGACTAATTATGTTTTTCCTCCTTTATTTTCTTCTGAAAATTTAATACCAATGAATAAAGCTTGAACAATATATTGCAAGTATAAATATTACTAACCTCAGAGTATTTTCTGATTGAGCTCATATGAAGACATAGATACACCTAAGTTTATATATCTAACATGAATATCAATAATTCCCTCTTTCCTTACCTTCAAATATTCAAAATCCTGCTATGTTAGGTTATGTTATATTTGAACTATGACTTTTATAGTTTGCACTTTTAAAAAATTTTCTCAACTTTTTAAATAACTTTATTCTTTGTGAAGAAAGAATTTTTTTATCATTTCATTAAGATAATTCAACTTATTTATATTTTAGATAGTTAATTTTTAGGCCAGCTGTGCAACAATACCTCTTAGAATTACTGTTTTTATTTTGTATTGTGGAGCTAATTAACCTGTCTCTGGGATTCATTAGCTTCCTCTGGGGTTTATTCTTTGTTTTACCAAAGTACATCCAAAAGTAATTTTTTCAAAAATAAAGACGCATGGGGGAAAAATCTTTAAGAATATTGTTATGACTAGAAATTCTTTATTTCTTTCTCTCATTTGAATATGGTAGGATACAGATTTCTAGGGATAAAGTATTTCCCTTCCTTGGGGACTTCTACTATTAAATATTACTGACAAACTTGGTAGGTGGCATTATTTTTTTCTTTGAATATTTTTAGGAATTTTTTCCTTATTCTTGATAGTTTGACCTACAGAGGAGGGATATTTCTAGCTATGTACCTCTTACCACTCCACAAGTCTAAGTGAAAATTTGTCTTTTCTCTTAACTTGGGAAAACGCTTAACGACTGAGCCACCCAGGCACCCCTATAAGTTCTTTATATTTAAAATCATAAAACACCGACCAGAGGAATTTTAAAGGACCAGAGTAAATGGAAAGATGTGGCTGTCATTAAGCTGAAGACTCAATACAGCTGAGAGGTCAATTCTCTAAATTTACCTATAAATTCAAAGGAATCACTATTGAAGTCACAGTGTTCTGGGGGATTTTTGGTAGACATTTTCAACTTTATTCTCACATTTATATGAAAGTGAAAAAGTTCTAGAATATCAGCTCTAAAGGAGATGAAGCAAAACCTCCCAACCCTTAAATGTAGCCTGTACTTAACTAACTTCCTTCCAAAGAGCACCCTATGCAGCCATCAAAAGGAATGAGATCTTGCCATTTGCAATGATGTGGATGGAACTGGAGGGTATTATGCTGAGTGAAATAAGTCAATCAGAGAAAGACATGTATCATATGACCTCACTGATATGAGGAATTCTTAATCTCAGGAAACAAACTGAGGGTTGCTGGAGTGGTAGGGGGTGGGAGGGATGGGGTGGCTGGGTAATAGACATTGGGGAGGGTATGTGCTATGGTGAGCGCTGTGAATTGTGCAAGACTGTTGAATCACAGACCTGTACCTCTGAAACAAATAATACATTATATGTTAAAAAAAAAAAAAAAAGATAGTAGGAAGGGAAAAATGAAGTGGGGGGGAATCGGAGGGGGAGACGAACCATGAGAGACGATGGACTCTGAAAAACAAACTGAGGGTTCTAGAGGGGAGGGGGGTGGGAGGATGGGTTAGCCTGGTGATGGGTATTAAAGAGGGCACGTTCTGCATGGAGCACTGGGTGTTATACACAGACAATGAATCATGGAACACTACATCAAAAACTAATGATGTAATGTATGGTGATTAACATAACAATAAAAATTAAAAAATAAAAAAGAGCACCCTATGGAAAGAGGGAGGAAAGAATAACTTTACAGTGGAGAAATCTGACAGTCATTCCCTCATCCAGGTAATCAAAGTTACTATTAACAATGACAAGTTATATTGATGGCATGTGCTCTTGATATGATGTGATGAGAATGGCACTTAACCTCTCTAATCTGCCTCAAAAAATAAATAAATAAGTATAACTCCATTGTAATCATGTGAAAAGCATCAGACAACCCAAATGAGGGACCTTCTACAAAACATCTACCGGTACTCCTAAAAACTGTGAACATCATCTGTAAGAAGGACAAGGAAGGTCGGGGAAAGTCAGTCTCCAGGAGCCAAAGGAAACATGACAATTAAATGTAATGTAGCATCCTGGATGTTATCCTGGAACATAAAAAGGAAGGTAAATCTAAGGAAATCTGAATAAAGTATAAACTCTACTCAATAATGTATCAAGGGGCACCTGGGTGGCTCAGCAGTTAAGCGTCTGACTCTTGATTTCGCCTCAGGTCATGATCTCAGGGTCCTGGGATTGAGCCCAGTGTCAGGCTCCACACTCAAGAGTGGAGTCTGCTCAAGATTCTCTCTCTCTTTCTCCTTCTGCCCCTCCCCATCGCACTCTCTCTCTCTCTCTCTAAAATAAAATAAATATTTAAAATAATAATAATGTATCAATATTAGCTCATTAGTTGTGACAAATGTACCATACTAATGTAAGATGTTAATAATTAGAAAATTTATGAATGGAGTATAAGGGAAACCTTTCCTTTACTCTTTGCAACTTTTCTGCAAATCTAAAACTATTTTAAAATTCAAAAAGTTTACCTTTCAAGAATAGTCATAATAATCTTCAAAGAAAAGAACACTCTGTGGGATTTCAGGGTTTAGTATAAAGCTACATTAATCACATCAGTGTGGTATTGGCGGAAGGATAGATAATAGATCAATAAAACAAGTAGAGAGTACAGAAATAGAGAAACCCAGTCAATTGATTTTTGACAATAGCGCCAAGGTAATTGAATGAGTAAAATATAGTTGTTTCAATAATAGTACTGAAAAAACTTGTTATTGACATAGGAAAAAAAAAGTCATTATCTCAACCCCTACCTCATAACATTTAGAACAATTAATTCAGTATATCTCAACACCTACCCCTTAACATTTAGACCAATTAATTCAGTATAGATTATAGACCTAAATGTATAAACTTCAACTACAAAGCTTCCAGAAGAAAATAGAAGAGAACCTCTTTAGGAACTTAGGGTAGGAATACATTCCATGGAATTCAAAAACACTAAATTTAAAAGGAAAATCTGACATAGTTGACTTTTAAAAATCTAAGCCATCTATTTTTGTTTTTGTTTTTGTTTTCCCAAAAGAACACTTAGATGAAAGAAAAAAAATCATCTATAAAGTGGCATCAAGTACCTACAATACCTGCCCGGCAAAAAAAATTGTATCTAGATTATATAAGAACTCTTACAAGTCATTAATAAAATGCCATACACAACAATAAAAAAGACTGGGCAAAGGGGTGCCTGGGTGGCTCGGTCGGTTAAGCAAACGACTTTTGGTTTCTGCTCAGGTCATAATCTCAGGGTCATGACATTGAGCCCCGTGTTGGGCTCCATCTCAGTGCGGAGTCTCCTTGTGATTCTCTCCTCCCTCTGCCCTTTGCCCCATTCACGTGCTCTCTCTCTCTCTAAAGTAAAATAAATTAAAAAAACATTTAAAAAAAACTGGGCAAAAATCTCCAATAGACATGTTACAAAAGATGATGCAGAACTGGCTAATGACTACATGAAAATATGTTCCACAGTTTTAGCCATTGGGAAAAGGCAAATTGAATCCACATGAGATGTAATCAAAACCAACCAGAATTTAAAACGTGAAAATAGTAAATATTGTTGAAGATGTAAAACAACAAAAACTCTTGATAGCTTGTTTTTCAGTGTCTTATAGAGTCAAACACTTACCAACAATAACCCAGAAATTCCACTGCTAGGTAGGTACCCAAGAAGAATGAAAACACATCAATGTATAGGGCAAGTTTATTCATAATTGTAAAGAAAATAACCATAAAAGCTATTAACAAGTAAATTGATAAAAAGAAATTTAGGTATGTCCATAAAATGGGAATAATATTCAGAAATTAAAAGGAATAAACTATTGATGCATTATTTTGAGTAAAAGAACATGGGTGTGGGGAATGTGCATACAGTATTATTACATTTATAGGAGTTCCAACTCAACTATGGCGAGAAGACAAAAATAGATGTTATCTCAAGAAAGGGAAGGGATTGATGAGTAAGGGACATGATGGGACTTTCTAGGGCAATGGTAATGTTCTATGTGTTGGTTGTGATGGAGATAAAAATCATAAACATGTGTAATCATAATCATATAAAAATTTGTATAATTTGTCATAATAACAAAACTATGTAATTAAAAACCTGTGCATTTTCCTGTATGTAAATAATATCAAAATTAAAATAATAAAATTATTTTAAACAGTACCCTTAAATGGTTTTTACTTGCATTTATGTAATTAGGTTGTGTCAAATACTTCAACAATATTTGTGTTCCAGTTTGTTAATGTTACAGTCTTATCCTTTGTGCATACATCTATTTTCCTTATTTAGTTCTACTTCTTAATATTTAAGGTATATTTACTATTTAATTTATTATTACACATAATTTCCAAGTCTGTTGCTTACATTTTTTTAAGAAGTCGGGGAGGGGCAGAGGGAGAATCTTAAGCAGGCTCCACACCCAGCGTGAAGCCTGTGGAGCCCACCCAACACAGGGCTCGATCTCACAACCCTGAGATCAAGACCTGAGCCAAAATAAAGAGTCAGACCCTTAACCACTGTGCCACCCAGGTGCCCCTGTTGCTTACATTTTTAACTTTTAATCATGTTTTAAATCTTTTTGTTCATTTCCTATGATTTCTTCTTTTGCTTGTCAGCATAGAAAGGTTATTCATATAAGAGATTTGGTCAATATTCTTCCCTAATACCTTCTTGCTATCCATCATTTTTTTATGTTAGACTTGTTAATCCCTCTGGAATTTATTTCTCTTGTTGTAATAAAGACTATCAATTAGGGTTTTTTTGTTCTGATTTCTAACCATCTGTAGCTTTTATCTATTGATGAATAAAGCATCCTGAATAAAATAAAGTTTATTTCTGGGCTATTTCAAATAACTCTCTTTTGCAATAAAAATACCACATATTTTAGCTTTTAATTGTATAATGTATTTATATAAGAAAGAAAACCCCTTGTTACTCATTGTTGGTCAGAATTTACTTCTATAGTCCCACCTCTCTACTCTCTCAGAATAATGTTAAAATCTTTTTATCAAGGTGAGTAAATGCAATTGTAAATTTCTTGGAAGCTGTATGGAATCTATACATTAATTTGTAAATCCCTGACATCTTACAGTATTCTTTGTTCCCCTTCAGGAATAGGAGATATTCCTCTATTAATTGTTCCCCTTTATGTAACTTTAAAAGATTTTATGTTTCCATTTATATCTCTAGACTATCTTTACATATTACAATTTTACATTTGTGATGGAAACAATTTCCATTTTAATGACATTTTGATGCTACACAGAAATTATGTAGAAGTTATGTCCAAAGACTTTAATAAGATTGCCGTACATTTAAAAATAAATAGTACCTCGAGTTTCTTGATATGAATTCAAAATGTTTATTCATTTGTGCTTTCATTGCATTTTGTATTGTTTTGTACAATATTTGTACTATATCCGGGGGTGCCTGGGTGGCCCAGTCGGTTAAGTGACTGACTCTTGATTTCAGCTCAGGTCAGGGCCTCCGGGTCGTGGGATCGAGACCTGCATAAGGCTCTGACCTGGACATGAAGCCGGCTTGAGATTCTCTCTCTCCTTCTCCCTCTGCCCCTCCCCACCCCTCTCTGTCTCTGTCTCTCTCCCTTTCTCTAAATTAAAAATAAAAATATATATATTTGTAGAATATCTGTTTTCAAAGTATAGTTAATTGAAATTTCTTCAAAGATTAGCATATGATGTTGTAGCTTTAGACTCCCATATTCCACTGAATGCTCAATAATAAAATTAAATTTGTAGGACTAAAAATTACATTTTGAGAAAATGGAGAAAACTCAAAAGTTTAGTTTTTGTTTCTCCCCAAACCTCATTCATATGACTAGCACCACTAAATACAGCTAGCTAAGAAAGTGCTAAGAATGGGAAGGGCATACCATAACAATACCAAGGATTTTGAAGAGTTTCTGAGAACTGGCTTACTATCTGTAAGTAGTATTGAGTCGACTGAAATACTGGAACACAGTGAATCACAGCTCAGAGCCCTGCAAAGTTAAGGCCGTAGTCAAGCTGGGAAAGTTTTCGCTGATGAAGTTTCCCCAAGAATCTACAAGTATAGGTGGAAAAAGAGGGGGAAAAAGCTAGTGACTTGGAAAAACTGGTCCTATAGCCTCAAAGCCCTTTCCATCCATCCCATACTCAGTGGTGAGGTTTAATACTGGGCTGAAGCTAGAGAAATACATTCTAAAAAATTAGAGAAATTTTCCGAGAAATCCCTGGATTTGCAGATAAGAGATCCTCCCAATTTTGCCAATTGGGAGGAGAGAGAAGGGAGTGCCTGCCTGCCTGAGGTGAAACTTGCTTGTGATGGGATCTACACAGAGATACATAGATACCAATAAAGGCAGATAACAACTACCCAGCCACCTATTTAATCAAAATGATCATTCATTACAAATAGAAAATTGAAGGGAATTAAAAGCTTCCAAAATAAGAACCGATGTGAACCGGAAGGAAATAAAACATCCTGTGTTGGGTTTGGCCAGCAAACCCCGAGACGGCAAATGAAAAGATTAATCCAGACGCTTAAGTAGGAGAAAGGAGAGGCCTGGGTCCAGACGCTCTAGTGGAGAAAGGCCGCAAGCCAAACTCTACCTCCATTTTTATTATGCATGTTAAAGAATCAAGATTAGAGGGGTGCCTGGGTGGCTCAGTCGTTAAGCGTCTGCCTTCAGCTCAGGTCGTGATCCCAGGGTCCTGGGGTCGAGCCCCGCATTGGGCTCCCTGCTTGGCGGGAAGCCTGTTTCTCCCTCTCCCACTCCCCCTGCTTGTTTCTCTCTCTCACTGTGTCTCTCTCTGTCAAATAAACAAAATCTTAAAAAAAAAAAAAAAGAGCTTAGATATTTTTCTTTAAATTTACTTCTAAGTATTTTCTATGCTACCTTTAATGTATTTTTCTAGTCTTTTCTACCTTTTAGGATCTACAGTACAACCCTGGGAAGATGTGTTAAAAATGGGTATCCTTACCTTTTCCTGATATTACAAGACAATTATTCATTGTATCAAGATTTAATATATATCCGGTAGGGTGATTCTCTTCAGTTGGTTGGGGAAGTTTCTTTCTATGCATACAAATTTTTACTGAATGGGTGTAGAATTTTGACAGATGCTTTTTCTGTAATTATTGAGGTGACCATATGATGTTTCTTTTTTGTTCTCTTGATATTGAATTACATTGATTTTTAAATGTTGAACCAAACTGTCATTCCTGAATAACACCTACTGGTAATTAATGTATTCATATTTTAATTTTTTAATATATTGTCATATTTGATTTGATAATACTTTAAAGATTTTTATTTTTTCTATCTATGCTTATTAATTATATTGGCTTATAATCTTCTCTTCTTACAATATTTGGAAACAGTATTATGATGGCCTCAAAAAAATCAACCTAGGAGTATTCCCTTCCTCCATTAGATAATTGATGTTAACTCTTTTCTTTTTTCTAATACAGGCATTTAAAACTATTAATTTTCCTTTACTACTGTTATAGCAGCATCCCCCAAATTTTGCTCTATTTTGTTTTCAGTATCATTTCATTTAAATGATTTTTAAAATTTCCCTTGTGATTTCTTCTTCGATTCATGAATATTATTTTGTAATGTATATTATTATTTAACAAGTATTTAAATATTTGGACTTTATATTTTTCTTTTTATTTCTAATGTAAGATTTTTGTACTTATAAAATATGCTATTTCAATCCTATGGATTTTATTGTTTTATGCCCCAGAGTGTGGTCTATTGTGAACAATCCATGAACTTGAAAAGAATGTGTGGTCTGCAGTTATCAGATAGAATATTTTATAATAATTAGTTAAAGTTGGTTTATAGTATTATTTAAATCTTCTAAACATTTACTGAATTGAGAGTACTTGTTCTATCAATTACTGAGAATGGGGTGCTGCAATTTTCAAATAGGATTATGTATTTGCTATTTCTTAATTTTGTTGCTCTTTGTTTCATACATTCTGAGACTCTATTATTAGGTGCTTAAAAATGTAAAATTGTTAGATCTTGAGGAATTGCCCCTTTTATCATTATGGAATGATCTTTAGCTCTGGTAATCCAAATCATCTTGAGCTCTACCTTCCTGATACTAATATAGTCATGTCAGTTTTCTTACACTTAGTGTTTCCATGGTAACTTTCCTCCCTCTACACCTGGATTCTGTAAGATAATCTTTTTCACCTCAGCCTAAACAATAACCATTAGAATTTTTCTGTGGGCAACATGTATTCACTTTTTTCATTTATCAGAAAATTGTTTCATGATTTTTCTTTTATTTTTGAAAAAAGACAGTTTCTGGAGATATAGAATTCTAGATTTTTAGTTTTGTTTTGTTTTGTTTTGTTTTACTTTAAAGCTGTTTCATATTTTCCAGTTCTACTTTTTTGGGTTGTTTTTCTGTATGTGTCTTTCTTTTTCCCTCTGACTACTTTTAATACTTTCTATCTTTACGTTTAGCAGTTTAGCTTTGCTGTTCTCCTATGCATGGTTTTCTCTGTTTTTATCTTGCTTGCAAGATGGATCTGTCAGTGCTATTTGTTTATAGTTTGGAAAAACTTTGACTGATTTATGGTCTTTTGTCTGCCCCTTTCTTGCTCTTATTTCCTTCTAGGACTCCAGAAATCAGACTGCTTGACACAGTCTTACCGGCCATTTAGGATCTCCTTGTTGTTTTTCAATATATTTTTTTAATTTTACTTTTGTTTGGATATCTGTTGACTAACATTCAAATTTGCTGATACTTTGTCTTATTGTATCCAGTCTACTCTCAATTATACCTAATGAATTTTTTTTCTAGAAATTAATTTTTTCAGTTCTAGGATTATTACCATAGCTCTCCTGAAATTGCCAATCTTTTTCTCATTATATAAATGTTCCTCTGTGGATTTTTAAAAATATATGTTTCATATTTATTTTAAAATTCTTATTTGCCATGCCCAACATTTATGTATCTCTCAATCTATTTCTTCTTCTTCTTCTTCTTCTTCTTCTTCTTCTTCTTCTTCTTTCTTCTTTCTTCTTCTTCTTCTTTTTTAGAGGAGGGGTCTGGGGTAGAGGGAGAGGGAGAGAGAGGGAATCTTAAGCAGGCTCCATGCCCAGCTCAGAGCCTGATGTAGGGTTCAGTCTCACAACCCTGAGATTATGACCTGAGTTGAAATCAAGAGTCTGTTGCTTAACTGACTGAGCCACTCAGGTGGCCCTGAATCTATTTCTAATTATTGATTTCTTTATTGTGACTGTGTCATTTTCTAGAAGTTACACATGGGTAGAAATTCTTTTTTTTTTTAAAGATTTATTTATTTATTTGAGAGAGAGAGAGAGAGACTGTGAGTAGAGGCAGAGGCAAAGGGAGAAGGAGAGAATCCTTAAGCAGACTCCCCTGCTGAGCGTTATGTGGAGCTCAATCCCATCACCCTGAGATCATGACCTAGCCAAAATCAAGAGTTGGATGCTTAACCAACTGAGCCATGCAGGTGCCCCAGTGATTCTTTTATTGTATATGAGTATCTAAAGATTCTGGGCTTCGTTACTTTCCTCTGAAAAATGATGAGTTTTATTGTAACAGAAAATTAATGTATGAACTAATCACCTTGATCTTGTGGATGCTTAGTGTTAAGCTTTGTTAGTATTGTCCTAAAGATTAATGCCATATCCCTTTGTTTTTGGGTCAGGTATTAATCTTTCTAGCTTTTCATATAGCTGGCAAGAATCATAGTACAAACCTTGTCTCCTTTGCAGTGGTCAGCTGTTGAAATCTCCACTAAACATTTAGCCTTCCAGCTCTTGTTTTCCTTCAGTCTCCTTGGAGGCTTGCCCAATAAAATGTACATCTCAATGTCAAGATTTGAGGAGAGTTATATGCATATGGTGCACTTTTCTCCATGACTTTCTTTTTACTGGGATTTGCACCCCTAAATCTAGCTGATCTGGTAGTTGTCAGTTCCAGGTTCTAACTTTTCAAGCCAGCAAGTTCATGGTGTTTTGCTTCACATGATTCTAGGAAATATTTTCAGGAAAAAAAAAATCTATTTAAGTGTTGATCTCACCTATTACAATTCCCTTTTTTTCTTAAATTTGTTTCTTTGCTTGTTTATTTTATAGTTCCCTTGTGGATATAGTATATAAGCCTTTTGATAGAAAAATCTCTCTGATGGAAATGACCAACATTCTGTCACAGACTACTGTTGAACTAGTATTATTTAGCTCCATGCATTTTTTTCCTTTTTCCTTTATTTCCAAATTCTTTGCACCATGTTTATATTATTCCTCTTAGCAAAATCTAATATTTAAAATAGCTATAATGACAATCTAAACTTTATGCTAATTTTTATAAATTCTCCACTTCTGTTTATGCCCAGGATATATTTAATTCCTATACTTGATTTTTGAAAGTCAGGTATTTTCTTCTGCACATTCTGTCAATGGCTTCACTTAAGTGAACAAACAGGTTATACCTAAGTTTGATCTAGTGGAGTAGTGGCCCATCAATACTGGTTATGTGGTTTCACTACAGACCTCCAATTTTGACAATTCTATCTTGACTTCTTTTTTATTTGAATATAGGTATATCAGTTTTCTATTGTTGTGTAACAAATTACAATCATTTTAATGGCTTCAAAACAGTATTTCATTTTCTTACAGTTCTATAGGTCAGAAGTTTTGGCATGATATGGCTAGTTCTCAGCTCAGCATCTCAGAAAGCTAAAACTGAGATATCAGCCAGATGTGTTCTCCTCAGTAGCCCGGGATCTTTTGCCAAACTCATGGGGTTGTGAGAATTCAGTTCCTCATGGCTGGCATCCAGAGTTACTTTCAGCTCCTAGAGGCCACCTGCATTCCTTTCCATGTGGCTCCATTTCAAAGCCAACAACATAGAATTTCTCTTGCATAAAATCCCTTTCACACTTTGAGTCTCTGACTTCATCTCTGACCTCTAGACTCAGATTTAAAGAGTTCATGTGACTGAATTCCATTATTCATGTACAAAAGACTAATCATGGGAACAAAATCCATCATATAGAGGGTGTGTACATCAGAGAATGGGAATTGGAAAGGCCATCTTAGAATTTTTGCCTACCTCAATAGGGCTAACAATAAAAATATTTTAAGCATTAAGAGGTCAAAATATATATCAAAGTGGTCCAGGTTCTATTATGTTTATTATTCTCTTGATGTTTATAGGCTGTCCCTTCTGTGGGTCTCTACTGACAGGACTCCCTTCCCCAATTCGTAAGAAGTAATGCTCTGGCCGTGTCAACTCTAGGATCTGACTTCTTTTTTTTTTTTAAAGATTTTATTTATTTATTTGAGAGAGAGAATGAGAGAGAGCACATGAGAGGGGGGAGGGTCAAAGGGAGAAGCAGACTCCCTGCTGAGCAGGGAACCTGATGCGGGACTCGATACCTGGACTCCAGGATCATGACCTGAGCCGAAGGCAGTCACTTAACCAACTGAGCCACCCAGGTGCCCGGGACTGACTTCTTAATTCAGTAAGTTTTTGGCTGTCTGCTTCAGCTCTACTTTTCACAACCATCTGGGATATACCCCCAAGGAAAAAACTATACATGTGGATCTCATCCAGTATGTTTTGCATCTTTCAAGGGTTAAATCCCTTTAGTTTCTGCCAGCTTTTGTTAACTCTCCAGGGCCTTAAAACAGTTTAAGACGTATTTTCTCAATGTTACAATTATTTATGGCTGGACAGGTAGTACGATACAGGCTATTTTGCTATTATCAGAAGCTGGAATGTACAGAGTGGCACTTTTATTAATTACATATTCCTCTACCTCCTTGTAACTTTAAAAAAGTAGTGCCCACATTTTAAAAATAAATAATATGATCTGCTTTCTTCTTAAAAAACTTACTGTTGTAATAGATCCTATAGCTTAGATACTTTATACCGAATGTAGGGATGACCAAAATGATTTTTGTTTGCTTTTTGGGCTTTTGCCCTGCAGAGCCACGGCTCAGGAGCTTGTCAGCTGCATAATCATAGCTTGCATTGAGAGATAGAGAGAGTGAACCCCTTTTTGTATCTCTTCCAAAGAAGAGACTTAATTTCTGTTTTAAGTCTTGTTCCACAGAATCACTGATTTCTACATAGGTTCTTCTGGAGCTCTACAACTAATTGATCAAATTCATGTGATGTGTATTTAACTCCTTTTAAAACAGTAGTAAGGGGGCGCCTGGGTGGCTCAGTCATTAAGCGGCTGCCTTTGGCTCAGGTCACGATCCCAGGGTCCTGGGATCGAGCCCCACATTGGGCTCCCTGCTAGGCGGGAAGCCTGCTTCTCCCTCTCCCACTTCCCCTGCTTGTGTTTCTTCTCTCACTGTGTCTCTGTCTGTCAAATAAATTAATAAAATCTTAAAAAAAAAAAAAATCTCAGCTGTTTTTAAAAAAATAAAAAATAAAAAAAATAAAACAGTAGTAAGTACAACACAAATATATATCTAATTTTAGGACATCAAAACCAAAAACATATTAAATCTTCTCATAAATTTGTTTTTCTTTAGAATTTAGAATAAAGATTATCCTATTGTCGTTGCTCAGTTGAACTTATGCAAGATGAAATTTTAGCAATACTGTTAGCACATAAAATTCTTTAGGTGAATTACTTTTTCTTCGATATTATAAAAACAAAACAAAATATAGAAATAAATTTAATATCACAGTTAATGTTACATAGCGATTCTTATGCATAATCTCCAATTTGGCAATTTGTTTTAATCAAAAAGTTTTTAAACCTTAATTAATTGAGTTTATTTTAAAGAAATGTGAAGGCGTATAGAAAACATACCATTAAATATTGTGTCATCCATTTTACTCATTAGGTTGTACTTGAGAAATAGGATTCTGTTAACAAAAAGTGGAGGCAGAAAGCTGTGAGTCTATATCAACCCATCAAGAATCAATCCTTCTTTTGTTTTGCAGGCACTTATATCACCCCCTTTTTGGTAGGTTGAAGAACATATGTCATTGTGTGATAATCCCTGTTCTGAGCATGAAGAAATACATGTTCTTTACCCATCTTTGATCAGTCAGTAAACCCCGTCCATTCTAGTTTTGGAATACTTCTCAAATCCAAGGCTCTTACCAATTCTGTCTGCTATTGACTTAATTTATCTTTTAAATGAAAAGATTACAATAGTCTAGTTACTTTTACCTGATGTCAATCTTACCCTCTCAACCCTACAATTCCTTTTAAAGCATTCTTCAAATGGTTGATAAATCTTTAAAAAAATTCCCTTCTTAATTTTTAGATTAAAGATTCTACATCAGTTTTTAAAAAGTTTTTCTTCTTAACTTTGAGGCCAATGTCTCTTGCACATTTATCCTAGTAAAATTCCTAACATGTAATAGGTCCTCAATGAACATAAGCTGCTGAAACACTTTAATGCTCATTCACTGCTTCAATAGATGTCCCTCCATCAACTGGCCACCTCTCAAGCCTTATCACTCCTGTCCATCTCTCATACCCTTTGATCCAGGACTACTTATAATTTCCCACACATAATATAATAAGTCTTGGGAATATTTCCAATTATTATTTTTATCACTATAAATAATAGTAACATTAGTTTAAACACATTGTGGACTGCTTATGTTAAATACAACTTAAATTGGTTCATTAAATCATTTTAGTTACTTAGTTGGAAAACTACTCTTAAAAGAAAATAATTGCATAAAGTGATTATTAATATATTTTTAATAAATAGATTAAGAATTTGTAAGCCTTGTAGTTTAACTCTTTTTTTAAATTTTAATTAGAATGTCAATTGAAAAATGTCAGATTTGGCTGAAAAACGCAATATATTTTGGGTAATGCACTTTCAAATCTTAATTATCTACCTTCATGTCACTTTTCAAAGTTTCAAAGGGTTCTAGTAGATATTTGGACATTGAGATAAAGAAAATAATATGTGGTTTGATTTACAATTATACTATTGGTCAATGTTTATCCAATGTCTATTGAATGTGTTTGCAATACCAGGAATCATAAGTTAACAGAAAAGACACTTAAAATATTTTTTTTCTACCTTCAAAGAAGTTAAAAATCAAAGTAGGGTTAAGACATAGATGTATAGAGACTGTCTGAGAAGGCATAAGTAAAAAAATAGTTAGCACTTTGGGGTGTCTGGGTGGTGCAATCATTTAAGCAACCCACTTTTGGTTTTGGCTCAGGTCATGATCTCAGGGTTGTGAGTCCCACATTGGGCTCCGCACTCAGCTTAGGACTTGCCATCTGCCTCCCCCCCCCACTTTCTTTCTCTCTCTCTCTCTCTCAAATGAGTAAGTAAATTTAAAAAAAAATAGCTACACTTTATTTATGTACAAGGGATCTAGGTTTAAAAATAGATCAGATAAAGACTTAATTGAGTGAGGTGAGTTTTGAATGTTTGTGATGGATGGTAGGCCTCAAATTGGTGAAGAAAGGAAAATGTCGATCTTTTTCTCAGGGTGTCATTTTATACTGTGGAGCTTAGTGTAAGATAGATCTCATATAGGCTCAGTCTGACCAGTTATCAAATAAGTTGAAAATAATTCTTAACAGGTAGTTTACAGCAGCCAAAGCATATCCTCTCATCAAATGGAATCAAATGGAAACAGGATAAGTTCTGGGCTGTGAACAGGGCCCCATCTGTCTGTTTTTCAATCATGCCCCATATCAGATTGAACTAATGTGTACTGATTGAGGTTTTCTTAGGCAATAAGACTTCTTTTTTAACACCTAATTTAGAGTCTATGGTTTCCTGAGGCAGCCTAGGAAGCTTTCTTAGCTTAGATTTTTTGTGTGTGAAATCACCACAAACTACCTTCCAAGACAATACCAAAGTTTTACTTATTTGCATTTATTCTGACAGCCTCTAGCCTTTTTACCTCAGTCCATGGTGGTAACTTGTACTTCATTGAATTCTCTCTGTTGCATTTTAATTTTGTGATTTTTATTTTATGGGCACAAGGAGGTAGAAATATGGACAGAAATAGCTGGGAGAATAGCTTATACACGACTCCACTAAAATAAAGAGCTATCTTAATTCTTCAGAGACCTTCTTCGCTACCTCAATTTAAATGGATACTCTAGAATCAAACAGCACTTTTAACTCTCAGGACTATATTCTGAAGTATGACAGAAACTGTTGTCAGCCAGAAATCGTGAGGATAAAGAAGAGTTTCAAGTCACATTTTCCTTGTAAAGAAATATTAGCTAACATCTTTTTCAATATGGCTGACTAGATGTTCTTAATGATTCTGCTAATGAAAATAAATAAATATTGAGTAAAACTTGAAAAGACATTGCTGAGCTAGTATGTAGTAGGGAATCTGCAGAGAACCACTGGACAGGGAAGTAAGTAAAGTAAATGAAAATGAGGAAAGTTGAGTTTCAAAACCTGCTTCTGTCCTGAAGGTTTCTTCTGTTTTCTGAGATTGTATTTCTGTGCTTAGAGGTCTGCTTCTATTCCTGAGATCCACTTTGATGGCTGCTTGAAGAAGAGGTAATAAAGCCTAGGGCTTCCCCAAGGGAAAGTATAATATAAAACCCCTGCAAAAAGCTGTGGCCTTCATCATTTATATTTTGCTATAAGGCAGAAGGTACTAAATAAGTGAAATTTAACACTCATGATCATTTAAAACCATAAGTTGGCCCACCTAGAGATTTCTGTTTTGAATTCATACTATCTAAAGAGTTTAAAAATCCCACTGAGAGAACTTATTTTTAAAAATAAATTTAAATGAAGAATTTATTTTATTCACTTTGGAAGTGAATAAAGAGGGTTGAAAATACCTCTCTGGATGCCCTGCAAAAGCAAACAAAAGACTTCTCTGGGGGAATTCACCTTTAATACAGTTCTCCTATAATTTTCGTAGCCAAAGATCCAAGGAACAGTTGTCAAAAAATACAGATTACACCAAAGGGAAAAAACAAAAGCCAGAAGAAATGATAGAAAATGGATTCAAATTTTGGAATTATTAGACACGGGGTATAAGATAATTTAAGGATATAGCATAGACATTGTTTGAAGAAATGAAAAGGGAAGATTAAAGTGTAATGAGTAAACAAAAGACCATAAGTGATGATGAAGTAGATTTAAGAAATAATTGAATAGAAATTCTAGGAATAAAAATGTAATAATTAAAATTTGAAACTAAAATAGACTAAGTAGCAGATTATGTACAGTGAAACAGAAAAAAATAGTAATCTGAATATCTATATATAAAGAATATTCAAATTATTAAAGAATATTAAATAAATATTAAAGAATGATTTCAATTATTCTGAATAATGCATAGAACTAGGAAAAAAGAAAAATATGAAACTAAGGGAGAATCTATCAAACTTTCTAGCAGGAGAAAATAAAAAGACTTGGAAAGATTTAGGATTTGAAGAGAAAATGACTGTTGATTTTCCAGAATTAAAGAAAGTCATCAATCCCTAGACCTTGGGAACCCAATGGATTCCAAACAGAGTAAAGAAACATAATCCACACCAGGATCTATGGTATTGAAACTTCAAAATATTAAAAAACAAAACAAAAGAACCAACAAAAGAAAAAGAAAACGTATGTGTGTGAAAGACAGAGAGAAAGAAAAGATATCCAAAGAATAGCAGTTAGATTGACAAACTTTTTAATAGTAAAAATTGAAGCCCTGAGACCTGAGAATAATATCATTCATGTTCTCAGGGAATATAAACTATAATTCTGTATGCAAAAGCATGGCATATAAGGAAAGAAGGTGAATGACATTTTTAGCAAACAAAACCAGAGTTTACTCCTAATTTGCCCTATATAAAGATCTAAAAGTCTGAAGGAAAATTATCCCAAATTGAAGATCAGAGATTCAAGAAGGTAGCATGTGGAAGATATTTTTTAAAAAATGGTTAAGTGAAACAAACATTGACTGTAAAATGCAATAGTAATATTGAATTTATTTATCTAACACTTCTGTGGCAATATCCCAGGCATAGTTTGAGCACTTTATAAATATTAGTAAAATTGAATCATTCTATCAGTCTTCTGAAGAATGTACTATTATTATCCATGGTACAAGTAAAAAATGGAGAAATAGAGATGTTAATGAATGGCACAATGTCCCACAGCAAATATACAGGAGGGCCAGGGTTTCAGTATAGCCATCTGTCTCCAGCATCTGCACTCTTGAGCGCTATACTTGGGGTTTCTCTAATTTGTGGAGGCAAAAAAGCTCAAAAAATAATTTTAAACTCTTAACAACAGTAGCCACAGTTGTGATAATATCCTTATATTCAGATCTATGTAATCCCGTTGGAATTCTTTAAAGGAGAAAAGACATTACAGTTTAATTTACATAATGTCTGTAAATTAAAAACCACCATTCCATAACCATAGCATGACCATAATGCATTTTCTTGTCAAATATTATCAGCAGTTGTTCTCAAGTCTCTTTAGAAACTTACTCAAAATGAAGAACAATAAAGCATGGTCATTTAAAATTAAAAAAAATTCTTTTATAATATTCCATTTAAAATCAAGCCAGACATTTGTAAGAGATGCCTTAAATGACGATATATCCAGTTTCTAAACTGAGTCCCTATTTACTGAGTCCCTGATTATATACAGATATTATGCTTTCCCATAAAATTAAAACAAATGACCATCATTCCTTTTTCACAAAGAGATAGAACCTGCTATAGTTGATTTATTTGGCTTGACAGCACATGGTTTACCAGTGGGAGGAGAAAACTTTGATCCAGCTCTTTAGAAACCAAGACCAAACAGTTCTGTGAATTTGCTTTTATACACTGAGTTGAATTGGTGTCTAGCTTATTTCAAGATAAATTTTAGGGCAAAGGATACTGAGCCTAGAGGGTTATTCCTCTTTTCAATTGAAAAGTTGAATCCTCTTGTGGCACTTACAAAACACAGTGGGTATCCATTAATCACACAAAGAATAGAAATGAAAAATACAAAGACTAATGAAACTTGTGTATACTTTTTGTGAAAATGTTCCTTAATTCCCTTTACTTTGTGCCTAGGTGAAGACAATTTTCTGATAACCCTTTCGTTTGTCTTAAAACTAAACTGATTTCCATGGGTATGCTGGAGTTTTAACAAGCAAATAACTAGCATAAATGACCTAGATCTTTTTTTTTCTTTCTTTAGAAGGATCTGCCTATTTTTAAATTATTGAAAGATGTTAATAGTTTGTCAGTCAATTCTCTCTGATCTCCATTACCATAAAAACAGAGATCTCTAATTTGCTTTCTTTTCTTTTCTTTCTTTCCTTCCTTTTTTTCGGTTGTGTGTGTGTGTGTGTGTGTGTGTGTGTGTGTGTGTGTGTGTGTGTATTTGGTTCGCTGAACTACAGAAATCGTAGGCCTTCGTGTTTTAGAGTACTTTGCATTTACTCCACATAGTCTACAGTTTCTTTGCTGATTGGAAGAGCTTTAGGCTTCATAAAAGCTACCAGTTATGTGGAACAAAAAGATAGATATGAAACCTGTTTCAGAGAAGAAAGACTACACTTAGAGTAGATGGTAGCACAGGAAAGATAAACGAGGTTAGATCACAGTTGAGATGATCTGAGACATCCTGGTGTTGGGTTGAGAGATGCAGAGAGGATGTTAAGGGAGCCATGTTAAGGGAAGGAAGATTTCAGGTAGGAGGGACAGATTCAGAGAATTATGTTCCTGAATCCCAGATATAGCTAGAGATAGCTGGTGTGGATTTTATATTGTCCAAGAAACCCTAATAATGACTTTGAACTCCGGTATACTGAATTCTTATTCTGGATTCCCTTGGTATTCAAGATGTTTCTTCCTGGGGAGGGGTGGGATTTCCACAGGAGGAAGATTTTCATTCATTACTGACATGTAGTTACAAAATTAGAAGTCCAAAGTGACAAATAGGAGCATTATCTTGAGTGCTGAGGATACTTTTGGTCACAAGGCAGAGTAAATATATGGGAATGTAACAAGGAAAGAAATCAAGTGTAAAGATTCAGAAATACCTAATAACACATTTTCCTTGTGGAATTTGTGAGTTTGTGACTCTATAATTACATTGTCATTAACTTCACCAAGTTTAATTGACCTTAAGGTGCCATGCTTACTCTCAAACAGAATGACTACTAAGTTATCTCCATATACCTAGAATCTGCACTATAATATCTATGCACATTATTTCAGAAGATATAAATACTGTACTATAAAGACTTGAAAAATTAAATCAGAGTTTGAAGTGACCTAACATTTATCAATGGATTACATAAAGAGGCTGATATTTGAGAGACTAGGGGAAAGGACACACTGCCTTTTCATTTTCCTAGATTCAAATTCTATCATCATATCAAGTTGGATCATCACAAAGCAAAGTAAATGGACTGTGTTATCTCTGCCCCCCACAGATATGCCTTCACTGAATTATGATTTAATGTTATGCCCTCAGCTTGGATAACTCAGCTGAAGCTGCCTGAGTCTGATTAGATTGTGCTCTCCCACCGGTATTAAAATAGCAGGTGGGGCAGAGCCTTATTCTTATGGAATAGAGAGGCTGGGTGCTTAGTGGATTTTTTTGCATACTCAGGGATGCAACAGAAATCTGATCTGGATTCTATAAAATGTTCCAGTTAGAACATTGTGAATGTCAGTTTTGTGCCGTGTGTGTGTGTGAAAATACATAGTTAAAAAATATTGTCTCTTGGGGCTCCTGGGTGGCTAAGATGGTTAGGCGTCTGCCTTCGGCTCAGGTCATGATCCCAGGGTCCTGGGATCGAGCCCCACATCGGGCTCCTGGCTCAGCGAGGAGCCTGCTTCTCCCTCTCCCTCTGCCTCTCTCCCTGCTCATGCTCTCTCTCTCTCTCTGTGTGTCTCAAATGAATAAATAAAATCTTTAAAAAAAAATATTGTCTCTTACTTTACCCTGTGATATTTAATTATTAATACTAATGGTAAAGGCAATAATAATGAAATATTATGTTAGTGGTAATATGAATTATTAGTGTTTACTTATTTTTTAAGTAGGGCCAATAATCACAATAATAATGATGATGATTATGGCTCTGTGATATAAAATCCATTCTAGACTAAATCAGTAGCTGAATAAGAAAAAATCATTTGTGACTGGCACTCATTGCACTCATTTCTGAGGAAAAGAGAAAAAAAATAAATGAACATTTCAGAGATCAGCATAAATATACTGGAGGAAGAATTTCAGCTGACCTGTTTGTCACTAACATTAAAAAGGAGAACAGAGGGAGAAGGGAAGAATAAAAAGAGAAAAGTAAAAAGAGGAATAGACCTTGTTCTCATAATAGCAAGAAGCAGACAAATCACCATAAAATCAAAGCCAAAATATTGATAACATGATAAAGTCTGATAAGGGCTTGGAATATACCAACATTGAGATAAAGAGCCTGACAAAACTAGAAGTATTATAGCACATGGGTCTTGTTGAATTTTATAGAAAAGACACATGGCAATGGCATTTGTTTCAGGTTGTTAGACTGTCATTTACAGTGTGTCTCAAAATTTGGCATTCAAGAGTCATATGGAGAAACATTTTTAGAAGTACATTCATTCCTCCCCTCCTCCTCCCTAACCCACCCCCACTTAAGAAATAGAGAAAGAGATTTAGTACCTCTGGAGTAGAGCCTCTCAGTGCCTGTACTTTAAATACCACACTCAGATCATTGGGTTGTAGATGGTTTGAGAAATGCTCATTTTCATCTTGTGTTAGGTATATAGATGTATTTAAACATTTCCAATGATTCTAAAAGAAAACATAAATGCTATATTGTATGTAAAGAAATTTGAAACACGTTTTTAGATTTTTTTTTTTTTTTGAAGTGACCTAATGCTATGTTTCTAGGAGCAAAGATTAGAACTAAAGAGACCTATATGGGGGCCTTGCTTCTAGAATGTTCTGGTCACATGATCCTAAGTACATCACTTACACTACTTGAGCCCTAGTTTCCATTTTCTGAAATGGGGAGACTAATGTTCAGTGTATAATATAGTTGTGAGAATTAAAGGAGAGAAGAAATGGAAATCACTAAGCACAGACCTTGGCATAGTTTTAGCATTGTTTGCTTCTGCGTATTTATCCTGATTATTCTATTTGGCATTATCTCAAAATTGTAAATCACTTCAAATATTTTTCAGTAGGTAATAAATTATTAAAAGTGTGTTAGATAGCTATGGAATTTTTAAATGATAATTATTCAGTGAGGACACAGCCAAATTCAATTTTAAATATTAAAAAAATCTATATGCAGTTGAAATTATTCAAAACTAAGATAATGCAGAAAATGCTTTATAGTACCTATTTTAAAATCATGTATCACATATTTACCCAAATTAAAATAGCTATAAAATAATTGTACTTTGAAAAATATTTCTGGAAGGATAAGGGTTTTGAAACAGTTGAATTTTCATGGAAGTAAACAAAATGAAATGCAAAACACGGTCCTAGTGGAACTAGGCCATTAACAGGAAAAAATAAAATTGATGTGCATGGACAAAGATCATCATGGTCATGAAATTGTATCATGTTTGTAGAAATTATGTTCCAAGGTCAGTATAATTACCACTTTGAAAAACAACAAAAAGAACACAAAGATGTTGCTACATTTGGACATCATTAATACTTCAACCCACATTGACAGGACTCCATCAAGAAATTTCTGGATATTGAAATAGATTATAAACATTTTGTCATGCAAGATGATCGCTCTAAGGTGACATTAAGAGTGTTGTTAATTTGGCATTAAGTGTGATGTTTCATCAGAATTCTGACAACTTTTTCACTCTTTATTAGATTAATAGACTCATGGGCATTAGAGTATTAGTAGAAACCTCAGAGTATTGTTGCACAGAATGGAACATTTGAGGAAAAAACTTAGAATTCTGTTACTGCTTTTAGCACAAATTTAACATTAGCTTGCTTCTAACATCCAAGCAAAGTTTAGCTCTCACCTCTCATCTCTTCAACAAGAATGGTGTGAAAGAGGGAGATTGTCTTCCTCTCATCCGGCCAACTTGAAGAAACTTAAGAAGGTAACTTTCTCCACTAGGGGTCATCATTAGTCCACATGGTACCTTTGTGAGGGTTAGAAAAGGGTGACCCTTCTTCCAAACAGTTGCCTCATGAGCCAGCACTCAAAGTTTAGCAAGTAGGGTACAGGCTAGAATTCAGTCTGTCTTTTCCCTTTGTTGAGGTACTTTTGCAGAGAGAACAACCTGGACCTGCCCAGTCTGGGAGCCCCTACGGCGAGTGTCATTGATCAGATTTTCCTGCTACAGAGTGACTGTGATGGGTCTGGGCACTGGTATTTCCTCAGGGTGTAGGGTAACCCAGGTGCATGCTGGCAGAGCAGAGTCCCTCTTGGACCTGACTTTCGACAGGCTTCCCACTGCACAGCTGCCAACGTCCACAGCTGCCTTGGCTGTGCATCTGGCAAAATTCTGTGTTGGGAGATCAAAGCTATGGATCCATGCCAGCTGGAGGACCATTTTTCAAGGATAAAAATGTCCAAAGCTCATGAATATAGGCAACTTCCAGGCAGGCAAAAAAGCATAGGTTTATGGCTAGAAATTTTGGGTTCAGTTTCCTCCCGACTATAACTACTAATTGAGATAGCTTAAATTTTTGTTTTTGTCTACATTTAGTATTAACTTGCTAGTTAATGCTGACAATTTGCATGAAAATACTAGATAAGAAGGATCTCAGTGAGTTCTAGATAAGTGTTTCAGTATTAAGATTGAACTACACAAAAGTTTTCTATCCGTGCAGGCCAAGGACCGAAGAGGGTGGCCTGTACAGTAGAGTGGATTCAGTAAGTCAAGGCTATGCAAACCCTGCACATTCCAAAGAAAGGACTGGCCCATGGTCAGGTCCTGAGAGAGGATCTCTAAACTTTTGGAATATGTTTGATAAGAGTGTATTTGAAATCCTGGGATCCTTGGGCCATTTCAGAGAGTTGATGCTAACAGTGTGATTTATGAGGAGTCCTTGGGCCACTTTGTATCAGTTTGGGCTCTGGAGGGGCTAGAGATAAAGTCAGAAAAGTCAGTGCTCCATGCCTGCATCGTCAGACCCCTCCCCCAACTAAAAATGCTGGAGATCAAGACTCAGATGAACTTTCCTGGCCGGTAATACTCTGTAGGTTGCACATTATTGATAAGAGAATTAAGTGCTGTCAATATAAATCCAGTAGGAGAGGACAACTGGAAGCTTGTGCCTAGTCTCTCCTGGACTCTGCTCTGTGCACCTTTTACTTTTGCTGATTTTTTTTTTAATTTTTTTATTGTTATGTTAATCCCCATACATTACATCATTAGTTTTAGATATAGTGTTCCATGATTCATTGTTTGTGCATAACACCCAGTGCTCCATGCAGAACGTGCCCTCCTCAAAACCCATCACCAGGCTAACCCATCCTCCCAACCCCCTCCCCTCTAGAACCCTCAGTTTGTTTTTCAGAGTCCATCATCTCTCATGGTTCGTCTCCCCCTCTGATTTCCCCCCCTTCATTCTTCCCCTCCTGCTACATTCTTCTTCTTCTTTTCTTCTTTCTTAACATATGTTGCATTATTTGTTTCAGAGGTACAGATCTGAGATTCAACAGTCTTGCACAATTCACAGCGCTTACCAGAACACATACCCTCCCCAGTGTCCATCACCCAGTCACCCCATCCCTCCCACCCCACCCCCCACTCCAGCAAACCTCAGTTTGTTTCCTGAGATTAAGAATTCCTCATATCAGTGAGGTCATATGATATATGTCTTTCTCTGTTTGACTTATTTCGCTCAGCATAATACCCTCCAGTTCCATCCACGTCGTTGCAAATGGCAAGATCTCATTCCTTTTGATGGCTGCATAATATTCCATTGTATATATATACCACATCTTCTTTATCCATTCATCTGTTGATGGACATCTTGGCTCTTTCCACAGTTTGGCTATTGTGGACATTGCTGCTAAAAATATCAGGGTGCACATAGCCTTTCGGGTCCCTACTTTTGTATCTTTGGGGTAAATACCCAGGAGTGCAATTGCTGGATCATATGGTAGCTCTATTTTCAACTTTTTGAGGAACCTCCATACTGTTTTCCAGAGTGGCTGCACCAGCTTGCATTCCCACCAACAGTGTAGGAGGGTTCCCCTTTCTCCACATCCCCGCCAACATCTGTCATTTCCTGACTTGTTAATTTTAGCCATTCTGACTGGTGTGAGGTGGTATCTCATTGAGGTTTTGATTTGGATTTCTCTGATGCCGAGCGATATTGAACACTTTTTCATGTGTCTGTTGGCCGTTTGGATGTCTTCTTTGGAAAAATGTCTGTTCATGTCTTCTGCCCATTTCTTGATTGGATTCTTTGTTCTTTTGGTGTTGAGTTTGATGAGTTCTTTATAGATTTTGGATACTAGCCCTTTATCTGATATGTCATTTGCAAATATCTTCTCCCATTCTGTCAGTTGTCTTTTGGTTTTGTTGACTGTTTCCTTTGCTTTGCAAAAGCTTTTTATCTTGATGAAGTCCCAAGAGTTCATTTTTGCCCTTGCTTCCCTTGCCTTTGGCGATGTTTCTAGGAAGAAGTTGCTGCGGCTGAGGTCGAAGAGGTTGCTGCCTGTGTTCTCCTTTAGGATTTTGATGGACTCCTGTCTCACATTGAGGTCTTTCAACCATTTGGAGTCTATTTTTGTGTGTGGTGTAAGGAAATGGTCCAGTTTCATTCTTCTGCATGTGGCTGTCCAATTTTCCCAACACCATTTGTTGAAGAGACTGTCTTTTTTCCATTGGACATTCTTTCCTGCTTTGTCAAAGATTAGTTGACCATATAGTTGAGGGTCCATTTCTGGGCTCTCTATTCTGTTCCATTGATCTATGTGTCTGTTTTTGTGCCAGTACCATACTGTCTTGATGATGACAGCTTTGTAGTAGAGCTGGAAGTCCGGAATTGTGATGCCGCCAGCTTTGCTTTTCTTTTTCAACATTCCTCTGGCTATGCGGGGTCTTTCCTGGTTCCATACAAATTTTAGGATTATTTGTTCCATTTCTTTGAAGAAAGTGGATGGTATTTTGATGGGGATTGCATTGAATGTGTAGATTGCTCTAGGTAGGATTGACATCTTCACAATATTTGTTCTTCCAATCCATGAGCATGGAACGTTTTTCCATTTCTTTGTGTCTTCCTCAATTTCTTTCATGAGTATTTTATAGTTTTCTGAGTACAGATCCTTTGCCTCTTTGGTTAGATTTATTCCTAGGTATCTTATGGTTTTGGGTGCAATTGTAAATGGGATCGACTCCTTAATTTCTCTTTCTTCTGACTTGTTGTTGGTGTATAGGAATGCCACTGACTTCTGTGCATTGATTTTATATCCTGCCACTTGACTGAATTCCTGTATGAGTTCTAGCAGTTTTGGGGTGGAGTCTTTGGGATTTTCCACATAAAGTATCATATCATCTGCAAAGAGTGAGAGTTTGACTTCTTCTTTGCCAATTTGGATGCCTTTGATTTCTTTTTGTTGTCTGATTGCTGTGGCTAGGACTTCCAATACTATGTTGAATAGCAGTGGTGATAGTGGACATCCCTGCCGCGTTCCTGACCTTAGGGGGAAACTGAGAGCTTTCCCTAACATGGGAGCAGGGTACATAGAGGTATGTACCCTCTATCCCTATACTCTGAAGAGTTTTGATCAAGAAAGGATGCTGTATTTTGTCAAATGCTTTTTCTGCATCTATTGAGAGGATCATATGATTCTTGTTCTTTCTTTTGTTAATGTATTGTATCACGTTGATTGATTTGCGGATGTTGAACCAACCTTGCAGCCCAGGGATAAATCCGACTTGGTCGTGGTGAATAATCCTTTTAATGTACTGTTGGATCCTATTGGCTAGTATTTTGGTGAGAATTTTTGCATCCATGTTCATCAGGGATATTGGTCTGTAATTCTCCTTTTTGATGGGGTCTTTGTCTGGTTTTGGGATCAAGGTAATGCTGGCCTCATAAAATGAGTTTGGAAGTTTTCCTTCCATCTCTATTTTTTTTTTTTTTAAAGATTTTATTTATTTATTTAATTGACAGAGAGAGAGAGAGAGACAGCGAGAGAGGGAACACAAGCAGGGGGAGTGGGAGAGGGAGAAGCAGGCTTCCCGCAGAGCAGGGAGCCCGATGCGGGCCTCGATCCCAGGACCCTGGGATCATGACCTGAGCCGAAGGCAGTCGCTTAACCGACTGAGCCACCCAGGCGCCCCCCATCTCTATTTTTTGGAACAGTTTCAGAAGAATAGGTATTAATTCTTCTTTAAATGTTTGGTAGAATTCCCCTGGGAAGCCATCTGGCCCTGGGCTTTTGTGTTTTGGGAGTTTTTTGATGACTGCTTCTATTTCCTTAGTGGTTATAGGTCTGTTCAGGTTTTCTATTTCTTCCTGGTTCAGTTTTGGTAGTTGATACATCTCTAGGAATGCATCCATTACTTCCAGGTTATCTAATTTGCTGGCATAGAGTTGCTCATAATATGTTCTTATAATTGTATTTCTTTGGTGTTGGTTGTGATTTCTCCTCTTTCATTCATGATTTTGTTGATTTGGGTCATTTCTCTTTTCTTTTTGATAAGTCTGGCCAGGGGCTTATCAATCTTGTTAATTCTTTCAAAGAACCAGCTCCTAGTTTCGTTGATCTGTTCTACTGTTCTTTTGGTTTCTATTTCATTGATTTCTGCTCTGATCTTTCTTATTTCTCTTCTCCTGCTGGGTTTAGGCTTTATTTGCTGTTCTTTCTCCAGCTCCTTTAGGTGTAGGGTTAGGTTGTGTACTTGAGACCTTTCTTGTTTCTTGAGAAAGGCTTGTATTGCTATATACTTTCCTCTTAGGACTGCCTTTGCTGTATCCCAAAGATTTTGAATAGTTGTGTTTTCATTTTCATTGGTTTCCATGAATTTTTTTAATTCTTCTTTAATTTCCTGGTTGACCCATTCATTCTTCAGTAGGATGCTCTTTAGCCTCCATGTATTTGAGTTCTTTCCGACTTTCCTCTTGTGATTGAGTTCTAGTTTCAAAGCATTGTGGTCTGAAAATAGGCAGGGGATGATCCCAATCTTCTGGTACCGGTTGAGACCTGATTTATGACCTAGGATGTGATCTATTCTGGAGAATGTTCCATGGGCACTAGAGAAGAATGTGTATTCCGTTGCTTTGGGATGGAATGTTCTGAATATGTCTGTGAAGTCCATTTGGTCCAGTGTGTCATTTAAAGTCTTTATTTCCTTGTTGATCTTTTGCTTAGACGATCTGTCCATTTCAGTGAGGGGGGTGTTAAAGTCCCCCACTATTATTGTATTGTTGTTGATGTGTTTCTTTGCTTTTGTTATTAATTGCCTTATATAATTGGCTGCTCCCATGTTAGGGGCATAGATATTTACAATTGTTAGATCTTCTTGTTGGATAGACCCTTTAAGTAGGATATAGTGTCCTTCCTCATCTCTTATTACAGTCTTTGGTTTAAAATCTAATTTGTCTGATATAAGGATTGCCACCCCAGCTTTCTTTTGGTGTCCATTAGCATGGTAAATGGTTTTCCACCCCCTCTCTTTCAATCTGGGGGTGTCTTTGGGTCTAAAATGAGTCTCTTGCAGACAGCATATCGATGGGTCTTGTTTTTTAATCCAATCTGATAGCCTGTGTCTTTTGATTGGGGCATTTAGCCCATTTACATTCAGGGTAACTATTGAAAGATAGGAATTTAGTGCCATTGTATTGCCTGTAAAGTGACTGTTACTGTATATTGTTTGTGTTCCTTTCTGGTCTATGTTGCTTTTAGGCTCTCTCTTTGCTTAGAGGACCCCTTTCAATATTTCTTGTAGGGCTGGTTTCGTGTTTGCAAATTCCTTTAGTTTTTGTTTGTCCTGGAAGCTTTTGATCTCTCCTTCAATTTTCAATGACAGCCTAGCTGGATATAGTATTCTTGGCTGCATATTTTTCTCATTTAGTGCTCTGAATATGTCCTGCCAGTCCTTTCTGGCCTGCCAGGTCTCTGTGGATGAGTCTGTTGCCAATCTAATGTTTCTACCATTGTAGGTTACATATCTCTTCTCCCGAGCTGCTTTCAGGATTTTCTCTTTGTCTCTGAGACTCGTAAGTTTTACTATTAGATGTCGGGGTGTTGACCTATTTTTATTGATTTTGAGAGGGGTTCTCTGTGCTTCCTGGATTTTGATGCCTGTTTCCTTCCCCAAATTAGGGAAGTTCTCTGCTATAATTTGCTCCATTATACCTTCTGCCCCTCTCTCTCTTTCTTCTTCTTCTGGGATCCCAATTATTCTAATGTTGTTTTGTCTTATGGTATCGTTTATCTCTCGAATTCTGCCCTCGTGATCCAGTAGTTGTTTATCTCTCTTTTTCTCAGCTTCTTTATTTTCCATCATTTGGTCTTCTATCTCACTGATTCTTTCTTCTGCCTCATTTATCCTAGCAGTTAGCGCCCCCATATTTGATTGCACCTCATTAATAGCCTTTTTGATTTCTACTTGGTTCGATTTTAGTTCTTTTACTTCTCCAGAAAGGGTTTCTCTAATAACTTCCATGCTTTTTTCAAGCCCAGCTAGTATCTTTAAAGTGATGATTCTGAACTCTAGATCTGACATCGTACTGATGTCCGTATTGAGTAGGTCCCTGGCAGTCGGTACTACCTCTTGTTCTTTTTGTTGAGGTGATTTTTTCCGTCTTGTCATTTTGTGCAGAGGAGAATAGATTAATGAGAGAACAAAATGCTAGCAGGGTAACAACGTCCCCAGAAAATATACTCTAAACAAATCAGAAAAGACCTGAAGCAGTGGGAAAAGAAAGGGAAAGAGAGAAAAAAGAAAAAGAAAGAAAAAAAGAAAAAAGAAAAAGATAAAGATAAAGATAAAAACAAACAAAAGCAGAACAAAACAAAACAAAACAAAAACAGAATGTGATCAAATATGATCAGGCTGGTTTATAGATCAGTGCCACACACTAGATTTTGGGTGTATTTTGGTCTGTTAAAAGAAAGTCCCTCCCAAAATTTTAAAGAAAGAAAAACTTATATATGTACAAAAATAAGGGTTGATATGATGAAGGGATGGAATATGACTGTAAAGATGGAAATTATAAAAAATTTTAAAAAAGGATTTGATAAGTTGTTTGAAAAAAGAAAGAAGAGGATTAAAAAAAAAAGAAAGAAAGAAAAAAGGGAGAGAATGTGATCAGGCAGGGGAGTAGAAAAAAACCATACACTAGAGATTTAGAGTATATTTTGATCTGTTAGAAGAAACTATCTCAAGATTTTAAAGAGAGAACAACTTATATATATATGCCAAAAATACGGGTAACTACTATGAAGGGATAGAATATGACTTTAAAAATGAAAAATAAAAATGTTTTTTTTTTTAAAAAGGGATTGATAAGATGTTGGTTGAAAAAGGGAAAAAGAAAAATTCAAAAAAAAAGAAAAAAAGAAAAAAGAAAAAAAGACAGTTAAAAAAAATAATTAACTTTGAAAGACTAAAGAATCATGGTAAAAAAGCCATGAATTCTATGTGCAGTATTCCCCTAGCGCTGGAGTTCTGCCGTTCTCATTGATCAGTAAACTTGGTCTTGGCTGGCTGTTCTCGCTGATCTTCTGGGGGAGGGGCCTGTTGCCGTGGTTCCCAAATGTCTTTGCCGGAGGCAAAATTGCCCCGCCCTTGCCGGTCCGGGCTAAGTAATCTGCTCGGGTTTGCTCTCCGGAGCTTTTGTTCCCTGCAAGCTTTCCGTACAGCTTTGGAGGCTGAGAGTGGAAATGGCGGCCTCCCAGTCTCCGCCCCGGAGGAGCCGAGAACTCGTTGTCCCGCTCCTCAGCGAGCCCCCAGAGAAAGGCAGTCAGTCACTCCCGTCTCCCCGGTCTCCGGCCACACTCCGCGCTCACCCGGCCTGTGACCGCGCCTTTCTATCTGGCACCCGACCCCGGGTGGAGTCTCCAAACCCAGCAGATCCCCGCGGTGCGCTCCCGCACCTCTCCTCCCGGGGGAAGAAGGTGAGTCTCCCCGGATCTGCCGCTTGTTGGGTCCCTGCTGGAGGAGCAGTGGCCCGGCTGTGCTGCGGATCACGGTTTATAGCAACCCCGAGCTGAGAGCCCGCGCCTGGGCTCCGTCTCTGCAGCCGGCTTCCCTGCTCCGATCCCTGGGAGCTCTGCTGCACTCAGGCACCCCCGGTCTTTCTGTGACCCCGAGGGTCCTGAGACCACACTGTCCCGCGAGGGTTCCACCCCCCACTTCGCCACCAGAGTGACGTCCCTCAGCGGAGCAGACTTCTAAAAGTTCCGATTTTGTGCTCCGTGGCTCTGTCACTTGCCAGAAGTGGCCGACGGAGGCCCCTCCCCTGCCGTCTATCCTCCGGAATATCGCCTCGGATTCACTTCTCCGCACGTCCTACCTTCCAGAAAGTGGTCGCTTTTCTGTTCAGAGAGTTGTTGCTATTCTTTTCTTCAATCTCCTGTTGAGTTTGTAGGTGTTCAGAATGGTTTGATCCCTATCCAGCTGAATTCCTGAGAGGAGACGAAATCCAGGTCTCCTACTCCTCCGCCATCTTGCTCCGCCCCCTCACTTTTGCTGATTTTAATCTGTATGCTTTCTCTGCAATAAACCATAATCATGAGTATAACAGCTTTTCTGAATTCTTGTGAGTCCTTCCAGCAAGTCATTGAAACTGAGGTTGGTCTTAAGGACCCCGCCCAGTAATAAGGAATTTTCCATCTAACTTCTGTTTGAATAAATACAAATTCAAAATGAAATGCCATGTTTACTTGCCTAAAAATAGAAATAATGATTGTAGTCCATGTTGTGAAGTATATATAGACAAGTACACAGTCTGATAGTTTTTGGTAGGAACGTAATTATATTTTTTTCCTTCTCAAAGTAGAATTGATCATTTTTTATGTATGTATTTTAAGATTTTATTTTTATTTTTATTTATTTATTTATTTTTTATTTATTCATGAGCGTCAGAGAGAGAGAGAGGCAGAGGGAGAAGCAGGCTCCCCGCCTAGCAGGGAGCCCGATGCGGGACTCGATCCCAGGACCCCGGGATCATGACCTGAGCCGAAGGCAGACGCTTAACCATCTGAGCCACCCAGGCGCCCAAGATTTTATTTTTTAGAGCAGTTTTAGGTTCACAGAAAAATTGTGTGGAAGGCACAGAGCTCCCATATATCTGCTGCACCCACACATGCATAACTTCCCCCATTATCAACATCCCCCACCAGAGTGATACATTTGGTACAATTGATGAACTACCATCAACATATAACTACTCATAGTCTATAGTTTACATCATTATGATTCATTTTGGTGTTGCATATTCTATGGGGCAAATATATAATGATATGTGTCCATCATTATAGTATCATACAGAATATTATCACTGCTGTAAAAATCCTCTGTGGTCTACTTATTCATCTTTCCCCTCTCCAAAACCTTGGCAACCACTGATTTTACTGTCTCCATAGTTTTGCCTTTTTCATAATGTCGTATAGTTGGAATCATATAATATGTAGCCTTTTAAGATTGGCTTTTTCACTTCATAATATGCATTAAGATTCCTCCATATATTTTTATGTCTTGATAGCTCATTTCTTTTTAGTGCTGAGATTGGATTAGAGTATCTTGCATAAACTTTCTAGCTTTAATTTTCTGAGATTCTGAAATCTTCATTACTGGAAGAATATATTACTTTTGCACTGGAACTAAGTATATGCACAACTAGCTGACCGAAGTTGGACTCCACATTCAAGAGGAAGCCTAATTGTCCTCCAACAGAGTTAGGCCTTGAGACAGAGGCATGGTCATGCAGTCTTTCTGGATGCTGAAGCTGGATGAACTGTTTGTGTAAGATGTAACACTAGGTTGCTCTCTGCTGTTAACTTTTCTGCCATGTGAACTGCATGACAGGTCTTCAGAGAGAGAATAATAAAGCAAATCACTAGAGTATAGCAGAGGTGGAAGATGGCAAAATAGTGTTGTCGCTGACTCCCTTGTCTGAGTCCTTCCCAAGGCTTAGTTATACTGTTGTCCTGGTGATCTGTGAGGTACTCCGTTGCCTTATAATTCATTTCACTTTTTGCTCAAATTACTTCTATTTTGATTTTTGTCACATACAATGAAAAGAATCTTATCTAATGTATAACTTCTCTTTCCTTCCCATTTCCACTTTTCTGTCTGGACTCTAGGCAACTTCATGTTGATCCAAGTCACGTGTCTAAGAGAACAAAATAATATGTTAATTTATGGCAAAGTGCTGGGGACCATATAGCGCATCCAAGAAATACATTCAGGAAATATATACATGTTAGGAGCATCTGTCCTTTGTAAAAGAGAGGATTTTTCTGCTTTCAAAAGAATGCATTCCTAATGGTGTAATTTTAGGCACTGTGGCACCTGGGACAGGACCTTAAACTGGTGGGGAGAGGTTTAGGCTCTCACTCAAACTGTGTAGATACTTGATTTTGTGACCAAGTACAAGGTTAAATTTCAAGGGTTGGTCATATGAGACTGAAAGTGCTCATTCTTCCTAAAAGTTGTTTGGTTTGGTCTCTCTTACCATTGCTCCAGTAATTTTCCTTTGTCCACAGGGAAAGAAACAAGCATTTTAGATTTGAATGCTTTTGTACTGAGAAGCACAGTGATTGAAATCTTACTAGCATTAAGAAGATGAAAGCTGTATTTCTTTAAATTGAGATCATTAAAATAAAATTACACTGCTAGCCTTTATATTCCATTTGAGTTTCTATAATTAAAATAATGTTCTCATTTAAAACATAGACTCATAATTCACAAGGAGACATTATTGCCTATCCAAATATTGCAAAATGTAAACAAATTTCCACCAGAATGCCCACATAATAAAAAAGAAATTGCTGTTATTATTTTGTGTACTGATAAGTAGTTAATAATATGATTTAATTAGATAATTTAAAGTTGTTAACATGTTAGATGACACAAATACTCTAGATCAAATGAAAAAGTACTTTTACATATTATAAATTATTTCAGGTCTATTGAGTATAATTTTAGGTGTGACTATATTATAAAATTGATATCACTAGATATATATATTTGCATTCATTAAAAATTCTAAGTAATGGACCTTAACTAATGTATATCTCTGGGTATATGTCTATATATCTATAATCTATATCTATGTATATCTGATGTATATATTGTTTATATGAAGTGACTACACTCATGTGTGAGGAAAATATACATATATAATGATACGAGCAGGCACCATTTTTACACACACACAGAGTCATACCTTGGCTCTGGTAGCCAGAGACTAGGTTTGCTACAAAAGAAAACTTACCTGGGCCTCAATTTCCTCCTTTCTATATTGGGGTAATAGTAATTTCCTCAAACTATTTGTGATGAAGGTTAAACTGAATCAGGAATAGTGTCTGAGGCTATTATATCACTCAAGAGACATTATTTCTCTTCATTCTGTAATGTTAATTTCAGTGCTGCAAAGCTACTTTATAATTTTTTTTTATTTTATTTTTCACACTGTAATTATGCTAGGACTATCTAAAATAGAGAATTGAAGTTACTACTTTGGCAATCGAGGTAAGATGTGTGATTTTTGTCCTAAGTGATGTGTGTAGTGCGTGCAGTGTAGCATGATCTTGTGTAATCTCAGAACTACTGAACCAAGTGTTCTGGGAGAAGATTTTTGCTAGAGCACTTGATGATAGAAAAGTAGAGAGAACAATCGGAAACCACCTCACAAGAATCTTACCATGGGTGAGTGTGGTAGATTGTCTAGTTATTCTGGGTTTTTAGCAGTTGCTAGAGCCTGGAAAAAAGGTCCTTGCCTTGTTAAGCTGATCTTTTGGAAATTAAAAATGGATTTCACCTTCTAGCCTGACTTGATCCCAGGAAATATCTAACAACCATTTTACACATTATATGAATTTGGTTGGATATGAATATTTAGTTTATCTATACACAAGGGATTTGCATAAGAGTTTTTCTTGCTAATTGTGCAATAAAATAGCATTTTCCCACTGAGTAAATTTCAAGCATCAGTGAGCTGTTGGTGAGATATTTGAGAGGATGATGTTTTCTTCATAGTTCTTATCAAGTCAGTTTTTATAAGTTATCACTTTGCAAATTCATACTGCTAATACTTAAAGATATACTTTTTCAGAACACTTTTTTCTAAAGAGGTGATTGTAAAACATTATTTCCTCATAATATAGGTGAGAACTGGGGCGCCTGGGTGGCTCAGTTGGTTAAACGACTGCCTTCGGCTCAGGTCATGATCCTGGAGTCCCTAGATCGAGTCCCGCATCGGGCTCCCTGCTCGGCAGGGAGTCTGCTTTTCCCTCTGACCCTCCCCCCTCTCATGTGCTTTCTCTCTCATTCTCTCTCTGTCAAATAAATAAATAAAATCTTAAAAAAAAAATAATATAGGTGAGAACTATTTACCACTTTGTCATGTATGTTAAAATATTATCTCCAAAGAATATAGGGATCTATCCTTCCCATCTAAAGTTCTTCAGTGTATAACACTGAGCTTGATACGTATCTTGCCCTTCAGCCAGGCCCACATCCCATGATTTAAAATGAATTTCTTGGAAATTTAATCACTTGGTTATGCATATGTAAATAGAAATATCTAGACCAAACTACAGTCAATATGATTAATTGGCTTACAGTTAACTAATGGTAATAATATGCCTCTGACTTTAGAACCTAGAAGATATCATCATCTGGAATATATTCACAAAATCAGAAGCAAGTGTAAAAAGGCCCTGGTAATATTAAGAACTGGTGTATTTTACTTTGTGGGAAGTTTGGAAATACCCTTAGAGACTCAAGTGGTGTTTGGTAATTAACATTTAGATGTAGAAGAATCACTAATTAATAAGCTTCCTTAAAATTTTGAAACATAAGGTAATACTGCTAAACATGGACATACTGACATAAAAGGAAGAGATAGAAAAGTTCTGTAAAGAGTCAGGAAAACTAAATGCTTAGCTGTTTGACACCTTTTAATTTAGAAAATAAATAAATTTTTGGTTGGAAATCAATTTTTCATTGTAAAACCAATGTTCCCAGGGCTGACAATCTTGGCTTATAGACATCTAGATCTGGATTTTACTAGCTGGATACCCACTCCCCCTACACACACATGCATGGACAATGCACCTCTGATCCACTTTCATGGGTTTCCTTCATTTAGGCTATTTCTGGGAACTCTATGTGAGATGACTCACCCAGTTTAATGTTCCTCTTAGGCCACTGCTCAAATGACTGCTCTGCTCCCCTCTGGGTTCCCATTTGGTGCTCCTCTCAGTTCCGTAGCAGCACGTTCTATAATGGGCCACTTCTCAGTGCTCACCTCAGCATGTTGCTCACAGGTCTGCTCCTTCAGAGACCGCAACCCGATCCCTCATCTCAGCCACTGTTGCTGTCACCATATGCACTCAGTTTACTGCCACACCATGGACCACTGGGTTCTTACTTCCCATTGCCTTCCCTTGTCCCCAGACACTGCTGTTCATCTTTCTTCTCAAAGGTAGATAGAGGAAACACCCTTGTCCATGGCCTCTTGTGGAACTCCTAGCAATGTCATTGGGGTTCTGAGCTATGTCAGAGACCACTCTTAGATTTGACATATTACTTTCCTCCCCAGAGTTTACCGAAAACTGCCCTGTAACTGGAACTTGGTCTACTCCCCTCCTGCCCTCAGTCTTATTGCTTACTCTGACTCATTATGTGTGTCTGACTCCCAGTTTGATAATTGCTTCCCTCTTGGGCATAGAGAATACAAACAACCCACTTCATGTTGCAATTTGGTTTCTGTTTTTGCCCTCATTGTCACCACCCAGCTGAAGTTTACTAAGCAGTCTTGTGTATTTTTTTTTTTTTTTTAAGATTTTATTTATTTATTTGACAGAGAGAGACACAGCGAGAGAGGGAACACAAGCAGGGGGAGTGGGAGAGGGAGAAGCAGGCTCTCCACGGAGCAGGGAGCCCAATGCGGGGCTCGATCCCAGGACCCTGGGATCAGGACCTGAGCCGAAGGCAGACGCTCAACGACTGAGCCACCCAGGCGCTCCATCAGCAGTCTCATGTATTACCGAGGCCTTTGCATTGATAAATTATGAGGTATTCTCTACTCAAATAGTTTCTATCCCCAAATAAAATCAAATATTTATTGTGTTTGATGTTTAGAGCAAGGGAGGAAGTGTATATGAACTAGTATTTCTTGTATTCAAATCTCAATTCGGGGCCTAATGAGTGCCATAACTGACCATTTCATAAAATGTATGCCTTGGAATACTGGATCTACAGAAATTTAAAAGTAAATAATAAGGAAATAAAGTTGTTGGATTTAATATTAAAAAGTTATCTAGTCCATGGAAATTTTTAGGACTTTTAAGGTGCCAGTGTGCATTTTGATTCTCTAGAGGTGGTTGTAATATGCTAGGTTTCTCAGACTTCAACATTTGAACATTTTTGGGTTGTTTTTTGCTTTTATTACATTGATTGCTTTACTAAACTTTTAATTTTAGAAAATTTTTAGATTTAAAAACCTATTATAAACATAATACAGAGTTCCCATATTCCATGGGCCCAGTTTCTCCTGTTAATAACCTCAGTCCATAATTTATTCGTATTTCTTCAGTTTTCACCTAAATACCGTTTTTCTCTTCTAGGAAGGATCTCATCCAGGATATTATATTACATTTAATTATCATGTCTAGTTGCACTTCTATTGGTTTCCTTATTTTTGAGACTTTCCTTATTTTTCATGATCTTGGTAATTTTGAAGATTACTGGTCAGATATTTAACAGAATGTCCCTAAATTGGGATTTGTATGATATTTTTCTTATGATTAGAATGGGGCTTTGGATTTGGGAGGAAAAAACCACAATAAAGTGCCATTCTTACCGCATATCAAGGGTTCTTAGTATCACTATGACTTGTCACTATCAATGATAATGCTGATTACCTGGTTTGATGTAGTGTTTGTGAAGTTTCTTTACTATAATGTTATTCTTTTTTTACTTCCTTTCTATACTGTACTTTTTGGAAGAAGATCATTAAGCACAGCCTACATTTAAGGACTGAGAAGTGATGTTCCACATCCTTAAGGGTGAATTATATGTATTATGTGGCATTCTTCTGCACAGGAGATTGGGTTTTTCTTCATTTACTTTTTTATCCAATAATTTATTAATATGAAAATGGTATTATTATTTGTTTTTATATCTTAAGTTATAATTCAACGTTGCTTTATTTGTTTTGTTGCTCATATTGTTCCAGCTTTCTGCCATCGAGAGCTCTTTCAGTTGGTGCCTATATCCCATTGATAACCGGCATTGTGTATATTTTTTTCCTGCATCTTCTTACTTTTTGTGACTACACAAAACTATGGGCTCATTTATTATATTTCCTTTTCCGGTCCTCAAATCAGCCATTTCTTCAAGGAGGCCTGATTCCATTTATTGGAGAATGCTGTTGAAATCAAGATCAGAGCATTGGGTGTGCTTGTTGCTGCTGTGGTACAGTTGCTTCTAGACCTACTCAGTTGACAGAGCATGAAGATACATGCACACACATATACTATATTATATATGTAATCGTCTATATCTATATTAAGCTAAACAAATGCATTCATACTGATTTCTCCAACCCTAATCCATTACCACATGTACAATTTTGGTCTCTGGAACTCTCCATCAACTTCCAGTCTAACAGTGATAAACCTGGCTCCCTATTCACCATCCATTTACTCAGTTATTGAGCTCCAGTACACAAGTATAGCAGTATCAGAATTAACTTATTCCACTGTGAAGGAATAAGTTCCTTCTATCTTTAGTCTTGCAGACTCAATTTGTTTTCAGAGTTACTTAGGTCAGTCCCTACCCCTTTAAGTGAGATCGTTTCATATATTTGTACTATTTATAGATTCTCTTGTCATATTCCGTGTTCCACCTTGGGATCTGCAAGCTCCTAAGTGACTTTATGATAAATGTACACATCTTAGGTTTACTCTGAGCTGTAAAGTTCTGTGGGCTTGGAGAAAGGCTTAACATCTTTTGTTCACCATTAGAGTATCCTACAGAATAGTTTCACTGCTGTAAAAAATCCTCTGTGCTTCACTTATTCAGCCCTCTGTTCCTTCCCCTTCCTGAGCCCTGAGAGTCATTGATCTGGTTATTATTTATGGTTTTGCCTTTTCTAGAATGTTGTAGCATCACATGATTTGTAGGTTTTTAGATTTTTTTTCCCACATAACAACATATATTTAAAATTTATCCATGTCTTTTCAAAGCTTGAGAGCTCATTACTTTATTGTTGAACACTATTCCACTGTACAGATGTACCACAGTTTATTTACCTACCAAAGGACATCTTGACTGCTTCCAGTTTTTAGTGATTATGAAGAAAGTCATTATAAACATCAATATGTAGGTTATTATGAAGTCATACAATTTCAGATCAGTTGGGTAAATACTTAGTAGTGTGTCTGCTGGATTGTATGGTAAGACTGCATTTTTTTTTTTTTTTAAAGAGAGAGAGAACGAGCAGTGGGAAAGGGCAGAGGGAGAGAGAGAGAGAGAGAGAAGCAGACTCCCCACTGAGCTGGAAGCCCGATGTGGGCTTGATCCCAGGACCAGGGATCTTGACCTGAGCCTAAAGCAGACACTTAACCAACTGAGCCACCCAGGCATCCCCAAGAAAGAGTGTATTTTTATATGAAATTGACAAATGATTTTCCAAAGTAGCTGTGCCATTTTACATTCCTACCAGCACGAATGAGAATTTCTGCTGCTCTGCATATTTGCCAGCAATTGGAACTGTCAATTTGGGGATGTTATCCATTCTAATGAGTGTGTAGCGGTATATCATTGTTTTAATTTGCAATTCCCTAATGGCATATGATGTGAAACATCTTTTCATATGCTTATTTTTTATCTCTATATCATGAACTAATTTTTGAAAAAAAGAACATTTGGAGAGACTGGTGTTTTCTGGAACACTCTAAAATGCTTCCCTAGTTCATTATGAAAATTTAGAAATATTCTTAGTATAACTTGTTTCTGAAGTAGGAGATCATACAATGCTTTAAAAATAGTTGTACAACATACTGAAAATAAAAATATTTCGGTGACTAAGTATTATTTTATAAGATTTACTTTAATTTTGTTGATATTTTGTAGTACATCTTTAAAAAATAATGTATTTGGAATCAATAACTTGTAATGTCATATATACAAGACATTATCATTTAGGTACCATATGAGCATGAGTATATATTTTTATTTTTGTGTTCTTAAAATAAAACTATATTGTTTTTTAGATTTTTATTGGTTTTTAGAAATATTCTCATTTCCAATCATAGTCCTTGTGTTTATACATGCTTTATATATAATACAAAATAACATATGTGCCATATGAATAAATGTAAAATAATAATTGCATATATATTAGAAAGCGAAAATATTTTTATATGTTATAATTTTTAAATTTTGTCTTTTAAATATTTCTGCATAAATGAGTGTTTAAACTCATTCAACAATGAATCATAATGTTTATGAGATGCACTGAGGCAGGCAGAATGTTAACAAGTATTATAATACAATGAAGTAAGTGTTATGGGAGTTTTTTTTTAAAGGCAGAAGATTCACAGTGTGATGAGTGAGACAGAGGAAAGGGGTTCAAACAGGCCTAGGGAGTTTCATACTATGTTTGGTTTTCATTCTATGAAAATAACGAATGAGACAAGTCCCCTGCTAAGAAGTGTAAAACCTGTGCATTTCTCAAAAATTGATGAAATGTTAGAGCACCATCTTTTATAGACAGTCATTAATGACTCTAATAAATAGGAGACCTTAGTTCAAACAAACACATTATTCCGAATGACAGAAGTGTAAGCATGACTAATTAATGAATTTGCTAATATTTGTTCCCCATTTATGAGAACATTGCCCTGAGTTAGAACTAATTACCTGTACAAATACACAGAAAATATACCCATATCTCTAAAACCAAGTATTTCATGTCATAGTTAATAAAGCTTTTCTGTTTACTTTAAAGCTCTAATACACAAATACTAGTTTAGAATAATAGAATAAATCACAAACATATTAATTTAAAAATTATGTTGCAAGGAGTGTTTCTTCATCAAATTTGAAATCAGGATATGACGAGCTCTTCTAATTTATGTACTTGCTACAGTCTGCTAGAGAATGAAGCACAATATGAGCAATAGATGATTTGGCACTTAAAATCTTTACACAAAAGTCAAGCCCAGGCCCAGGCATTCTGTTATTATGGTAGCCTTAAAGGTGGTGAGCTTTTTGTTCCACGACACTTCATTCTTTGCATTTGTTTGAAATGGAAGACTGGCATATGACCAAATTATTTCAAATCATCACTTTAAATTGTTATTGGGAGGCACCTGGGTGGCTCAGTTAAGCTCCCGACTCTTGGTTTTGGCTTAGGTCATGATCTCATGGGTCAGGCTCAGCAGCGAGTCTGTTTGAAGATTCTAGGCTCAGCAGTGAGTCTTTTTGACGATTCTCTCCCTCTGCCCCACCCCCCCCACATACACACTCTCTCTCAAATAAATCTTTTAAAAAAATAAATTGTTATTGGAAAATAGGTTTGACAACAGATCAGTCACAAAAAACAAACTTAAAGGTATCGGATAGATAGTGAAGAGGTAGATCATACTGAACTTCAGTATGATATTACAAATAAAAAATTATTCAACTCCTTTTATATCTCTTTCTATTCTCTTTTTCCTAGAAAATCACCTACACTACCATCATCCTCATCATCACAACCCCTATACTGAATGCCTATTATGTACCAGTCATAGCATTAGGTACTCCTCTGTATTATCTTTCTTCCTCCCAACAACCTGCTACAAAGGTGGTATTATTTCCATTCACAAATGAAGAAACTCTGGCTTAGTGAATAGAAGTTAAGTATTTTGCCCAGATTTACGTAGCTGGTAAGACAAAGAGTCAGAATTTTAAACTAGATGTTGACATCATAACATCTGCTCTCTCCTGCTGTCAGCTATTTTACCACAATGCACAAGTATGCCATTGAATCATATGATAATGTTATAGAAGAGTTTCCATATTCTCTAGTTTAATCCTTTTCCTATTTCATAGAGTTGGAAGCTGAGGTCCACGGAAGTTCAACTCTCTCAATGTTCTACAGCTGATTTATGAGAATCTCTGCTTGGGAGGTAGCATTTATGAATACAAAATTGTCAGATTACTTCCCCTTAAAAATCAATGAAGGTGCAATTATAGGGACAGGCTATGAAGCATAAAAATATCTCTACCAGAGTGTGATACCTTTATAGCTTTTGACTTTAGCTTGTCCTTGGCTCAGTTTTCTCTTTAACCTTTGGAGGATTTGGTGAATTTTTCAAGTATCTAATTTAAATCTGTTCTCAGTTTGTCTCTGTTCTATATCCATAGGTTCACATTTTATTTATTTTTTATTTTTATTATTATTTTTTTATTTTTCAAAGATTTTATTTATTTATGTGACAGACACAGTGAGAGAGGGAACACAAGCAGGGGGAGTGGGAGAGGGAGAAGCAGGCTTCCCGTGGAGCAGGGAGCCTGATGCGGGGCTCGATCCTAGGGACCCCGGGATCATGACCTGAGCCGGAGGCAGACGCTTAACGGCTGAGCCACCCAGTCCACCCACCCCAGTAGGTGCACATTTTAGTTATCCTTTTCTGCTACAACCATTCCAAGGAGATGATACCACTCTGATCGTCAAAATCAACACTGGCATTGACTGTACTATTGAGGAACACTGATCTATCTCTTACTCTTTTCTTTTGTGTTTTATTTTTCTTATTACCATTATTTGTTATGTGTAGTGTTATTCTTTATTCATTTTTAGAAAGATTAAAAGACAATTTTACTTTTTACCCCTTCAATTACTTATCACTCCCAAAAATGATTAAAAATTTGGTTAAGATGCAATGTAATTTTGCATCTTCAATGACATTCTTCATCTATGTTGTGGAATTGCTTAGTGTGCCCTTTGTATATATTTACAAACACATGCATTTATTTATCATCCCAAAGTAGCCATCTACTTTGGCTGTGAATGGTTTGAACAATTTAATAAGAAAATTGATATTTGTAAACAGAGTTGATGGGTATTCTATCTCATGACAAATGTAGAAAACATGATAGCATTCTCATTATTCAAAACTTGAGTAAAAAATAAGTAATATTAAAAAAAAGTAAGATCTATCAAAATTCAGGAATCCTAATGAAGCCTAAAACAGTAGAGTTAAGCTCTCGTGTGGATTTTTTTAGGATTCCAGAAGAAATAGCACATGTAAATATGTAATTCATATTTTTTTTTAAAGATTTTATTTATTTATTTGAGAAAGAGAGAATGAGAGAGAGAGCATGAGATGGGGGAGGGTCAGAGGGAAAAGCAGACTCCCCGCCCAGCAGGGAGCCCGATGCGGGACTCGATCCCAGCACTCCAGGATCATGACCTGAGCCAAAGGCAGTCGCTTAACCAACTGAGCCACCCAGGTGCCCAAATATGTAATTCATATTAATAAAAAATAATTTATTCACATTTTTAATGCTCTCCGTCTGTTCTTCCTTTTTCTCAAACGCAAACATATAAACCTTTCTAGAAGACAATCTAGCATTTGACATGTCCCTGAAAAATAAGGGAGCTGATTGGCCTGCTCCAATTGCCAGTTATAGTAACAAGAAGAGCAAATATCAAAGTGAGATTGGATGGGGTTAGTTAATATTGGGCAGTAGCTGAATTACAGAATTGTCATTCAGCTTTAAAAGCAGAGTAGTGTCACTTTCTGAGTTCAGATGTCTTTAAATTTTACATGCTTTTATTTTATTCCATATGATCTAATCTGAACCCCACAGTGTCTCTGAGAAGTGTGTAATATTATTGTCCCTTGTATTGTGCTCCAAGAGCCACAGTAAGATCTTTATCCTAGAGTTCACACAGTGGATGTTTAGAGAGAAATTTGTCTGAGGTTGCAGAATCTGTGATGAAGTGTGGACTCACCTTACTCTAGGGGATAAAATCAAACACATAGTAAGCCAAAAGTTGTCAAGCTTGGTACATCAAAATCACCTGCAGTGTTTGTGAAAACAGATTGTTAAACCCTGTTCTCCAGAATTTTTGATTCAGTAGGTTTGAGGAGTGGACAGAGTATTGGTAATTCTAAGAAGTTCCCAGATGATGCTGCTGGACTGGTCCTGGGATTATACTTTGAGAAGACCCACATAAGTCTTTTAGGGCTGCTCAATCAATACTAGAGTGGGAGTTTCTAGATAATCTTACTTAAACAAAGGAGATACTTTTACTTCTAGGTATATGAGAGCTATATTTTCCTCCATGCTTTCTATTACTCAGTGAGGTTCTTACACTTGTTTTGTTTTGGTTTGTCCTTTGAAGCAGTCTTAATGTTCCCTTTGAGGTACATACCGTCTGTTCAGTATTTATGTCTTCTTGGAGAGCAAAGAGATAAAGTGACATGTTTTATTCACTGTTGGAAGCCTGACCCAGATGTTTTGAATCAAATAAGCTGCACTTATTTTGCCACATGTAAGATAAAAAATGTGGATTTTTTTTAGTATTTTTTTAATCAATAGACTATATTTTAGAGAAGTTTTAAGTTTGCAGAAAAATTGATCAGAAAGTATAGAGTCCCCATTATTATGCCTCTCCCTCCCCCCACAGTTTCTCCCACTATTAATGCCTTGCGTTAATGTGGTACATTTGTTAAAATTGATGAACCAATATTAATATATTAAAGAATATGGATTCTAGAGTAACATAGAGCCAAAGATAAATGCTAGTTCTGAAACTTAGTACTTGGTCTGGTTACTTATCCTATCTAAGCCTTCTTGGTATAAATGGACATAATAACAATGGGCTCACAAGGTTGTTGTGAATGTAAAATGTAATATATATAAAATTAATTCATGCATATAATATATTTACAAATATATGTTAAGACCCAGAATTGTACACACAAAATCATGTCTACTTGGGGGCAACTTGTAGGATTTTTAATGTTAATTTTGTTCATGCGTAACATTAGAACTTATGGGAGAATTTAGTCTACATATTAAGTAAGTATTTTAAAGTAATTTTTCAGTTGATATTTTTATCATCTTTGTAGGTTTCAGATTTTAGGGGCATTTTTACCAAAATCAGGATAAGTGTTTTTCTTTCCAGGCCACAAAGTATTTAATTAATTTTAGGCCAATAAATGAAATGTGTAGAATTTTAATGGCATGGCATCCATCAAAGAGAATAGTTTACAAAGTTTTTCAATTTTTCTGAACATAATATTTTTCAAGAAATATTACCTATACTAGCTTCCCAGTTCTTTGGTGGTGAAGGTTCTATCTTGAAAACGTTTCAAAGTCTCAGCAAATCCTGAGACTCCTCTGTCTCAAAAGTGGCGGAAAAGATTGTCCATCAATCCAGTTTCATGGACAAAAACTTGTCAATGTTTCTTGCCCTTAGATTGAACTGTCTCCTTTTTCGTATCCAAAATGATTGTCAGTGAAGAAATCATAACTTTCCCTTTTCCATCTGGAGCACTGAAAAACAGAACTTCTATTCTTTAACATGCATATTACAGAACAGTAGACAAAAGAAATTCTTGTGATACAGATAAGGTATAAAGACCAAAGAATATTTTGTATTTGTTTATTTCTTTGTAATAAATCATCTTATGGGAATGGAATGGCTTAAACCTTGCCATTTTGCCCTCTAATGAGAGTAACCAAGCCCATATGTTCACAGATGAAAGAAACATCAATACATGATAAATAGCCAGAAAGGTCCCTTGGCCTCCATCAACAGAGTGTTGAAGGATCCCTGGAAGAGTATATAAGGATAATGACTGCTCAGTATCATAGAGCTAATAAATAGCACAGAAATTATCCTAAACTGACCATATAAGCCCAAACCAGGGTTCTTGTCACTCTTCTTGTGTTTCCTCCAGTTTATTTTTTCTAGTGACAGAATTGCAAAACAGCTCATTGGTGAGGATCCTGACAGAGGGTAACCCAGAATAGAAATGATTAATTCGAAATGGTGTGATTCTGTGATGGTGTAGACCTATGCCAATTACGGTTTTTGTAAATTTTAACAGCATTTGTTTTTCATTTTAATTTAGTAATGTAATTACTAAACATGAAATTTATTCTATCTTAAGAATTAAGTCATTGAGTATAAAAATAATTTAAAATACCTACAAAGCAATATTTGTATAAACTTTTGTGATAGAGATACAAATCATGAAGTACCCAATGATGACTTTTTAAACAGGTATATACATTGTGCCAGGCAATGTTTAACATCCTATACATTCTGTATCACTTTTAGGCACCACAGTATTTCCATGAAATAGATACTTGTTTCTACTTTTCAGATTGGGGATTAAAGAACAGAGAGGTTGAGAAGTCTGTCTAAAGTCATTCAGCAAGGAAATTTAAAGCTGGATTTCAAATCCTGTTCTAGAAAACTATAAAGTCAGTGCTCTTCTCACTACAGAATGAAGTATAATGTTTAAGATATAAAATGAAATTAAGATATTTAATCTTAAATACTCAAGATTTTCTTACAGTGAAAGGATTTGTATCACTAGCATTTTATCAATGCAGATTTAAATATCAGATTTGCTCAGAATATCAACATTGTTCAAAATAGCCAAAACATGCAAACTTTATGCATATGTAAATGTCACCTAAGTGCATATTATCTTTGTCTCTAATCCACTGCATTTTAGTTAGGACTGAAAAAGAGTGGCAATGTTAATATTTTACTTGACAGTTTACAAAAGAATCCCATATGTGTATCTGTTTGGTAATCCATGGACTTTGACATATGTTAAGCCATATGTGCTATGTTCCCTCGTGGCCCATTGTCTACTCTCCAGGCCCACCCCACGACTCCCATGAAGGAGTTTCTGCATTCCATTCAGTATTTGAGCTAGAGAAAACTATTAATACAATATTAGAAATTCTAGCTAAATTTGAATATTGCTTGAGCAGTACCCTCAAAGCGGCCATAGAAAATTGTATTTGGAGGCATTTCACAAAAGCATAAACATACCCAATGGATAAAACCAATGTTTTCAGTAGTGAAGTGAGCTTAATCTTATAAATATTTATTAATAGTTTTCAGATATAATTAATAAAACTATAAGTAAATTAGAAAGTATTGCAAAAATTCTCCCTGACTTCAAATAGTTGCTCTAGAACAAAGAGAAATGTACTTCTTAAAACTAAAATTCACTGCTTTCCATCAGGCCCTGTAAACTGAAATTAACATTCAATTGAGAAAGGTTGTTGGATTTCTTTGTCCCTTACATCCTTGTTCTACTTCTCCCCTGCCCAAACTTCCATTTTCTTATTGCTCTTTTACTTCTGAGTTCTGCTGAAGAACCTGTTCAGACTAGCGAGCTGGAGAAAGGGATACCTACCTTCCCATGGACTTGTTCTGTTTCAATTCCCTTGTCCTGGGTTGAGGGAATGTTGTCATTTTTCCAAGTTTTTCCATCTGGGAGGGAAACTACACTAATTTCCCAGTGTGTTGGAAGAAGAGAAAATTATTGAAAGCTTACTATCTATCGAATAGCCTTATTGTTTTCATAGGACTCTTTACACTATTTAGAAATAATCAGTTTACATATGTGTATTCCATAATAAACTATGAATGACTTAAGAGGAGCAACATGGTCATATATATACACATTCCTGATATTTTGTGCAGGGTTTAATATGTGTTAGAGTTTTAGAAAAAATGAATGGGAAACAAAAATCTTGTCCCTTTCTGTATTTCTGAGGGGGGCCATTTGGGCCCTAGCACCTACAAATAGAGTAGCTTGGATAGAGCAATCTAAAATAACCATCTCTGGTGTGTCTGTCCCCTATATTACAAACACCAGGATGGCATTAATTGAAAAGTAAGGTGGAGAAAGCTAATGCACTGACTTCTAAATTACATCAGCATAGAGGAGATTAATGACTAGTCTTCAAAGACTAAATAAAAAAAACTGCATTTAAGGCAATGCTTTCATTTCAGTATAAAGTTAAAACATTTATTTGTTACTAAATGGAGTGGTGGTTCCTTAAGTCTTAGTGAAAATTTAGTTCAATAATTCAAGTAACATTTCATGCCTTCACAAATGATAAAATGTTTTGGTTTTGGTCAATATAGAACATTATAGTTTACAAATTACTTTTCTATGTTTTGGCCTCTTTATTTTTTACAAAATTACTGAACAATATATGTGGGGTTATTTTTTCCTTTCTGATGAAGAAAATCAGAGAAGTTACCTTGTACTTAGATGGTGCTGATCCTCCCACACTCTGATACTTAAAAGTATGTGTCTCTGTTCTCCAAGCTGTGCAAGGGCAGGACATTTCTGCCTTGCTCATTGCTCTATTTTTACCACATTACACAGTCATCAGCCCATAATAGGTACAAAAAAATTAATAACTCAAAATAAATTGGTGATTGCTGTTTCTGTTCCATACCAAAACATTGTAATAGGTTCTAGGGATATATAAAATGAAGACAAAGTTTTGCACTCAAATTCCTCACAGTATATTAAAAAGTTACAATGGAAAAATAATAACAGAGACAAGGAAGGGAGGGAGGGAGGGAGGGAGGAAGAAGGCTAATAGAAAGTAAGAAATTATATCCTTCTGTGGTAGGCAGGATAATGGCTCTCTAAAGATATCTACTCCTTTGGACCTGTGAATATGTTACCTTCCATGACCCATGGAACTTTGCAAATATGATTGACACCGTGGATCTTGACAGGAAATTATTTGGGATTCTTAAAGTGAGTTCAGTGTAGTCATATGAGGTCTTAAAAGTAGAGAAACTTTCCCAGCTGTAGAGAGAGAGGATGAGAAGATGCACAGAGGGTCAGAGTGATGTGATGTGAAAATGAGTCAACCTGCAATTGCAGTCTTTGAGAATGGAGCAAAAGGGTCAGGAGCCAGGAAATGAGGGGAAACTAGCAGCTGGAAAAAAAACAAAACACAGATTCTCCCCTAAAAAGGAACATAACTCTGTGGCCACCTTGATTTTAGCCAGTGAGATTTGTGTTGAACTTCTGAACTACACAATGGTAAAATAATAAATTTGTATCACTTAAGCAACTAAATTTGTAGTAATTTGTTACAGGAGCAATAGAAAATTAATGCACTTTCTTTCCACATGAATGGCACAGGAAATGTAAAACAGAGAATACTCTGCATGAGAATTGAAAGAGAGGAAAGTGCCATCTTAATTCCAAATTCTACTACATATAGCACAAACAGATTGAAATTAAAGAAGAACCCAGCAGTCTAGACCTCAGATCTCTCCTTTGAAAGAAGAGATTCTCTATCACATAAAATAAACCATATAAACCAGAAGAGATTCTGTATCACATGAATTCCTCAAGGCTTGACAGGAAAATGGCTGAGAAGAGAGTAGGCTGTGAGATCCCAAAGAACTGTTTCAACTATAGCACCTTTTTCTGCCACAGGTCAGCAGATAGTGTGGTCCAAGAGCTCCTAACGAAATCCTGGTGGCACTTGTGATGTGGCAGGGAGCAGTTTTTTAAGGTTCTTCTCTGATGCATAGTATGTTTAATGATCAGAATTGGACCTGAAAACTCAGATGACTGTCAAGTTATACTTAAGATGGGCAGCTTTTCGTGCAGGCAGTAGCAGACTAAGAAACACAGTTCTCATTTAGCACTAAAGTTCTTTGTTGTCTCAATGACTATTTAGGAGACAAAATGGTCTTAAGAATCAAGTCTCTTCCTACTCTGGAAAAGAAATAGTAACACTGGGTTTAAAAGTTAATTCAATACCTTTGTCCCAAATAGAACAATCTATGCAAAGATGAATTTCTCCTATTGGGATTACCATGGTGCTAGATCATACAAACTCTCCTACGCCAGTTACGTATTGATTAATTGACTTTGTCTCTCAGCTCCTATCCGGCTATCCTGTGCTCTCCTTTGTGTTGCTAAGGGACTGAAATAATACCAATATTTTTGTAAATTCCCAGAGACAGACTTTAAGGTCAGTGTCCCAGGAGACAGCTCCTATCATGGGAGCACAGGCGAGGGGAAGAAAAAGGCCATTCTCTGCTTCTTGTGTTGTCTACATAGCATCTGTAGCAGTGGGGGTAGTGGTGTTAATAGTTTTAGTGGGAGAGAGTTCCCACTAAAGTTCCCCACCTGAGTTCCCATGAAGCAGCAATGGCAAGAGAATAAGAGGTAGTGGCGAGGCCCTCAGGAGCTGAAGCACATGCGAAATTATAGGCTCCCACATGGGACTATGATACCCTCTGACTGCTGCTTACTCCCCTTCTTCCTCTTCAGTCTCCTTCTCCAGCCCTTTCGCATTCTATCCTTCCAGTGTCTGTCATCCATCCACTCCTTGCTTTATATTCCTGTTGGCTTGCTATCACTAGAGTGCTTCCTGTTTCCCAACTACACTTTGACTCATGTGGTGTTTGTAAAAGAAATGAACTCAGAAATAGGCTTTCAAGGTTTGGAATCCAGGCGTATTAACAGGTTATCATCTGAAAGTTGGGACTTTGCTGCAAGTGAATAACAGGCTACTTCAATGTCAATAAGTGAAAAACTGTATGTAAATTGGATGAAATTAAAGACAAGGTATACGAGGCAAAAAATGGTTATTTTGCTTGATTTTATGATGGGATGATTATTACGTAGACTGTGGGATAGATGTGTTCTTTGATTATGGTAGAGAGCACCATAAGTGACCAGTCAGGAAAAATGAAGCCACCTGAGATATTTCAATTTCCTGCTTCCCTGTCCAGAGGCACCACGTGCAGAGAAAACAGGGCTTCTTTCTCACTTCCACCTTCCAACTCCTCATTATTATTTTTCTCTGGCAGAGCCTAAACAATTAAGATGGCAGAGGATTCATGGAAATTAAGTTTGCAGGCTTCCAATTCCCAGCAATAAAGGGGATTTCATAGAAGGTTGAGACAGATAACCAGCTCAGTAATCAAATTATTAATGTGTTCTATAGTTGGCTCTAAAGATGGTCTGTGAACACATCCCAGTTCAAAATGAGGGAATTATTTTTTTTAATTATCTTATTTCTGAGTGAAACATTGGACCCAAAGAGGTCTCTCATTTTTTAAGGATAAAGAGCAAAATATAGAAGCAAAAAATTAAAAGAACAAAAGGACCCAGGAACTTTTTATAGCATGGAGAGAGGAAAATATACATGTAAGAGGTGACATATATGTCTAACTATTATATACTATGGAAAACACAAGTAAATTCCACCTAGTATCTATGAAAGTCAGAGAGAAACACATTTCAAATAATGTCTATAAAAGTCAAGGAAACATGGCTCCAATTTAAACGAAAAATAATAAGATTTAAGATTAGATGAAAAGGCAAGGGAAGGAGATTAAAAGGTAGCAGTCTAGAAGGCAGTCTAAAAGAAAAGTGGAGCTTGGAGGATTTACTAGAAATTGTTTAAATATAACGTAGATGATAAAAGAATTTTTAAATGTTTAAATAGCAGCAGGTAATAGGAGCTATCATGTGGAACATTAAGGTAATGTCGTGATGTACAGATTTGAAAAAAAAATAACAGGAAACAGGGAAAGCACAAAGAGATTAAGAGGATTAAAGCAGAAAAGGTGAATGCTGCATAATTGAAGTATCAGGATTAAGTGAAAGTAGTAATTTGTGGTTAAGAAGTACTATGCAAAAAAGTTCTTAAAGAACACTCAAATAAAAAGTGTCAGGAGATAAGATGACTTTTCCTTGGTCTTCATTTCATTTTTACATAAGGCAAAAACATATGTTAATATTTTGTAGGCACTAGTAAAGATGAAACGTACATTATAGATACAGGTGTCTGTTCTATATTTATTTAAGATTTTATTTATTTATTTACTTATTTATGAGAGAGAGAGAGAGAGAGAACAAGCTCATGTGAGTGTGGGGAGGAGCAAAGGGAGAAGGACCAGCAGACTCCCCGCTGACCGTGGACCCCCCGAGGAGGCTCAATCTTATGACCCTGAGATCATGACCTGAGCCTAAACCAAGTTGATGCTTAACCAACTGTGCCACCCAGGCACTCCTATTCTATATTTAAAATGAAAATGTCATTAAAATATATTATGGCAAATTTTACAGTTTTTCATATTTCTAAAAAGAAAAACTTTATAACAGTTGCATTACACTAAACTTTCCTAAAGAATGGTATGAAAAACATAAATTTACTTGTATCTGTAATATTTATTTTTTTAGGACAAATATATTTCTGAAGATAAAGTATAAGAAAACATAATAACAGTAATAGGGAAAATTTAAATGGAACTCTTTATGTGCCATTGTCTTCTATTATTTTACATATACCAACTTAGTAGATGCTTGTAATAATGCTCTAAGATAAGAGGTCTTGTTATCTTCCTTTTTACAGAGGAGGAAACTAAACCACAGAAAGGCTAAGTAACTTTATTATAGACACAGCAAAAGCTGTTGAGCTGGGATTTGACTGCCAAAAACCCGTATTAAGAGTTCATACTCAACTACTGTGCAGGACTGTGTCTCACATTTTGACCCTTGTGCACTGCCTATATTTTCTTAAGTTATCTATACCATAAATTTATAACTCAAGATATTTTAATTATTTCCTAATGTGGTCATTTATTTCAGTTCAAAATTTAATACTTAGGTTGTTTTCTGATTGCCATTGGAAGAAAACAAATTCAACAAACATTTATTGGATGATTACTCTGTTTTAAACTCAGTGATTAAAAAAAATAAATAAACTCAATGATGAATGTTGATGATAAAAAAAATACAAAAAGGAAAAAAAAAAAACAAAGAAGCAGCAGTTTTATGCCCCTGTAGCTTTCTAGTCTAAAAGTGGGAATCTGGCAAATGAACAAATGTTGGTTTACAGTTGCAGGTGCTAAAACAGAATTATTGTAGATGGAGTACGGAGGGAGAAATTAAGCAAGACCTCCTTCACTAAAGTAGTGGCAATGAGGATAAAGAGATGACTGATATGAGAGATTTTAATGACATAAAGTATATAGTAAAAATAGCAACTGACATTTATTGAATATTTTTAATGTACCAGTTACTGTCATAAGTGTCTCACATGATTGTTATTACTTAATTCTGATTGTAAAAACTGTTAGCAGGCTACATTAACTTTATAGATAAGGAACTTAGTGGCAGAGAGGCTACATATGTTACCAATGGAATATGACAGAAATGACGTTATGTGACTTAAGATAAATGGCAACTTCTGCTTCTGTCTTCTTGGAGTGTTGCATCGAAACTGCCAGAGAAGGAAGTCAGGTTAATCTCTGGAGCATGAGAGGTCATGTGGACCCAAACCAAGGTACCTCAGCCAGGAGCCAGCACCAACCGGCAGACATTGAGGGAAGCCATGTTGAATCCAGTCAGCCAACTCTCTAATGGGTAAATGTTTAACAGCCAGCTCTCGGGAAATAAGAAAGCCTTATTTGTAGCATTTGGCACATTCTGTGTAAAGACACCATGGGAAAATTTATCTCATTTAGTACCCATAACGTTTGGTACCTGCCAGATAAACATTGGTGTTTCCTTTTCATAAGTGAAGTAGCAGGCATAGAATGTATATGTAATTTTCTTATTTGGGTATGTAAATGGGGAAAAGGGAATTCAGACTTTATTGTGACCCCTCATCCCATATTCTCACCATTCTAACATGCTACCTACTAATCAATCCTTTTAAACATTTTAACCAGACATAGAAATGTAAGTTTAAAACAAAAATTTTATTTTGACTAAGAACTTATTTGCATTTTAACTACTAACATGAGGTGTCCTCTATGTTTTTGTTCACGTGAAGTGTTGTGAGATCGGTCCATAGGAGCTACTGACAAAATTTTTTTATTACTTTATTTATTATTAATGAGAAGAGGTATACTACACAATTCACAATTGGTTACAGTCTGTAGGAGTTTACCAGGCAATTGCATCTATCAGCTATCCATTTTAGAAAGCTCTACAAATTGATAATGACTGCCATAGGCATTTTTCAGAAGTAGAGAATAGAGCTCAGCTGATAGTGATATCTAATAGGACTATTCCTCAATAAAGAAGATGGAATATGGTGATTTTCCTCTACTGGTGCTGCTGTTGTGATTAAATCCCTCTGGCAACATGAGAGGTCTGTTTGGATAGCCTTAACTACTCTTATAGTATGAACTTCTCTCCCTAATGAAGATGAGGAGCTTTTAAAAACCATAAGAGACTCTTAATTATAGGAAACAGAGGTTGCTAGAGGGAGGGTGGGTGGGGGGATGGGGTAATTGGGCGATGGGCATTAAGGAGGGCATTTGATGTAATGAGCACTGGATGTTATATGCAACTGATGAATCACTAAATTCTGCCCCTGAAACTAGTAATATACTATATGGTAACTAAATTGAATTTATATAAAATTTTTTAAAAAAGAAAACAAAACCTCAACACCCCAAAAAGAAATAACCCAATTAAAAATTGGGTAGAAGACATGAATAGACATTTTTCCAAAGAATACATACAGTTGTTCAACAGATACATGAAAAAAAAATTAATAAAAATAATGTAAAAAATATATAGTACCAATGCAAACTTAATAAATGCACTTGCTTTTCACATCAAATTAACTATATTAATTAGCTAATAACTACAGGTGTTCATGTAGGACCTGAGAAACCATTTGATAAGAATGTGGTAGAAAAAAACACTAGCACAGGGGGTGGTTGTGTTAAATTGCCTCTCATATCTTTTCCAATCTTTGGAAATATCCAGGGATATTCTTTACTTCTTTGATTCAGTGATATGACATGGAGTTTGTATATTGTGACTTGGAAAAATTATTCCTAATGGTATTTTTGGTCTCTGGAGTTTGAGTTCATAGGCTAGAAGCTTGGTGTGAAAGGTAAAAAACAATTCAAAGCTGTCTGCACTTTAGAGGAAGAAAGAGCTAACTGTGCAGGCAGTGTTGACAGTGGTGGGGGCTCTGTCAGAAAAGAAGTGACACTTCAGCAAGATCTCTGGTAGACTTACATAGAAAGGGAGGTTTATGGAGGGGAAGGATCAGCTTTGGCAAGAGCATGTGGAAGGACATTGAAGAATGAAAAAACATGTTGTACTGAGGAATTTCTAGAACACAGTGGAGACGAGTATGTGTCATGGATGATGAGAGTTAAGGGGGCAGCTAGGGGAGGGACTTCTGGGACAGATCTTTCCTTTTGTGGATGAAACTAGAAGTCATATATATGGCAAAACTCTTGTAGGGACCTTGAAATTTTGAAGAAAAAGTAGCATTCTCAACTATTAAAATACAGGTTATTTTTTTTCTTATGTAAGAAAGACAAACCAAAGTTGGAGCTCTTTAAAGATTTTATTTGACAGAGAGAGACAGCGAGAGCAGGAACACAAGCAGGGGGAGTGGGAGAGGGAGAACAGGCTTCCCGCTGAGCAGGGAGCCCTATGTGGGACTCGATCCCAGGGCCCTGGGATCATGACCTGAGCCTAAGGCAGACGCTTAATGGCTGAGCCACCCAGGCACCCCAAGTTGGAGCTCTTTAATTAAAAATAAAGTACTATGAACTTTGATGAGTTCACTCTATAATTTCCACAACCTTGTACAAAATTATATTTACTGTATTTGTATTAGTAAAATTACTATGAGAAATGCTAAGAAGTAAATTGTGGTTAGACAGTAAGATAATCAAAGTGCAGAGAGCTGGGGCACCTGGGTGGCTCAGTTGGTTAAGCATCTGCCTTCCGTTCAGGTTATGATCCCAGGCTCTCTGCTCAGTGGGGAATCTGCTTTTCCCTCCCCCTGCTCCTTCTCTGTCTCTCTCTTAAATAAATAAATAAATAAATAAAATCTTAAAAAAAAGTGCAGAGAGCTGGTCTTTCTGAATACAATGTCATGCAGGGATGCTTAGAGGTTTGTTACTCAAAATTTAATAAAACATACATATGCATTCTGTATATTATTTATTACATGTTATCTAAATAGTATTGTGTATATAATACAGTATATAATAAATAAAAAATAAAATTAGCAGAAAAATTTCCAAAGAAGATATACCAATAGTCTAAAAGCACATGAAAAGATTCTCATCAGTAGTCATTAAAGAAATGCAAGTCAAAACCATAGTGAGATACCATTTTATTCCTACTAGAATGGTTATAGTTTAAAAAATGGAAAATATAAGTGTTGGTGAGGAAGTAGAGAAATTGGAACCCTCAAACATTGCTAATGGGAATGTAAAATGGTTAAGTAGCTGTGGAAAATAGTTTGGTGCTTCCTCACAAAGTTAAACATAGAACAGAGTTAGCAAATGATGCTGGAATTCCACTTCTGGTTATATATCCAAAAGAAGTGAAAACAAGTACTCAAACAAGTGCATGTGTATGAATATCCATAGTGGTACTATTAACAGCAGTCAAAAAGTAGAAACAGCCTAATGTCCCTCAAAAGATGTATAAATACACTGTGGTATATACATACAATAGAAAATTATTCAGCCATAAAGGGAATATTATTCACCCATAAGAAATAATAAAATTCTGATACATGCTATTATATAATAAGAAATATTTAGTCTTTGTTTCCTGTTCCTCACCTAGAGCTAAAATGCTTGAAATTTCCTGAGTGATAGGAGTGTTTTTATTCATAATGAATCCCTTTTAATCACACATGAGTTTATGCTAATGAGGTGACTTAAGGTGGGGTCCGTAGATAGCTTCAGAATGGGGCTGGTCACCAAAAGATCAAGTGATTAGAGACTGAGAACTTTCAGCTCCACCCATCTACCTATAGGGGGGATGTGAGGCTGGAGATTGACCTGTAGAAAAAACTTGTCAATAATGAGATTTGGAGAGCCTGTGAGTGGGTGAGCAGGTTAAATAGGACATAGAAACTCTGTCCCACTACCCCCCTCTCATTTTGCTTTATGCATCTCTCTCATTTGGCTGTTTCTGTGTTATATCCTTTGTAATAAAATGTTAAACTTACATAAAGTGGTTCCTGTGTTCTGTAAGCTGTGTTAGCAAATTATTCCACCTAAGGAGGGGTTCATAGGAACCCTGATTTATATCTGGTCAGTCACAAGTATGGGTGGCCCAGGATTTGCAACTGGTATCTAAAGTGGGGCAGTTTTGTGTGACTCAGTTCTTAACTTGTGGGGTCTGATGCTAAATTCATGTAGATAGCCTCAGAAGTTAATTGAATTGTTGGATACACTGTTGATGTCAGAAAACTGAATTGGTTATTGGTATTGGAAAAACCCCACACATGCCACAACATGGATGAACCTCCAAAACATTCAGTGATAGAAACCAGACACAAAAGCTTGAATATTGTATGAGTCTATTTATGTCCAGAATAGATAAGTCTGTAGAAACAGAACACTGATTGGTGGTTGAGAAAGGGTTAGGGAGCAGGGGGAATGAGAGAAACTGCTTAATGGGTAAGGGATTTCACTGTGTGATGATGGAAATATTTTGGAACTTGGTAGAAGTGGTGGCTGCCTAGAGGACCCCTTTCAATATTTCTTGTAGGGCTGGTTTCATGTTTGCAAATTCTTTTAGTTTTTGTTTGTCCTGGAAGCTTTTTATCTCTCCTTCTATTTTCAATGACAGCCTAGCTGGATATAGTATTCTTGGCTGCATATTTTTCTTGTTTAGTGCTCTGAATATATCATGCCAGTCCTTTCTGGCCTGCCAGGTCTCTGTGGATAGGTCTGTTGCCAATCTAATGTTTCTACCATTGTAGGTTATAGACCTCTTGTCCCAAGCTGCTTTCAGGATTTTCTCTTTGTCTCTGAGACTCATAAGTTTTACTACTAGATGTTGGGGTGTTGACCTATTTTTGTTGATTTTGAGGGGGGGTTCTCTGTACCTCCTGGATTATGATGCCTGTTTCCTTCCCCAAATTAGGGAAGTTCTCTGCTATAATTTGCTCCAATATACCTTCTGCCTCCTCTCTCTTTCTTCTTCTTCTGGGATCCCAATTATTCTAATATTGTTGCATCTTAATGGTATCACTTATCTCTCGAATTCTGCCCTCGTGATCCAGTAGTTGTTTATCTCTCTTTTTTTCAGCTTCTTTATTTTCCATCATTTGGTATTCTATATCACTAATTCTCTCTTCTGCCTCATTTATCCTAGCAGTTAGAGCCTCCATTTTTGATTGCACCTCATTAATAGCCTTTTTGATTTCAACTTGGTTAAATTTTATTTCTTTTATTTATCCAGAAAGAGTTTCTCTAGTATCTTCCATGCTTTTTTCAAGCCCAGCTAGTATCTTTATAATCATCATTCTGAACTCTAGTTCCAACATCTTACTAATGTCTGTATTGATTAGGTCTCTGGCAGTCAGTACTCCTTCTTGTTCTTTTTTTTGTGGTGAGTTTTTCCGTCTTGTCATTTTGTCCAGAGGAGGATAGAGGAATGAGAGAACAAAATGCTAACAGTGTAACAACAACCCCAGAAAAATATACACTAAAATCAGAAGAGACCTGAAACCAGGGGAAAAGAAAGGGAAAGAAAGAAAAAAGAAAAAAAAAAAAAGAATATGATCAAAAATTATCAGGTGGTGAATAGATCAGGGACACACACTAGATTTGGGGCATATTTTGGTCTGTTAGAAGAAACTGCCTCCCAAAATTTATAGAAAGAAAAACATATATGTACAAAAATAAGGGTAAATATGATGAAGGGATGGAATATGTCTGTAAAGATGAAAATTATAAAAGATTTTATAAAAGGAGTTGATAAGAAGTTGGTTGAAAAAAGAAAGAAGAGAAATTAAAAAAAAAAAGGGAGAGAATGTGATCAGGCAAGAGACTAGAACAAAGCCATACACTAGAGATTTAGGGTATATTTTGGTCTGTTAGAAGAAATGGTATCCCAAAATTTTAAAGAGAGAACAATTTATATATATACCAAAAATAAGGTTAACTACAATGAAGGGATAGAATATGATTCTAAAAATGAAAAATAAAAAAGATTTTTAAAAAAGGGATTGATAAGGTGTTGGTTGAAAAAGGGAAAAAGAAAAATTCAAAAAAAAATAGAAAAAGAAAAAAAAATTTAAAAAATTAACTTTGAAAGAGTAAAGAATTAGGGGGAAAAAAGCCATGAATTTTATGTGCTGTATTCCCCTAGTGCTGGAGTTCTGCCGTTCTCATTGATCGGTAAACTTGGTCTTGACTGGCTGTTCTTACTGATCTTCTGGGGGAGGGGCCTGTTGCAGTGGTTCTCAAATGTCTTTGCCTGAGGCAGAATTGCCCCACAAAAAAAAAAAAAAAAAAGTAGGAAGGGAAAAATGAAGGGAGGGAAATCAGGGGGAGACGAACCATGAGAGACTATGGACTCTGAGAAACAAACTGAGGGTTCTAGAGGGGAGGGGGTGGAGGGATGGGTTAGCCTGGTGATGGGTATTAAAGAGGGCATGTATTGAATGGAACACTGGATGTTATACGCAAACAATGAATCATGGAACACTGCATCAAAAACTAATGATGTAATGTATGGTGATTAACATAACCTAATAAAATAAAATAAAAAGTGGTTGCACAACATTGTGACTGCATTAAAATACCACTGAATTGTTCACTTTAAAATAGTTTTTAGCTTAAATGCATTCAGTGTCATTAATTATCTTTTAAAAAATGATGGTGGTTGTATCTGGTCAAACAAGTATGAATATAGCCTAAAATGTTTTCAAGCTAAAATAATTTTAGAAGAAAAAAATATAGTCCTTGTATTTATTAGTCATAGTTTGGATAGTTTTTATTTATTTAAAGAGGATATGGTGTTAACAAATAGGTTTCTTTTGAACTGAGACACAGTTTCATTATCTGATAACTAGAAGATTTCCAACTGCCACTAAATGAAACATTACAGTTCTAAATAACCCATGAGTTAAAGAAGAAATCATGGAGAACATTAGAAATAAATTTTGGAATAAATTATAAGGAAGAAATAACATGCCCAAATTTGGAGAAGCAGATAAAGTGGTGTCTAGCCAAAGATGAAAATGATAATATTAAATTAAAATATTAGAAAAGAATGAAGGTTAAAAAAAATCAATGGCATAATCTTTTATCTTATGATGGTAGGAAAATTAAAACCAACAACAGGAGAAAAATTAAATTACAAATATGGAAGCAGAAAACAATAATATAAACAAAAATTTATTTTAAAGAAAGCCCAAACACCCAAAACTGGTTTCTTCAAAATCTATTAAACTGACAACAAGTAGCAAGACTGAAAAAGAAATAGGAGAGGAACTATAAAATCACCAATATCAGAAAGGAAAAAAACAAGTAGATATTGCTATATATTTTACAAGCAATAAAGCACAAGATGATGTCATGAGCACCTTTATGCCAAATTTTTGAAAATGTTGAAGAAATAAGCAAATCCTTTAAGGAAAATATCTTAGAAAATAGATAAGAAATAGAGCATGAAGCTATACTAAATCTAGTTAAGCAATTAAATCTGTTCCTAAAAACATTTTGACAAATACTAAAAACAAACAAAATTAGAAATGACTGATTTCAAGAGTAAATTCATTGGAATAGTTAAAGAAGAAAGTAACACCAATCTATACAATCTCGTGCAGAGAGAAGTAAAAGACAAAATAAATTTCAACTCATTCATGACCATATTACAACAGAATTATATCAAAGGGTAATTATAAACCAAAGAAAATTAAAATATAATAATAAATGTAATCATGTGATATATGGAGAATGATAATATATAATGAATAAATGTTACATATTCCAAGAATCAAAAGATGGTTTAACATTCAAAAATCAAACTATGCAGAAAAAGCATTGGATAAATTTAATAAATATTCATAAAAAACAACTTCTAGCAAACCAGGAAGATAACTTCATTAATCTATTAATTGTGAACAACAGAAAATCTACATAAATTTATCATACTTAATGTTTAAATTTAAAGTTTTCTTCTGCAATTGAGAATATAGAATATGTGAATTTAATAAAGTTACTGGATACAAATTACATATATAAAATTGATTACAGTTTCATATTAACAATAAATAGAAAATTAAACATTTAATCAATATTATAAAAAATATCAAATGTCTAAGAGGTATATGAGCTTTATGCTGAAAACAACAAAAAAATAAAAGAAATTAAAATAAATGGAAAAATATAAAAAACTTATGGATTGGGACTCATATAAAGCCTGTGGATTGGACATCATTTTAATAATGTCAGTTGCTCCTAAATTATTCTATAGATTAATGCAATCACAAACAATCTCAACAAGATTTCATAAAAAAAATTGGCGACGTTATTTACACTTTTTATGGAGGAGACACGAAGGGCTAATAATCAAGCTAATCTTGAAGAACAACAAAGCTCTAGGACTTTCACTACTAGTTATTTTTCAAGACCTATTATAAATATATGAGAAATAAGATGGTGTGTTATCAGGACAATGAAAGATGAATTGACCAGTGAAACAGAATGGAGAACTCAAAACAGATCAGCATGTATAAAGTCATGTAATTTATTAAAAAGATGAACAGGAGGGAAAAGATGGTCTTCTCAACGCATTGTGCAGGCTCCACTTTACATCAATATGTTAAATAGAAAAAAGACCTTTGACTCCTAGGTTACCATAGTCAATAAAAACTATTTCCAGATGGTTTTTGGGCAAATATGAAAGGTAAATAATGTTTTAAAAGAAAATAAAAGAGAAAAAAATAATCTTAATGACTGTAGGGTAAGCAGAGGTTACTTAAACTGAACAGTAAAGGTACTAACCATAAAGGTGATAAAAGCATAAATTTGATTATATATAACATACATCATTAAGAGACAGAAAAACAAGTCATGATGTGAGGGAAGATATTTGTAATACATATATTCAATAAATGATACATATCCAGAATATATAATGAGATCCTCCCAGTAAATATTTGAAAGACAACTCCATAGAAATGTTGGTACTTCATTAAACAGGATATCCAAATGATTAATAAACATATAAAAAGTTACTTAGCTTCATTAGTCAAAGTATATTTATTTTTTTAAGTTTTTATTTAAATTTCAGTTAACGTACTGTGTAATATTAATTTCACGCATACAGTATAATGATCAACACTTTCATATAACACCTGGTGTTCATTACAAGTGCACCACTTAATTCCCACCAACTATTTAATACATCCTTCTATCGTTAAGAGTGTTTTTTGGGGGGTGCCTGGGTGGCTCAGTCGTTAAGCGTCTGCCTTCAGCTCAGGTCATGATCTCAGGGTCCTGGGATCAAGCCCCGCATCAGGCTTCCCGCTCAGCGGGAAACCTGCTTCTTCCTCTCCCACTCCCCCTGCTTGTGTTCCCTCTCTCACTGTGTCTCTCTCTGTCAAATAAGTAAATAAAAAATCTTTAAAAAAAAAAAAAAGAGTGTCTTTTGGTTTGCCTATCTTTTTTTCCCTTTGTTCGTTTGTTTTGTTTCTTAAATTCTACATATGAGTGAAATCATGGTATTTGTCTTTCTCTGATTTATTTTGCTTAGCGTATTACCCTCTAGCTCCATCCACATCATTGCATTTAAATGGCAAGATTTCATTCCTTTTCATGGCTGAGTAATATTCCATTGTCATTAGAAAATCTAAATTAAATCCATAATCTGAAATCCCTATACACCCACAATAATGGCAAAAAATATTTAAAGACAAACTTACCTAGTTTTGGTAAACATGTAGAATAACTAAACTCTTATGTAGTAGTGGTAGGAATGCAAGTTGACATTGACAATTTGGTAAATTATTTGACAGTATCTCATAAAGCTAAAAATATTTATATTCTATAACCCTGCAGTTTTATTCCTAAGTATATATCTAGCCTATAACTTCATATGTGCATCACAAAACATGTACAGAAACATTTATAGCAACCCTATCAAACAAACTCCCCTCCTGGCACAAAACAAAGATCTATCATCCTCAGCATGGAAAAATATAACTTGTACCATACATTGAGTAGAATGCTAATATGCAATGAGAATGATTAGTCAATATGGAAGACGCAAACATACTGTTTAGTGAAAGAAGCCAAACGAAAGGGTGCGTGATATAATATTTGAATTATATAAAGTTCAAAAATAGAAGAATCCAATCTATGGTGTTGGGAATTATTATAGCGGTTAAACTTAGATGGGATTTAGAGACTAAAGGATGACATAGCAGAGATTTCTCAGATGCTAGCAATGTTCTGTTTTTCAAATGTGTCCTGCTTACATCTATTGTTTAGTTGGTGAAATTGTGTCACACTGTTTAAGATTTATACACTCTTCTGCGTGAGTGAGTATGTGTGTGTACATATGTATATACATACATATATATATATATATATATATATATATATATATATATATATAAAATTATAACAAACAAGAAAAATCAAACCAAACCAAACCAAAAAAAGTGATAAAGGACTTGGTGACAGATGAGAGGGTGCTGGTAGCGTGAGTAAGAAGCCATGAATGACTCCCAGAATTCTCATTTGAATGGTTGGGTGATTGATACTACGATTTATTGTGGTAAAAAAATTAGAAATTGAAACAAATGTAAAGGAAAAAGGGTTTTTAAAATTTTGATATATATAATCTTAAGGAGTCTATGAGACAGCTAAGAAAAAAAAAAAACAGAAGTTGGAATAGTAAGAGAAAGTCCTGTGTAACCTTGAGAAATAGAAGAATATTGAGAAGAACATCTTAAAAGTAATGGGAAGGTTGGGAAGAGTATGTGCTGGCAGAGAATATAATTTACGTGGTTTTCAAATTTTACATCTCACATGTCAGTAAGATTCAAGTGGAGATGTTTTAGACAACAGAAGAGAATATGGAAAATCAGTGTTAGGGTGGTAGGTATGGGTGTCTTTTGCTTGTGTTACATTAAATAATTGTTTTTTTTAATTTTTTATTTTTTTTTAATTTTATTATGTTTTGTTAATCACCATACATTGCATCATTAGTTTTTGATGTAGCGTTCCATGATTCATTGTTTGCATATAACACCCAGTGCTCCATTCAATACGTGCCCTCTTTAATACCCATCACCAGGCTAACCCATCCCCCACCCCTCTAAATAATTGGTTTTTGAGGGGTCATAATATAACATAGAGATGGTTCAGTAGATTAAAAGCATTTTTGGTTTGGGGAGGTAATATGACTAATGAGACAGGAATAAAGAAGATACAGGGAAAAGTGGTGAACCATGAGGAAAAGAAAGTATAAAGATTTTAAGGTGTAAGTAATAATCATCATGATCTCATACACTGTGCAGTAATTAAGTCTAAAAATTGAGGGAAGACTGCAGGGTTTGGTAAAGAAGAATCAAATGTTACATTAACGTCCTTGTCTTTTAAATAAATAAAAACAAAGACAATAACTTAATATACTTAATAATTTAAGAATATTAATAAGCTAAGATTGAAATTAAATGATTTTAATTAACACAAATAATAAAATATTGAATTTAAGGAAAGGAATAGCAGGGCAATGATATGAAAAGGGAAAAAGCATTATAATTATTAGGGAGTTCTAACATGGAATACTTATAACTTAAATTAATAATAAAAAACATAAAAAATAAGTTATACTGTGTCCACTAGATGGGGTATGATGCAACCATTTTAAAATTGGTAATGAATACATATGGAGATTGCTTATTATATATTAGGTGAATAAATTTGTATAAATTTAGGTTAAAAATTCACATATGAAAGGAATGAAATGTACCAAAATTCTAATGTTGAAATTATGGATACATGTTTTACTCCTCTGATTTTTTATTTTTCATATATATATATATTTTTAATTATGTTATGTTAATCACCATACATTACATCATTAGTTTTTGATGTGTTGTTCCATGATTCATTGTTTGCATATAACACCCAGTGCTCCATGCAGAACATGCCCTCTTTAATACCCATCACCAGTCCAATATATTTTTAATGTGAAAATTTATATTGCAAATATAATTATATATATATCTAAAGACCAATTTACTTTTCCCCAAAAAATCTGTTCATAAATAAAATGATTCTGAAACTAGGCATTAGCTGAAGAAATGTCAAAGATTGTATTAATGGCATTATCATTGGCATATTAATTACTATACATTTACTTTGTAGTAAATAGAATTCAAAATGTGTAATGAGTAAAGTACACTTGAAGTTTATTTCTTGATCAAGTATCTGCATTTGCCTGGTGAATATGTCAACAGCCAGTTTCTCAGGAACCCAGCTCAGAGGGGCCTAACCATCTTCAGTAAATAGCTTCTAACGTCTTATTGGGAGTTATTTCCACTCCAGCTACTGAGACAAGAAAAGCTGCATGGAGGAGTGCTCAAAGAAAGTTGTATGGGTTAGGCCTAAAAATGATAAAATCACTTTTGTGAATATTTTTTTTTTTTTGTATTTGTTATCTACCCCCAAACTCCATGTCCCAAATGACATAGTTCTATGGGTTGAATAAGCAGCTCTTCTGCTGGTCTTGTTTTGGCTTACTCATATGGCTACATTCAGCTGATAGATCCATTGGGAGCTGGGCTCAGCTGGATCAGCTGGACCTCTGTCTCCAGATAGTCCTTCATTCCAGTCTTCTTCAAACCACAGGCAGATCAGGGTAGTATTTCAAAAGGATGAAAACAGAAGTTGCAAGATCCCTAAAATCTATCTCAGAGGTCATATGATATTACTTCTGCCACATTATAGGGTGAAAACAAGCCACAAGGCCAGCCCAAATTTAAAGAGGTCAAAAATGAACTCCATCTCTTGATCAGAATAGCAAATTCACATTGCAAAAGAATGGAAATAAAGGAAGGGATGATTCACTAGAGGCATTATTATAACACTTAGTTATAACTTAGATATGTGGCTACATCCATAGAGAAATAAGATTGGGAAATGAGGTTTAAACTGTGCCTAGGAAGAGAAGAAATTATTTATTCTAATGAGGCACAGACATTTTCTAGCTTTTTTTTTTCTTTTTGCTTATGAACTGTGTTACGACTTTGATGGAAGTTGATGAATAACATTGTAGGTTATCATTAAGTTCTATTATTGCATTCAAACTTTCACTTGTAGCCAAGTCTCTTGATATAATTCTATCCAGAAGACTATACTGTGTTCGCCATTTTGTTTGCCAACCCAATTTTGAGCTTTAAGCTTCTGGCTTCCAGATGCACCTGGGATGTCATGGCAGTGGGCCGAAATTCCACACAAAAACACCAATAAGATAGGAGGTTCCAAAAACTGACTGATAGTAGTGGCACTACTATATGGGTGAAGAAATAGAAACCAGAGAGAGTGCAGTCAGCCTGAAGTTCACTTTGGGTAGTACTTTTAGATCTTTTCCATGCTAAGTGTTTCACAGCTTATCCTCCACACAGTGTGGACTCTTGGCACATTTTTATGAAGAGAAATGAGTTATATTTCAGAAAGGTAAATATGGTTGCAATAAAGAAAATACTTTTCTGGGATAAGTGGCTGAGGTAAGGTGGCTGATTAGATTATAGGTGATTAATGTCTGAGTATTGTTAGAGGGAGGAAATTATGTATTATATTATTACATATATTATATTAATCATAATATATAATGATTTCATGTATATATATATATATATATATATATATATATATATATATATGATATCTGAATTAGAATTGACATGTCTTCATAGCTAATGGTGAGCAGGAAGGTAGAGAAGGCACTTTATGCTGTTTGTGCCATTTAAAGGCACCTGACCACAGAGAGAGTAGGAGTGGGAAGTGCAGCTCCTGCTCAATTTACCAATCCTTGAGTTTTGTTAGAACTATATATTCCTACAGAAGGCCCATTGTCTCCTAAAATATCTGTCTAAGTGGGGCATCTATTCTAATTCATCCGCCCATGGGCTGCCTTTTTTAAGTTCCAATATCTAGAGAGTACCTTTTTTTTTTTTTTTTTTTTTTCTGAAATGCAGAAAAAGTGCTGCTTAGGCTGCAAGCATTCTTTGGTAGAGAAGTTGAGGATAATATCTAGGTTCGTGACTTGAGTCATTGGATCAAGTTTTAGAGCTTTGCTTCTCAAAATGTGATCCTGAGAATGAAAGCATCAGCATTGCCAGGGAGCTTATTAGAAATGTAGAATATTCATTCTGAATACTCAGTCAGAAAACACATTTAACAAGATCACCAGGGGGTTCCTACACAAGTTTGGGAAGAACTGCTTTTGAGTACAGACAGTGAATAAATACTTCAGACTGGTTTTTAGGAAGTATTTCTCCATGTGCCTAGCCAGAAAGTTCTTTAGTCATAAGTAAAGCAATAGACCAACTCATACAATAACTTCTTGCTGCATCTGAGAAACAGGACTCAGGGGAAGTAGGCACATTTCCAAAGCTGCGAAAGGTAAGAGGAGAAAGCAAAAGATGGGAAGATGGAGAGAAGATATTTTTAAATTTGCATTTTTCTATTTTTACGGTAGCATAGCTCAGTAAAGAGGAGAGAAAATGCAAGACATGCAAAAAGTTGTGTTAGTTTCCGAGGGGTACTGTAACAAAGCATCAAGAACTGGGTGGCTTAAAACAACAGAAATTTATTTTCTCAATTTCTGGAAGCTAGAAGTCCAAAATCAAGGCATTGGCAGGGCCATGCTTTCTCTGAAGGCTCTGGGGATGGTATTTCCTTGACTTTTCTAGCTTCTGGTGATTACCAGCAATCCTTAACATTCCTTGGCTCATATATGCATCACTCCAGTCACATGCCTGTCTTCACCCTGTGTGTCTTCACATTGTCTTCCCACTGTGTGTCTGTCTTTGTGTCCTGAATTTACCCTTTTAATAAAGACAGCAGTCATATAGAATTAGGGCCCACCCTAATGACCTCCTCTGAACTATTACATTAGCAATAACCCTATTTCCAAATAAGGTCATATACTGAGGTACTGGGGGTTAGAACTTCAACGTTTTTTGTGAGGGACACAATTTAACCCATAACAGAGGGCAAAAATAATTACCACGGGTTATAGTAGCATGTGATCAGAGAGTTTCCATAATCAATTTCACAATAAGTTTCTGTAACTGAAAAAGAAATATAAATATGTTAATTACTTTACATTTTTTATTAAGTTCTAGAAATACAGTTTGTGCTTTCCACATACAGTACAATCTCAACTTGTAAGTGAAATTTTATCAGCTATACTCTCTCTATATTTAGATTTTATTTTATTTTATTTATTTATTTTTTAAAGATTTTATTTATTTATCAGAGAGCGAGAGAGAGAGAGAGAAACAGCATGAGAGGGGAGAGGGTCAGAGGGAGAAGCAGGCTCCCTGCAGAGCAGGGAGCCCGATGCGGGACTCAATCCCAGGACTCCAGGATCATGACCTGAGCTGAAGGCAGTCGCCCAACCAACTGAGCCACCCAGGCGCCCTATATTTAGATTTTATAAGATTTGCAGCTGTAAAATAAGATTAACACATCTGAGTTGTTCCAAATATGCTTTAAGGTTTTTACTCAAAGATCATATCTGATGCATAACAAAAACTTCCTGTTGGGTTTAGTAACAAAAGAGTCATTGTGACTTTACCAAGGGAACTCCCATGGAATGGGGAGGTCAGATGGAAATGTAGGGTGGTCTTGAGGAGGTGGTTGGAGGTGAGACCACAGACACACATGATGTTGATGACTTTTTCTCAGCAGTTCACAGCTAAGGGGAAGAAGTAGAAGGAGCAGTGGTTGAGGAGGGGTCCCAGAAAGATTAGGAATAGAAACTCTGTGTAGTTAGGAGAGATTTGCAGATATGTAAATGCTGAAGGATGGATTCTGTATAAAAGGAGAAGCTAAAGGTACTGGGGCAATTGTGAATATTGAGGGCATGAGGTTAATAAGAAGGGATGGAGTCCAGATCACCATTGGAGGATAAAAGAAGTATCTTCAAATATAATTAGAAGAAATTTGGAAACAGTAGAAGCTTATCAGAGGTATTTGCATATTTGACAACTGAACTGGTAAAATTTCAATCTCATTGTTAGGGGTTCTCTGTGAAATATTGGACAAGTTATGGGATATTATATATTTAAGAAGGAAAAAGAAAAGTGGAGAAAATTTGAAACAAGTTTTGGGAAAGCCAAAGAGTAAATATGCCAACCTATAAAAAGAAAGTAAAAAGTCCAGGCAACATGGATGCTGCCCAGATAATGCAGATGATTTTGGATTTACAGTGGTACAAAAATTTCAGGATGTGTGCTTTTTCTTTAGCATTATCATAAGACCAGTAGTAAGTATGGCATGGCAGATAATTGGGATCTTTTGGGCTTGAAGTTTTCCAAGGCATATGATGAGTGGTAAGGAATTTTGGACTATTCCAAGATAATTACTGACAACATAATCCATGGAATCCAGGATTGATAGGAATAAGAGGAGAGAAAGTAGGGTAAGGACATGATCTGGCAGCACTTCCAATTTTTCTTTTTCTTCTTTTTTTTTTTTTTTCCCAGCACTTACAATCTTGAGGAACAGGTACATATAGTATAGGTGTTTTGTTTTGTTTTGTTTTTTTGAGGTATAATTGACTAATAACATGTTGTTAAGTTTAGGTATACAATATATTTGTATATATTGCAAAATGAGGTCTAGTTAACATCTGTCACCATACATAGTTACAAATTTTCTTTTTTCTATGAGAACTTTTAATGTCTATTCTCTTAGCAACTTCAAATATGTAATATGGTATTATTAACTATAGCCACAATGATACACATTATATCCCCATGACTTATTTAGTTTGTAACTACAAATTTGAATCTTTTGAATTTCTTTTGAATTTCTTCTTGAATTTTACCCATTTATGTTGGTGTTTAAATGAAAATATTGGAAATCATAAATAAGTGGTGTGTGAATACATTTTCTAGATTAAGTGGTGTGTGACTACATTTTCTAGATTGTTATTTTTGTTAGCATTTTTCTATTGAATTATAATTAATATACATTGCTATATTAGCTTCAAGTATACAGTACTATACATTAGTCAGCACTCACCATGATAAATATAGTTATCATCTGTGACCAAACATTGTTATTATAGTACTATTGACTATATTCCCTATGCTGTACCTTTGAAATTTGTGACTTATTTATTTTATAACTGGAAGTCTATAGCTTTTAATCTCCTTTAAAAATTTTACCCATTCCCCCCACTCACCTCCCCTTCTGCAACCATCAGTTTTTTCTCTGTATTTAAGAATCTGGGTTTTTTTGTTTGTTTGTCTCTTTGTTTTGCTTTTTAGATCCCACATAAAATTGAAATCATATGGTATTTGTCTTTCTCTGACTTATTTCCCTTAGCATTATACCCTCTAGGTCCATCCACGGACACACACAGTATTTTATTGTATTATATGGAATGGATGGAATCCATAGAAGGAATGGACAGAATACAATATTCCATTTTTGAATGGAATATATATCCATCCATGGATATATATATATAAAATATAATAGAATATTACTTTATACTATATCTTCATTATCCATTCATTTATGGATGGACACTTGGAATGCTTCCATATCTTAGCCATTGTAAATAATACTGCACTAAGCATGCGTTACATACATCTTTTTGAATTAGTATTTTAATTAATTTGGGTAAATAGTAGTGGAATTACTGGATCATATAATATTTCTATTTTTAATTTTTGGGGGAACTACCATACTGTTTTTTACAGTGGCTCCATGAGTATATATTCTCACCCAGGGCATGAGCGTTCCCTTTTCCCTACATCCTTGCCAACACTTACTATTCTAGCCATTCTAACAGGTGTAAGGTGATATCTCATTGTTGTTTTGATTTGCATTTCCCTGATGTTTGGTAATGTTGTGCATTTTCATATTTCTGTTGATCATCTTCATGTCCAATTTTCTAATTGGATTTTTTTTTTTTTTTGGTGTTGAGTTGTATAAGATCTTTATATATTTTGGATATTAATCCCTTAATGGATTTTTCATTTGAAAATATCTTCTCCTATTTAGTAGGTTGCCTTTTTGTTTTGTTGATGGTTCCCTTCATTGTGCAAGAACTTTTTATTTTGATGTAGTCCCAATAGTTTATTTTTGTTTTTGTTTCCCTTGCCTGAGGAGACCTATCTAGAAAAATGCTGCTTCAGCCCTAACTAATGTCAACGAAATTACTACCTATGTTTTTTCTAGGAGTTTTATGGTTTCAGGTCTCACATTTAGGTCTTCAATCCATTTTGAGTTTACTTTTATGTATGGTGTAAGAAAGTGATCCAGTTTCATTCTTTTGCATGTAGCTGTGCTGTTCCCAGCACCATTTGTTAAAGAAACAGTCTTTCCCCCATTGTATATTCTTTCCTGCTTTGTCAAAGATTAATTGACCATTTAAGTGTGGGTTTATTTCTGAGCTCTTATTCAATATGATAGTAATTTAAAATAATATAAAGGTGGAAAAACATGAAAGCTATTTTTTTAATTTTAAAAGATTTTATTTATTTATTTGACAGAGAAATAGAGAGAGAGCACAGGTAGGCAGAGTGGCAGGTGGAGGGAGAGGGAGAAGCAGGCTCTCCACTGAGCAGGGAGCCAGACATGGGGCTCGATCCCAGGACCCCAGGATCATGACCTGAGCTGAAGGCAGCCGCTTAACCAACTGAGCCACCCAGGTGCCCCAAAACATGAAAGCTATTAAGAGAGGATCAATTAAATCAGAAAGTTAAAAAAGACTAACACTACCAAGATGATAAAATTTATGATCAGGATACCTGTAAACATGCTTTGAAAGTAGAAGAGAATAAAAATGTTGAGTTCCATATGCATTTAGACTCTTAGTTTGTAGGCCCTCACCAGTTGTTTATGTGGTTCATGCCCTTATTTCTTCCCAGTCTCTGCTCAAGTTTCAATCTACGACTGAGGTTTTTCCTGCCCATTTGGTATAAAAGAGCAATCTTTCCTCCACTTTCCAGATTTCCCTATTCTACTTACCATGCTTTATTTCTCTCCAAGTATCTCTCTGCTCTCTGAAGTACAACTAAGTTACCTATTTATTTCTTTATATATCTCTTCTTACTCTAATATAAAATTTTTGAATGCTGAGACATTTTGTATGCTTTTCACTATGGTATCCAATATTACTCTTTTACCCCTAGATGAAAAATAAGCATTCAATAAATGTTTGTTTGGTTGGCATACACTCTTCTCAAATATGTAGTTTACAAGATAATAGCCCAAATCTTCTCATTTAATATAGCACCAGATAAGCTATTTTTTTATCCTTTTGAGCACAGAAAAGAGAAATATTTGCAATTGCTCTAAAGACCTGAAAATAAACTTTTTGCAAAATCCAGAAATTTAATTAAGTTGTACTGAAAAGTATAGCCAGTATGTATGCGATCTGTCCTTTTCCACTGGCAATGCATGACATAGAGAGGGCAGCCAGTGACAAAATAGCCAATGAGAATGGTACTGTTTTGAAAGGGAGCCAGAGTCTTAACAACCAGAAAAATGTACTTTCTTTAGGAAATATGGCTGGATCTACAAACATATTATCAAAACAAAGAAAAGTCAAATCATAAACAGTATTCATTAGAAAGGTTTTGCTAACTCTTTGGAAACATACACACACACACATACACACACAAATTGCCAAGGAGAAAATGGAAACCAAAACCAAATATTTTTCCATACATTAAAAAAAAATAATGGCATAATAAAAATGAAATCTTGACATTTGCAACAACGTGGATGGAACTAGAGGGTATTATATTAAGTGAAATAAGTCAATCAGAGAAAGACAAGTATCATATGGTATTCCACTAATATGTGGAATTTGAGAAACAGGCAGGAGATCATAGGGGAAGGGAGGGGAAAATGAAACAAGATGAAACCAGAGAGGGAGACAAACCATAAGAGACTCTTAATCTCAGGAAACAAACTGAGAGCTGCTGGAGTGGAGGGGGGTGGGAGGGCTGGGGTGGCTGGGTGATGGACATTGGGGAAGGTATGTACTATGGTGAGCACTGTGAATTGTGTAAGACTGATGAATCACAGACCTGTACCCCTGAAACAAATAATATATGTTAATTAAAATTTTTTTAAAAATTAAAAAATTAAAAAAAATAATGGCATAATTGTAGCTGAGAAACAATTCAATGATGTGGAAGTGCATGAAGTCAGAAAAGAGGATCAAAGACAAGGGGAGATGGGGCACCTGGGTGGCTCAGTCAGTTAAGTGCCTGCCTTTGGCTCAGGTCATGATCCAAGGGTTATGGGATCGAGCACCGCATCGGGCTCCCTGCTCAGCGGGGAGTCTGTATCTCCCTCTCCCTCTACCCTTGGGTTGTGCTCTCTCTCTTGCTCACTCTCTTTGTCTCTCAAGTAAATAAATAAAATACTTAAAAAAAAACAAATACAAGGGGAGATACTAAAATCTGAGGTAGGAGACTACAAAAAAAAGTTTAAGAAATTAAATCATCACAGAATTAGGAAAATTGTAAAGGACACAAGAGAAGAATGCTTCAAATACCATACAGGTATTCATTGAGAAGCTCATTGGGACCATTTGAGAACAGAAAAGTCAACTGAGAAGAGAATCTGCACTCCAGTTTTTGGATGAATTCCAGGTGTCCCAAACAACATCTGCAGATTTGGGGGTAACTAGGCCTCACGAACATTGAAAAGTAACCAATCCAGTAAATAGCCTCACACTAAGGAGAAAATGCTGGGAATATTGTCCCAATTAAGCGAGATGGGTACAATAACAGCAAACAAAATTCACATAAAAGTGGGGATAGGAAACAAATCAAGGAGATACTAGGAAATAGGAAACCATATTTCTGATCACTTCACAAAAAGAACAGAAAAGGGTTTCTAGAGAAGTGAAACAGTTCAGGAAGGCAAATCTAACCAAGCAAAAAAAAAAAAAAAAAAAAAAAGAAAATGATTATGATCACAAATTTCATTCAGAATTATTTTAAGAAAAAGAGAGAGTGAGAAGCAGAATAACATCCTTACAGATGACGAAAAGGTATCAGAAAGGCATGCTCACAGATTAGATTAAAACTATACTCAAACAAAAGTAAGATAGGAAGTATAAAAACAAAATTGGAAACATAAAATCAGAAAATAGGAAAATTCAATAAATATTTAGAAAAAATAAAAAACATTTCAGAAATAAAGAATAAATGAGAAAGAAGGATTTTAAATAAAAAATGACTTAAGAGACTAGAAAGTGAGAGAAGTAAAAATTTTAAAATTAAAAAAATTAAAAGGATTTAAAGGTATTATTAAAAATATGACAGAGGGGGGCGCCTGGGTGGCTCAGTCGGTTAAGCGTCTGCTTTCGGCTCAGGTCATGATCCCAGGGTCCTGGGATCGAGCCCCGCATCGAGCTCCCTGCTCGGCGGGGAGCCTGCTTCTCCCTCTCCCACTCCCCCTGCTTGTGTTCCCTCTCTCGCTGTGTCTCTCTCTCTCAAATAAATAAATAAAATCTTTAAAAAAAAAAAATATGACAGAGGTTAGGCAAGGAAGATCCAATACATGTATACTAAGAGTCCTGAATAAGAAAATAACAAACAGCTCAAAAACTAAAGACCATATTTCAAGACAAATTCTTAATTTTTTAAAAAAGAATGAAAACATTTGAAAATTTGTATTGAAAGAGCATCCTACATACTGGGAAAGTCACTTGGAACAAACAAAGCTGAGATATATTCTAGTAAAATTGCCAGAAATTTTTGGGGCCTGAGTGGCTCAGTTTGTTAAGTGACTGCCTTCAGCTCAGGTCATGATCCTGGAGTCCCAGGATCAAGTCCCGCATCGTGCTCCCTGCTCGGCAGGGAGTCTGCTTCTCCCTCTGACCACCCCCCCGCCACTTCTCATGGTCTCTCTTTCATTCTCTCTCTCTCAAATAAATAACAAAATTTAAAAAAAAAATTGCTAGAAAATTTTTTTTATTGGACAACCAGACAATAAAGGCCAAGTCATTCATAAGGAAAAGAACAGTCGATTATCATCAGTCTTTTTGACAGTGCTTTATGCAGGAGTCAATTGAATAGCATATTTAAAAATGCAAGGAAAGAAAAGTGAGCTAACAATTTTATGTCCAGTTTTTTATAAAAGAAATGTTCAGTCTCATTCAGAGTAATAAAAATATAAACCAAAACCATAGTAAACTATTACATTTCACATATTATATTTTCAAAGTCCCAAAAGTTTGGTAACTGTGTGTGTGTGTGTTTGTGTGTACATGTGCATGTCTGTGGTAGTGTGAGATAATAGGAATTCTCATAAATTTCTGGAAAAGTACAAATTAATGTCATTCCATATAGAAGAATATTTGTCAAGATCTATCTATAAAATGAGTGCTGAAGCTCTTTAATGCAGCGATTCCTCTTGCAAGAATTTATCATGCAGATATACTTCAAAGTAGGAAATGGCATATAAAAGGCAGTATAACAAATTTTTAGTAGCAAAATCCTGGAAATCAAATTTATCTTTAGCAAAATGGATAAACTGTGATGTATTTGTATGCAATTTGAAAACCATTGATAAAGTTATTTGCTGTTATGAAAGGTGATTAATCTGTATAGTTACTTGTGGTTCTGGGACCCAATCCCAATGTGTGTGTTGGGGGTTCCCTACAACACCAAGAAATGCTCTAATAATTCTCTGGACACCAAGTGGATGTCCTACAATTGAACTCAGTTCTGACATTATTTACTAGGAGGTACTGTCAGATCCCACGGGTTAAGGGTTCAGTCCTACATGACTGCCTCCTCTCCAACTTGAGAGACTCTAATGTCCCAAGGCCAGGTTGGCTATAAAGCCGAACTGATAGATTCAATCTCCAGCTCTTCCTCTTCCCTGGAAATCAGGGGTGGGACTGAAAGTTCCACTTCTATTCATGGCTGGTTTCCCTGACAACCAGCCCTGTCCTCAGTTGCTTTCTGAAAATTACCTCATTCATTTAACCTAGGTGTGGTGGAAAGGGGCTTGTGAATAACATGACACCCACTTCACTTTATGGCTCTGAAGTGTTTTCAGAAACTCAGGACAAGAGACCAACTATTAGGACAAAAATGCTCCCTTGCTTTTATCACTCAGGAAATTCCAAGGGTTTTGGGAGCTCTAAGCCAGGAACTATGGACAAAGACCAAATACATATTTCTTACAAATCATAATATAACAACAGTATAATAAAACGCATAACAGTTTATATAGTATTTTGTCATTTATGAAAAAAAGATGAAAAGATCTGGATGTGCGTGTACAGGTGTTTGTTTGCTTATACATGCAACAAATATGTCTGAAGAGATTTAAAAAATGATAAGTTTTTTTCTCTGTGTAACTGTATTAAAGGACCAGAAGAAAGAGTGTAAAGAAAAATTTCATTGTATACTGTATTATTCTGATTGGACTACCCCAAGACAAAATACCACAGACCGGGTGGCTTAAACAACAGGAATTTATTTTCTCACAGTTCTGGAGGCTGATGTCCAAGCAAGATGCCAAAAGGGTCGGGTTCTGTTGAGACCTGTCTCCATGGCTGCAGATGGTTCCCTTTTCATGTCCTCACATGGCCTTTCGTGTGTGTGTGTGTGTGTGTGTGTGTGTGTGTGTGTGTGTGTGTGGTAGAGAGTGAGAACAAGAGAGATCTGGTATCTTTTCTTCTTCTTATAAGGACATTAGTCCTATTGGATTAGGGCTTCATCATATGAACTCATTTATCCTAACTACCTCCTTAAAGGCCGCATCTCCAAATACAGTCAGTGAAATAATAGAGATTAAAAATGATGAAGAAAATTGTTAGTTACAAAGTAGAGAGGAAAGAGATTCAAAATAAGAGAAACTGGAATTCCTGAAAAATTCATACAAATCTATAAGGAAGTAATGAATACATCAGTCAAGTAACTAAAAATTAGCCAAAAGTCATATGAATCATTGATGGGAAAAGTGTAATGCATGGAGTTATTCTCATCCTATACTGCTGGGATTACATTTGTATATACCTTAGGCCTATCTGTAAAGATATTTGACAATTTGCTCCTGAATCTTAATATAGTCATTACTTTAAAAATTACATTTCTAGGAATTCTGTCCAGAAGAAATTATGTACAATATGGAAAAAACATTATAAGTAATGGCATTATAAGCAATGATGCATATATATGCAAAAACATTTATATCTACATTTATATATGTGTATATACATATATAAATATAAAACAATGGTGTAATTTATAATAGTGGGACTTGGAAATGAGGTAAATATTAAAGTAGTAGAATAAATTATGGTACACATATACTTATATGATAGTGTATATGCACTCATTAATATTGATAATGGAAATTTTAACTATGATATATGTTATTTTATAAAACATGCATTTTACAGAATTATATCTATTACATTCACTGAAGTGTGTCGATTTACATAACTAGAGAATTGCCTCCATTCCACTTAAGTTAACCACTCTGATGGATCTGCTTTGAATTTACCATCAACTGAAATTTATCAACTTCAGAAATCTCTTGAAAAGAACAATTTACTCTTGCTCACTTATTCCAACAATTTAGTGATAATATCTTAGATTATTATTTCATCCATTCTCCTCATTTCTTAAATTTCCAAATTTAGGATAAAATTTCCTTGTATCACTGTCCTTTAATGGTTAGGTGATAGAATCCCACCCTGTTTAAATCAAACTATTTTCTATTCTCAGACCCTAAAATAGTCCCTCCCTCTCTCTATGTCTGTCTCTCTCTGTCTCTATACACACATACAATCTGAAGTATATATATACACATATATGTGGAAATACATTTATGAATTAGTAAATAAATCATTGTCAAAATTTCTTTTTATTGAAGAAATCTTTAGCCCTCATTTTATGGAAACAAAACTAAGTAAGATTAATTAACTTGCTTAACAGAACACACTCATGAGTAAAATAGAATTCAGGTTAGCCCAAACCTAAAAATTGGACTCTTTCAAATATATATTCTCTATGCCTCGATTACTTACGCATTATCAACTACCCAGTGCAGTTGTTAATATGGAGAAAAGTAAAGATATGATGTTATCACGTAGATGCATTGGAAGAGTATCTAACCTACAGTGTCACATGGAAAAGAAAGATATTTCAGAAATGATGATGCCTGAGATAAGTTTTGAAGGATGACTAGAAGTTAGCCAAATGTAGATGCTTGGAAATGCTTTCTAAGAAGATGAAGAAAGTCACAGAAGTAAGAGAAAACATGACCTCTGTGGAACAGACATGCTGGAGGGGCCTGTGTTCAGGGCTTCTGTAAGGCAGTAGTTAGAGGTGAGTTTAGATAATTGAAACAGTAACTTATCATGAAGCCTCATAAATGATATTCTAAGAATTGTTCATTTCCTCTTGAATAATTGACTGTAAGACCCCTAAACATTCTTGGTGCAAGCAATGGTTGTGGTGAAAGAGGACGATTAATTAATTAAATAAATATTATCTGCTACAATTTCTTCAAGTCCAGAAAAACCCAACCAAGACCTCAGAAGGAGTTTCCATCTTTTCCTGTCCTGGGCTCCTGAGAGGGATGAAAGGATGTAGGAAAGGATGCTGAAGGAAGACTAGATCAGACAAGGTAGATATGTGCCTTTGTGTTTATTGATGACACTGTTTTCATCAGATGCCACTGCAGGAGTAACATGAGCGAGCACTCTAAACGTCTTACCTTCTGTCTCTGGTGACATAAAATTTTGACCTATTTATCTATTCAATGCTGGCTGACAGTCTGCATGGATTTATGGAGGGCCTTTATTACTATGAAGATAGTCATCTTTCCTGAAATATCTCTGTGAATTTTAATGCTTTATCTACCTAACTATAACAACTACTTAAAGAATAGTTCTGTTTTGGCTGACCTGCTGCATCACATGCTTTCAGTCTAAAAGAAGTGGCAGTCACAACACTCTAAATACCTATTTAATGCCTTTTTTTTTTTTTTTTTTGCAATGCAGCAATAAAGCTTGAGTCAAAATCTGAAATTTCAATTGAATTGTTAGTATTTCTAAGTCAAAATAAATAAAAATTGTGAAGGAGCTTCGGACTCATCATGAAAACTCTATTTCTTTAGGAAATAAAGACTTGACAGGAAAAATCAGTTTCACAATAGACATTGTGTCATTTCAAATCTATTTTCAGTACCATCTGTCACCATTTTATCCAGTATTTTCACTCTAGATTGCATTTTCTCATTGAAGATCTCAGTGTAGGAACTCTCTTAAAGGGGTCACATGAAGGTTAACTAAACCTTCAGTGATAGAAACTCTATAAAGGAATTCGTTCTCACAGATTGTCAATTGGTGATTTTTAACTGGCACTAATTTGACAGGCTGAAAATTAAAAGAAAATGTGAGAGGATTGAAACTTTTAGCTACATATATAATTTTCAATAGTGACTTGCCACAAATAAAAGATTACTCTTTAGTTTCAAATACTAAAGGGGAAAATAAAATATTTTGCTATATATATAGCATATATAATTATTATAATTAATATATAATTTGTAACATATGTAATATAGATATTTAAGTGAAAATATTTTTCAGAAAACGATTTATTAGCAGCATATATTGTGAATAATTGAAGACTTTGGGCTTCAGTAACTTGAATAAGAAGGAGTCCTCTGAGGAGGCATTAATTTTATCCAGTTGAAAAACCTGATTTATTAAACATGATGTCATTTTTCCCATTTTTTGTTGATAATCATTCACATATGTAACCACTTATATTTAAGATTTAGGCAGAATGTTTAGTGCTTAGAATCTGTTCCTCAGAATAGAATTCTTAGGATGCTACTGAGGACTCTTCAGGACTTGCCCCATTTTACCCATGGATCCACTGTGTTAGTTTCTACTCTCATTCTGTAGTTTACTTTTTTTTTTCCTTTAGCATTTATCATGGATTTTTTTTTTTTTTTTACTATGCCTTTTACTCTGTCTTGTTCATTGTCTCACACAAGGATATATGTTCGTGCAAGCAGATTTCTGTTTCTATTTGTTTACTGCTAACCTTAGAACCTAGAAAAATATCTGGAACATAATGGACATTCAATACATATTTGTTGAATAAATATGTGCAGCAATTTACCTTTTGTTGGAAGAAACTGTGATCCAGAGGAATTGAATTATCCAAGGTTAAACAGCTAGTCTGTGGAAGTTTCAGAAACACAACCAGGTTTTGTATACCTAGAACAGTACATTTCCTATATTGTAAATTCTTCCATATGTAATCCATGGACAATATACATATACATGCACACACACATGCACATACACAATATATTATACACATGTAAAAATTTTGAACAAAAACTTTTCTCCTGTCCCCCATAGCACATACCCTCCCCAATGTCTATCACCCAGCCACCCCATCCCTCCCACCCCCCACCACTCCAGCAACCCTCAGTTTGTTTCCTGAGATTAAGAATTCCTCATATCAGTGAGGTCATAAATCAGAGGGGGAGATGAACCATGAGAGACTATGAACTCTGAAAAACAAACTGAGGGTTCTAGAGGGGAGGGGGGTGGGGGGATGGGTTAGCCTGGTGATGGGTATTAAAGAGGGCACGTTCTGCATGGAGCACTGGGTGTTATACGCAAACAATGAATCATGGAACACTACATCAAAAACTAATGATGTAATGCATGGTGACTAACATAACATAATAATAATAAAAAAAAAACACTTTTCTCCTGAATTTATTTTTATTTATTTATTTTTTTTAAAGATTTTATTTATTTGACAGAGAGAGACACAGCGAGAGAGGGAACACAAGCAAGGGGAGTGGGAGAGGGAGAAGCAGGTTCCCGGCCGAGCAGAGAGCCCGATGTGGGGCTCGATCCCAGGACCCCGGGATCATGACCCGAGCCGAAGGCAGACACTTAACGACTGAGCCACCCAGGCACCCCTTCTCCTGAATTTATTACAAATATTTTTCAAGAAATATTTTCTAATGGTACCACAATCCAAGAGTACTAAAAATGATTTGATATAACAAAAAGTAAAATTCATTTGTTTAAAAAACTTACAATGAATCAAAGTTGCCACTATATATTATGGATATGTTAGAGGTTTAGGAGACTATTGGATCAAAAATGACTATAATAGTCAGTGAATTTTGTATCTACATCTATATACTATATATGTATATATATGTATATATATGCCCTATATATTTATGTATATACATGCATGCTATATATACACATGCTATATATACATACATACACACTGTTTGTACATAAACAGACACATACATAATATGTAGGCACACACTATACATACACACAGTACCAAAATTACTTTGTTGATTTGAGTAGTAGATGAATACATTTTTTAACTATAAAATAACTTATTTTTAAGTAACTTTTTGGTATGTATTTTTCCTTTCCATTTCTGGTTAGCATTTGTTGTCACTAAGAAAAAGTAAAACTACTACACAAATAAAAACCCTCAATATCTTAGTAGAATATCCATTAAATTTCTGTTTTTTGCCATGAATGTATTTTTTGTGTGTGTGCTTTTCCTTAGTTCAAACTTAATCAAGATGACAGCAAAAAATAATTCTCTTTGGAGGTAAAGTGCAAATCAAGTCCCTGTCTTTTGCCTATGTAGTCCAGTCCACAAAGTACTGATTTAACTGCTTGACATCGTTCTTCTTGCCTCCAGCAAGTTTTTGATTCTTCTTTGGAGATTTACATAGTCTCAGTCTAGGTCATGCTATTGAGTTTCCACCCCCATGACCACAGGGGTTGCATCATGTCATCCAGGCCACTGTTTTCTTTACATTGGACAACTCATCTAGGTTGTCTCATCAAAAAATATATTGGACCGTTGAAGTGATTGGAAAAGAAGCTTCTTTTCTATTTGATGGAAACGTGGAGAGAAAAGTCTCTAGAAACATCTGGTAGCCATCTTTCAACAATGAGGATAGAAGAAATCCATCAGGAGAAGTGAGCTAAGTGGAACAAGGGGATGCAACACATCTGGATCCTGTTAATATCTTTTGTATCCCTGTATTTACACTCCAGATCTATTCCTGAATCTGTCAATAAACTGAATAAGTATAATTCCATTTTGTTAACCTTAACTTTGAGTGGGATTTTCTGTCACTTACAATTAAAAGAATATTTAGAATCCAATATTTTTTTTTTAAGATTTTATTCATTTGAGAGAGAGTGAGAGAGAGTGCACAAGCATGGGGGAGGGGCAGAGGGAGAGGGAGAAACGGACTCTGCGCTGAGCAGGGAGCCCAATGCGGAACTCGATTCCAGGACCCTGGGAGCATGACCTGAGCTGAAGGCAGACGCTTAACCAACTGAGCCACCCAGGTGTCCTAAAATCCAATATTCTTGATATTAAAGTTAAGTTACATGCACAGAGTTACAGAATAAGTACTACATTTATCTTTAGAATAACTTTAATGGCGTACATGTTTTTCAGATGACGTGTTCTTGCTCTTTAACTTAGGGTGGCTATTACTTTCAAACTAGTGTTCTTTATGAGTAGATTTGTAAATTCTCTCTCGTAACACTGAACATGTGTCCAGGAAAGTTAGTGAATGTGGAGGTAGCATTGTTATCTAACTGTGCCACTTGCCATTTGAGCTATTACTTCTTGATGAGCAAACAGAGGTCCCAGAAAACATTGAAATCACCTATTTGGTCCATGTTTCTGGGAATAAACTATGAAGAAATGAGGATATGTTTGAGTGGCTGCAGAAGTGGACACTGTGCCTCCATTTTAACAAATTCAAGCTGTCTTCTCACGTAATTTAAGAGCATTAGAACCTTAGTGACATGACCTTGTAGGTGTTCACTCAAAAATGTTCACTCAATCAACAAAGAATGTCCCACAAATATTCTCTCTCTCTTACACTATCACATTTTCTATGTCTACATAGTCCCTCTGAATCCCACAACTCAAATTTTCCTCCTGAAGTTCAGCATTTGGGAAGTCTCTAGATAGATTTTATATTTGCACATTTTCATGGGCTTCAGCATGGTCTGTGAACATAATCATCCTATCCCCCACCTGTTTCAGTAGGTACATCAAAGACAGGGAGAACTTCCTATGCAAAACAGGTATGTGTTCTAAGTAGAAGGGGGTGGGAGGATTGAGAGCAATGGGGTGGTTATAAAGGATCTCAAAACAATTATCTGCTCAAGGCAGTGTTTATTTACTTCCTTTTTTATTTTGTTTTGTTTGTTTCAAACTAATTTTATTTTCTTTTTGATTTTTCTTTTTTTAATTTTCTTTTTTTATTATGTATGTTAGTCACCATACATACAGTACTTCATTAGTTTTTGATGTAGTGTTCCATGATTCATTGTTAGTCCGGTGATGGGTATTAAGGAGGGCAATGAGCACTGGATGTTATACTTCTTTTGGTTGTGCTAAAGATCCAAAGAAAAAATACTGCTTTGCTTAATTTCCTCACAACATCCTTTGTTAAGTCTCAAGACAACATTGATATAATCACTTGTACTTTTCCTCTTACCATGATAAAAGAGTATTAGCCACCACTCTATTCTTTCTACATAATCCAAAAAACATGACCAAATTCTCTTTTATAGTCCCTGGGTTTTCTGAGAATTGCAGTGGATACAAAGATGTTCAAAACTAATTTTGTAGGACATTCCAGTATACATGAAAAAAAGAAAATATTTCTAGAATATTTTTCTTATATCTCAAAGAAAATAGAGTAGAAGACATAAGTTGAACAGATGAACTTTTTTCACATCTAAAAAAAACCTCACATTTATGATGGCAGGTCAGTTGAGATTTTGCTTATATGTTATTATATGCTAGTATGACTATTTAACTGGAATACAAAATAATATAATTTATTGTCTTAGAGCCATGTCTCAGACCAACCTAAAGGACTTTAGGAAGTCAAAAGCCAAAAGGTTGGTGATAATTATAATGCCCCCATAGTTTTATAAGATTTTTAGTCAAATATATCAACTTGACTATTTTTTATTAGATAACAAGGTAATCAAAACTTCAGACTAAATTTTCCTTCCTCTGACCTATTTATTCAGTTTTGAAGCAAGAACCACTAATAGCATAACAATTATCAAATGTATATTCATGTATTACTGTAACTGTTATAAATCCAATCAGTTGATTTGTGAATGCATTGCTTAAACTCTGTGATAATCTACAAGAGATGCTTAATTACTTAGTTTCAAGGACTCTATAATACTTGCAGTCTTAAAAACTTACTTTGTGCCCAGAGGGGATAATTACTAAACCATATATTAATATTTAGGGACATAATATATATATATATACACATATATAATATGTATATATATAATTATATATATATATATATATATATTTATATATTTGCTTCCAGAAATATTGTTATTGCCCTCATGTGTGGAGAGAGTTAAGTCATTATAATATTATAACAAGATTAGCATGATAGATGAACCAGAATAGATATTTAGGTACTAGATAACTGCCACATCACAGAATGGGAAGGGAGTTGTCTTTAATGACAGGAGTAATGGACCTTCTAAAAATTATTGCTGAAAGTTGGAGTAGAAAAGGCCATCACTGATTCCTTAAATTTAAGTATAGTTTAATACTGTTCTTATCTTCCAAAAATTTAAAATGGGTGATAAGAGTGTTTTCTTTCATTAAAAATGGTAAAGATAGAAATGATGATAGAGACAGAGATGTGTATATATGTTCTCTTGACAAATGGAAAGCCTGGTTTTCAGACTGCATGGATGCTACCTGTTTACTTTTAAAGTGTTATAAAATAGCAGCTTTGAAAAACTCAAGTTGTTGTTGTTGTTACCTGTTTGTTTTTAATCACTGGGAATATGATTAAGGATGTTAAATTTGAGTCTATTGTAAAGACTAAGATCACTGGATTCTTCTACATGATTTTTCCAGAGTAAATTTAAAAATATATTTGCTATGCTATATCCTCAAATGCTCAAAGTGAGAAATAAAAATATACTCAGAATATTCTGAATTAGACTTGACTACACTTGCTTAGACTATACTAACAAGACTCTGAATTTGTACCTTCCTTATTCTAAGAAATGATACTGAGGAAAAGCTGAGAGGAAGTATCCAATATTAGTAAATTGTTATAGTCATATAATTAAAGAAATTGTAAGCTTTGAAACTTGTGCTTTTGAAAAAAAGAGTGACAGCTGAAAAATTCTTTTAAATTCTGTGGACAATAAGAGAAAATAAATAGGAAAACTAGCAAATGCACACCATATTTAAGATGAAATATCTCTTATGTTGCTGAATTTTGATGGTTTAATATTATCTGTAGTGTAGTGAATTTCCAAGTATTCTGTGCTTAGAGAACTTTGGGTTCATTAACACAGAAGTCAAACAACAGCAACAACAACAAAAGGAATAACACTTGCTAAAAGATAAGTCAGGACCCATGGGAAAGCACAGGTTAAAGAGTGGGTTCATTAGAAACATGTGCTGTGCCTGAGAGTCATGGCTGGTTTCACGTGGCCAAAGATGTCGGTTAGAACCACTCTTGAGCTCATGAGGAGGTACCAGGGCCTGGACTCCCATTACCACCCAGGAGAGAGATTGCAGTAGTGATACAAGGCTGATAACCTCAGAAAGTAATTATATTAGAGTTTCAGGGTGATTTTGAATAAAAATTAAATAGGTCTGGTAACGTTCACCACATTCTTTTCTGCCATTTGACAAGATGTGAGCCGGCACTGACAGATTACTGTCACCATCACTCTAGTTGAGGTCTCCTGTGAAGACCAAATAGAATTGAGAAGCTATACTCAAAAGCCACCATTGAACACCCCTAGTCAATGTTGCCCAGATGTTTCTTGGTAGATGTTATGGAGACTCTATTCTTATAAAACTTATAACTCATATAAGATTTGTATGTTAGAATGTCCATTTTTTGCTAGCCTTCAAATGAAACCTTGTGTGACTACCTTACTCAGGAGCATCTCTGGAGTCTAGACTGAGGGAAGTTACCATGTTATGGAATTGTAACTCAAGCTCCATGAAAATAAAATGCCTTGCCTATAGTTTGCTTTTTGCTCTTCTTTTTTTCCCCAGTGTGCTTGTGTTGATGTAATGCTGTTGATAGCTGTTGATATTGCTGATATCTGTTCCTCAAAAAAAAAATGTTGCATTTTAATAGATCAGTATTACTAGAGAGTAAATTTCCATTTATAAACCACAGCAAGGCTCTAAGAAGACATTTTCTTTTATAAGGGCAGACATATAACATCTCATCTTTCCTCCTAGACCCACACATACTGCTGTGAGATAAATATTATGTTAAAATGATTTTGGACAAGTTCACTACTTCCTAATGCTCTCAAGCTAATTTATAAACTCTGAAAGCATGGGTTGTTTTCCATGTTACAAATTTTTTTTTAATAAACTGTTTTTTACAGCATTTTTAGATTTATAGAAAAATTCTACAGAAAATACAGAGAATTCCTATGTAACAACCCCCTCCCCAACCACACAGTTTTCCCTATTATTAGCATCTTGCATTTGTGGGATACATTTGTTAATAATGATAAAACTATTAATAAATTATTATTAACTAAAGCTCATAGTTTATATGATATTACATTACATTACAATTTACTCTTTATATTATACAGTTCTTTGACAAATATATAATGTCACGTATGTGTCAATACAGTAGCATATAGAATAGTTTTACTGCCCTAAAAATGCTGTATGCTTCACCTATTCATTTCTCCCTCTCCTCTACTCCCTGCTAACCCCTGTCAACCACTGATCTTTTTCCTATTCCTATAGTTTTGTCTTTTCCAGAATACCATATAGTTCAAAGCATACAATCTGTAGCCTTTCCAGACTGGCTTCTTTCACTTACTAATATTCATTTGGCTTGATAGATAATTTCTTTTTCTTGTGGAATACTAATTCATTGTATGACTATACCACAGTTTGCCTATTTACCTATTGAAGGTGATCTTGGATGCTTCTAGGTTTTGGTGATTATGAATAAAGTTGCTATAAACACCCATAGGACAGTTTTTGTGTCAATTTTCACTTTATTTTGGTAAATATTTAGGATCATAATTACTGGATCATATGATAAGCTTTGTAAGAAACTACAAAAAGAAAAGAAACAAACAAGCAAACAGGAATAATATGATAGTTCTCAAAGATGAAAAAGTATAATTATGGGTTTTTTGTGTCTGGCTCTGTCATTATATCTAATGTCATTCAAACCTACACTTCTCTTTTCCAGAAGGTAGCTTACTGAAGATAATTTAAAAATCAATACTTATAATTTGTTTTGATTCAAGGGGCATTATTTCCCATGCCTGAAAGATTTTCTCTTTGCTTACTAGAAAGCCAGGGCTCATCTGTCAGTGATGTAAATCATTGTTTTCTTTCTGCTTTGTCACAATTTGCCATTCTTCACATGGCTAAATATGCCCATTTCCATCATCTCATCTGATGGTAATTGCTAAGATGCTATCATGCTTTCCCAAGACTTCCTGTTCCCAACATTAACATTAAGAAAATTCTCAGTGAGGGGCGCCTGGGTGGCTCAGTAGTTAAGCATCTGCCTTTGGTTTAGACCAGGATATCCAGGTCCTGGGATCTAGCCCTACATCGGGCTCCCTGCTCAGTAGGGAGTCTGCTTTTCCTTCTCCCTCTGCCCCTCCCCCTGCTCGTGCTCACTCTTTCTGTCTCTGTCTCAAATAAATAAATAAAATCTTTAAAAAAAAAAAAAGAAAATTCACAGTGAACTGGCAAAGCTAGAGGTTTATGTTGGTGGAGTTTCCGCCTTCTCAAACTTAGTCAAAAACTTTGAATTTCTTTAAAAAAGTTAAATAGATAAAGGAAGTATAGAGCGGCTATTTTTTCTCATAAATTCATTAGAATACATCAAGGCTTTCAATAGAAAATTTATTCATAGAAAGTTAATATTCAATGAAACACAAAAATATCAACTGTGACTTATAATGTAGTTGTTAGATACACCTTTACCTGTGAATATATTCTATGTAATATTTAGTAGCATTTTATTTCAATCTTAATTGAATATGGTTTGAACTTTTTGATATATTTTCAAAGTTTTACACCCATAAAACAAATATTCCCCTAGAATAACTATTGTACTTTCACATAGACCTAAGAAACCCAATTTGGGAAACTTAATTGGCTGCCATATTAATGCAAAAGATGTTCTTTGAGGGCTTAAACAGTGCAGGCACTAACTTACTCAAAGAGAGGAAAAACAAAATGTAGGTATGAGCATGTTGTAGTTGGAAGGTATTAAAAGGTCTAGCTTCATTAGAATGGAAGGGAGTTCTATCTTAAACTTCAGTGTAAAAGAAGGTAATTTACACAATCTGGGCCAGATATTGGAAAACTTGACATGCCAGGCTAAGGTGTTTTGAGCTTCACCCTCTAAGCAATAACGTTTGTTGCCATGATCATATTTTATGAAATTGATCTGGAGATAGAATACGACATATATTAGAGAGGAGAGAACCTCTATGAAAGGAAGTAAAAAATGAGGTGAAGAGAGTCTAACCTGGGATGATAGAAGGAGAAACTGAAATGAATCTGAGTCAATGAGATTTTGTAAGAAGATGGACAAAGGAATGACGGTGGTCATAAAGTAGCACACATGTGTTGCAGAAGAATAAAGGGATAAAAGTAATTAAACACCTAATATATATCAATAATTGTTAATAAGCTCTTTCACTTTTCAGTTAAACCTCATAGTAACTTATAAACTTATGAAGAAGTTTTTATTATCTACATTTTCTTAGATATGTAACTGAGCATCACAAGAAGTAAAAAGTAAGATATTTGCAGAGAGGATGTATGAACCCAGATATTTTCACTCTAAATCCAGTAAGTTTTTCTCAATGTAAGACAGCTATTTTTATATTAAAATGAAATAAATAAATGATCAAACCAGGCATAATATTTCTGAACTTGGTAGGAAGTGTAGATTTTAAGATTACAAATAATTGCTTTACTTGTTTTTCTCTTCAATTTGTATTTCTTCTGTTACTAGACAGACCAAACATGGTTTTGATCCATTTTTAATTTTTCATTGGGCCTTTTTTTTAATCTTTTGTATTTGAGTGTCTATATCTGTATATGAATAATTAATATATCAATTACTTTTACCTATTTTGTCAAAGTATTTTTATTCATTTGTAAAAGAGATATACAATTTAAAAATATAAACTGAATATCTAATTTATTGCAAATATTTCTTGTTCTTAATTTACTTTCAGTTTATACTATTTGGGATGATTATAAATACACATTTTTCTTTGTTTTCAAAATATTGTTTTTTGGTGAATTCTTCATAGTTTTATGTCTTCAAAGAAATAGTATAGTGTAATTTTTCTTAATTTTAGTAGGTCATGAATACCTTATAAAATGAGAGATGTTGCTTGTACACATAAACTGTTTTGAATATAGCTTGCCCACTTTGGTATCCCTCCCCATTTTGAATCCTCTCTTTCCCAGGATGAAGCTCAAAACTACATTTTCCAGCATCCCTTGCAACTAGGTTGTATAGAGAAATTTAAACCATTATACCTTGTCAGAATAAGAAAGATGATGTGCAAGTTGAGTGAAGCTGAATGGCTCTTCTGGCAAGGACAGTCATGTAGTCATTTGTTTTTCTCTGTAGCGGCTTGGCAAAGGTTCTAGTGTCTGTCGCTGTGATGGTGTCAAGAGGGATTTCTACTGGAACAGTCAATAAGGTGATTGGATATTTCTCCTGACTACATCTCTTCTGATTGATTACATGGCTCGCTATGCATTAAGAAATTATATTTAGCTAACTAATACTTTGATCTGAATCTGTTTCTGTTTTGTCTAAACCTATCTGCAAATAAATTCCAACCAATACAAAAAATCTTATAAAATATGATTCTCTTTTCAAAAAAGATACAAATGTGTGTTTTGTAGCAGAGACTACTGCCTTTCTCCTAATATTCATTCCTCATGTTAAGTAATAAAAGCTTGAGTTCTAATTACATAAAATTCTTTCTAGAATAAAAATTCCCCAATTTCCTTGCAGTTAGAAATGACTAGATATACTTAAGTGAATGTCCCATTAGAAATTTTAGTAACTAGGGGCACCTGGGTGGCTCAGTTTGGTTAAGCGTCCAACTCTTGGTTTCAGCTCACGTCATGATTTCAGGGTCATGAGATCAAGCCCTGGTCAGGCTCCACATGAAGCCTACTTAAGATTCTCTCTCCCTCTCTGCCCCTCCTCTGCTCATGCTCTCTCTTTAAAAAAAAAAGAAAAGAAAGAAAGAAAAGAAATTTTAGTAACTATGATTAAAGGGCGATGCACACTCTTCTTTATCATTTGTTCATCCAGCTGACCTTCAACCACAAGAAGGAAAATATGTGTTGAGGATGAGGGAGCAAGAAAATAGAAGGAATCTTTGGTCACTGGTAATTGTAGATTTACCTTAATGGACATGAATTGCTTCCTTCTGGATATCACACATGTGGAAGAGAAATAAACCTCAATTAGGAAAGACTAAAAGTCATTTCCATTCTTTAAAACTTCTCCCATTGAAAGGGAAGGTTACCTTCCTTTTCCTTGAGGAGAACACTGGCAGCAACCTCTTCGACCTCTGCTGCAGCAACTTCTTGCTAGACACGTCTCCAAAGACAAGGGAAACAAGGGCAAAAATGAACTATTGGGACTTCATCAAGATAAAAATCTTTTGCACAGCAAAGGAAAGTCAGCAAAACCAAGAGACAACCGACAGAATGGGAGAAGATATCAGATAAAGGGCTAGTATCCAAAATCTATAACGAACTTACCAAATTCAACACCCAAAGAACAAATAATCCAATCAAGAAATGGGCAGAAGACATGAACAGACTGCTCAACATCACTCAGCATCAGGGAAATACAAATCAAAGTCACAATGAGATACTACCTTATACCAGTCAGAATGGTTAAAATTAACAAGTCAGGTAACGACAGATGTTGGCGAGGATGCAGAGAAAGGGGAACCCTACTACACTGTTGGTGGGAATGCAAGCTGGTGCAGCCACTCTGGAAAACAGTATGGAGGTTCCTCAAAAAGTTGAAAATAGAGCTACCCCATGACCCAGCAATTGCACTACTGAGTATTTACTCCAAAGATAACAAATGTAGTGATCTGAAGGGGCATCTGCACCCCAATGTTTGTAACAGCAATGTCCACAATAGCCAAACTATGGAAAGAGCCCAGATGTCCATTGACAGATGAATGGATAAAGAAGATGTAGTACAATGGAATATTACTCAGCCATCAGAAAAATGAAATCTTGCCATTTGCAACAACGTGGATGGAACTAGACAGTATTACGCTAAGCGAAATCAGTCAATCAGAGAAAGACAATTATCATATGATCTCACTGATATGTGGAATTTAAGAAACAAGAAAGAGGAACATAGGGGAAGAGAGGAAAAAATGAAACAAGATGAAACCAGAGAGGGAGACAAACCATGAGACTCTTAATCTTAGGAAACAAACTGAGGGTTTCTGGAGGGAAGGGGTGGGGGATGGGGTGACTAGGTGATGGACATTTGGGAGGGTCTGTGTTGTGGGGAGCACTGGTGTTGTGTAAGACTGATGAATCACAGACCTGTATCCCTGAAACAAATAATACATTATATGTTACTTTTTTTTTTTTTTTTAAGAAAGCTCTATGATTGATTTTACTAACAGAATATGATGGAAGTGATTGCGTGCTGGTTAGCAGAACCAGGTCTAAGGGACAGGTAGCATATATTTTCTGTCTTTTGGTAAAACTTATTCTTGAAACACAGCTTCCATGCTGTGAGGAAGCCCAAACAACTCCATGGAATGATCACACTGAAAGGACCCAGGACTCCTGAAAGACTCAGCTGAGTTCTCAATTTCCAGTCAATTCCAGAATGTTTGCTGTAGAAAAAAATTTTGGATGTAGACCCTGTAGCTCCAGTGAGTTGCCTCAGATGATCCCCCTTGTAGCCTAACAGTATATTCCAGCTATTCCTTGCCCAAATTGAGGAAGAAAAGATAAGCAGCAACCAGAGGAAAATACCACGTGTTTTAGGCAAAATGTCAATAAGATACCCACATTGACCTTGTTTAAAGATCCCATAAAAGTGCCTAACATCTGCCAGACCAAATATTATGCCATCATGTAAGGACTCAAGTTATGTCAGAAAATTTGTGCACCCATAGCTTATCCCCCCTTCTCCAATTTTTTTTTTTTTTTTTTTTTTGCTAGAGTGGGGATGAAGTGTCAAAATATGTTGGGACACTTAGAAGTACTTCTGGGGAAGAAAGGAGGTCAACTTTGTCTATTTCCCCAAATACAAGTTTCCTTTCCAACTAAGGAAAGGGGAAGCGTGAGTATTAAAACATGGTCAAAACTTTTATAATTACTTTTATTTAGAATCCATCAATACAGTTAAATATATTAAGAAATATATTAATATATATAATTCTTAGGATAAAACTTATTTGCCAAGAAAAAAACTATTTTTCAAATTTCACCATAGATGTAGAATAAATTTTCTAAAAATGATCTCATTTATTTAATGAACTATGCTAATTATCTGTTTATTTTTATTTTTGTTTTTTGCTAATATCTGTTTATATAGATGTTTCAAATAAACAACTTACTTAAGGAATTTTGAAGCCTGAGAAAGCTTCTGAAAAACCTTTAAATGTACTTACTTTCTAACGTTAATATAAGTTAAATAGTGTATTGTTTGATTTAACTTATTGTTCTCTGCCTGGTTTCATAAGCCAGAAAACAATTTAATCTCTGTTGAAATTCAAAAAAAAGAAGAAGAAAAAACATTGAGTCATTGAGTTTTTCTCTGATAAGTTTGAATAAATCCTATAAGATTTATCTTTTAAGTGACTGTTATCATTTTCCACACAGCTGACAAACATTTAATTTTCTGTTTCTTCTAATGGTGACTAAAGCGACAGCTCATTTTCATTCCAAACTATTGTTGAGTTTAGCATAAAATATGTTACTATTCCATTATACTGCACCTATATGATTACTACTTTATGGGGGTTCTTTTGTTCGCTTTTTATTTTTTGCTTTTTCTCCCATTTTCCACTTAACCACATTTTGTGACTGTCCCAGTATTTATTTAGGATACTAGATTTTTTCTTACTGATTTAGTGATATCAATGAGCATAAGCCTCTCTAAGTCTCATTAGCTTGGATCATGGGTGGTCTCCAACAAGACAGTCAATCTAGGGATGACCCTGGAGTCATTGTAAAGAGAAGGCTATGGAGTTTAGGATTTAAGGCCCTTTGCTTTTCCAGACCTCTTCTGTGGCCCCTATTTACATGGAGACATGCTTTTGTAAAATTTTCAAAAAGAAAAAAAATCTGATTTCCAGAAACAAGTTTAGAATATTTCAATAAAACAAGAAATTACAGAATTCTTGTTTGGGCACATATGAAGGTCTTATATTTTCTTATATTTAAGTTTATTTGATAAATAACTGAAAGAAATCCAGCTATATAATTGATATAAAACAAGGTGGCAAAGAAATATTAATAAAAATATTTGTTATTGCAAAGCTGATAACAAAGAAAAAGAAAAAAACAAATCAGAAATTCATAAAAAGGAAGAAATTGGAAGAGAAAATTCATTAAAAACAAATGCACTGAATAGATCATTAAAAATATAATTTTTGAAAAATTAAAAGAGGAACATTTTGAATAGATAATTGTTTTAAAAATTTTATTAATGAAAAGGAATAACCTGTATGAAGACTACAGACAAATATATTTCTTGTTAATTTGACACAAAATACATCAACACAGATAGCATAAAATGTATAGTAATAAGCCAAGGCAGTTAGGACATCAACAACAAATTGGTTGATGATTATTGTCTACTCAGAGTACTTCAGATTATTCACTGTACCAGTAAACTTGAGACACTGTAAAATCTAACAACAGATATATGAAATAAACTAATTGCACTTCAAATTTGATCCTAAAACTTTACAGAACATCACCTATAACAAGTTATTAAGCCAACATGAATATTTTACATTAGCAATGATATAAAAAAAATTTGATCAAGCATAGCAGAAGTTTAAATTATCTTTCTTCTCAGTGTGTAAAAAATTAATATTATCAAACATGAAATAGTCATCAGAAATTATGGTCAAAATGTAGAGGGAAGAGGTGGTTTTTTGTTTGTTTTTTTTTAATTCCAGTATAATTAATGTACATTGTTATATTAGTTTTAGATGTAAAATATAGTGATTTGATCCTATACATTACTCAGTGCTGATCATGATAAGTGTACTCTTAATCCCCTTCGCCTGCCTCACTCATCCCCTCACCTATCTCCCTTCTGGTAACCACCAGTTCTCTATAGTTAGTCATGTAGAGGAAAGAATTTCAATAGCTGTGCCACTAATTAATTAATAAAATAATTTTGTTATTTTTCTGAATAATGAGGTATTTGTGGTATTTGTAAACATTTTAAAATTAATTTGTTGTATTTTATTCTAATTCTAAATGGTAATAAATCATTTTAATCTAATTCTTTATTTTAAATTCCTATTATTTTCTTACAAATGCTCTTGAATTAGCTATTATTGCAAAACAGATTACCATAACTGTGTCAGTTTAAAATGCACACATTTATTATCTCACAGTTCTTTGATCAGGATTCAGAGCATGGCTTACTTATGTTTTCTGGTCAGAGTCTGACGGGGTGTCAGCTGGACCACATTCTCATCTAGAGGCTAGAATGGTGAAGAATCTCCCCTTCCAAGTTCACTCAAATTCTACCTCATGAATTTGACCTAAGAAGCAGGAAAAAAAAAAAAAAATTACTGTCAACCTGAAGGTATATAGACATAGTTTTGCATCATAGGGGATTGCCTTCATCCTTTTTTTAAAAAGATTTTTATTTATTTATTTGAGAGAGAGAGTGAGCACAAGTGGGGTGAGGGGCAGAGGGAGAAGCAGACTCCCCACTGAGCAGAGAGCCCAATGTGGGACTCGATCCCAGCACCCTGAGATCATGACCTAGGCTGAAGGCAGATGCTTAACTGACTGAGACACCCAGGAATGCTACCTTCATCCTTGATACCTGTTAGCTGAGATTTTGGCAAATCTCTTTTTCATAATTATTTGGTATGGCAGATCATTGTGCACAGATTCTCATTTATTTTTCGTTGTTGAGAAGATCTTTATGTCATCTCTTCTACTACCTCAATCTGTTTTTTGAATCTCTGAACTGATGTAGTATATAAAGATTACTTTTAGAGCATGTATTCTTACTAGCATTCTTTCTGGGTGGGTCTACTGCAACTTATTTAAGCTTGATTTTGAGCATTGCAGTGTCAGGATGAAATATCATATCCTATCATCCCTAAGTAGTTTTTCTGAAACAGCTAGGAAATATCTAAATGGATGTAGGTAATAGGTGCTGAGAGCAAATCAGATATAATGCTTGTGCAGGGGTAGGGTTCATAAGAGGTTGGTGGTCACTGGGTAATAAAAAATTGTCTGCGCCCATGATTGTACAAGCCAGTGATAGCCAACAAGGGTGGGAAAGATGCATCTTCTAGTGTCTTATTGGCCTCATAGTATGCTCTATTCCTGGGATTACAGTGTTTTGGGCCACGAGTAGTTTTTCTTGACAGTTTTGTTAGGTTTATGGGTAGGGGAAATGTCACTCACATAAATATCCAAATATACCCATACTTCTGGCTTGAACTTTTGAATAGCTTGGTTTAATTTATTTTTTTTAAAGATTTTATTTTTATTTATTTGACAGAGAGAGACACAGCGACAGAGGGAACACAAGCAGGGGGAGTGGGAGAGGGAGAAGCCGGCTTCCCGCCGAGCAGGGAGCCCAATGTGGGGCTCAATCCCAGGACCCTGGGACCATGACCTGAGCCAAAGGCAGACGCTTAACGACTGAGCCACCCAGTCACCCTGCTTGGTTTAATTTAAACCAAGCTGTGACTAAGGCTACTTCACAACTATATAACCAGTTCCAGAACAATGTTGGAATATATGTATTTATATAAATATAAATATATGTATTTATTTAACTGGATAGCTATAATTGTATTTAAGTTGGGAAGTAGATGACAGAGTAAAAATATTAGTCATTGTCTGGGTAAACTGTGAAATTCCTTGTTGGAATCAATTTCATTCCACAGGATTGGAGAGAAGTTGGAAAAAAAAAAAATCTGGTTGGATAGTGAAATCTTGAACAGCTATTCTCACAAAAATTGTAGGAAGAGTATTTTTACTCTGTAATAAACACAAAATAATCAAAACTTTAGAAGTTATTACATGTGATAGCTCCTTATTTTGTCACCAAATCATGTTTGCCATATTTGACCCATTAATTTCTTCTGCATAGAGAATTAGCATAATCTCATATTTAGTAAAACGTAGCCTATTTAGCTATCATCAAGAACAAAGCTGTGCTTTAGGTTTGTCTCTTAATTGCTGCTCTTTTCTTTTCTCAATGTTCTTTCTTCCGTGCACTCCAAAAGACACATCTTTAACTTTTAACAGATTCTCAAAATAAATAGCAACTTGTCATTGTTTAGAGGCTTATTCTTCATCCCCCAAATAATTAGAAATATTTGAAAAGCACTAGAAAATACACTTAAATATAAAAAATAATATATACAATTTGAGCAAACTCAGAAATCATAAATACATAATAGTGTTTACAAGCTTCTTTCTGAAAATATGAAGTCTAACTGCAAAGCCAGTGTACACAAAATCTATAATTTAATTGGGAAAATGTCATAAAGATCAATGAAAGAATATTTTAAATATAATCTATGCAAGTGATTAATCTCAAGATAGTTTTATCATGTTTTCCAGTCTTGAGAAATAGCAGCAGTTTATACTTTAGCTTATTTTAAAAAGTTAAGCATAAGAGTGTTGATACATTAACTCTATAGATGTTTGGAATTAGACATTAACCTAGGACAATAATATGTTATTTTCATTTCACTAAGAGTGAGAAGTATGGAGTAATTACTCTGAGGACTTCTCTATAATTAACATTGCAGATTGCAAATATTACACCACTAAAGTACACTTAAGAAATTAATACTTCAGAAATCAAAACAAAGGTAAAACATTCCTAGAACTCTTGGAGGAATTTGTGCATGTGCAAGCATTTCTGCTCTTCAGTTAAGAATACAATTTTACACAGTGCACCTCAGTGTAGGTGCCTGGGCTCTGGGTCCAGATGGATCACAGATACACATCTAAACTTTTCTGCCTCGTAGCACTGATTCAGTCAAGGCACCATCGACTCCAAGTCCTCAGTACTTTTATCTGTAAAGGTGGAATAAAAGTATCTATCTCATATGTTACCGTAAGTGTTAAATTATGGTAGATGATAACTATGGAGTGCTTAGTGGGCAGTAAAAGAGAAAAAGGACCTTAGTAGTTATTGTTGATGTTCATGTTATTTCTCCTTCTTCTTCTTCCTCCTCCACCTCTTCCTCTTCTTCCTCCTCTTCCTCTTCCTCTTCTTCTTCCTCCTTTTCCTCTTCCTCCTCCTCCTCCTTCTTCTTCTTAATATTTTTAAATTTATTTTATATTTTATTTTATTTTTGTTACCAGTCCATGTTATTTCACTGTATCCATTTCTTACAAACTCAGAGGGGTCTTTCCAAAGTGAAATGTCACAAAATAGAAGGAATGATCATTTGACCATCAGGAAAAAGATTTAACAAATCTGATTGAATCATAAACTAATTGAGACATGAAACCACATGTAATTCATATCCACATACATACAGTAGGTACCCTTGTATAAATTTAGTCTATAATCTATAACCATTAATAGGATTAATCTAAGTAATTTAGAAAAGTACTGTGAGAGTGAGTGAATGAGTGAGTGAGTGAGTGAGATAATGATAGAGATGAATAAAAATGATGTTGGGACATTAAGATAAAAGCAAAACAATGAAAAGTGTCAAGAGAAGAATATAGGTGCATTTGGGGGAAAATACTAAGAATAACTGCTTTTCAGTAATACATGTTTCAGTGGTTATCACAGGCTTCTTTGTGGTCTCATGATACAAAAGTGTAATTTTTTAGTAGCAAAGATAATTTTGGACTTTGCAGTCAAAGAATATTGGTATAGTTTAAAATGTCACTAATTAATGTCAATGCCTGATTACACCTGAAATTGATTTTTTGATTGTTTGTGTTTGGTAACAGAGCTACTACTGAATAATTCTGGTATATCATTTCATTAAATATATGTGACCTGGCTTACCTTTATGAAAACCACTCAATTTAATTGCAAGGGAAATACTTTTTATAATATGCCTTCAGCTACAGGTACAGATTTATTCTGAAGTAATTAATACTATTACTCTCTTTCTTTTCTTCCTGTCTAAATCTTTTAAGAGACAATTGTGTATCAATGAAAATAGCCTTGATGTTAAAATATAATAATAATTATAATAATGAAGAAAATAATAATAAATGATAGAGAACTCTGTACTATTTATTGAACTCTTACTGTAGGACAGATACCATGCTAAACATCATTCTCACATTTTATGGATTAGGTATAATAATCTTCTTTTACTAATGAGAAAATTTTATAAAATAATAGCTGTGAAAGAATAGTTCAATATAATATAAAAATAATATTTACTCAGCTGTTCTACAAAACCTCAGGAGGGTTTAGTTCTTGCTGTTTCCTCTGCCTAAAATGTTTCTCGCTCCAGTTTTCAAAGTCTGCCACATTTCCTTCAAATACCATCTTGAATTTTTCTTTTTTTTTTTTTTTAAGATTTTATTTATTTATTTGAGAGAGAGAGAATGAGAGAGAGCACATGAGATGGGGGAGGGTCAGAGGGAGAAGCAGACTCCCTGCCGAGCAGGGAGCCTGATGTGGGACTCGATCCAGGGACTCCAGGATCATGACCTGAGCCAAAGGCAGTCGCTTAACCAACTGAGCCACCCAGGCACCCACCATCTTGAATTTCAACACCTCTTTCATGTCACTAAATATTGCCTAACATGATATTATTTCTTTAGTTGTTAGTTTGTTCAGTGGTTTTACCTTCAACAGAGTGTAGTTTCAGTGAGAGAAGGCGTGTGGTGTATTGTGTTTGCCACTATGTCTCCAGGGTGCAAGAGTGCCAGGGACATTGTTGGCATTTAATACATAACTGCTGAATGAAAAATCTGTCTGTTCATGTAAGGGCGTAATATAAAATGAAGTATATTGGTTGGTTATTTTGTGTTGCCTTTGCAAATATACCTTCCACCCTTCTCTGTGCCTTAGGTGGCTATTAAAATAAGTTCCTTTGCCTTTTCAGTTCCTTTATGGTTCCTAAAATGAGAAATACTTCCTGGAAATCAGCAAATTGGTGGAGGATGATGGTGGGGTATTCATTGTTCTTGTTCACTGTGCCATGCCACAGGTTGCCAGTGAGGTAATTATGTTCCTCTAAAAAGAACCTCTGCTCTTTCCAGCAGCCTTCTCCCAGTGCTCCAGCTCTTGTCAGACAGTTTTCATAAATACTTTATCCCCTTTAGGTCTAGGTTGATAGCTGATTCCAGCATTTTTTAGCCTCTGCATACTTCAGTATGCCTCAGTGGTTCCTGTTAACTCTGCCCATAATTTTAAAATTGATGAAGCAGAGAATGAGAGATGAGGCTTGATAGATGGACAATTGCTCACACTATAAGTTGCATAAATTGGTAGGAATTTTAATATTTTGAAGGTAGAGTGTACCAAACTTGTTAATGGATTAGATGTGGGATGTAAAGTAAGAAGTATAAAGGGCAATTTTTAAAATTTTGATCTGAAAAATAGAGGGGCCAGAGGTGCTATTTATCATTTTGGTGAAATTTGTGGTTGGTCAGGTTACTGAGAGGAAAATAAAAAATTCTAAGACATACTGATTTTTAAAACCTATAAAATACATAAGCCTATAAAATTTATATTGACCATGCAAGGGGATTTTTTTAAGATTTTATTTATTTATTTGACAGAGAGAACAAGAGAGCACAAGCCGAGGGAGAAGCAGAGGGAGATGGAGAAGCAGGCTCCTTGCTGAACAGGGATCCCCATGTGGGGCTCGATCCCAGGACCCCAGGATCATGTCCTGAGCTGAAGGCAGACGCCTAACCAACTGAGCCACCCAGGCGCCTCATGCAATGGGATTTTTAAACTTTTTCTTTTAAGAGAAAGTGGAGGCAGGAGGGAGAGAGAGAATCTTCAGCAGGCTCCAAGCCCAGCATAGAGCCCACTACAGGGCTTGATTTAATGGCCCTGAGACCCTGATCTGACCCAAAATCAAGAGTCACACTCTTAACTGACTGAGCCACCCAGGCGCCCCCATGTAATGGGATTTTTAAATGTGGAGCTTGAAATAGGAAATAGGAACTTGACAGAAACAGAATTTATATACCTAGCCCTAGATGAGAGTGCATATAGGAGAGAAGATGACTAAGGGTGGAATCGTTTGCTACAGGCTTAGTGAAAATGTGGATTATTCTTACAATATAAACAAATTGACGACCAGAAAACCCTCCATACAATTTATCATTTTTATTATTTTTTATTTTTTTTTAAAGATTTTATTTATTTATTTGACAGAAAGAGACACAGTGAGAGAGGGAACACAAGTGAGGGAGAGGGAGAAGCAGGCTTCCCACGGAGCAGGGAGCCTGATGCGGGGCTCGATCCCAGGACCCTGGGATCATGACCTGAGCCGAAGGCAGGCGCTTAACGACTGAGCCACCCAGGCGCCCCAGACTACTTATCATTTTTAGTTTATAAATTATTTTAAAATGTTTAGCTGATTGGGCAACCAATGATCCTTTTGTTGCCTCCATAGTTTTGTCCTTTCCAGAATGTTACATAGTTGGAATCATATGGTATGTGGACTTTTCAGGCTGGCTTCCTTAACTTAGTGATATGTATTTAAGGACTTCTATGTCCTTTCATGGCTTGATAGCTCATTTCCTTCGTTGCTGAATAATATTCCATCATCTGGATATAGCACAGTTTTTCCATCCATTCAGTTCCTGAAGGACATTTTAGATGCTTCCAAGTTTTGGCAATTATGAATAAAGCTGCTATAAATATCCCTGTGCAGGTGTTTGTGTAGACATAATTTTTCAACTTATTTGGATGAATACCAAGGAGTATGAGTGCTGGATTGTATGGGAAGAATACGTTTAATTTTGTTTGAAACTGCCAAACTGCTTTCCAAAGTGGCTATATCATTTGCATCGTTACCAGCCATGAATAAGAGTTTCTGTTGCTCCGTATCCTTGCCAGTATTTGGTGTTGTCAGTGTTCTGGATTTTGACTATTCTAAGATATATGTAGTGGTATCTCTTTGCTGTTTTACTTTGCATTTCCCTAATGCCATATGATATGCAGCATCTTTTCATATGCTTATTTGCTATCTATATGTCTTCTTTGGTGAGATGTCTGTTCAGGTTGTTTGCCCATTTTTTATCAAGTTCTTTTTTAATTGTTGAATCTCAAAAGTTATTTGTGTATTTTGGATAACAATTCTTTATCAGATGTGTCTTTTGCAAATATATTCTCCCCACATATGGCTTATCTTCTCATTTTCTTGACAATATCTTTCACAGAATTCAGCTTATCAGTTATTTCTTTCATGCATGGTACCTTGATGTTGTACCTAAAAAGTCATCCATACCCAATGTCATCTAGATTTTATTCTGTCTTATCTTCTAGTTTTATAGTTTTACATTTTACATCTATATCCAAGATCCATTTTAAGTTCATTTTTGTGAAAAGTTTAAGATCTGTGTCTAGATAGATTTGTTTTTTTTGCTTGTGGATGTCCAGTGTATCCGGCACTATTTGTTGAAAAGACCATCTTTTTTCAGTTGTGTTGCCCTTGCTCCATTGTCAAAGATGAGTTGACTATATTTATGTATGTCTATTTCTGGTAAAATGCATTTTTCTTAGAATTCAATATTTCATTTAAAGTGTCAAATTCATTGTAAAGCTTTAGATAATATTTTATAATTATTTTTTCTAATATCTGCAGGATCTATTGTCTTATCTTTTAGCGGTTTTTCCCTTATTTCCTTGATTAGTTTTATTAGAGATTTAACAACTTGATTAATCTTTCAAAGAGGCAACTTCTGAATTTTTTTATTTTCTGTACTGAAGGATGGCTTTCCACATAGTTTGGCTTCTGTTCTACTTATTTCTTTACTTCAGCTTGCATTATTGTTCTTTTTATGTCTTATATAGATTGATCTTTGTTATCTAAGTGATTGTTGTTATTCCATTTTTTCCCCACTACTAGATGATTAATAACATCTATTTTTTTTCCTTCTAGTAGCTACATGACAGACTGCATGTTATGTCTGACTTTTCATAGACCAACTACCTTTAAACATTTTCACTTTCTGAACAATGAAATAACTTTACACCATTTAGACCTCTCTTGCATTTTGTGCTATATTTGCCATATATTATGTCTGTACATATATTTTCAACTTCTCAAGATATTTATTTATTGTTTTATTCTGTAAATATTTATGTTTACCATACATTTAACTGGAATTCCTCATTTCTTTCTGCATTTTGTTTCCATTTAGGGTCATTTTCTTTTTGCCAGAAAAAAAAAAATCACCAGTACTTTTAAATGGTAAAAATTAAAAACTAAAGACTAAATACTGTAGACTGGTGGTGATTAATTATATCAATTTCTCTTTGTCTGAAAATATGTTTCTTACACCTCCTTTGAAAGGTATTAACCTCTAGCCATGAAATTTTTAAGCAATCACTTATCAAAAGGGGGAAACTCCTTTTTTTTCTAGAGGTTAATACTAAATTAACCTCTAGAAATATTAACACCTCTTTGAAAGATATTAACCTCTAGACATATGAACTTATGTTGACATTCTATTTACTTTCATTGAATTCAAGATGTCATTTCATTATTTTTGTTTTCAAAGTTTTTTTGAAAAATCAGGGAAGATTCTTGTTATTCCTTCCATGAAAATATTCATGGAGAAAATAATAAACTGTGTTGAATGATATGAAGATAAATATAGAGGATTGATATGTATAAATGTAAATTCTCAGTTGATCCTTCTATATAAGACAATCCTAAGCAAATTCCTAATATTTTGTGGCAATTGATAAGTTAATTCTAAAGAAGAGTACTCACTTCACCAGTTCACTTTACCAATTATCAAAGCTTATTATAAAATTCTAATGATGAGGTAGTGTGGTATTGGTGGAAAAATAGAAAAATAGACCAATACTAGCAAATATCCATCCCAGCAGATATACATTTATTTTGTACTTGATAATTTTTCATATCAGTTTGGAAAAGATATCTTTTCAATAAATGTTGCTGACCATATTGTATATTCATATGAAAAAAAAATGAAATGGAACAATTCCTTTCCATCCTTCACAGACTTATTTCCCCTTTGGATTAAAGACCTAAAAGTGAAAGGCCAAAGAAAAATATTTTAATGTCCTCAAGATAAAACATGTTCAAACTTCAAATAAAAAGATTAATGGATTCAATGACAAAATTCTTCTCAGAAAAGACTCCATAAGGTAAATGGAGAAAAGCTAAAACTTTGTAACAACACTAATCCCGTAATAAAATTTTATAGAATAATGAGGAAAAGAACAAACCACCCAAAAGAAAACAGGTAAGAGCAACTGTTCTCCTTAGTAGGCATGGAAATGCAATTTAAAAGTTCAATGAGATACCATTTCATACTCAAATCATAGATAAAGATTTAAAAAATCTAGCTGTATTATATTCCATATAAAGAAAAAAAAAGACCAGAGGCTAGGAAGAAATTTTTAAGTAACCACTTATCAAAAAGGGGAAACTCCAGCTATATTAAATTAATGAGTGATTATTTTTTTAGGACTCTTATGAAAACATAAGAGTCATTATGCTTAGGGAAATTATTACTATCATTTATAATCATACATTAGATAGCCATCAGAATAAGCAAAAATTTAAAATGCTAACAATATCAAATGGTAAAAAAGTGAAAAAAAATGAGAACTATCAGTCATTGCTGGTAGGTGTACTGTTTGACACAACATTTTGGAAACAATTTGGTATAATCAAGCAAAGTTAAAGAAATGCATATCTTACAATTTAGCAGTTCACTTTCATGTACATAATCAAGGAGATATTCTCACTTGTATGCACTAAGAGACATGTACAATAATGTTTATAGCAGCATTAGTTGTAATAACAAAAGCCTGGAGATAACTTACATGTCCTTTAATGGCTAAATGAATAAACATATTTTCATGTACTTGTACTAAGGAGTACTATACAAAATTAAAATAAAGTGTAACTACAAATATCCACACAGATGAACAACTAAACCAAATATGTTGTTGAGAAAAAAAAAAAAGTCACAGAAGAGTACCATATAAAAATGACAAAACCAGGCAAACATAAACTGCACATTACTGAAGAATATATGATCAGAACATAAGGATTTTGCTTAGAAATACAAAGATATAAAAATAAAAGAAATATTAATATTAGGTTTAAGAGAACATATATTTCTTGGGAGAGGTTAAGAGGTATGATAAGGGCATAAAAAGACTTCAAAGTTCATAGTAATATATATTTAAGCTGGGTAATTTTTCATGATTTCATGGTAAATTTGTTCATGATTAAAGTAATAGATTCCAATTTTATATGTTCTTTAACAAGTTTGATATATTTTAGAGTGATATTGTCTTTAAAATTTATACCATAAACATCTTCTATGTTGCTATCCTGACCTAATAGCTACCTGGCAAATAATTGTCCAGAATTGGTTGTACAATGACTTCCTTCACCTAGCTATTTAGACTTATATGGCTTCCTATTCTCCAATAGTAAGAAAAATAATGATAAGAAATTCTTCATTCATACAGCATGTAGTTATTTAGGATGTAATCAATATGGGTATAATACTATTGAGTCAAATTCCATTAAGTATAACATTTGACTTTAACTCAGATTCATGTTGCCTATAATTTTGTTCAAATTGACAAAGTATGTCATTGGTTTATGTGTTCTCAATGGAAGAATGTTAACAGTGAAATAAAATAACTAGGAAAATTGAAAGTATTAGAAGTAATATGAACAGAAGCCCTATCCAGGTATGTGAGACCTCAGGCAAAATTTTTTTCAGGGCACTGTCTATATAAATAATTTGATTTAAAAATTTGTTTCAAATTCATGATTACATGTTGGGCATAGTGATTTTTTTATATGGATAGAATAAATGGTAGGGAAGAACTACTTGCATACTATTTATTGTGCAGTCAGACACAATCTCTTTCTCTGCCAGTCCATGAACTAGTTCTTTCTTCAGGTACCATTAGATGTGCCATTCCTAACTAATTCCATATTTTCCACTGTGGAAAAAAAAAAAAAAAAGGTATCAATGCTGTTATTCTCATAATGTCATGGCTCTTTGGACCCTGCTTATATAGAAACAATATAGAACTTCTTGCCTCTGAAGTTTCCTAATACCATTTATTTAAACCCATCATTATTCTTGATACTGACTTATTCTTGGTATCACCTGTGAATATTGGCCCCCAATTACTCTCTTCACAGTTACAACTGTACTTCGTGATGATGACACTAAATGCAACTTACTCAGCATCTGCAGGATGATGTGAACAATACTTCATTTTCTGGTCATGTTAAATGTACCAGTTAGGACTTTATAGCATAAACTGTATCTTCTTTTGAACACTTTAGAGCTAAATATCGCATTCCTAAAATATAATCTCTCAGTATTCACCTGCCTTTTATACAGTAACACCAGTGGGAAGATAGTGAAGTGCACACAATTGAGTGTGAAGAGTGGCCCCACTTGGGTGAAGAGTGTCTCTCTTCCAGCATGGCTTTAGATATGGATTCATGATGTCACCATTCTATTGAAGCAAGAGAAGACGTTGATCAGAAGGACCTATTGGGCTCACAGAGCAACTGTCCTAAAAGCCCTCAGAGGAAGTAATCATGACCAGAAGGATTGCTGCCACATCATGTGGAGGAAACAAAAGTGGTGGAGTGACTTCTCCGACTGCAGTTGCAAGGACACACAAGAGAAAGGATACTTGGTACCACCTTCACCATCCCTGGGTACTGTAGACTGGATGTGGCAACACTGTTTTCTATAAGGATGGGCAAGTATCAAAGATGAGCTCAGACACAGCTTAAGAGTAATATAGGGTGCTGAACCATTGGTAACTCAGAGCTCTGAACTTATCCTGTGAATGATGTGAATGAAAGCCACCCCAAATCACATTGTTTGCATCATTTTGGTGACCCAAACTCACATAGTCCTGTAAAAGCAATACCAATCTGCCTGATGGAAGCTATCTGCTCACCAGATCACTCACCTAGAAATTGGGCCAGACCAAGTTTAGGACAACCCAATGGTTATGATTACCAGAGATCTTCAGGGTATCTGGTCAACCTAATGCATGGTCAAAAAAGTGTCCCAAAGGAGATAAATTGGGACAGGGCCATGCCAATTCCAGTTCTTGGGTAACCTGCCCAGATGACTGCACACTGTACTGGGCAGAGGAAGTGATTTAGAAAAATTTAATAGGCAGTTCTTGGCAACTAGGATCCATGTGAGACCAAGTTTGGTTTTGAACTGCCCTGCAAGGGTGGCACTGCTGGCCTTTTTCAGTCCTAGACACTGGAAATGAACTAGAAAAATTTGAAGGGGGCATTGCAAAACAATGATACCCACAGAAATGTAGATTTCAGGACAGGGCCTCATTTGTCCATGCATAAAAACAGTGCTGAATCAGATATTCAATATTGAAAAATATTTGACCAAATGCAACAAAATCAATCAATCAGATACCTTTTGCTTTGAAAAATCTAAAATATCAATTGATATTAATATGAAATATTCATTAGCATGTGTTTACATAAAACAATTTAGATAGCATTCACTCTTTAATAGATTATTTATACATTCATTATATGCCAGATATTGTCCTAGGGATGCAATAAATTTTGTGGTGTTTTCTATACCTGCTGTAATATTAAGAGTCATAAAATACTGAGTCATTAAAATGTTTATAATCTTTCATTGATTAATGCAATTTTAGAATCTAATGTTAGGAAATAAGGCAGACTATAAAAGCTTAAAGAAGGAAGATGTATACTTAAGTTTCACTCAGTGTATTGAATATTACTAATAACCAAAGTATCTACCAATAGTAGATAATCTTCTGGTACAACTATTTAATATTGTACATCTATTTGTATTGGAAATGTAAAACTAAATTATTCTTAGATTAATATATTTTAAATTATAAAATAATACAAAGCTATATATTTTCCTTTTAATGACTATGATCACAACTATATAAATGTATAATTTCATAAAGATGAGAATCAACAGGGAACATGGAAATATGATATGCGCAGCTGACATTTATAATGACTTTTCTTACTGTTTTGATATGTGTTTAGGATATTAGAGTTAAGAAAAATTAAATAAAATTAATGATTGCCTCAATGACTAAAGTCTCAAATGATCCTTTGACTAAGTTGTATTCACCTGTACAATAGTAAAGCCTGTATGCTGAGAGTTGCCATTCATTTAATCATTTGTTCAATGATTTTTTTTTCCCAAATGGGACACCTCTGTGCCAGATGCTTTTTTCTAAGCACTAAGTATGTGTGAAGAACAGAAAGGAAGAGAATGTATCAGGGGTTCTATTTTGCATATATGAAGATAAAAAAACCTTCTTTTCCATCCTCGTGAAATGTAAATTCATGGCACTAGGTAAGTGAAGGGTAAATAGTAGATAGCTAACCGATGAGCTGAAGTAATATGCTCATTAATGTCCTAAGTACCATGAATAATAAATTAGAGAGAGCAGATGATAATTATACAGAAAACTAAGATCACATCAGATTCAGAAAAGTATTATGAAAATAAAAATAAGACAAGATAATAGGATAGAAAGTCATAGCAGAAGATGGAGATTAGGGCAAAAGGAAGTCTTCTTTGAGAAAGTAATAGGCCTGATTCCAGAATAATGAGGAAAAACCAGGCATTAGAAGATCTCAAGGAAGAAACGTCCAGATAGAAGGAACATATCTTAAAAATTTCCTGAGGTAGGTTTAGTCAGATAATACCATTGCAGGGCATGGTAATAACTTTAGCATTATCTAATGTTATGGGTAGCTATTGGATATTTTAAGCAAGGGGAGTATTTCAAACAGACCTTTGACTGCTTTGGGTATATGTTTGTGGAATGGCTGGGAATTAAAAGTGGAAACAAGGAGATAAGATTGTTAGCTGTTAGAACGTCAAGGCTGTATCTGGTGGTGGCTTGAACTAAGTGTCAGGTAGAGAGCATGAAAAGAAATTTAAGGAGACATATTTTAGAGGTAAAACCAATTAGAGATAATATGAATTTGATGAATCTGATTGTTTCTTGTGAATAAGTGGAATCATTGACAATTCCCATGTTTGTTAGCATTTTATGCGTTGGGGAAAACTGAGAAAGGGGGGAGGTCAGGGTTTCCGACATTTCCAGGTTAATTTCAAGGAACCCACTAAATATCCAATGGAAGATTAGATACCTGATATGAATAAAGTGTGCAAAAGTAGTTGGTAGCTGCTAAGCTAAAACAACTATATTCACTAGTATGCCATGTATTGTAAAGAGAGGAGGTATAAGTTTCTTATGGGCTTCTATGGCATTATATTCATATCTCTTATATATCATTTATTCCTCTGTATCACATTTTAACTATTTACTTGAATTCTTCCACCATTAAACTATATTACTTTGAGGTTTGGTGATCTTTGTATCAGTAGCAACTAGTCCAAAGCCTGACCTACTGTAAAAGTTCAGTAAATGTTTATGAATGAATAAATCTAGTTTGAGGTGAAAAATTAAAAGGTAAAATAATTCCACATAAAACATAAGAAAATGTGTTGTTATTATTATTATTTAGTTTTGTGATTTAGTTCCTAAACTGTGTAGAATAAACTTGGTGTATTTAGAGACTGGTAAGGAGTAGACGTTACTACTGAGGCATGGAAGCATGCTTTAGGAGTTTATTTGAATGGAATTAAAATCCACCATAATGTATAGCAAGTCACAGAGGACAAAAACTATTCACAGTTGAAATAAACATTGGAGGACTGCTTTTATTCTGAATATCAAATCAAAACCTTTTGCTCTGCTCTTATTTTTATTGGTCCATGTAGATTACAGGAGATGTGTAAAGTTTGATGTAATATCACACATTTAGTCATCAAATGCAAAAGTGATTTAAGTGTGAATGGGAAGAAACTACTGATATCTAAATCATAACGTAAGTATTTAGTGTTGCATATTGGATAGAATGTTCTTTAATAAACCTCTGATGATATCAGCAATTAGGATTCTTTAATGGAATAGTCTAGGATCTCCCTGTTAAGGATGATATATACTGTTATTTTTTAATAGATACCTTTGATCAAATTAGGAAAGTGCCATTCTATTCATAGGTTGTTAAAATTTATTTTATTAGATTGGGTATTAGTGGTGAACTATATTGTGTCTTTTGCATTATCTATAAAGCTAAATAATTTGTTTTTTTACTTTTAGTCTTTTAAGAAGTACATTATAGCATTATTATATATCCAAATGTTGACTCAATTTTGCATTGCTAGGTTAAACTCTATTTATTCAAGACAGATTAATACTTTGATATATTGCTGTGTTTGATTTGCTAAAATTTTATTTAGAGTCTTTGCATGTACATTCATAAATAACATTGAATCATAGATAAGGTTTTGTTTTCACTCTTTCTGTATGATCTTGATAGTTAGATTAATCTAACTTCATGTAACTAATTTGGAAGTATTCTAATTCTAATTCTAATTCTAATTTTTTAATATAATAGACTAATTTAAATATTGATATTGATATTATTTAAATTTTTGATAGAATTTGCTGTGAAATTATCCATGCATGATGGTTTTGTCAGTGATAAACTAACTCTTCAATTTCTCCTATGATTTTTTTGCCTGATCAGGGTTTTCATTCTTCTTGAGCTAAATTTTTTCTTTTGATAAAATTTCATAATTTAGTGTAATAAACTTATATGTGGGAACATCTTGTAATGTTTTAATGTCCTCTCAGTCACTTGTAGATTTTCTTATATCTAGTGTTAATTATATGTTTGTTCTCTGTTTATCTCTTGGTCAAAATTTTTAGAAGTATGCCAATACACTTAACCAACTGAGTCATCCAGGCACCCCTAAAAATTCTTTTCAAAGACCTTGCTCTAGATTTGATTTATTTATCTAGTATAGTTGGTTCATTATTGAATTCTTAATCTTATTTTTACTTACCTATTTGTCTTTTTCCATACATTATGTTTTTTTCTAGCTTCTTGACTTGTGTGACTGATTTTTCAGTTTTAATGTTTTCTGATATTCTGTACCTTAGAACCTATCCATTGCAAAACACCCCCAATTGCTATTACTATCCTCTCCATCTACTATTCTGGTTGACAACCAAACTGGATAAATTCAACCCTCTGCTGGTTCTGTGGCTGCTCCTTCAGCAAATACACTTTGCTGATGTAAATCATACTACTTAGAAAAATGTTTTACTTAATTTATATGACCAGGCGAAAATTGTCAGCACACAGTATTTCTTCATTATCCCTTCGTGTATCTGCTAAGGGAGTTTTTTTTATTCTTTATATTGTCTAATTTCCCCACTCACCATGAGGAGATCTTTTATTTTCTTTACCATTTATTTGAGCTATTTTGGTTTTGAATTTATATAGACAGTGTTAGAAAGGATAAGACATAAAGGATGGATTAGAAAAAATAGATTAGAAAGGGTGATATACCAGGTTGCCTGGGTGGCTCAGTCATTAAGTGTCTGCCTTCGGCTCAGGTCATGATCCCAGGGTCCTAAGATCAAGCCCCACATCGGGCTCCCTGCTCAGCGCTCTCCCACTCCCCCTGCTTGTGTTCTTGCTCTTGCTATCTCTCTCTCTGTCAAATAAATAAATTTTTTTTTTTTAAAAGGGTGATATACAGAAAAGAAGAAAAAAAAACCTACCACCACCACCAACAACCCAACAACACAACCAGAAATTATTCTCGCAAGTTGTTATAGCACAAGCGTAGTCCACATACTCCATACCCTGTGAAGGTAAAGGTAAAAAGAAAGGGAAAAAGGGCTGAGCGAGTGGACACTATATGTTAATGAGCGAGAATTTCATAAGAGAATTCCACCATTTTCTGTCTCCTTTTCCATTTTTATATCTTCTTTAGAGAGTTCATTATCTTTTTATTTTCTCTTTTTTTCAGTGCATTGTTATTAGTGATTTGTATTATCTCCTGGATATAATTCTTTGATTTATATATGTATTTCAGATGTTTCCCAGTCTCTATCTAATCTGTTCATTTTGTTAATGATGTTTTTGGTGAGATGTTTTGTTTTGTTTTTTAATGAAATTTATTACATTATTCTTGAAATTTTGAAATTTTTTTTAACTATTAACATCATTTGAAGGTGTCTCAAACTGAAGACTTCTCTCTATGTTTACCTCTGCAAAGTTTGTTAAGGTTCCTTTAGTAATTTTATTCAATTTTTTCCATTAATCTTTCTGAGCATTTTATTGATGGCATGTTGAAAGATTAAGTATTCTCTCTTATGTTTTCTCCTATAATTTCCTGATTATTGAACTGTGTTCTGAATTTCTTTTGCTTTCTTTTATAATCCTTTATTGTTTTTTATTTATATAAGAATATACAATATACAGGGGCACCTGGGTGGCTCAGGGGCATGATCTCAGGGTCCAGGGATAAAGCCCCGCATGGGGCTCCCTGCTCAGCGGGGAGTCTGATTCTTCCTCTCCCTATACCCCTCCCCCCACTCATGCCCTCGTGCTCTCTCTCTCAAATAAATAAATAAAATCTTTAAAAAAAAAGAATATACAATACACATGTAATATACAATAAATACACAAAAATATTTTTATCTCTTAAAACTTTATTCAATGATTTCATTTTTATACTTTTTTCTTATTTTGTAGATATATTCTCTGGATTGTATCTGATTACATTAGAGATTTTTTTAAAGTTATTTTTCATTCTATTTTTAATCTCTCTGCTGTCACATTTTCTTTTAGTTCATCTTGGTCTTTCTCTGTCAAGTGACTGGCATTTCTCATATGTTTAAGACCTTGGTTATCTATTCATATTTTTAGAAGAGAGACTAGGTAATTAGTTTCAGTTCCCTTTACAGTTGTGCAAGTACTGTTTATTGCTAATCTTCTTGTTTGAATAAGAAACCTGATTAGAAGCATAATTACAGCTACCTGAAGCCATTTGCATGCTTTATTTTATGGGGAGCAGGAAGAATGCAGGTATGGGGCTGGCTATCAGACTGCGTATTCTCTGTATGTCAGAATTAGCAGATGCCATAGATTTTCTATATGCAATTGTTTTATGTCTATGTGTATCACAGACCTCTCAGTCTTGTAAGAATTTTTTAAAAACCCAGATTACAATATTATAGTTTGTATAACTGTTATGCAGACCAGAATGATCCTGTTGACTGAGCAAAATTCTCTCTCTGTTGGACAGCTAGTTGCTTAATGATTATGTTATTAGTGCAAGGAGAGTTATTGGATTATCTATCAATTACTGGGGCTGCCTGCTATGATTGCCTGAGGCATCCATTACCTATTATAGGATTGTACTCGACAAAAATTTGAAGGCTCATATCCCTGAGATGACCCTTCTCTGTACCAAAGAGTGCCAGAGAAACACTTTCCTGAAGAAATGTTTAATGGGGTCATTTCATGTGAGTATGCAGACAAGTTAATTTGCATACATTTGCATTCCTGGTCCCTAGTACTTGCGGAACTATAAGATCTAGATCAGTGCTGTGCCATAAAAGTTTCTGTGATAAACATAATGTACTATATCTGGACTGATATGGCAGCCACTAGCCACAGGTGGCAATTGCACACTTGAAAGATGGCTAGTGTGACTCAATAATTGAAATTTTATTGTTTCTAATTTAGTTAATTAACATTTAAATTCATATAGCCACATTTAGCTAGTAGCCACCCTGTTGGACAGCTCCTATCTAGAAACTTAATACCAGCTCATATTTCACAAATGGAACCTATAGAGCCATGAGGGTAGCATGATAAAATACTCGGCCTATAATAGGCACTCCACAAATTTTTGTGAAAATTGTGAAATTATCCAGAGTTAATTTTTCAGTATACATACCCAAGCTTAAGGAAACATCTACTGAGAATATCATCTTAATAGCTACTGTCAATTTTCAGTCAAAATGAATTATTATCAATTGACCCATGATGATTGTCTTTTCTATATTTTGACATCTTACATGGTAAATAAAGTTTATTTCTTTATTTTCCATCTTAAAAACATTCTTGTTTTTGCAGAATTGCACACTTTGGTAACTTACACTTTAAATTCAGCAATTCAGTTCAATTTAATTAAAATCAGTAAATTTTTCAGTCAAGGATACCACATGCTCATTTCTTGGTATTCTTTCTCCCTTATAATTGACTTCTGTCTTAAGTGCTGCTATTTATTTATTTGTTTATTTATTTATTCTGAAATAAATAGGAATCTTTGTAAAATAGCAAGGGCCTCTTTGTCTAGTTACATATTTATATGCCTCTATTTATAGGTATATAAAGTAAATAAAAGGTGCTTTCATATTAAATTAAAATTATGTATAGCCTATAGAATACTTACTGTGTGTGTACATTCAATATAAGGAGGGATTTACTGATAATTACATTCATTCCCTACCAAAATGCGATAGAGTACAGGAAACAATGAGAAGACCTGAATCTTAGTAGTGACTCTGTAACCTTGGCATTATAACCTTGGGGCTAGTCATGTAATGTAAGCACCAGTTTTTGCATCTATAAAATAGGAATGGCAGTTCTAAAGTCTAATTTAAGTTCTTTGGTGGTAATTAATAAAAACAAGAAAACTTAATAAGTAGTTAAAATTAAGAAAGTGGTCATTCTTAAAAATCCCTATTGGGGATTCCAAAGTTCAATAGAAATTTAAGAATTAATAGTATTGTATAGTATTTTAGTATTTTTAGAATACTATAAAATAATATTTTATAGAAAATAATTCTGGATTTTGGACCTGCCTCAGACACTTAAAAAGCCATTGACCTTGAACAACTATGTGAACTATTTTCTCATCGTCACTGTGGATTACAATACTTAATTTCTCTACACATGGAGTTTGGTAAAGGTTCTTGTAAAGACCAGGTGAATTCATGTGAAATAATTATGTGAACTAATATGATTTTATTATTAAAACATCATAAGGCAAACAAAAAATAATGAATAGGAATGATTAAAAAAAGATATCAAGTGATTTAGGTCAGAGGAGTGACAAGTCTCCAGCCTGGGCCAAGGAAAGCTTTATAAAGGAGGGATTGAAAGCAAACAGGAATGCACTATACTCAGGCCCATATTTCAACATCTTTTTTATTTGCATTCCTTTCATTTCAAAATCTAAAGCAAATTAAGATAAACTTGAAGGTCAAGGAAAGGGCAGTAGAAGATAATAGTTCATTTTAATGAAATAGTATTGTGTCAACACAGAGGGGCAGAGTGCTCAAATAAATTGTTAGTGTTTCATTTTATATTCTGTGAAGCCTATATCAGGAGAATTTAATAATCAGCAAAGACACTAAATTCATAATGTGTCAGAATTATTCTATTTTATTTTAAATGGTATTTAATATCAATAAAAGTAAAAACAAAGATACAATAAAATATAACTTGATTTCCTTGCATCTTACTCTTGTCCCTTCATTTCAGTTTAACAATTTCAATGGAACTGACATTTCTACTCTCAGTGATTGTCAATTATTTAAAGTATATATTCTCCAAATATGCTATTACTTTATGTATTTGACAAAATACTGAAATTTTTTGAAATGGCTTTTGAAATACTTTTTCTTTACTTTGTGTCACATTCAAATTTTGCAAAATGATTTTTGCTACTGACAATGCTACTAATAAAACACTTTTAAAGAGGATAATTCCATTTGGACTATTAGTTAAAGTAGTTTATTATGAAATATCATGATTATATTTTTAAAAATTCTTTCTTCGGTGTTTCTTCTTTCTAAGACAATCCAGTTTTTAATTTCACAGTTTTTGTTAAGCTTCTTCCTGGTGTTGGAAAAATACTGATGATTTTCAAAGATACTTTATTTCAGACTAATCCAGTAAAAAGCTATCTTTATAACAGTGATCACTTGCAAATATCCTACTAAGATTGGGTAGACTTCTGACATTTTCTGTGCTTTATACTGTCCTAGGAAATATATGACTCTTTATTTCCTCTTTTTTGACAATAAAATCTAAAGAAAATTATTTAAGTAAAATCTCCTATTTCCAAAATTTAAAAAAAGAATAAATTGCTATTAAAAACCATCAGGATCTGAAAATAAATTAAGAAGGTAAACATGCAAACATAATTCAAACAGGAAAGTGCAAGTTGTTAACTTTGTATTTCCTTCTATCACTGCCTCTATATTTTTCCTGTCTTACTGAAGTTTGTATTAGGGGAGAAAATGCCTATGTGTTTCATACATATTAACTAATTTTATTTTAGGTATATTAAGTCATTCATAGATTCTTATAATAAGAAATATTGCAAAATAATAGAAATGCATTACTTTGTTAGACATAATAACATTTGATCACAAAAATTCAAATCATCATAAAAGATTTTAAACAATTAATAGATATGTGTACAACATTAGTACAGATATGTTCACTGTATCGACAAAGGGACAGTGGCTCAACTATAAATAACTTCTGCTGAGATTTAGCAGGTGGCTAAATTACTATGTTTATTTAGTAACTATATTTTTGCTGAGTCTGCCTATGAGACAGTCAATTTGTGGCATTTGTTGCAGGTGTGATGGATTTCCACTGAAAGTATGAACATTCTGTAGATCATTTCAACAATTTCCAGACAGATATTTTAACAGAGAGAGAAAGAGCATTCTTTATTTCAGCCTAAAAAAAAAAATACTTTTCTATATTTTTAGAAGATAACCACCCTAACCAGTTTATATATATTTAAAGAAAAGCATTAAAAATCAAGAATATTGCACTTCCACAACTGCACATAGTTTTATAATTATTTCAACTGGATATCTCAATATTATTTCATAGCTATGATGATACTAAACTGTTTTTTTTTGCATGTATTTTCTAACCCAAAAATATTACAATAAAGAAAATAATTGATTCTTACAATGAGAAAAATGCTTATGAGTCTGCAGATAGAAACCCAAGGAGGGGCAGAGTTATTCAGGTACTTCTGAGCTTCATCCCAGTCCCTCTTACACATTTGATTTTAGAACTAACTTGGATGGTCACTATTACTAAATCCTTCTTGACAAACAGGGTGTTAAACCTCAAAAAATTTAAGTAATGATAGAAAATTTGAAGTTACAAAGTGAGTTTAGTTCAATTGCTATAGCACCAAGTTCTACTTTTTTTCTGCAACTCAGTAAAATGGGAAGTCCTTCAAACATTAATATGTTCAAAGATAAAACAGTGTGTGAAAATGTTGCACATATTTGGAAAGAGTTTTAGTTTATGAGAGTAATTTGTATGGTACTTGGAAAAATGTTTGCAAAAATTAATTATGTTATAATTTGAATAATGTAGTTGCACATTAAATACTCTACGACTGATATACTGTTAAGTGCTGTAGACTATGATCTCTATGAAAAAATATACTTGTGTTCTCATCAAGCACATTACAGTTAATAACTCCTATCCTTCAATAGAAACAAACTGGGATAATTCTTCAAATGTTATCTTGTTAATGTTCAACTTTATATGTTTTGAATGTTTACATGGTCACTTTTAAATATAAATATTTCCTTCTACATAAATTTATGGTTAATCATTAAAGTATTTGGAAAAGTTAGCCATTCAAAGAAGAGATTTTATGTTTATTACAGAATGAATCCATTTTATATCCTAAAGGGCTCACTCAGTTCCATTCTTACAGTACAGTGGGTTCAAAAATTTGAAAATGAAAATAAATGGTGTATTTTTTTGTCATTATCACTCATCCCTTCATTCTACAATCTCTAACTGAGAAATGAATGTGTCTCAGGTAGTTATCTAGTTATTAAATATACAGCAGTGAAGGAAGTAGTCAACATCCATGCCATTGTGTAACTAATGTTATAATGTGAAGGAGACATGGCAGAAACACATGAAAAATAGTATATAACATGTCAGATGGAGATAAGTGCTACAAAAATATTAAGAGAGAAGAGAAGAGAGGACAAAGAACAAATATAATTTGGGGTATTACTTGATTTAGTAGAGTCAGGGAAATCTTGCTATCTGAGAAGCTATGTGAGGAAGGAACCATGTGGGGAAGAGTACAGTGTAGTATGGGAAGTTGGGGAAGTTCATATTCCAGGTAAATGTACCTGCCAGTGAAATGCCCTGAGTTTGGAATATGTTTGCTGTGTCTATAGAACAGAAGTGAGGCTTGTATGCCTGAAGAGGAGGAAGCAAGTACAGAGGAGTAAGAGATGAAGCCAGCAAGAATGCAGGGACAGATCACAGAGGACCTTGCAAGTACGTTATTGGCTATTACTCCGAGGGAGATGAGAAGTCACTGGAGGGACTCTTGTTTTATTTTCTTTTGTTTTGATTTATAGGGAAAAATGAAATGGCCAAATTTGGAATGAAAAACTAAAATGTAGATTAACAGGAAACCCATCCGGTGAGGCTGAGTGCTAATGGGCTCAGTCACTTTAGATGGCAACATGCCACTATACTTTGAAGATGGACACTTGTGTACGGTATAACCCACCACTTCTCTTCATAGGTATGCACCCCAAAAACTCTTGCATGCATGTATCAGGATACATACACCCACATTTTCTTATCAGCACTGTTCACAATGGCAAAAATCTATAAAGAATTGAAATGATCATTAACAGGAAAAAAGAAAAATTACAGTGTATAGATTATTAGATAGAAGTCAAAATAAATGAGCTAGGTGCACATGCAGCATAGATGGATCTTATAATCAGTGTAGGAGAAAAACAGCAAGTCCCAGATCACATACAGTGTGACATGATTTTATTAAGTGTCTAGAAAAATAAAAAGCAAATAGTTTATTAATAGGGATAATTACATATGTAACCAAGATAAATGAGAAAATTAAATATAGTGATGAACAACACACAAAATTAAGGGGGCAAGATTAGAGAGGAATACATAGGTCAAAATTTTTCCAATTCATAAAATTAGGGTGGTTTACAGGTATTTATTATTATATATATGCTCAAATATATATAAAATATCTATATCAAATATTTCACAACATATTTAAAATAATCATATATAATATCACCTTTGAAATGTTAATAGAAAAATAATTAACTGATGAAAATATGTTAATAAAATAAAAATTAGGACTAGAGAGTGACATCAGCAGAATGGCCTAACAGAAATTTCTACCACTGGTCCCTTCCATTGAAAAACATCAATTTTGAACAATGATGCACTTGGAAGATACCTTCAGAGCAGTCAGGGATTCCAGCTGAAGGTCTGTGTCACCTGAGTGAAGCAGAAAAACAAAAAAGGATGAATGAGGATGATAGGAAAGATATATTCACACTTCCTCCATCACTATTCCCCCAAGCATGTGTGCCCAGCTAGCAGATAGAAGACACTTTCAGGATGGGAGGAGAACATACTGAGAGCTAGACTTCACCATGGACTTTGAATTGGCTCATCACAGTATGAGGCTGACTTTCACAGCCCTAGGTGGCTCCTGCCAACACCTGTAGCCCCAGAAACCTCCCAGATACCCACACGCATTCCTGGCAATCTCCCAGTGGGCTCCCACAAACCCAGGCCCCATTCACCCAGTTACTTCTACTCAAGCAATCCGGGCAGCTCTCTAGGACCCAGGTGGATTTCAAGGCAGAATTCTTAGCAGGCTTCCACTTATACAGGCCCCCATCTCATTCTTGCAACAGCTGGCTCCAGCTGCCCCAGGAATCTCCAGTGTCATCAGCCCCACAGGGGCTTTGAGGAATGAAGGGAAAGTACTCTCCTAAGGGAATTTATTAATACTAAACCTGCTGAGAGAATTTATCAACACTAATTATGTAAGGGATGGAAGTATTAAGTACCTTATTTTAGTAATCATTTTGCAAAACACGTGTTTCAAATAATCACATAGTATACCTTGACCTTACATATGTTATATGTCAAATCTCAATAAAGCTAGGGAAAAATATAACAATAAAAAATAATTTAGCTGAACAGGACAGAATAAACTAATAATAGTAAACAGACTTAGGGAACTCAGTGACATCATCAAGTGAAATATTTTCATTATAGGGATCCCAGAAGAAAAGAGAGAAAAGTGGGCAGAAAACTTATTTGAAGAAATAGTAGCTGAAAACTGGGGAAAGAAACAGAAATCCAGATCCAGGAGGCACAGAGAACCCCTCACAAAATGAACCCAAGGAGGTCCACACCAAGACATGCAGTAACTAAAGTTTCAAAAAGTAGTGATAATGAGAATTTTAAGAGCAGCAAGAGAAAAGACAGTTACATACAGGGGAAACACCATAAGGCTATCAGCTGATTTTTCCACAGAAACTTTGCAGGCTGGAGGAGAGTGGCATGATGTATTCAAAATGATGACAGAAAAAAACCTGTAACCAAGAATATTTTTCCAACAAGTCTATCATTCAGAATAGAAGGAAGAATAAAGAGTTTCTAACAAAAAAAGTAAAGGAATTTATGACCACTATACCACCCCTACAAGAAATGTTAAAGGGAACTTCTCAAGTGGAAAGGAAAGACCATACACAGGTGTAAAAAAGGTAGGAAGCACAAAAGCAGTAAAAAGTAAGTATATCTGTAAAAATCAGTCAAGGAACTTATAAAACAAAGGATGTAAAGTATGACACCATATACTTAAAACATGGGGGCAGGAGAGGAGTAAAGAATGGGTTCAAACTTAAGTGACCATCAACTTAATATAGACTGCAATATGCAGATGCTATATACAAACCTAATGGTAACCACAAGTCAAAAATCAGTAATAGATATGCAAAACAAAGGGAAAGGAATCCAAGTATATCACTAAAGAAAACCAACAAACCATGAGAGAAGAGAGCAAGAGAAGAAAGGAACAGAGAACTACAAAAACAACCACAAACAAGTAACAAAATGGCAATAAATATATACCTATCAAAAATGAACATAAATTGACTAAATGCTCTAATCAAAAGGCATAGGGTGACAGAATGGATAAAAAAGCAAGACCCAACTATATACTGCCTACAAGAGACTCATATCAGACCTAAAGACACCTGTAGATTAAAAGTGAAGAGATAGGGAAATATTTATCAGGCAAATGGAAGTGAAAACAAAGCTGGAGTGGTGATACTTACATTGGACAACAGACTTTAATACAAAGACCATAGGGGCATCTGTATAGCTCAGTCGGTTGAGTGTCTGACTCTTGATTTTGGCTCAGATCATGATCTCAGGGTCATGAGATTGAACCCCCCCCATCAGGCTCCAAACTGGGCGTGGAACTTGCTTAAGAGTCTCTCTCTCCTGCTGCCCCTCCCCCTCTCTAAAAAAATAAAATAATAAAACAAAGACTATAATAAAAGGTGAAGAGGGACACTATATAATCATACAGGGAACAATCCAACAAGAAGATATAACAATTGTAAATGTTTATGCACTCAACATGGGAGCACCCAAGTACAGAAAGCAGCTAATAACAAACTTAGAGGACGTAATCCATAGTTATAAAATAATAGTAGGGGACTTTAACCACTTACATCAATGGGTGGATCCTTGAAGCAGTAGCTTTGAATGACAAATTGGACCAGATGGATCTAACATATATATTCTAAACATTCCATCCTAAAACAGCAGAATACACATTCTTTTCAAGTGCATAGGGAACATTCTTCAGAATAGATCACATACTGGGCAACAAAACAAGTCTCAACAAATTCAAAAAGATCAAGGTCATACCATGCACTATGAAACTAGATGTCAACCATAGGAAAAAATATGGAAAGACCACAAATACATGGAGGTTAAGTAACACACTACCAAAAATGCATGGTTCAACCAAGAAGTCAAAGAAGAGATCCAAGAATACATGTAAACAAATGAAAATGAAAACACAATGGTCAAAAATCTTTGGGATGCAGTAATAGCTGTTCTAGGGGGAAGGTTATAGCAATACAGGCCTACCTCAAGAAGCAAGAAAAATCTCAAGTAAACAACCTAAATTTACATCCAAACAAGCTAGCAACAGAAGAACAAACAGAACCCAAAACCAGTAGAAGGAAGAAAATAATAAAGATTAGAGCAGAAATTAATGGGATAGAAACTAACAAACAAACAAACAAACAAACAAAAACAATAAAACAGAGCAAGGATACCAAGAGCTGGTTCTTTGAAAAGATCAGCAAAATTGATAAAGCCAGACTCAAAAAAGAGAGAGAGAAGTAGAGAGAGGACTCAAATACACAAAAGCAGAAATGAAAAAGGAGAAATGACAACAAACACCACAGAAATACAAAAGTTTAAGAATATTATGAAAAATTATATGCCAACAAATTGGACAATCTACAAGAAACGAATAAATTCCTAGAAACGTATAACCTCCCAGAACTGAATCAGGAAAAAATAGAAAATTTGAACAGACTGATTACCAGAAATGAAATTGAATCAGTAATCAAAAAACTCCCAACAAACAAAAGTTCAGTTCCAGAGAGCTTCTTCACAAATGAACTTTATCAAACATTTAGAGATGTTCTTCTCAAGCTATTCCAAAAAAATAAGAGAGGAAACTTCCAGATATTTTCTATGAGGCCAGTATTACCTTGATACCAAAACCAGAACAAGACACTACCAAAAAAAAAAAAAAGAGGAAAGAAAAAAAAAAAAAGAAAACTATAGGCCAATATCTCTGATGAACATAGATATGAAAATCCTCAAAAAATATTAGCTAACCGGGGGAGGAAAAGATGGCAGAGAAGTAGGGCACCATATTCCAACTGGTCCCCTGAATTGAGCTGGATATCTACCAGACCACCCTGAACACCCATGAAATCAGCCTGAGATGTAAGAAGATAGATCTGGATCTCTACAAAGAGAATATCACAGGTGGTTGGTTTCAAGGTATGAAGCGGGGAGCTATGATTCCATGAGCAGATATTGGAGGATAAATGGCAGCGGGAGGGAGCCTGGCCATGGGGATCCTACACTGCCAGTGAGCGAGAGCCTCCCGCACTGGGGACCGGGCACAGACTCGCAGACCAGTAACAGCAGGGAAAGGACTTTAGGGCAGACCCCCAGACTGAAACCTGCAGCAGTGGGGCCACGCATGCAAACCGGAGGCGGCTGGCAGTTTTAGAAGCACAAAGGGCAGAGACGGCCCCGAACTGGAGGCGAGGACTGGGAGTGCTGCTGAGGGGTGCACAACCCAGGACACTGCAGTTTATAGCAGCACAGACAGAAATGGAGATAGTGTGGCCTGGAGAGTTCAGTGAAGAACAGACTGCGATCTCTCTGATCTGAGGCAGAGGGTTGGAAACGTTCTCTTCTACTCTGACCCTCAGAAGAGACACAGAAAGCCGCCAGGGAGCCACCAGAGAACAAAAGCCCCCCCAAAACGTTTTTCACGGAGCCCATTCCCCGCCCCCCACAGGGGGCAGGGCAACTCTGCCCGAAGATGGTTGCTTGAGTAACAGCATGGCAGGCCCCTCCCCCAGAAGATAGGCTGGGAGAACAAGAGGTCAACAACCCTAATGTCCCTATAAAACAGGTACATCTTGCTTGGGTTGTGGTCAATAATTTGGACTCTGTACATTGCCTCAAACACCCATCAACAGAATGACTAGGAGGAGGAAACCTCAAAATAGGAAAGACTCAGAGACTGTGACTTCTGCCACAGATTTACAAATGGATACGTATATAAGCAATATGTCAGAAATGGACTTCAGGGTAACAGTTATGAAGACAATAGCTAGAATGGAGAAATCGATTAATGGCAACATAGAGTCTCTAAGGGCAGAAATGAAAGCTGAACTGGCAGAACATAAAAATGCTATCAATGAGATCCAATCTAATCTAGATACTCTTAACAGCTAGGGTAAATGAGGCAGAAGAACGAATTAGTGATCTAGAAGGCAAATTGATAGAAAAGAAGGAAAAAGATGAGGCCTGGGAGAAACAGCTTAAAATCCATGAAAACAGAATTAGAGAAATAAGTGATGCCATGAAATGTTCGAATGTCAGAATTATTGGGATCTCTGAGGGGGTGGAGAGAGAGAGGACTAGAAGATATATTTGAGCAAATTGTAGCTGAGAACTTCTCTAATCTGGGGAGTGAAATAAACATTTGTGTCCTAGAGGCAGAGAGGACCCCTCCCAAGATCAAGGAAAACAGGCCAACGCCCCAGCATGTGGTAGTAGAACTCACAAATCTTAGAACCAGGGAAACCATCTTAAGGGCAGTTAGGGGGAAGAGATTCCTTACGTACAGAGGGAGGAATATCAGAATAATGTCAGACCTATCCATAGAGACCTGGAAAGGCAGAAAGGCCTGGCAAGGCATATTCAGGGTACTAAACGAGAAGAACATGCAGCTAAGAATATTTTATCCGGCACGGCTGTCATTTGGAATGGATGGAGAGATGCAGCTTCCAAGACTTGGCAGAGACTGAAAGAATATGTGATCACTAAGCAGGCCCTGCAAGAAATATTAAGAGGGGTTCTATAAAAGGAGAAAGACCCCAAGAGTGATATAGAACAGAAATTTACAGAGACAATCTATAGAAACAAGGACTTCACAGGCAACATGATGACAATAAATTCAAATCTTTCAATAATCACTCTCAATGTGAATGGCCTAAATTCTCCCATAAAATGGCACAGGATTGCAGATTGGATAAAAAGACAGGACCCATCCATATGCTGTCTACAAGAGACACATTTTGAGCCTAAAGATACATCCAGACTGAAAGTGAAGGGATGGAGATCCATCTTCCATGCCAACAGACCTCAAAAGAAAGCTGGGGTAGCAATTCTTATATCAGACAAATTAGATTTTAAGCAAAAGACTGTAGTTAGAGACAGGACACTGTATCATTCTTAAAGGGTTTATCCAACAAGAAGATCTAACAATTTTAAATATCTACACCCCCAACATGGGAGCAGCCAACTACATAAGCCAACTATTAACCAAAATAAAGAGTCCTACTGATAATAATACGTTAATTGTAGGAGACCTCAATACTTCACTCTCAGCAATAGACAATCATCTAAGCAAAAAATCAACAAAGAAACAAGAGCTTTGAATGACACACTGGACCAGATGGACCTCATATAGAATATTCTACCTAAAACAACAGAATATTCATTCTTCTCAAGCACACATGGAACTTTCTCCAGAATAGACCACATAGTGGGTCACAAATCAGGTCTCAACCCAACCAAAAAATTGAGATTATTCCCTGCATATTTCAGACCATAATGCTTTAAAGCTGGAACTCAATCATAAGAAAAAATTTGGAAGAAATTCAAACACTTGGAAGCTAAAGATCACTCTGCTCAAGAATGTTTGGGTCAACCAGGAAATCAAAGAAGAACTTAAACAATTCATGGAAACCAATGAGAATGAAAACACATCGGTCCAAAACCTGTGGGATACTGCAAAGGTGGTCCTAAGGGGGAAATATATAGCCATTCAAGCCTCACTCAAAAAAACAGAAAAACCCCAAATTCACCAACTAACTTTACATCTTAATGAACTGGAAAGAAAAGCAACAAACGATGCATAAGCCACTCATTAGAAGAGAAAGAATTAAGATTAGAGCAGAGATCAATGAATTAGAAACCAGAAACACAGTAGATCAGATCAACGAAACCAGAAGCTGGTTCTTTGAAAGAAATAATAAGATCGATAAACCACTGGCCAGACTTATCCAAAAGAAAAGAGAAAGGACCCAAATTAATAAAATCATGAATGAAAGGGGAGAGATCACGACTAACACCAAGGAAATAGAAACAATTATTAGGAATTATTATCAAAAACTATATGCCAATAGATTAAGCAACCTGGAAGAAATGGATGCCTTCCTGGAAACGTATAAACTACCAAGACTGAAACAGGAAGAAATAGACAACCTGAATAGGCCAATAACCAGTAATGAGATTGAAGCAGTGATCCAAACCTCCCAAAAAAATGATCCAAACCTCCCAAAAAACAAGAGTCTGGGGACTGATGGATTCCCTAGGGAATTCTACCAAACATTCAAAGAAGAAATAATACCTATCCTCCTGAAGCTGTTTCAAAAAACAGAAGCAGAAGGAAAGCTTTCAGATTCATTCTATGAGGCCAGCATTACCTTAATCCCAAACCAGACAAAGACCCCATCAAAAAGGAGAATTTTAGACTGATATCCCTGATGAATATGGATTCCAAAATTCTCAACAAAATCCTAGCTAATATGATCCAACAATACATTAAAAGGATCATCCATCATGACCAAGTGAGATTTATCCCCGGGATACAAGTGTGGTTCAGCATTCCCAAATCAATCAGTGTGATACAACACATTAATAAGAGGAGAGAGAAGAACCATAGGGTCCTCTCAATTGATGCAGAAAAAGCATTTGACAAAATACAGCATCCTTTCCTGATTAAAACTCTTCAGAGAATAGGGATAGTGGGAACATTCTTCAAGTTCATAAAATCCATCTATGAAAAACCCACAGCGAATATCATCCTCAATGGGGAAAAGCTGAGAGCCTTTCCCTTAAGATCAGGAACACATCAAGGATGCCCACTCTTGCTACTATTGTTCAACATAGTACTAGAAGTCCTAGCAACAGCAATCAAACAACAAAAAGAAATAAAACGTATTCAAATTGGCAAAGAAGAAGTCAAACTCTCTCTCTTAGCAGATTACATGATACTTTATGTAGAAAATCCAAAAGACTCCACCCCCAAATTACTAGAACTCATACAGCAATTCAGTAATGTGGCAGGATACAAAATCAATGTACAGAAATCAGTTGCTTTTTTATACACTAACAATGCAACTGTAGAAGGAGAAATTAGAGAACCAATTCCATTTACAATAGCACCAAAAACCGTAAGATACCTGGGAATAAACCAAACCAAAGAGGTAAGGGATCTATACTCTCAGGAACCTCAGAACACTCATGAAAGAAATTGAAGACACAAAAAGATGGAAAAACATTCCATGCTCATGGATTAGAAGAATAAACATTGTTAAAATGTCTATGCTGTCCAGACAATCTATACCTTCTGTGCCATCCCAATCAAAATTCCAATAGCATTTTTCAAAGTGCTGGAACAAACAATCCTAAAATGTGTATGGAATCAGAAAAGACCCCGAATTGCCAAGGAAATGTTGAAAAAGAAAAACAAAGCTGGCGGCATCACGTTGCCTGATTTCAAGCTATATTACAAAGCCATGATCACCAAGACAGCATGGTACTGGCACAAAAACAGACATATAGACCAATGGAAGAGAATAGAGAGCCCAGATATGGACCCTCAACTCTATGGTCAAATAGTCTTCGACAAAGCAGGAAAAAATATGCAATGGAAAAAAGACAGTTTCTTCAATAAATGGTGCTGGGAAAATTGAGCAGCTATATACGGAAGAATGAAACTCGACCATTCTCTAACACCATACATAAAGTTAAACTCAAAATGGATGAAAGACCTCAATGTGAGACAGGAATCCATCAAAATCCTAGAGAACGACATAGGCAGTAACCCCTTTGACATTGGCCACAGCAACTTCTTCCAAGATACATCTCCAAAGGCAAGGGAAACAAAAGTGAAAATGAGCTTTTGGGACTTCATCAAGATAAAAAGCTTCTGCACAGCAAAGGAACCAGTCAACAAAATGAAGAGGCAACCCACAGAATGGGAGAAGATATTTGCAAGTGACACTAGAGACAAAGTGCTGATTTCCAAGATCTATAAAGAACGTCTCAAACTCAACACCAAAAAACCAATAATCAAGTCAAAAAATGGGCAGAAGACATGGACAGACACTTCTCCAAAGAAGACATACAAATGGCTAACAGACATATGAAAAAATGTTCATCATCATTAGCCATCAGGGAAATTCAAATCAAAACCACATTGAGATACCACCTTACACCAGTTAGAATGGCAAAAATGGGCAAGGCAAGAAACAACAAATGGAGAGGTTGTGGAGAAAGGGGAACCCTGTTACACTGTTGGTGGGAATGCAAGTTGGTACAGCCACTTTGGAAAACAGTGTGGAGGTTCCTCAAAAATTTAAAAATAGAGCTACCCTATGACCCAGCAATTGCACTACTGGGTATTTACCCCAAAGACACAGATGTAGTGAAAAGAAGGGCCATATGCACCCCAATGTTCATAGCAGCAATGTCCACAATAGCCAAACTGTGGAAAGAGCCGAGATGCCCTTCAATACACGAATGGATAAAGATGTGGTCCATATATACAATGGAATATTGCTCAGCCCATCAGAAAGGTTGAATACCCAACTTTTGCATCAACATGGTTGCGACTGGAAGGGATTATGGTAAGTGAAATAAGCTAAGCAGAGAAAGTCAATTATCATATGGTTTCACTTATTTGTGGAACATAAGGAATACCATGGAGGACATTAGGAGAAGGAAGGGAAAAATAAAGGGGGGGATATCAGAGGGTGAACCATGAGAGACTATGGACTCTGAGAAACAAACTGAGGGTTTTAGGTGGGTGGGGCTGGGGGGATGGGTGAGCCCAGTGCTGGCTATTAAGGAGGGCATGTATTGCATGGAGCCTTGGGTGTTATACAAAAACAAGGAATCATGGAACACTATATCAAATACTAATGATGTACTCTATGGTGACTAACATAACATAATAAAATAAAATAAAATTTAAAAATATATATTAGCTAACCAAATGCAACAGTACTTTAAAAAAATCATTCACCATGACCAAGTGGGATTTATTCCTGGGATGCAAGTGTGGTTCAACATTTGCAAATCAATCAATGTAATACATTACATCAACAAGAAAAGGAATAAAAATCATATGATCATTTCGATAGATGTAGAAAAAGCATTTGACAAAGTACGGCATCCATTCATGATAAAAACCCTCAACAAAGTAGGTTTAGAGGGAACATAACTCAATATAATAAAGGCCATGTATGTAAAACCCACAGCTAACAACATACTCAATGGTGAAAAACTGAGAGCTTTACTCCTAAGGTTAGGAACAGGACAAGGATGTCCACTCTCATCACTTTTATTCAGCACTGTGGAAGTCCCAGTCACAGCAATTAGACAACATAAAGAAATAAAATGTATCCAAATTGAAAAGGAAGAAGCAAAATTTTCACTATTTGCAAATGACATGATACTATATATAGAAAACCCTAAAAGCTTCACCAAAAATCTAGTAGAACTGATAAATAGATTCAGTAAGGTTGCAGGATAAAAAATCAATGTACAGAAATCCATTACATTTCTATACACTAATAATGAAGTAACAAAACAGAAATTAAGAAAACAATACCTTTTACAATTGCACCTAAAATAATAAAATACCTAGGAATAAACATCACCAAGGTGGTGAAAGACCTGTACTCTGAAAACTATGAAACACTGATGAAAGAAATTGAAGATGACACAAACAAATGTCAGAGAAATATTCATGGATTGAAAGAAAAATACTATTAAAATGTTCCTACTATTCAAAGCAATCTACAGATTTAATGCAATCCCTATCAAAACACCAACAACCTTTTTCATAGAACTAGGACAGATAATCCTAAAATTTGTGTGGAACCACAAAAGATGTCGAATAGCCAAAGTAACCTTGCAAAAGAAGAAAACTGGAGATATCCCAATCCCAGATTTCAAGATATACTACAAAGCTGTAGTAATCAAAACAGTATGGTCCTGGTACAAAAATAGACCACATAGATCAATAAAATACAATAGAGACCCCATAAATAAACACATGATTATATGGTTAATTAATCTTCAACAAAGAAGCAAGAATTTGCAATGGGAAAAAGACAGTCTCTTTAACAAATGGTGTTGTGAAAACTAGACAGCTACATGTAAAAGAATGAAATTGAACCACTTTCTTACCCCATACACAAAAATAAAGTCAAAATGGAATAAGGACCTAAATTTGAGACCTGAAACCATAAAAATCCTAGAGAGCATAGGCAGTAATTTCTCTGACATAAGCCATAGCAACATTTTTCTAGATATGTCTCCTGAGGCAAGGGACACAAAAGAAAAATAGACTATTGGGACTACATCAACATAAAAAAAAAGTCTGCACAGCAAAGGAAACAATCAACAAACATAAAGACAACCTACTGAATAGGAGAAGATACTTGCAAATGATATGCAAGAAAGGGTTAGTATCCAAGATATATAAAGAACTTATACAACTCAACATCAAAAAACAAATAATCCAATAAAAATGGACAGAAGACATGAACAGATATTTCTCTAAGGAATACACACATATGGCCAACAGATACATGAAAAGGTGCTCAACATCATTCATCATTTGTGAAATGGAAATCAAAACTACAGTGACACATCACCTCATGCCTGTCAGCATAGCTAAAATGAGAAATACAAGAAACAACTGTTCATGAGAATGTGGAGAAAAAGGAACCCTCATGCACTGTTGGTGGGAATGCAAACTGGTGCAGATACAGTGGAAAACAGTATGAGGTTCTTTAAAAAATAAATCAAATTACCATATGATCCAGTAATTCTGCTACCAGGTATTTACTGGAAGAATACTAAAACACTAATTCAAAAAGATACATGCACCCATATATTTATTGCAACATTATTTACAATAGCAAAATTATGGAAGCAGGAAGTAGCTCAAGTGTCCATCCATAGATGAATGGATAAAGAAGTCATGGTATCTATCTATCATCTATCATCTGTCTATCATTTATCTATCATCTATCATCTATCTATCATCTATCTATCTATCTATATCTATATCTATCTATCTATCTATCATCTATCTATCTATCATCTATTCATCCATCCATTCACACACAATGGAATATTACTCAGCCATAAAAATAAATGAAATCTTGCCATTTGCAACAACATGGATGGATCTAGACAGTATAATACTAAGTGAACTAAGTCAGAGAAAGACAAATGCCATATGATTTTATTCATATATGGAATTTACGAAACAAAACAAATGAACAGAGAAAAATGAGACAAACCAAAAAAAAAAAAAAAAAAAAAAAAAGGCTCTTAACTACAGAGAACAAACAGATGGTTACCAGAGGGGAGGTGGCTTGACCATCTGGTCAATGGCTTGACCCCCCGCCCAAAAAAAATAAATAAACTTCACAGCAATAAAATAGAAAAATATGTGACTAAATTTTGTCAAATTATCGAAGATGAGCCACAAATTATATGATACAGAAAAAAAAAAGAAATGACATATTGTGCTGCTAGGCAGCAATACATTTTTCTGCAGAATTCTACTGTATTCATCCTGAAAAGGATTTGTGTAGTGAACTTGCCTTTTCTACTATTTAGATACTCAAATCCACCATTCAGTTCAGATTTTGATGACAGCAGGTTCAGAAACCACAAACAAAATGACAGGGAGGATGGGTGAAATAGGTGAAGAGATTAAGAGTACACTTATTATGATGAGCACTGAGTAATGTACAGAATTGTTGAATCACTGTGTTGTACACATGAAACTAATATAACGCTGTACATTAACTATACTGGAATCAAAATACAAAATAAAATTTAAAAAATTAAGTAAAATAAGGTATTTTTGTGAAAAAATGTAAAAAAAATGCTAATTGTATTATAGAGAAAACTGCATGTTTTTGCTCTGGAAAATAATTCAATAGGAAAATGCACAAAAGTCACTATATAATTTTGAGCAGAGTAAATTGGTCAGACTTTCCTTTCAATGTAATGTATTTGCTGTGTGAAAAACTGACCATAGGTAGGCAGAGATGGATGCTGGGAAACTAATGAGGAGACCATTTCAGTTGAGGAGTGATCCTAGCTGGCCTGGACTTAGTGGTGAATGTGGTGAGAATTGTTTGGGTTCTCAACATATTTCAATTATATCTATTAACATAAAATGTAAGAGAAATAGAGACTTCAACATATGGACTTCGAATTGGAGTAGAATAGAGTTTTCACTTGTTGAAGTAGAGAGGACTATTGGAGGCACATGTTTAAGGGATAGAACACAAGGTTGTGTTTAGACCTGTGATGCCCATTACACATACATAGGAAGATAAGGGACACATGTCTGAATTTCAAGGGAGGCATCAGCGCTGCAGCCATAAGTGTGGACATCATTAGTGCAAGTCAGCTATTTACAGTCCAGTGACTAGAGTTGAAATGACAGGGAGTGACTTAGAGACTGAACTCATGAGGCCAGAGAGTTAGAACATTGAGAGAAGGCAGTCTTGTCCAGAAAGGACAGTGAACAAAGAATGAACGATCAGTCATGTCACATGTGGCTGACTTACTGTGTAAGTGGAAGTTGAGAAATGATACTGGATTTGGCTCCATAAAGAGCACTGATAATGTGACAATGGAGGCCCACACCCTATGCCTGTAAGAAGTCATAAATTAAGGGAGTAAGTTCTTAAATAATCTGTACACTTCTGGCTTGACCCTCCCCCCCACAAAAATAAATAAACTTCATAGCAATAAAATAGAAAAATATGTGACTAAATTTTGTCAAATTATCGAAGATGAGCCACAAATTATATGATACAGGAAAAAAAAAGCAGAAATGACATATTGTGCTGCTAGGCAACAATACATTTTTCTGCAGGATTCTACTGTATTCATCCTGAGAAGGATTTGTGTAGGGAACTTGCCTTTTCTACTATTTAGGTACTCAAATCCACCATTCAGTTCAGATTTTGATGACAGCAGGTTCAAAAACCACAAATTCACAGCATCTGAATGCAAGCAATGCTTTCTTTGAGAACAAAATCTAGGAGATGTGGAGAAGGATTCCCAGGGCCAGAACAGTGTTAAATATGGGAACAAATGTTTTATTCACAATATGCTAAAGATTAGGTCCCAAATGATGGAGGCATCCATGTATTTTTTAATGACATTTCTCGAGTTTTGTGAGGAAGGATAGGACTTCATGATGTGGACATGCTCCCAAATCTAAGTATAAATGATTGTTTATGAACATCTTAAACCATACTCTAAGGTTGGCATGGCTAAAGGGAAGAGTGAGCAGGACTGGGACTGTGCTTCCTTAGGATTCCCTTTGCTCTCTCTAATGTCACTGCTTCAAAATGGGGAATGCATACAGAACACAGCAATCCTGGGCTTGAACAGACTCCACATGTTATAGCTGACACTGTTTCTTGTGTTTTTGTTTTTCATATTAAAGGATGTAGATACTGGGGAGAAAACATCAGGGCTTGGAGGTGAGTTAGTTAATTCCTTTTTTATTTCATGCCACTTTCTGCTTCCTAGAACTAAGTAGATGATCCGGCATCATTTTTATGCATTCCTGATACCCAGAGTAGGATCAAAGCCTACTTTCTGAGGACTGAATATAGCACAACTGCATATTTTGTTTAAGGCTACTTCTCAGATACTTATATTTTTTATGACAAGTCAAAGAAATTAAAATTAGAATGAGGAGATTTAATGAGAAGAAAAATAATTTTCTTTGCTCAATGGAATTCATAAAAGTGGCTTTTAGAATTCAGGTATCTCAGACACTTATTTTTCCATGCATTTGAAGTTGAATATTATGCTGCATATGAAAGTCAAGAAATTATTTTATGAAATGAATTTAATCATTTTAGTTTGATTGCATAAAAATCTGTTATCAGAAGCTATGGCAAATTGATTTTTGGATGAAGAGGGATTTCCAAGGCATTAAGCGATTTGCTTTTGCTTGTTGGCAAGACAGAAGCAAGAAATATTTTATCTCATTTGGGCCTGTGGTTCTTGTTTGGTTCATTAGTTTTCATTCAAGTTCATCTACATGCCACAGTTAATACACTAATGCTTTAATGAGTGTGTATAAATAAGATGAGGCAAAATCTGGTCTATAAATTCCCAATATATAATTGCTTCTATAATGTATATAGTTTTCTTTCTTCTAATTATTTTTAATTAATATAGAATATAAGCCAAACTAGTACTTTTCATATACAAATGTATGTATTGTCACTGCATTATCTGGAGCTCTAGAAATTTGTATAATTAGAATTTATGTAAATGATGGTTTAATGATCACAAAGTCTAAGTGTAATAAAACCTGAAAACTTTCATGCAGATTTATTTAAATATCAACTCCCTCCTATAATTGTTTAGCTTCTCCACCTCTCATTACAGGTATAAACAGCTTCCTTATTCCATGGAAACTTTATTGATTTTTCTATTTTAACATATGTCATGTTTATTATGATTTTAATGTAATTTTAATCATGAAAGCAGGAGCTCCTTGGGGGCAAGGGACAATAAAGCATTCATGGGTGTTTTCAGTGAAAAGTACAATGAATAAGGCCAAGTAAGCTTAGCAAATATTTGTTGACTCTTATTATGATCCTCCTCTTCCCTCCTAGTAAATCCTTGTCCCTCCCCTTCCTGTGTCCTTTTTCCCAGTAGCTAGTGCTATAAGCTTATAGCCTTATATATGTTTATTATATTCTTTCGTCAGAATTCATCTGGCTTATAGCTACAGCTGCTACTTCCAAAGTATACAGTCATTTATTTAGCCTTGTCCTCTCAATTGCACTCCATCCCATATGTAAAATTGTTACATAAGTTTCCATATCTCTCCCATATATTTCCCCTACTCTCCTAATTGCTCTCACTTCCTACAATCTGGCCTATTGCTATAATTGCTTCTTAATTTGTCTCCTTGTATTTGTTATCTTTTGTTTCACGTGTTTATTCTAACACTGAATTTTTTTTCCTAAAATACAGATTTAATCATATCACTCTTCGGTTTTAAAATCTGTACTACATACGGTTCTCTACTATTTGATAGTCACTGTGCAAATTAACCTCCACTTCCAGCCACAGTTCTCAGTGTCCTACACTGTACTAGGCCTCCAAATGTGCCATAGGTTTATCTACGTTGGTGCCTTTTGTTATGATATATCTTTATCTCGAAAAAATATTCTCTCATCTATTTTTTTGTCAATCTTCAACAGTTAGTTCAAATATGAAGCCTTTTTCTGCAGTTGGAATGAGTCTCATTCTTTTGAAAATCACATTTTATTTAAATTTTCTATCATACCTGAAAAATAGTAATTTCTGTAAATATTTATCTCTCCTACTTTATTTTAATCGTCCTAAAGACAAGACATAGTTCTCCTTTTAGTGGAACTCATCTTCTAGCATGAGTGATGGTAATGTTCTCCAACCTCATCCTTCTTTTCTGACTCACTCTCTGTTTCCATACCATATTGACAAAATACTTGGAAGGCTTGCATCTCTGTAATGAACTGTCTGGGCTTATGACATTGTAAAAAGTGAACCCAGCTCATCATAGTTCTATTGTTACACCAATTCTTGGCAAGCAGTTGGGGTCAGTAATGCAATTTACAAAACAGTACTCAAAGATTAACATTTAATTATGTTCCCTAACATTTTATTTTCTCTTTTTTTGTTGTTGTGTTACATCTGTTTGCACAATTAACCAGAAAGCTCCTAAATCATAGCAACCATTTTCTTACCTCTTTTGTCTCTCCCTACCCATAATACCTAACAGAGGTTTGTGAACAACAACATCCAACTAGGCAATTAGGTTTTTTGTGTCTTTATTTTTTCATTCCTATAATTTTGTCATGAATCTGTCAATACACATTAGTTATAGCTGTATAATACAGACATTATAAGCTCCATAATCTATCTCTCTCTATATATGTTCAGGAAAATTTCCACCACAATTAAATGTATAGATGTTTGGGTGAATATATTCTCTTCCATCATTTATATAATAATTTAAATTATTTGACCTGTGTTTTAGAAACTGTTTTTCTATTCATATCTTTTTCTCTTTGGCTCAGATTTGGTCAACACCTTTGAAAAATACAACACATTCCAAAATAGGATACGAACAAACAAATAGAAATACCTATAATATGGCTATTAAGTTTCTCAAAAGACATGTGTTTGAACACAAAAAGTTTTCCCCCTGTAGGAAAAGACTAATTATTCTGTTAACATAGTAACAAGTAACCAAAAGATGTAAGTTTTCATTTCTGTGGTACTAAAGGCCAGAAGTGTGATGACCAGTCTATGTGATGGTTACATATTTAGGTTTGTAAGAAACTGCCAAACCGTTTCCCAGAGTATCTGTTCCATTTTATGTTCCCAAAAGCAACGTATGAGAGAGTCCATTTTGCTGCATCCTTGCCAGCATTTTGTTTTATCATTACTTTAAAAAATTTATTAATTCTAATAGGTATGTAGAGATAGTCCATCATGGTCTTAATGTATGTTTCTTTTATGGCTAGTGATGCTGAACATCTTTTTCTATGCACATTTGCCATCTGTATATTCTTTTCAGTGATTTTTTTCTGGATATAAATAACTATGTCAGATACATGGTTTTTAAATATTTTGCAGTCTACAGCTCATCTTTCCATTTTCTTAACAAAATCTTTGGCAGAGAAAAGATTTTTAATTTTAATGAAGTCCAATTTATCCATTTTTTTCTTGTATAGATTGTGCTCTTGGCGTTATACCTAAGAATTCTTTACCAAACCCTAGGTCTGAAATATTTTCTTCTTTTTTTACTTCTGAATGCTTTATATTTTTATATTTAATGCTCATTTTTTCCCCATACTGAGTTAACTTTTGTAAAAGGTGTAAGATTTAAGCTGAGGTTCATTATGGATAAATTATGATATAAAATTCCATCAAAATAATAACATATATACTATAGAAATAAAACAATTTACCTAAAATACCATTAAATAAAAGGTAGGATTTTTTAAATAAAAAGTGTGGGCCACCAAGGTATATTTACCTTGAAGACAACTATGTAATAAATTTAATTTAATAATGAATTTATTCACTAACCTACTCTGTTCAAAAAGGATCTCAGACAACTTAATTTTAACTATTTTACAATGAATCCCTGGAATTCATAGTAAGTGAAGGATCAGAAGTCTTTCAAAGGGCTTGTAAGCAGGATGTATTTTATCATGACAGTTTAATTTATTTCCTGTCATTAAGCTGCTGTTGTTTTTCTTTCAGCAGACCTTTGTCCAAAATATACTATATAATTATATTTATTATGAATCAGAAAGAAAATATGAATTTAGAAAATAGTTAAAAATCTGCATTTTATATTTAAAAATATTTAAACTAATTAATTAATTAATTAATTTTTGAGAGGGGGGTTGGGAGGGGCAGAGGGAAAGGGAGAGAGAGAATCTTAAGCAGGCTCTATGCCCAGTGCAGAGCCCAACACAGGGCTCTATCTCAGAACCCTGAGATCACAACCTGAGCTGAAATCAAGAGTCAGATGCTTAACCAACTGAGCCACCCAGGTACTCTAAAAATATCTTAATAGTAACCAGTTACATCCAAGAAATTCCTTGTAATAGTTACAATTTTTTGTGACCCTGTTTGTTACTAAAGATCAGTCATTCCTGCAAATAAGATGAATATTAATAAATGTGCAAATAGGGGTACCTGGGTGGCTCAGTCAGTTAAGCTTCTGCCTTCACTCAGGTTATGATCCCAGCATCCTGGGATTGAGCCCCATGTTGGCTCTCTGCTCAATGGGGAGTCTGCTTCTCCCTCTGGCCCTCCCCCTGCTTGTGCTCTCTCTCTCTCTCTCTCTCTCACTCAGTGCTCTCTCTCTCTCTCAAATAAATAAAATCTTTGAATAAATAAATAAATAAATGTGCAAATAGAGTATACTTTATACAAATCCTATGAGTGTTATTTCAAAAATAACAACTTCTGGATGCAAAATTGTCCTTAAGGCAGTCCTGTTAATCTTGCTAGGGTATCCAACGTGATATTGTTTCAATATCAATAATAATAAAGGCATTTATCAGTGTCTAATAATTTCCTAGTACTCAGTTCCATATAAATGCTACTAAACTTAATATTTTTAATTGTGAGAAATGTAAATAAAGTGTTCTAAAAATAAAGAATAATTAATGATTTGGAGATTCCTGAGAATTCTGATTTTCATTCCCAAATGCCAATAATTAATAGGTGTTGTGAATTTGGAAAGAATAAGTTATAAATTAAAGAATTCAGTTAAAGATAGAACAAGTTAAAATGTAAGATTTAACTAAGAAAATAAGTTTACTATAATTTAAAAGGTATAAATCCAAAGGAAATCATTGGAAGAAAACTATAAACATCCCTACTTGACAAAAACAGATAAAAAAAAGTAAAACACATAATACATTTTACATAAATATAATAATTATAAAATATTTTAGCAGAATTGAGACCAAATATATTAGTTATATCAATAAATGGGGATGGGCTTAATTTACCTATTAAAATAAATAAAAATTGAGGGAATAAGTACCAAAGTTTAATACTAAAATGTTTATATATATGCCCCTTCACCTTATCACTCTCCATACCACCTTAGCAAGTTTTGAGTACCAATAAATAGCAATCTACCACTAGGAGTGGGGCACGAGTTCAGAGAGAGGCACTCTCTGAGGTTTTGGCTAGTAGGGAAAGTCTAAATTTGAGGGCGAAACAGGAACATTACAAAAATCCCTCCAGTAACCTAATCCTTTTGTAGGCACAAAATGATGCTGGAGGAATTTGGAGTCAGTTGTGCACTAGGGATAACTTTAGCGAACAAAATCTGAAAACAGCTTAAGTCTCAACTAATTAACTTAACCCCTACCAAATATTCAACAAAATCCTAGCAGCAGAAGAATGCATATTTCCTGACACAGATAGATATAGGCATGGATATAGATTTTTTTTAACCTGAATCTTTACTGTTCTACACACAATGTCCAACAATTCAACATTTCAACCAAAAAAAGGAAAAAAAAAAAAAAAACCTCCATAGTAAAGAAATAGAAATAAACAGAACCAGACTCCTAGATCACCCAGATGCTGAAACTATCAGAGAGTGAATATAAAATAATGGATTAGTGTGTTTAAAGTCTCTAAAGGAAAAAAAGTGGATAGTATGCATTAACAGATATGGACTCTCAGCAGAGAGACAAAAAAACCACAAAATCCTAAAATTACTGAGATACATTTCTTAACAGATTAGTGAAATGTCATATAGATGAAAATTAAAAGTATAACAACACATTCTCTCAGCGTATGTGTGAGGCAATAGGCACTCATACACTAGTGGTAAGAATGCATACTGGTACCATTCATTTGGAAGAGAATTTAAAATATTTAACAAAGCTCCCAGTTAACCTAGCAATCCCATTTCTAAGAGTAAACCTCAACAAAATGAAAATATATTGACAAGTGTATTTATTGCAGCATTGTTTGTAATTGCAAAAATTGGAAACCACCTATATGTCTATACAAAGGGGAATGGTTGAACAGACTATTACCCACCAAACAGACTATAATAGGAAAGATGTATCAAGTGTTGTAGAGTGATTTTTAGAATATATATTGGTAAGTGATAAAAGCAAAGTGCAAAGAATTATTTATTATATATTACCTTTCATGGAGAAAGAAAGAAAAACAAGAATATATGTACCCTATTGCGCAAAATTAAAAAAAAAAAAAGAAGCCAGAAACAAATGAGAATGATTATCTATAGGATATGGGTAGGAGAATAGCACAAAGGATAGAGGGATCGAAACAGGAGAAAATGCACTGGGGGTGACACTTCACTAAGTATACTTGAAAAAAAAAACAGTTCTGACTTTTAAATCTGCATTAACATTTCATACACCTAATAAAATAAATGAAGGTGAAATTTTAAGTCTAAGAAAAAACTTTTAAATAAGAAGGGTGTATAAACATCCTCTCTTTCTCTCCTCCTCCCTACTCAACCCACACTCTGTCTTAAAAGTTTGGTTGAAAAAGTAAGAAAATATTGACAGTTGCTATATTGCTAACCTTTATTCTTTTTCATTTTCTGACCAGCCCTGGGGAAATATACTTGAGTGGAATAAGCACTGTATCTGAGTTGGGATTCTTAAGTTCAGTTTTAAGAAAGTCAAACCTTTATGATCTTCAAAGCCCACATTTATGTGATGAGGATAATAATTCTTCTTTCTGTCAAGTATAGTTGAAGGATTTGTAAGCTAATAAATTAACAGAATAATCCCTAAGAGAATAAGGCTATATGAAATCAATTCTACATTTGTTTGCTGATTCACTTTGGCAGAGAGGTGGCTGAATAATTAGATAAATTAGTGTATAGCTAATCAGGTCTATTGATGAAGATATCCAAAATCAAACAATAACAAATTAACTGCTGACTTTTTCATTTGTTTTAATGTATTTAGTTAACTTTAGGTTTGATTGCTCAGTAGTCAGACAAAAGTGTCTTAAAGAGTTTGGATGGTAAAGTTGTGTAGAATAGGTAGATTTTGAATCTGAAGGCATTCAATATTTGAAAGTTGAAGATGTTCAAATCCTACCTGTATTGTATTCTAACCATGTGGCATAGCATATTTTTCTTGTTTCCTAAGCTTACTTATACTTACCATGAAACTGACTTAAGAATACCTACTTAGCAGAATAATAGGACTGTACTTGACTGACAGTCAACACCCAGTGAATTTTGACTATTGTTATTGTGTTATTATTTGGTAATGATTTAAATCAATGAATTTGGAAATAGAAAAAAAAATTGTAGGCCTTTTAAATTCAAGAGTCAGATCTTCATAAAAACTGCAAAATAAATCAACCTACTGAATCAAGAAAAAAAAGTAGAGAAAGAACAAATTCATAAACAAAAAATGATAATGGAGAAATTACCTACCAGAGTTATTTCAAAGAATCATGAGTCCTTTGTGCATAATTTTGGGAATATAAATGTCATGTCTGATTTTTCTAGGATAAATGTATATTACAAGAACTGATCCTATCAGGGTAGAAATCTAAGCAGAAAATTACCATAGAAGAAATAAAGTCAAAAATACACTCCTTACTTAAGGAACACAGGATTTGAATAAGCAGTTTTAGATAATAGTACAGTGCCTTTAATAATAGATAATTCCAATGACCTTTTAACTGTTTCTGAGACAAAGGGGAATTGCAAATTATTTTTATGAAATTAGCCTGGCATTTATTTCTGTTTTTATTGTTATTATGTTATATTGGAGTTTTTATTTCATTGTTTCTTTCTATATTCTTAATCTTGGATGCTTAATTCCTTTATAATAATATTTCTTTTTTCCATCTTTATTGAGATATAATTGACATATAACATTGTGTAAATTTAAGGTGTACATTGTGTTGATTTGATACACTTACATGTGGCATACAATTCCTACCCTAGTGTTATCTAACACCTCCCTCACATCCCATACTTACCATTTCTTTTTTTCTGTGGTGAGAACATTTAAGTTATACTCTCTTAGCAACTTTCAAGTGTATAATACAGTTTTATTAACTATTATCATAACGCTGTTCATTAGATTCCCAGAGTTTACCCATCTTCTAACTGAAAGTTTGTATTCTTTAACCAACTTCTCCCCATTTCTCCCACCTGCCAGCGTTGGTAGCAATGATTCTTCTCTCTGTTTATATGAGTTCGGCTTTTTTAGATTCCACATGGAGGTGATATACAATATTTGTCTTTGTCAAAATTATTTCACTTAGCATAAGGGCCTCATGGTCCATCCATGTTGTCACAAATGGCAGGGTTTCCTTCTTTCTTGTGGCTTTGTTCCTGTTTTCTTCTAGGGGTTTTGTGGTTTCAGGTCTTATGTTTTTAAGTCTTTAATCCATTTCAAGTTAATTTTTGTGCATGGTGTAAGATATGGGTCCAATTTAATTTTTCTCTAGGTGGTTGTCCAGTTTTCCTATCACCATTTATTGCAGATTGTCCTTTTCCTATTGAGTATTCTTGGTTCCCTTGTCAAATATTAATAAGTATTGCAGGTAATACATTTCCCTTTCTTAGTTTCTTTACTGTATTTTTTAGTTTCTAACAAATAATATATTACAATTTTTTGGACATGTCACCTTTGAGATCTTCTTTGAATAGAGTTAAGGAAATTCATTGGTTTATTTGCTTGTTTATTTGTATGTTTTTTTAATACTCTACAGCTGCTGGATATTTTGTGCTCATTTGACTTTCCAATTTTATTATAAATTTTGGGGGGGGTTCCTGTTATCACTCAACCATTTACACTTTAAAATATAAATAAAACTTAATTAGGTTTTATGTATAACAAGTGTATCAAATCAACACAAACACAGTTCACAAATTTATTTTTTAAGAGTTTTATTTATTTATTTGAGGCAGAGAGCATGAGTGGGGTGAGGGGCAGAGGGAGAAGCAGACTCCCTGCTGAGTCAGGAGCCCAATGCGGGACTTGATCCCAGGACAAAAGACAGATGCTTAACCGATGGACCCACCAGGTACCTGACAGTTCACAAATTTAAACAGTGACTATAAACTTATTGTCAATTTAAATATTATTCTGCTTCATTTAAAAATTACATGGATTGTAATATTAGCTTATTTTATGGCATGCTGATTTTTGAGCAAAATTTTTATACTTCTGCCAGGTAGAATATACTGGAATTTGGGGTACTTAATAATAATTTTAAAAAAATCACATATGCCACTTATTATGTTAAATTATGTGCATTTTTTAATTTTAATTTTTTTAGAGAGAGAGAGCAAGCATGAGCAGGGGGTAGGGGCAAAGGGAGAGGGAAAGAGAGAATCCCAAGCAGGCTCCACACACAGTGTGGCATGGACCTTGATGCAGGGCTGGATCTCATTACCCTGAGATAATGACCTGAGCCGAAATCAAGAGTCAGACACTCAACTGACTGAGCCACCCAGGTGCCCCTGTCTTTTCTATTTTGGTATTCAATCTATTGTCGTAGAAATTTGGAATCCATTTTTTATTAAAATTATATGCAAATATCCATCTGCTCTCTTTCATTAGTGATTTAATTTTATAGAGATTTAATTTTAAAAGAGGAATTATTTTAATTCAATTTCAAAGCTTTTGCTAAATAGTTTGAAACTCTGGATAATCTTGGGTAGTGAAGGACAAAATATGCCTACTTTCACTAATGATAGGCAATTCATAAATGTACATTCTTTTATATAAGTCTGTGTAGGCACATATTACAAACTCTGGATTTTTCATTTCTTATATGGCTATTTTAATGAAGCAAAATTGAAATACCATGCAAAAACATTTAATCTATGCAAAGTACATTATAATGTTTAAAAGTAAAAGGTAAAGCAGATTTGTTAGCTCAAAGTCAAGCTGGTGCAGTGTGATCTGATTCCTTTGACAGTTTCTGTAAAGAAATTTGAGCATAAATTGTGTGTTAAATTGACCTGAATTCTCCAGTTGGGTAAAGGGTCTGATAAGAACAAAAAATTAAAGAAGGCCAAATTAAGGCACATTAGAAGACAATAGACTCACTGGAAAAATTAAAAATCACGATATTGAGAACTTGGGCACATGATACATTCCTGGATTTCACTTGTAGTCTCAAATTGAAATTATGGGGAGAACAGTTTTTTGGACACTAAACCTTACTTCATGAATGTAAAGGGGCACACTTTGATAGATTTAACTATATTTTGTTAGATAAGATGATAACAGTAAGTTTAAGAACAGAGAGGACTTGAAAGAAAGAGAAAAGATAACACATAAGTAACAGAGCACTCCAGAAAATGCACACACTAATCAAGGTAGATAAATGAGAGGATTTTTACTAAAGAACAGTAATTATTATTTTTATTAATTCTATCAAATTATACTATTTTATATCTGATTATGACACATTATGATGTTGAATTTGACAATAGTTGCATTCCAGCAAGGAGATGTACTTCATGATTTATTATTTTTCTGATAAAATAAAATTTGAACTTATAAGCTTATAGAAGAAAAGTAAAGTGTGAACCTTGGCAATGGAGATCTTTGCTATTTTTTATTTAGCTGTGTCATACTGTGATTTCTTTTTTATCTTTATAGGAGACCTTAAAGCTCTTCCTGAATATCAGAGACAGGCAGATGTGAATTTGAATATTTTCTTTGGTACTAGATGTGGCATTGGAGAAAATGGTATCTCTGAATATGAGTTTTTTATAAGTAAAATGTAGATAAAAATAGAAATCCAGTGGGATTGGGAGATTAGAGATAATATTAGGAAAATTTGGGTGATTTGCTTTATCCCTCTCCACAAGTTCCTTTCCTATATTATTTTTATGGAAATTGGTTATACTCAGAAAAATAACCCTCCAAGAAGAAAGCTCAATATTTATTACCTTCCCTACAGTATTTTTAATGTGCACAATAGCCAATCATAAATAGTGTTATTTCTCTAGCAAGATTCTTGGTAAGAATTAAGCCTTTATGCAAAGCATTACATTAATGAATTAGCTTCTTTCCAGTGCATTTAGAATGGTACTGGTTGTATAACAGTTTTAAGGGGACTGAAAAAATAATCATTCGATTATTTCCTGGTTTGATTTAGAGGAGAAACAACAGTAAGGAAAGGCATTGAAATATGTTATTTTGCTCAACTCAGCATTTCTGTAAAATGCCACAAAATACATTTTGTTTGGAGTTATCAGATTAGAGATAATCTCTCCAGACTTTGCTATAGATTTGTGATCGTAACTGAACTACTCAGGTAAGTCAGGGAGATTGTGTAATTATTGACACAATAATTATGTATTTTACTTTACTGAAAAATAAAAGTTGTCTGAAATGTGTATTTTACAAAAAGCATATGAGGATATTATTAATAAGATCATGAGTATTCCATGGTGTGTACACAGCTAGTGTTGAAATACAGTATCACCATAATGCAAAATTTTGAAAATCTCTTTTTCTAGAAAACTGGTTATATAAATTATGGTACATCCACACAGTACAATGCTATTTAGTTCTTGAAAAATGAAGCAGGCCTGCAAATACTAATATGGAAATATTTCCATGATGTACTAAAAAAAAAAAAAAATGGTAGAGTGGAGTGTGTTTGGATTGCTGGTTACATCTTGTAATCAAGCAAACAAAATAGGAACTGGTAACTAGGCGTCATGATCCTAGGAAACAGAGCTGGGATGAGAAATATCTTTTTACCATACATTCTTCTGTACTGTTTATTTTTTTAATATGTGCATATGTTACTTAATTCACAAAATTTAAAATAAAGTGAAACAAATCCAATGTGAAGAGAAATAATAAAATGTTTTGTGTGAATCATCAAACTAAGGTATAATAATATAACTCATATTTTTGGGGTGGCCTTATAAAAATGAATCCAAATTTTCAATGTATTGTTGTTTTGAGTACAATCAGAATTCTGGATGTAAAAACATACCTATTCTTTTGAAACTGTTTCAAAAAATAGAAAAGGAAGGAGAGAAAAAGGAAAACTTCCTTTTCTATGGAAAACTATGAGGCCAGCATTACCTTGATCCCAAAAACAGAGAAACACCCCACCAAAGAGGAGAATTACAGACAAATATCCCTGTTGAACATGGATGCACAAATTCTCAGCAAGATACTACCTAATAGGATCCAACAGTACATTAAAAGGATTATTCACCATGACCAAGTGGGATTTATTTCTGTGCCACAAGGGTGGTTAAACATCTGCAAATCAATCAATGTGATACGCTACATTAATAAAAGAAAGGACAAGAACCATATGATCCTCTCAATAGATGCTGAAAAAGCATTTGACAAAATACAGCATTCTTTCTTGATTAAAACTGCACAGTGTAGGGATAGAAGGAACATACCTCAATATCATAAAAGCCATATATGAAAAACCCACAGTGAATATCATCCTCAATGGGGAAAAACTGAGAGCTTTCCCCATAAGGTCAGGAACACAACAGGGATGTCCACTCTCACCACTAGCACTGGAAGTCCTAGCCTCAGCAATCAGACAACAAAAGGAAATAAAAGGCATCCAAATCTGTAAAGAAGAAGTCAAACTCTCACTCTTTACAGACAGCATGATACTCCATGTAGAAAACCCAGAAGACACCACACAAAAATTTCTAGAACGCATACGGGAATTCAGCACAGTCGCAGGATATAAAATCAATGCACAGAAGTCAGTTGCATTTCTATACCCTAACAGGCAGGAAAAAGAGAAGTCAAGGAATTGATCCCATTTACAACTTCACCAAAAACCATAAGATATCTGGAAATAAACAAAACCAAAGAGGTAAAGGATCTGCACTCTGAAAACTATAGAACACTTATGAAAGAAATTGAGGAAGACACAAAGAAATGGAAAAACATTCCATGCTCATGGATTGGACGAACAAATATTGTTAAAATGTCTATGCTACTCAAAGCAATCTACACATTCAATGCAATCCCTATCAAAATACCATCAGTCTTTTTCATAGAGCTGGAACAAACAATCTTAAAATTTGTATGGAACCAGAAAAGATCCCAAATGGCCAAAGGGAAGTTGAAAAAGAAAACCAAAGCTGGAGGCATCACAATTCCAGACTTCAAGCTGTATTACAAAGCTGTAATCATCAAGACAGTATGGTACTGGCACAAAACAGACACATAGATCAATGGAACAGAATAGAGAACCCAGGAATGGACCCTCAACTCTATGATCAACTAATCTTTGACAAAACAGAAAAGAATATTCAATGGAAAAAAAAACAGTCTCTTCAACAAATGGTGAAGAATGAAACTAAGCCACTTTCTTACAGCATACACAAAAATAAATTCAAAATGGATGAAAGACCTAAATGTGAGACAGAAATCCTAGAGGAGAACACAGGCAGCAACCTCTCTGACCTCAGTCACAGCAACTTCTGGTTAGACACGTCTGCAAAGGCAAGAGAAACAAAAGCAAAAATGAACAAGATAAAAAGCTTTTGCACAGCAAGGAAATAGTCAACAAAACTAAAAGACAACCTATGGAATGGGAGAAGATATTTGCAAATGTCTTATCAGATAAGGGGCTAGTATCCAAAATCTATAAAGAATTTATCAAACTCAACACCCAAAAACCAAAAATCCAGTCAAGAAATAGGCAGAAGACATGAACAGACATTTCTCCAAAGATGATGTACCAATAGCCAACAGACACATGAAAAAATGCTCAACATCACTCAGCATCAAGGACATACAAATCAAAACCACAGTGAGATACCACCTCACACCAGTCAGAATGCCTAAAATGAACAATTCAGGAAACAATAGATGTTGCCTAGGATGCAGAGAAAGGGGAGCCCTCTTACACTGTTGGTGGGAATACAAACTGGTACAGCCACTCTGGAAAACAATATGGAAGTTCCTCAGAAAGTTAAAAATAGAACTACCCTATGACCCAGCAATTGTACTACTAAGTATTTATCCAAAAGATACAAAGAGTGATTTGACAGGGCATATGCACACCAATGTTTATAGTAGCAATGTCCACAATATACCAGCAAAAGCCAAAATATGGAAAGAACCCAAATGTCCATCAATGATGAATAGATAAAGAAGAGATGGATACACACAACACACACACACACAACACACACACACACACACACACACACACACACACACACACACTGGAATATTACTCAGCCATCAAAAAGAATTTAATTTTGCCATTTGCAACAACATGGATGGAACTAGAGGGTATTATGCTAAATGAAATAAGTCAGAGAAAGACAAATACTATATGATTTCACTCATATGTGGAATTTAAGAAATAAGACAGATGAACATGGGAGAAGGGAAGGAAACATAAAATAAGAAGATGAATAAGATACTCTAAGAAACAATTTGAAGGTTGCTGGAGGTGAGGTGGGGGGGATGGGGTTATTGGGTGATGTGCATCAAGCAGGACACTTGAAGTAATGACCACTGGGTGTTATAGGCAACTGATGAATCACTAAATTCTACCTCTGAAACTAATAATACATTATATGTTAATTAAATTGAATTAAGTAAAAAAAAATTAAAAATATGTAGAAAGAACCTTATATTTATTGGTTGAAAAAGTCCTACCATTTTAATTTTTCTTAATCAAAATACTCAGAAGAAAGTGTGTCCAAAAGATAAAAAAGCAAATGTCAATATGTTAATATCATAGCAATCTAATGAGCCTCAATCATGGTTTTTTTTTAATGACTTTTTTTAACAGCAAAAGCTTTGTTTTATTAAGAAAGAAAAATATACATAGATATGTATTTATAGGCACAATCCTTATGACAAAACAAATCTTTATTGAATAAATGAATGAATTGATCCCATATGCTTAATTCTTTAAATCTCCCCCCCACCTCTGTCTCTGCCTCTGTCTGTCTCTCTCTCTCTCACTCACTTTTACTTTTTTACTCTTAAATTTGAGGGCACTGGATTTTCTGTGTGTTCTCATATGGGTTCTGCTACCTCTATTCCTAGTTATCACTCCAAGTTCCTCATACCAGTTCAGCTGAAGTTGTATGTTCCTTGATAAAAGTGAAATTAGATGGTGCTAAGATTTGATGCCTAACATCAGAAATACTGAAACAGCATTGGAACACAGAGTATTTGAAGGGAGAGTATGATGGTCCAAAGCATTTTTTAAAAATTGTAGTTATTATTTTTATTCAAGTATAATTAACATACAGTGTTATATTAGTTTCAGGCATACAATATAATGACTCAGCAATTCTACACATTTCTCAGTGCTCATCAGGATAAGTGTACTCTTAATCCCCTTTATTTAAAAAAAAATAAATAAGTTTTTATGTTATATAAGACAGGAAATAGTGTATTCATGGAAAAATAAGTGATTATTATAGTGTCTTAATATATGATATGAGTTATCAGCTTAGTGAAAAATATTAATGAGTAATTGAAAAGGTCCTTAACTCTTAATCAGATAATTTTCGAGTTGAGACAACCTGCTGTTATCTCCAATATAGGAGACACCTCTTTGGAGCATACCTGATATTTATCATTAAGTGGTTTTAATTAAATTAACAGCAGCCAGGGTGTATTTATTTCATGCCTCGTACAACTTCTGAATACTAAATTACACGTTTGTGAAATTAACCCCTAAATTAATTTAGCTCCAAATAAAGAAAACAAGGTTTATTCAGAGGTTTAAAGTTTGACTTTTAAACTCCAAATTAGTAAAAGACTCTCTGGATGACTACTAATTTAACTCTAAAACTTAATCCTTTCCTTCTTAAATCAAAAGTTCTTCAGTGTCATTAGTTATACTAACATCAGAGTCATAAATTCCCTAAGCAAGATAACATTTTAAAAATTCACCGTCTTCCAGCTCATAAAATTGTTTTTTTTTTTTTTTCTTGAAGAAGCCACATTATACAAGGGCCTTATTCCTGTAAAATTATCTTTCCAACTTCCATCACACTTAGAATTTTAGTCTTAGAACTCATTTCGGTTTTTTTTTTTTTAAATGTGCCATCTGATATTTGTTTTCCTCTAAAATTCAATTATATGACTTAATAGTTTTAATTTACTTAGAATCCCTGGCTTTTCTTCTTTTATAATGTATTTTTTGCCTTTTAGTAGTACTTTCTCTTTCCTGATTCCTTCCATCCCCCATATATACTCCGTATATGGTTCTAGGTCTATTGAAATAAGTTCTCTCACTAGTCCTTGTCTGGTCTCTTAAGTCAGATGTGACCACCCTGATCCTGACATCTTTGTTTATGCTTTTCTAATGGCTATTAATACAATCTATATTGTCTTCTCCACTTACGATTTTCTTCCCATAGAAAACTTTTCTGAAAGCAAAAATATTCAGCAGATCACATTTTTCTCTGACCTTCTATACCATCATATAAATACATATATGGAAACTCAGATGGATTCTCATTGGATTCCAGAAGTGAGGGAATAATAGATTGAGGAGACGATTGGAGTTGAAATGAAGTCTGATATTGTGTCAGTTTTAGGAAAATATCAATGCTGTGTATTTTTGTATTTTCTCTGTGTGTGTGTGTGTGTCTGATTTCATAATTGATAAATACTTTTAAAGAAGAACTCAGGTGTTTTTTTTTTTCCAAATTTTTACTTAAATTCTAGTTATTTAACATGTAGTGTAATATTGGTTTCAGGAGTAAAATTTAGTGATTCATCACTTAACATATAACACTCTGTGCTTGTCATAACAAGTGCTCAAGTGCTTTTATTTTTAATTCTTATGTTTTATAATGTATGCTCACCACCTTTAAAAATAAACAAAAATTGGTGTGTATAATACTCTCAGCTCAACTTTACTTCCTTGATAATTTTATCAATGTTGCTACATTTTGTTCTGATTTTTAATGTTGATGAAAATTAGTTTTCTTAACTATAGATGATTTATTTCTGGATGACTAAAAATTTTTTTTATTAATAAAATTGAAAAACAAATAGAGCCTTAGTGTGTATTATTCTATATTCATTTTACTTGGAACATATGGATCTTTTCAAACTATTTCTAGAATTTTTAAAATTATATATCAGTGCATTACTCAATCTGCTAGTTTTAGTTACAGGGACACTTACTATCCATACTTTGGAAAGTCTTTGTTTTCCTTATCTACTATTATCTTCCTAAATGCTTTAATATTTATTTTTTTTCACTCAATATAATAATCTGAGCACTTTTTTCCATCTCAATAATTCAATTCTCATTCTCTGATATTTCATTTACTTTATTAATGTCTATTATAATGCTTTAGCCTGGTAATATATTTCTTCAGGTTATCATTTTTTTCAGCTTATCTTTGAGTCACATAGCCTCCCTAGCATTATCAATATCCCTCACCAGAGTGCTACATTTATTACAGTTGATTAACCTACACTGACATATCCTTATCATCCAAAGTCCATAGTTTACTTTAGGGTTCAATTTGTTGTACATTTCATGGATTTTGACAAATTCATAATGATATGTACCCACCATTATAATATCATACAGAGTTGTTTCACTGCCTTAAAAATACTCTGTGGTCTACCTATTCATTCCTCCCTCCCTGCTAACCCCTGACAACCACTTATCTTTTTACTGTTCCATAGTTTTGCCTTTCTGAGACCATCATATACTTCAAACTGTGCAGTTTATAATCTTTTCAGACTGTCTTTCGTTTGGTAATATGCATTTGTTTCCTCTATGTCTTTCCATGACTCAGTAGCTCATTTATTTTTGGCACTGAATAGTATTACATAGTCTGGATGTAACATTTCATTTATCTGTTCACATACTGAACGGCATCTTGGTTGCTTCCAAGTTTTGGCAATTATGAATAAAGCTGCTATAAACATCTGTGTGCAGGTTTTTATGTGAACATACATTTCCAATTCCTTTGGGTAAATACCAAGTAGGGCAATGACTGGATTGTGTGTTAAGAGGCTGTTTCATTTTATAAGAAACTGCCAATATGTCTTCCAAAGAACCTGTACCATTTTGCATTCTCACCTGCAGTGAATGAGAGTTCCTGTTCCTCCACATCCTCCCAAGCATTTGGTGTTGTCAGTGTTTTGGATTTTGACCATTCTAATAGGTGTATAGTCATATCTTATTGCTGTTTTAATTTGCATTTTTCCAATGATAAATGGAGCATCTTTTCTTTTACCCACTTACCATCTATATATCTTCTTTGGCAAGATATCTGATATCTGGTCCATTTTTTAATTGGGTTGTGTGTTTTCTTATTGGTGAATTTTAAGAGTTCTTGTATATTTTGAATGAAGTGTTTCTTTTTTATAGAAATGAAAATTATTTTCAGGTTATATTAAATCTCATGTTGTTCACTATGGCATAACAACTATTATTTTATTAGTGTCTGGCCATACAGATAGCAGAAAAATAAAATAAGTATCAGTTAAATTTGTCAAATTATTAGCTCACTCATTTTGCATGTCTAAGTAAAAAATTTGGAAACAATGAAAACATGTGAAACCTGATAAATGTGAGGTAATGTGTAAAAAATCAGATTAGTGTTAAATTCTATGATAATTATTAAGAAAATATAAAATCCACTGATATAGAATCAGTCTCAGCATATACAGGACATTTAAAAATATAAACATTTATTTGTATTTTTTGTTCATTGAAATTGCATATAAAGTATGCTCAAAATTATGCTTTTGAGCATATTTTATACTTATTTATTTATAACTAAAACATATTGTCACTCTTAGTGTTTGTGTCTAGATTTATCCACAAGTCCATGTATTCTGTGCTATAGTCAGAACCTTGATCTTCTCATTGTCACTTTCAGAATATTAATTGAGAAATGTATTTCTATAACCACAGGAACTATTAAAATTTTCTTAAAACAAGAATATAATCACATTTCTTTTTAAAAATGACAGCATTTACCTTGTCTTTATTAAAAATTCATCTCTTTACCAATATTTAACTAGACTTGACTTTTTGTGTACTCTATCGCCATAGATTTTTGGGGTCAGGAAGTCTCATACCAGCTGACAGCAAATAATTACCTAATATTGCAGTGGTATTTTTTACTTTATGCATTCCATAATGTTGGGATCTAAATTTCTGCCATCTGAAATATGTTTGCATAAGAAATGGATTGCATTAATTTTATTTTAGTAGTCCAAATGCCTAATATTCTATTTCTAGGTATCTGTCCAATGCAAATGAGGACATCACTCTACACAAAGACATGTGTGTGGTTGTTAATGTTATACATAAAATAGATGAAAATTGTAAACAACCCACATGGCCACCAATAGTTGAATGAGTAAACAAATTGTGACACAGTCATGAAATTGAATGAAATACTATACAGCAATACAAGTAATGAACTACTAAATTTACCTAAACTGTATGGATGCATCTCAAGATATTAGCAAAAGTCACACACCAAGATTGAATTATCCCATTCCATTTCTAGACTGAATGATTACATTGTATGAAACTCTGTTTAAGACAAACTTATTCCTAGTTAATAGAAACAGATCAGTTGTTTCCTACGTTCTGATTGTGGCAGCATGAGGCACAAGGGAAACTTTCATGGTGAGGGAAATGTTCAATATCTTGAAAGTGTTGGTGGCTAGATGGTTGTACAAATTTGTTAAAAATATCAAAATGTATGCTTAAAGTCAGTGCCTTTTATTTATTTAAGTTTTACTTCAATGATGTGATTTTAAGACATAAGATGATTCTTTTTAAAATGATTCTCTCAATTATTAGTTGTTAGCATTTTATAATTTTCCTCTAATTTTCTGTCAGTTCTTCACATTGTGAGTGATTCATTTTCTCTTTATAATACATTTTTACTATTAAATTCAGTTTGGTATTCCATTGACAGTAATTGTTTGGATTAAATTCTAAGTGTTAAGAGTTTCACCAATTTTTTAACCGCATTTCTTCCTTTATTCATTAAGATATAATTGACACACACAACCATATATTTCTCAACCTCACAATCTTAATTTATTTGTCGGTTGGTTAAAAATAATCCAATATTTGGCTTTCAAGAAAGCAATAATAATAGCAAGAAGAACTCACAGTTATTTTTATTTTATTTATTTTAAGTATAGTTGAAACACAGTATTACATTAATTTCAGGTCTACAGTGTAGTGATTTGACAAGTTTACACATTATGCTACGTTCACAAGTATAGCTACCATCTGTTCCATTATATCATTATTACAGTATCATTGACTGTATTCCTTGTGCTCTGCTTTTTATTCCTGTGATTTACTCATTCCGTAACAGGAGACCTATATCTCACTCCCCGCTTCACCAATTATACCCAATCCCTTACCCCCCTCCCCTCTAACAACCATCAGTTCTCTGAATTTATAGTTCTGATTCTGCTTTTTATTTATTAATATTTTTAGATTCTATTTATGAGTGGAATCATATGGCATTTGTCTTCTGCAGTCTGACTTATTTCACTGAGCATAATACCTTCTAGGTTCATCCATGTTGTCGAAATGGCAGTATCTCATCCACTTTTATGACTGCATAATATTCCATGCTGTGTGTGTGTGTGTGTGTGTGTGTGTGTGTGTGTGTATGTATCACCTTTTCCTTACCCATTAATATACTGAAGAATACTTAGGTTGCTTCCATGTTTCCCTGTCTCAGCTATTGCAAATAATGTTGCAATAAACATAGGGATACATATATCTCTTCAAATTAGTGTTTCCATTTTCCTTGTGTAACTACACAGTGGTAGAATTATTGGATCACATGGTATTTCTACCTTTAAATTTTTGAAGAAGCTCCATTTTGTTTTCCATGGTGGCTGCACCAATTTATATTCTCACCAATAGCACACAAAAGTTCCTTTTTCTCCACATCCTCACCAACACATTTTTTGTGTTTTGATTTTAGCCATTCTTTAGGCATGAGGTAATATCTCATTGTGTTTTTTTTTTTATAAAGATTTTATTTATTTATTTGTCAGTGAGAGAGAACAGCAGGCAGAGGGAGAAGCAGGCTCCCCACTGAGCAAACAGCCCAATACTGGATTCGATCCCAGGACCCTGGAATCATGACCTGAGCTGAAGGAAGACACTTAACCGACTGAGCCAATCAGGCGTCCTTCTCTTTGTGGTTTTGATTTGCATTTCCCTGATGTTTAGTGATAAAGTTGAGCATCTTTTCATGTGTCTATTGGCCATCTGTATATCCACTTTGGAGAAATGTCTATCCAGGTCCCCTACCCATTTTGTAATTGATTCATTGTTTTTTGGTGTTTACCTGTATGAGTTCTTTATATATGTTGGATACTAATTCCTTATCAGATATATCATTTGCAAATATCTTCTCTCATTCAATATGTTGTCCTTTTGTTTTGTTAATTGGTTTCCTTTCCTGTGCAAACACTTTTTATTTTGATGTAGTCCCAATAGTTTATTTCTGATGTTGTTTCTTTGTCTTAGGAGACATATCTAGAAAAATGTTACCATGGCTGATGTCAGTGAACTTGCTGCCTATATTCTCTTCTAGGACTTTTATGGTTTCAGGTCTCACATTAGGTCTTTAATCCATTTTTTTTTTTAAAGATTTTATTTATTTATTTGACAGAGAGAGAGATAGCTAGAGCAGGAACACAAGCAGGGGGAGTGGGAGAGGGAGAAGCAGGCTTCCTGCCAAGCAGGGAGCCCGATGTGGGACTCGATCCCAGGACACCGGGATCATGACCTGAGCCGAAGGCAGACGCTTAACGACTGAGCCACCCAGGCACCCGGTCTTTAATCCATTTTGAGTTTATATCTTTCATCAGCGTTTTATGGTTTTCAGAGTACAGGTCTTTCACTTTGGTTAAGTTTATTCTTAGGTATTTTATCCTTTCTTGTGCAATTGTAAATGGTGTTGTTTTGTAAATTTCTCTTTCTGTGACTTCGTTATTAGTGTATAGAAATGCTATCACTTTCTGGGTATTAACGTTGTATCCTGCCACTTTACTGAGTTTATTTATTACTTCTAGCAGTTTTTTGGTGGACTCTTTAGGATTTTCTATGTATAGTATCATACAGCCTGCAAATAGTGACAGTTTAACATCTTTACCAAAATGGATGCCTCCTATTTATTTTTCTTGTCTGATTGCTGTGGCTGGGACTTCCAATACTATGTTGAGTGAAAGTGGTGAGAGTGGACCTCCTTGCCTTGTAACTGACCGAGAGGGAAAGCTCTCAGTTTTTCACCACTGAGTATGATTTATCTGTGGGTCTTTCATATATGGCCTTCATTATGTTGAGGTATAGTCCCTCTACCCCCATTTTGTTGAGTTTTTATCACAAATGGATGTTGAATTATGTCAAATACTTTCTCTGCATCTATTGAGATGGTCATATAACTCTTCTTTAAATGTCTGATAGAATTCACCTGTGAATCCATCTGATCCTAGACATATTTTCTGGTAGATTTCTGGTTACTTATTCAAGTTTGTTATTTGTAATCAATCTATTCAGATTTTCTATTTCTTCCTGGTTTAGTTTTGGAAGATTGTATGTTTCTAGGAATGTATCCATTTCTTCTAGATTGTCCCATTTGTTGGCATATACTTTTTTTTGTAGAATTCTTTTATAATCCTTTGCATTTCTGTGGTACCAGTTGTTACTTCTCTCTCATTTCTGATTTTTCTTATTTGCATTCTTTCTCTTTTTTTTTTCTTGATGAGACTGGTTAAGGGTTTGTCAATTTTGTTCATCTTTCAAAGAAGCAGTTCTTGGTTTCACTGACTTTTTTCTATTGTTCTTTTAGTCTTTATGTCATTTATTTCTCCTTTGGTGTTTATATATCCTTTCTTCTACTCACCTTGAGCTTTGTTTGTTCTTTTTCTTGTTCCTTTAGGCACAAGCTTAGATTGTTTATTTTTTTCTTGTTTCTTGAGATAAGCCTTTTAGACTAGTTATCAAGTGGTTCAAATACTAGGTTGTAGAGCATATATATACATTTTACACTGTAATAAATGGGACTTTATCAAATTACCCAGGTACTATAGGAGAGGATCAATTTCCCACATCCAATCAACACTACTACTACCATACTTTTTTTGTTTTTTTCATTTTTTAAGATTTTATTATTTGAGAGAGAGAGAGTGAGTGAGAAACAGTAAAGAGAGCAGAAGTGGGGGAAGAGGCGGAGGGAGAGGGAGAAGCAGACTCCCTGCTGAGCAAGGAGACCAGTTCAGGGCTGGATCCCAGGACCCTGGGATCATGACCTGAGCTGAAGGCAGATGCTTAACTGACTGAGCCACCCAGGCACCCCTGTTTTTCATTTTTAAGATGAAAAACTTTATTGACTTGTGCCTTAAGTGGTTTCTATGCTCTAGTCATTCATTTAGCTCATATGCAAGGAAATTAATAGAAGAAAAATACAGGAACTTAAAAATGTCACTAAGGTATGTTCATTTGGTATGTATTTGTATTTAGAATTAAAACTAGTATTTTGAAATTGAGATATAATTGACATGTAACATAATGTTAGCTTTGGATGTGCAACATTATGATTTGATATTCATATATATTGTGAAGTGATCACCACAATAAATCTAGTTAACATCTGCCACCATATATAGTTAATTTTTTTTTCTTGTGATTAGCACTTTTAAGATCTACTCTCTTAGCAAATTTCAAATATACAATACCGTGTTATTAACTGTAGTGACCATGGTGTATATTATATTCCCATGACTTATTTATTTTATAGCTGGAAATTTATATTTTTTAGACTTCCGTCACTCATTTTACCCCCTTCCTCCACCTCTGGCAACCACCAGTTTCTTCTCTGTGACTAAAAAGAGTTCAGTGTTTATTGCTGTTTTGTTTTGTTTTTATATTCTTCATATAAGTGAGGTGATACAGCATTTGTCTTTCTCTGTCCATCACAAATGACAAAGCCAAATAATATTTCATTGTGTATGTGTGTGTGTATGTGTGTGTGTAATATCTCACATTTTATTTATCCACCCATCCATCAGTGAACACTTAGTTTGTTTTCATGTCTTGGCTATTGTAAATAATGCTGCAGTGGACATGGGGGTGCAGATATCTTTTCTAGTTTTCAACACTCAGACTTGTTTAGTTGTTTACTTTTTTCAAAGTTCTTTTAAAAGTTTTGTTCTGTTTGCATAAATGCCATAGATTTTGTGTATTGCTTTCATATCTTACTATCTTGCTAAAGTTTTCAACACTATAACAATAATAAATGCCTTAGTGATATGGACAAAGGCATCAATAAGATATTTAATACTGTCCTTTGACCTCTATAAGCTGTAATTAATAGAAGGTACTACTTCCCTCGAACTAGACTATCCAGTTTCAATGGTGTACTAATACTTCAGAAAGTCAGAAGCTAGGTAGAAGCATTTAACTGTCAGGAAAAACTTAAATAATTGTATTAATAGGTTGCAAGACCTGAAGGCATCAAGGCCATAGAGAGATGTGGTGTTTCTAGGGACAAGATGGGCAGAATGCTAAATGGGTGCTGTTGATACAGCTTTAAAGAAAAAAATTCCTAGGTCTGGAGAGTAGAAGTCTTACTTAAGCTGAAATGAAAAACTATGATTCTTTACCTTTTTTTCTAGATCTAATTCAGTTCATAGACCCAGAGCCCACTAACTGAATAGAACTCTGGGCTACCTTAAGTAAATAGTGTGTGATGTCAACACAAGAATATACAGTCATTATTCCCCTCACCCTTTTTTGAACAAAGGGACCTGTGGCCACATATAAATATAAGTTCATAGAAAGTTTAAGCCAGGTATTTTCAGGGCTGAAAAATAAAATATCTAAACTGACATGATTCATGGAATTCTGGCATATCATCATGTCCTCTGTTGGACTTAATGTTTATGGAGATCAGGAGATAAAGTAACCCTGGCCTGAACTCATCTGTAATACATCTAGTAGGTTTTTCATTCATGAGTCATAACTTGGATAATATAAGTATCAGCTGGCAGAACCCTGAAATGGGTTACCTCACTTGTGGAATAGGAGCCATTTAGTTGGGAGACTCAAGTGTTTACCATCATTAGGCCCCACTGTTTAAAGACGTAAATATTCTGTATAGCAAAACTACTTACTTAGTAGGACTCTTTACTTGTCTTTAAAATTGTACCAGGGTTTTGTGCCAAGATAATTATTATCATATTTGACTAAGTATTGTATTGGAGCCACCAAAAGTTGTATAAGAGATTGATATATCTTCTGGGAGAGAGAACTCTTTCCATGGACATGGACTCAGTAATTAGTCATCAGAATGAAGAAGTAATTATGACTACAACATGATTTTCTCAGATTTGGCTCTGCCTCCCAAAGATTAATTGTGGATGCTAAGGAAAGAAAAGGCTGTGAATAAAAGCATTTAACTGCAAATTCCTATAAGAATATGGTAAATAACACATTACTTCATCGATAAACTAGTGTCAGAAATATAGTAAAATAAAGGATGAGATTCTCTTCATTTTACTACCAAAAGGCTTCAGGAAATCGAGGGCCCTAGTGCATCAGTGATCCCAACCAAAAAGCAGTCAGTGGGAAAGTTCATGGGCAAAAAATATTAATAAAGTGTCGTGTTCAGCAGAATGGGTAGTGGTCTCTACAGATGCAGGGATGTTCACAAACACCCAGCAGATGTGGCAGTTCCTAGAAGGGCCTGCAGTAATGGTGGGCAATGACTATTTAGAGGTGGCAGGGATAGTGGACACCTGAAAAGTGGAAATGGTATAAGATATTGGTTTTACTACTTTAACTGCAGTTTAAAGAAAATAGAAATTTTCCTTACATAAATGTCTGATCTGTTGGGTATTTTAGTGGAACAGCTATATTGCTCTAAGTGATTATCCAAGGACTTAGTCTTTTTCTGTCCTGTTGCTCTATTCATTCTTAGATAATGGAACATAGCTTATGTTGCTATCTTGTAGGATATCTGAGGGTATTCCTGATAGTATAAAAGAGAATGAAACACATTAAGAAGCATCTTTTTAAGGCATTTCCTGGAAGTGACAATTACTGCTTTCCTCAAATCCCTTTGGTCGAAGACTAACCATACAACCACTTTTGGTTGCAATAGAGCCCAGCAAAATGGGATTGCTGCTACAGAAAGGAAGGCTTATAGCAGATAGTAGTCTCAACTCAGACACCAATAGATGTAGTACAAGTAGAAGGGCACAGTAATGGAGGGGTGGCAAAGTGGAACAAGAGGAGAAAACAAGGAAAGCAAATACCATGATGTTGGGTTTATTTCATGGGTATATTGAAGTCATCTAAGGATGTACTTGGCAAGATTTACAACAGGTTCTGGCAGAAGGTGAGATTGCACATTGAAAAATAGGACAAAGTCAATAAAATATGGGCTACATAAGCATTTACAAAGTATCCAGAATAGGCCAAACTTATTTGTAGAAACTTTATGTTTGAGTTTTAGATATTATAACAGGAGCATAGGCCTTCTTCTAAGCATAATATAAAGCTAGAATTAGAAAAGGAGTACACAGAGCCACCTGGGTGGCTCAGTCAGTTGAACATCTGACTGTTGATTTCAGGCACAGGTCATAATCTCAAGTTCATGAGATCGAACCCCGCCTTGGGCTCAGTGCTCAGTGGGGAGTCTGCTTGAGATTCTCTCCCTCTCCCTTTGCCCCAACCCCTGCTCACTCACTCTCTCTATCAAATAAATAAATAAGTCTTTAAAAAAGAAGAAATGGAGGGCAAAATAGTAAATCATGTTAGTGAATAATTCCAAATTTAAAATATGTACTATATCTTAATACTCTAATAAAGGCATACCCTTGTTTTTCAAAATAGAATGATATACAGTGATAAAATTTAAATACTGTGACTTCTGTGGTAAAAAAAAAAAAAGCTATGTATTTTAAAGCATAGAGCAAACTGCGTATATCTGCTCTAATAATTTATTTTTTTCAGCTCCCTTCTTAAAATCAGCTTTGCACTGATAATTTCTCAGATTGTAAGAAAATGGAAAATTTCTTCTTCTAAAATTTTGTATCTACAAGTGTTCTTCATGTAATCCACTTTATTGATTTTTCTTTTCAATAGAGAAAAATAAATGGAACAGAAATTGAAACAATATAAAATTGAAAATATTAAAAAGGTAAATAATGAAATATTTAATTTTTTATTCTGAGTTATTTCACTCTGCAACTTTTGAAAAGTTAAATAACTTCCTTTGGTTTATTTTTCTCATCAACATTTTCAGTAGAGTTTTCTCTTTTTAAAATGTTTTAAAGTTTATTGTAACTTTATTATTTTTTTATTAAAGCCTTGAATTTTGTAGCTGGTTTGTCAAATAATCCAAAATCTTTAGGGAGAAATAATCCATTTAAATGGAAATAAAGACTGTTTTTGCAATAGCTAGATAGTCTACTCATCTCAACCAAGATAAGCATATCGATAAATACTGATATCATGTTGCTTTTGAATGTAAAACTTGTAAAGGGCAGAAGTAAGATCTATAGATTTTTACTTAGTACATCATGATTGTTTTTGTTCAAATACGTATCACTTTCTTCTGTAGTAAGACCATAAGAGAACCCCTAACTGAAGAATGAAGGGGGGGAGATCAGAGGGGGAGACGAACCATGAGAGACTATGGACTCTGAAAAACAAACTGAGGGTTCTAGAGGGGAGGGGAGTGGGAGGATGGGTTAACCTGCTGATGGGTATTAAAGAGGGCACATTCTGCATGGAGCACTGGGTGTTATACGCAAACAATGAATCATAGAACACTACATGAAAAACTAATGATGTAATGTATGGTGATTAACATAACATAAAAAAAAAGTAAATGAAAAAAAAAAGAGAGAGAGAACCCCTAACTAGTAGAATGATAAGAAAATTGTCTACAAAATGAAGAGAAGTTTCATTCAACAGTATTTCATACAAGTATTCATGTATGACAGTTATGCACATTTTGAGAATTATACAGTGTTCTTTCAATTTCAAATGAATCAATAATACTGGTAATAATAACAGGTATGCTAATATTCTTACTTGCTTTTTTATATAGATTATTTGATTTTATACTCACTTATAACAATCTTACAAGTATTATATTATCCCACTAGTAGGTTGAAGAAACTGGGGCTTAGAAAGGATGATTATCTTGCAGAGAGTTACACAGATAGCAGATGGACAAGCCCAGATTCAAAAATACTATCTCTGGAACTCAGAGCCTTTGCCTCAATGCTATTGCACAGTAATATGGTGAAAACAAAATGCTGTACAGGACTGCATTCTCCAATAGTATAGTGAGCACATGTCAAAGCGAACTACACATCTTCTTCTTCAAAAAGTACATCCCCTGACTTCAGTATTTCTGTATTGAGACACAGGTCTTGAAATATTAACTCCCATGTCTTAATTCTATTTTCAGTTTTCCTAATTGTTCTTAGTTTTCTACCAATTGATTCAATTTCAGTCTTTGCTTCAGAGAGCAGGATCAATTTGGTTTTCAAATTCACCTTTGATAAGCATATAATTGAAGCAATTTTTCTTAAAAGCATTTGATTGAGAGTGGAAAGTTTCTTGTTTGTTTTGTTTTGTTATTTTTAATTTCAAGAAGGCTATCTTTATAAATCAAGAACCAGAATCTGGCTAATTTAGATAATAGATGTTTAAAAAAAACAAGGAAAAAATAAAAACAAAACAAACAAACCAGGTAAAAGGAAGATGCAAGGGAATGATGAAGTAGCATATTTCCAACCTGCTGGGCAGCTCCGTACCATTTGGGGCAGACACAAAAGGACTGAAGTGACTTTACCTTTTGCACACATACCTGCAGTAGTACCTTTCACCACCACTTCTTTGATGGGGTGGGATGGTCTGAAAAGTTTCTTGCCCTCAGGTTTCATCTCTGGAATTCCAGGGAAAATAGCTAAAACTTGGGGAACATGAAACGGTGTGCTTATCTGAGGGAAACTGTGGAATGGGATGAAAGATGACTATAAAGGCTGTGGGATAGATCTCCTAAACCAGAAACTAGTTAAAAAAAGATGGAGCCAAGTAATGAGGTGTGCAGATTCTGAGCTCCTCTCTTGGCCCTGCACACTGAGAACGGACTGCGAGTCACACTGCCTGGTAAATTACTGCAGATTCTGTGGAGATGAGTCTAGTATTTCAGACTAGTCATATTTACTTCAAGCCCGATGACAAGATGATTAATAGCTACTTTCCCTTCCCATGTACACCCAGAGAAAGGAGAAAATAAGGGGCAAGGAAGAACCATGAATTTGTCTCAGCCTGTCTTGACTTGACTGAAAGTGACCTTCATTTACCATGTTTGACTTTTTTTCCCCTCTGCCTTCAATGTAAATGAGAGATTGTGAGCTAAGTTGAATTCTGTTACAAGAAATAAAGCTGCAATTTTGTATACCATGTACTAACTTTAAAGTTTAACTGTGAACTTTAAAACTAAAATTATCATCTACACTCAAACTGACAGTCAAATTTTATACCTTTATGCTCACCCAAATATATTAAATCAATCACATATTATTGTCCATTCTTTTGAAATCTCTATTTTAATATTCATAACTACCTATTTTTACAATAGAATGTGATATAGTTATTAAGTTGCAGTTACAGTAAATGACATTGTAGAGAAAAGTCATGTAATAATGGGACAATGTTGGGAAAATTGTTATACTGGAATCAAAGCTGAAGATGAGTATATATATTTTTTATGGCTTCCTGGAACCTAAACTGAAATGTGCAAATATAAAGACATAGGTAGTTCTTAATATAAGTTTATAGAGTGAGATAAGCTCTTTTCTAGTACATAATACTAAAATGCATTTGCCTCATGGATATACATATCTATATCCATATATCTCCATATATATAGTATTAGTATCATGTTTTTGCTATAGAAAAAAATTACCACAAATGTAGTGGCTTAAAATAACAAATTTATTATTTTGCAGTTCTGGAGGTCAGAAGTTTAATGTGGGTCCCATTGTGCTAAAATGAAAGTGTTGGCAGGATGTATTCCTTCTGGAGGTTCTAGAAGAATTTCCCTTGCCCTTTCCAGCTTCTATAGGTCACCTGTATTCCTTGGTTTGAGGCCCCTTCTCCATCTTGAATGCCAGCCATTGTTTCACTTTTGACTTTGGCTTTCATCATCACTTTTCCTCCTCTTATTTGTCTCCCTTCCATCTCTCACAAGGATGCTTGTCATAATATTAGGCTGAGTGGGAGAAGGAATACTCCAGGATAATCTCCCTATATCAAGATCCTTAAGTTAATCATCTCTGCAAAGTCCCTTTTTCCATGTAAGATAACATAGTCATCAGTTCCATGAATTAGGAAGTCACCATCTTTGAACGGACATTATGCTGCCCACCACACATATACTCATAAATGATTGCATAGTATGATGAAACATTGTCAGTTTAGGTATTTCTTATATTAATGCAATATTGCAGTAAGAAATTTGAGGGAAACATTTTATGTTTTTCTTTGCAGACATATGTATATATAGGTGATTATACTCATGTAGCTAAAGTATATGATTATTGGTAATGAAGTTTAATACAGTTTTCACTTGCATTCAAAGGTCTAAATGTAAGCATTCAAAAGTGTTGACTTAAAATTAAGCTTTAGGTATAGGAATATATAAAATGAAATTGCCAGATTATTATGAAAATAATTGAATCCTTATTGGTATGTGAGAGAAGAACAATGTCAGCCTGTAACTAGATGTCCTCTTCTTTCTTTCTTTTTGTTCTCTTCCTTTTTCTTGCTTTCTATCTTGCTTTCTATCTTTTCTTTCTCCGCCTTCCACTTTTTTCTTGCCTTCTTTGGTTTTATTGAGCATTTCATATAATTCCTTCTTTTCTCTCCAGCATATTAGGTATAATTTTTTAACTTATTTTTAGTGAGTGATCTTGAGTTTTCAACATACATTTACAACAAATCCAAGTCCTCTTTCAAATACTACACCACTTCACACGTAGTGCAAACACTACATATAGAGAATCCCCAATTCCTCCCTCCTACACTTTGTAAGAATTTTTGCCATTCATTTCCCCATCCATGAGCTCTAAGTCCCTGAATGTATTGTTGTTGTTATCATTTTAAACAAACTGTTATCTGTTAGATCAATTGAGAATGAGAAAAAGAAAATATTTTGTTTTACCTTCATTTATTCCTTCTCTAACACTTTTCCTTTTATCAGGTAGTTCCAAATTTCTGCTTATTTTATTTTTTATTCTTTTTGAAGAATTTCTTTGAATACTTCTGGCAAGTGTGCTGGCAAACAAAGTTTTCCTCAGTTTTTGTTTGTCTGAGACTATATCTCCTTCACTTTTGAAGACTCATTTTGCAGATACAGAATTCTGGGTTGGTGATTTTGTTGTTTCAGTATTTTAAATATGTCACTCCACTTTTTTCTTGATTGTATGGTTTCCGAAGAGAGGTCCAACATAATTCTAGTTGTTGTTCTTCTGTTGCCAAACTGTTTATTTCTCCTCTTTGTTTTCTTTCAAAATTATTTCTTTGTCTTTGATTTTCTGCAATTTGAATATGATATTTCTAGGTATGATTGTCTGGTACTTTGCCTGCTTGGTATTCTCTGAGTTTTGGGGATCTGTGGCTTGGTGTCTATTGTTCATTTTTGGAAATTATTATTATTGTTTCAAATATTTCTTGTGTCCCTTTCTTCTCCTTCTGGTATTCCCATTGTACATATGTTGTACCTCTTATAATTACTTCAGAGTTCTTGGGCATTGTGTTCTTTATTTTTCATTCTTTTTCTTTGCATTTTAGTTTTAGAAGTTTCTATTGACATTTCTTCAAAGTCACTGATTCTTTTCCTGGCTGTGCCTTAATTGTAGTTGTAGGGTATGGCTAGAAAGGAAGTGTTGGCCAAACCCCAGTCAGTTAGGCTCTAGTAAAACAGTTTGTCTTGAAGGCAGGCCTTGTTATGAGGAATACAGTGATCTGGGCATATGTCAGAATAGCCACTTTCTGCCTCCTCCCACCAGTAATGAGGGGATTTTTCTCTGATTTTCACTATGAGAACCCAGTAGAGCTCCTATAGGTAAAAATAAAATATATGTATTTTATTTATATTTATTATTGTATATATATATATAATTATATATATATACAGTTATATATATATACACAGTTATATATATACATATATATACCCAATTATATATATATAGGTTTTCCTAGGACTGGACACCCTGGAGATTTTAAGTCTCAATTATGCCTATATCTAGCCTCCAGCAATTCAACTGTAGTTTCAGTTTTCCTGCTCTGGTGCTAGTTCCCAGAGAAGTTTCTGTTCCTGGGCTTCTGCCCTGGTAAGCTATGATTCTCTATATCTGCCTTTCCAATTTTGGGGCAATTTTCCCTGTGGCCTCAATTCTCTGATGAATCTCAGAGTTGTTAATTTTCAGTCTATTTAGCTTTTTCTTATTACAAAAATAGAAGTGACTACTTCCAATCTGCTTACATTCTGGACCAGAATTCAAAAGTCACTTTATTTATTTTTATTGCTGAATTTTAACATTGCATTGTGTGGATATCAGATCCCAGGAGATTTCTAAGTCTTAACAATTGGCTCTTTTCATTAAATAAAACCCTTAGCTTGCTTTGGAAAAATATTTGAAACTAAGCATCATTATTTCTTGCTTGATACATCAGAGCAAATGAGCTGTAAAATAAATTGATCTAGTGAAATTTCCACCATTCTCTCCTCCAGATTAAAAATTCTGAAAAACATGATTGGCCAATATTCGCTCAGGGAGTGGAAGAAAAGCACTATCTCGTCTTGGTGGATTCTATATCCCACAAAAGCTCATTTTGTAAGGGATTTCCCAAATATATCAAAGGGTTTGAGATATTGCTTAGTCCAAAATAAAAATAAAATGTAACTATCAAGTATCCACACACTCTTCTTCCCCATATTCTTTGTAATATGGTTTGGGCATAGGTTTATATTCTGGCCGGTAGGATACAGTAAGAACTAACGTACACTACTTCCAGGCCTGTTCACAAAATTCCTCAGTCAGTAATATTTGCTCTCTTTTTCTTATCTGCAGCAAGTTTACAAGCCACTTGTTTAAGATTATAGTTACACAAAGGTGGAAGAATGATGGATCTCTGAGATAACGCTTGAAGGAAAGCCACTAAGGAGAGTCAAGAACCTGAATGGAACTATGACATAAGCAAGAAATAAACTTGAATGTGACAAGCCAAAAAGATTTTGGGGTTTGTCATGGAAAAATGGTCTGGCCTTCTTGAATAGTTACACCATGGCAACCCACTAAGCAATCACTAATTAAAAAAAAAAAAAAATAGCCGGCAAACAAAATGTAGGAAGCAAGGAAAGAAAAGTTAAATTCTTAATGATCTTGGTAAGGAAATTTCACTGCATCCTCCATAATGGAATTGATATATTCCAGTCACTTGATGCCCTCTTGGGTATAATACCAGCTTGAGGACACATGATTTATCATTGCTGATGGAATTTTTGACACTTGGGAGGAACAGTAATATGGTTGGGGACAAACTATGTATAGTCTCTATGACCTCTTTGTTCATATGTTCATTAAGTAAATGCTTGGATGCTTAGGCAAAAGGCTAACTGAATTCTACAGGGTAGGCAATCTTGTAGATAATACAAATTGCCTCAGTAAGAGATTTTAGGGGATATTCACTTGTGGAGTTAATATTCTCCTAATTAGGGCCACATGTTTTTAAGGTGTGTCTACATTTATGCCTAGGTGAATCATTTAACACCTATTTTGTATTGAGTTGTTCAAATAACAGAGTCTCTTAATGTCCCATGGTACATAGTCTCTACCAGGGCCTAGTGGCAAGTCAGCAGCTATGTCTCAAAAGGAGTATATTCACTTGCTAAAGAGAGAATGGCTCTGCTCCAAAACCACATGGACCCTCTGCTGTGATTGTGATTCTCCTGTTGGGGTTTGCCGCAAGATCAATACAGTATCTTGATCTTTCACAGATACTCTGCATTTCCTGTTCTGTCTCCTGCTGCCAGCCCTTTCCAACTCCTGAAACCTATCTGTTGTGTCCTCTGGGATTCACTGTTCATTATCAGTAAAACTATTTAGATTCTCAATCGATTCTCCAAACACTTATTTTACTTTCTTCCTCCAGTGAAAACCTGGTTTTCCCTGAGGACACTGCTTACTCCGCAGCCTTCTAAAGCAATTTACTCCATGCACTTATACACATCCCTAGGTCTGGAGTAGAAATTGGGGAAGGGGTAAATATCCTCATTGATCTTCTTGCCAATTTTAGAAACTTTTTTTCCCTACTTCCTAACTCCCCAAACTGATTTCTGTCTATCAGATGCCCATCAACCCTCATTGTTTCAGTTATCTCCCAGCCCTTAGAACATTCCCCCTCATTTCTTTGCAATATTACTTTTGGCTCATGGTCATTCTTGCCAAAGCATTTCTATATTAATACCACATTTGTTTTGTCCTCTACTCTATCTTAAACACTAATTTTATCTCACTCTACCTCCTATCTGTCCAAACCACTCCCCTTAAAGCCTTAACTGTAATACTTTTTGGCTACACCAGGACATGTGATCATTTTATCCTGCCACATTTTGACTATCTCCCTTTCTAACTTCCCTCTTTAGACATGTTAATTTTTGTGGCTAATATTTAATCATTCCTTTGATAAATCCTTGACTCTTGAACATGTCTCTTGCTTCTTATCCTAAGCAAAGTTACAAATTTACAAAATCTACCTTGCTTATTTTATAACTGTGTTTGTGCAACTAAACTTGGTTGGAGAAAAATATCCAAGCACAATGAAGGAGTCTCATTTTAAATTCATGGTCGTAAACTTCAGGTCGATCCTTACTGCTGAAAAAAATCATATTCTTCCATTTTTCTTAACGTTAGTTATTTCTCTCCTCTCACTTCCCCATTTCCAACCTCAAGGGAAAGTGATCCTTGACAAGCAGGAAAAAAATATGATGAAAACTATGGTTTTCCCAGCTTAATACCTTTAGAGAAGTTGTGGGCTGTGGCACAGGGAAGAGGACCCTACCTAGAGCTTGGAAGATGCCTCAAGTTAAGGAAATGGAGATGAAAGTCTGAGGATACTATAGAGTTTGAAGGATAGAGTACTGGAGAGAAGACAGCTGTGCAGAGAGAGAAATCCAGAGGTCTGAAGAGTATCCCCCTTGAATATTCATCTGAGTACCAACTGAGATATAAATTTAAGAAAATTCCCCAAGGCTGGAAAGTAAATGTACATGACTAGTAATTGTGCTGTTGATATTGACCAGATTGGAAAACCTCATAATTCACAAGGCATTGGATAGAATACAGAAAGAGTTTTGCTTTAGTAATGGAAAATAATTATCCCTAAAGACTGCTCTGGTCCCATCCAACAAACCTTAAAGGTAAGACCCACAAGGATTAAACTGTTTTTCAAGTAACTTAACTGTATCACAGAACAAAGTTCAAGAAGCTAAAACCACAATGCTGCTTATTCATTCAGTAAAAAATTACTGGGCTTGTAAAGAAACAGGAAAATAACATACTATGTGAAGAAAAATCAATCAAAATTGACCCAGAACTACATAGATATTAGGAATAATAAACATGAGTATTTTAAAACAGTTACTATTATTAAGTTTATATATTCAAAAAATTAAAATTAAAAAATATTGAAGGCATAAACAAGACTCAAACTTCTAAAGATGAAATCAATACTATCTGAGATGAAAAACACACTGGATAAAATTAGAAACAGAGTAGGTATTGCAAATAAGAAATTAGTGAATTTGAAGATATAGCCATAGAACATACCTAAAATGAAACACACAAAATAAATAATTAAAACAAATGGAAAATGCATCACTGGACTGTTGGACAACTTCAATTAGCTAAATAGTTGTGAAATTTGAGTCCCTGGTGTATATGAGAGAGAGGAGGTAACAAAAATTTTTGGAAAAAGGTTGATTGGAAAATTTCCAAGTTGACGAAAAATAAATATCCACAAATGGAAAGAGTTCAACATACCCAAACACATGAAATATGTATAAAAATATACCAAGACACATAATAATTAAATTGTTAAAAAAACATTGATAAAGATAAAATTATAAAAGCAGTCAGAGGAAGAAATTTACTTTGCATAAAAGAACACACATAAGAATAATACCATATTTCTCATCAGAAAAAATGCAAGACAGAAGAAAGTGTTGTAACATTTTAAAGTACTGAAAGAAACAAATTTGTCCATTTGTAATTTTTTTTAAAGATTTTATTTATTTATTTGACAGAGAGAGACACAGTGAGAGAAGGAACACAGCAGGGGGAGTAGGAGAGGGAAAAGCAGGCTTCCCACTGAGCAGGGAGTCCGACGCGGGGCTTGATTCCAGGACCCCTGGGATCATGACCTGAGCTGAAGGCAGACTCTCAATGACTGAGCCATCCAGGCGTCCCTGTCCATTTGTAATTTTATATTCACTAGAAATGTATTTCAAAATTAAAGGGAAGATTGCTGGTTCAGGATATAATGTCATAGATTCAATTTTACTTGCTATTCCTCTTGAAATTGCACTAAATTCCTGGAAATAATTGAACAGAATTTTCATAAAATAATTCTGAAAGTTGGAAGGAAGAAGGTAGACTGGCTAGGGACCTCAGAATTTGAAGAAAGTCACCATGATGAATTCCCTGGTTTTATTTTTTTATCTTCCCTATATAATACAGAACCACCAACAGGCATTAATCAATTAATTAATAGGCAAGTCCACTTTTTCTTGACAAAAGACAGGGGAAAGGGAAGCCCTGCAGGGATTTCCCTAGTGGTAAATGCCCACCCATGGCAGGAAGGTGCCAATAGGGATCTGTGAACCTACCCATGCTCCATTCACACTCATGGGTACCTCATTAGCTAAGCCAATCTACATTCAGCAACAGAACACAACAGTGGGACCTAGACAGGCCAACACATTCCCTATCTGAAATTAGGTGTCAGTAGGTAGATCTATTCTCTTTACCAGCTGTGTTAGCAGATATGTTTTCTCCTTCATTTCCTGGACCAGCTAATCAAGGTTAATATAAGATTAGCATCAATTGAGGGGCTTTCTACAAAATACTAGACTGGTATTTTCACAAAATTGTCAAAGTCATCAAAGATAAGGAAAGTCTGAGAAACTCTCAGAGCCAAGGTATAGATACCTAAGCAGACATGAAAACTAAATATAACATATCCTGGATGGAATGTTAGAATAGAAATGGGTCATTAAGTAAAAAGTAAGGAAATATAAATAGGATATGGACTTAGTGATAATGTATCATATTGGTTCCTTAATTGTAATAAATATACCATACTAATGTGCAATGTTAAAAATAGGAGAAACTGGGTGAGGAATATTACAGGAACTCTCCATACTATCTTTGTAAGTTTTCTGTAAATGCAAACACCAAAAAACATAAAGATTATTAAAAATACCATTTGGAGCAAGAAAACAAATTTTGCTATTTGTAAGACACTAAAAAGATGAAAAGATAAACCCAGACTGGGAGAAAATATTTGCAAAGCATATTTCAGAGAAAGAACTTGTATCTATAATACAATTCTCTAAACTCAATTATAGGAACAAAAAACAAAATAAAACTTGTCTCACACAAATGGGCAGAATGTTTGAATATATATTTGACCAAAAAAAAAAAAAATACACCAATGACAAATAAGAACATAAAAAGGTGCTTAATATTAGTCATTATGAAAGTACAAATTGAAGCCACAATAATTTGCCAGTAGACAACTACTAAAATCGTGAAAATTAAAAAGCCTGACCCCATCAAGTGTTGGCGAGAATTTAAACTGGAACTCTCATACATTTCTGGCAGGAATGTAAAGTGTTACAACTACTTTGGAAAATAGTATGATGGTTTCTTAAAAAGATAAACATAATTTAACACATGATCTGTCTTTGCATTTTTAATTACTCATAAAAAGAGAAGCTATTTGCCCAAAAATGTTAATGGCAGCTTTATTTGTAAATTGGAAATGATGTAGAAGGCTAACAACAAACGAATGTAGAAAGAAATTGTGAGTAGAGTAGAGCAGAATAAAAAGTAATGAACTACGTGTGCATACAACAACATGGATGAATCTCAAAATAATCATTCTGAGTGAAATAATCCAAACACTACAGTACACATAGTATACAATTCCATTTATATATAACTATAGAAAATTCAATAGGCATAAGGAAATATTTGGAAGTGTTCAAAATGTCCACTAGCTTGATTTATGTTATGGTTTAATATGTATATATGTACACTTTAAATGTACATACTTTATGTCACTTATATCTCAAGAGACACATTAAAATAAAACTTTCCCTTCAGTGGCTCTATTTTCTTCTATTTTAATCATTTTTTTCTCATAGAACATTAGAAACAGTGAATTTCATAAACTTGTGCTTTCTAAATTGAGAGAGAAATAGAGATAGAGAATCAGCGACAAAGAAAAGATATAATATTTTCTTGCTAATGCTAATTATAATGTATTATACTTAAGAAAGAATTAGCGGATTCACCATTAAATCTTCCACAAATATACTGGTAGTTTTGTAATCAGAAATTATGTGTGCAAAAAATAAAAAGCCTAAATTGTCATTTATACTACTGTATAAAATCATGCACGGCTTTAGAAAGCTAGCTATTTACAAAGTTAATTTATGTTTCCATACCAATCTGAATTCATTAGAATATTTGACAAAGTAGTCATGTATAGTTTTTAGAGGTACACTTTTTTTTTTTTACCATTTTTGTCTTTATTTGCTTATACACAACATACATACATTTATACAAAATAAAACTATATATAACTATATATAGCTATAAACAAGCACTTTGTATAAATAAATACTTATGTACCTATATATTTTTTTAAAGATTTTATTTATTTTTCAATAGAGAGAGGGGCAAAGAGAGAGGGAACACAAGCAGGGGGAGTGGGAGAGGGAGAAGCAGACTTCCCGAGGAGCAGGGAGCCTGGTGTGGGACTCGATCCCAAGACCCTGGGATCATGACCTGAGCTGAAGGCAGACGCTTAACGACTGAGCCACACAGGTGCCCACCTATATATTTTTTTAAATGAAAAAAACATCAATTATTGGGTAAAATAGAAAGACAACCCTGGGTTACCTTATTATTATCCTACTAAACCAGATTTATGTAAATCTTCAATCTAGAAAGTGCCATAATATTCAGATAAAAGGCTAAAATATTTTTTTGAATGCTCTGCAATTTTAACTCATTATCTGCTTATTTGGAAAACCCACATTAGTAGCACGGCATAGAGATAATACCAGGAGGATTTATTGCACTTCTTTGGGTAGGAAAATTATATTAGATGGTCTTGACATTGGTTTCACTCACATGTTTAAATAAAATAATAACAACAATAATAATATTATTTAGTCTGTTTTACTCTTTTATTTTCTATAGTTAGCAAATTACACAGTATAGTAACAATATTCTGAAGAGACTCCCCTGAATATCAGGCCTCTTCCAATACCAGAAAATTCGGAGTTTACTATGGCTGATGGAGATCCCCTGGCTTAATGAGGAGCAGTATCTGCTCTGATCTGCAAGCATTCTTTCAGGCTTCACCAGAAAACCTCAGAATTCCATAAGTATTAATGGTACACTTTGAGGAAACCGTTTTTCTATTAAATAAATATATGCCAAGAACTAACTGTCTTTGTCACAAAGGTCTTTTCTTCAAGAAGTTTTCATTATAGTATAGGAGACTTAAAGTAAACTAACAATTAGTCAATGTATTGCTACAAGTAAACATAGGGAGCTAAGGGAGTACAGAATTAAGATCATTAGATGTGAATAGAATGTTAAGGTAGTTGTAGAAATTTTTCCCATTGGGAATGATGCTTGAGCTAAATTTTATTTTTATTTTATTTTTTAATTATTTTTATTTATTTATTTTTAATTTTTATTATTTTTGTTTAGAGAGAGAGTTGGCAGGGGGGTGGGGAGAGGCAGAGGGGGAGAGAGAGAGGGAATCTTAAGAGGCTCCATGCCCAGTGTGGTGTTTTGTGTTAAATTTTAAAATACAAATAAGAATTATTCAGATTTAAAAGGAGAAAGTAGGGTATTCCAAGCAAAGGAGTCAGCATGTGAGAATGTACTGAGGTGAGAAATAGCATGTTACTTGTTGTTTTTCAGTCATTATTACACCTTAGTAATTTAAAAACCACTAGGGAAATCGATGAATTCCTAAAGAGGAAACTCAAACACCTGAGCA